>NW_027266275.1:68276454-68937954 GCF_022045235.1 Haliotis cracherodii
GGCTGGTATGCACATAATGTGATGTAAGGCTGATGTATGCAGGGCTTGGTATTTTTAGGCTTGTTTAGGTAGTAAATAATAATAACCTAATGCAGTTCCGTCAAGCAGCTAGTTATCTGACCCGGGTTCCATATCCGACCACTAATTCTGTTTATCAAAATGTGTATAGGCAAAGAAACCGAATGTAATAAAACAAACACATAAATAAATACTTTTCCTTTCTTAAATGCTGATGAAATTTTCAGATTTGTGTCAGATTTAATTCACAAAATTTTACAGCTTTCGTCTTGGGCAGTAAAAATACCGATACCTTCTGGAAAATGTGACATCTGTGAAGATTTTAATCATTTATGTGAATTTCAAGCCCATATTTTTGGCTATCTGCCGGAACTTACATGTTATTGAATACAATGATACAAATCTTTTCCAGCTATAAATACGTCGTCCTTGGTGTTATCCTTCTGTGACGTAATCATAAAATAAAACTGAATCACTTCCTTCTTGTATGATTACTATCAATTCGGGAATAACACATTACAGAAACACGTGTGTCATGTGCTGTTGTTGATGTTAAACGTGTCCTATTTTCGAGGTAAACGCACGTGTTTACTACATGATAGATGGCATGCGATGTATGACTTTGTACGTCCCCTTTAAGACGAGTACTTCATTTTTCTTTAGTCCCGACCTCCTAACCTCGACAAGGTGAATAAATGTTGCTGATGCTAACAGTGATCCGTCTTTTGTGGTCAAGTTCGGTTAAAATATTGTCAGTTGTCATGATAGTCGCTCGTCCATTACATCAGGGGAAATTCATTTTTTAGAACAAAACATTTGCAAACACTCGGGCTCATCAATCTTCGTTACGTCAAATGTGTTGTTTTCTGACATCCGTATCTTTATCGCAGGGTTGGATCACCGTGGATCGAGAGTGAGCTATGAACTGTATCTCTACTCTAAGGCTAAGGTGACGCGGGCCGTCGGGTACCCTAGTGGTTAAAGCGTTCGCTCGTCACGCAGAAGACCCGGGTTCGATTCCCGACATGGGTACAATGTGTGAAGCCCATTTCTGGTGTCCCCCGCCGTGCTATTGCTGGAATATTGCTAAAGGCGGCGTAAAACCATACTTACTCACTCACTCACTAAGGTGACGCAATCAATGTGGGATTTGAACCTACGTTTACCGGATCCTGACACGGCTGAGGGACTCAACTCTGAACACTGATTAGAAATGTTTACGATTTTGTTGAACGTGTGCATCATTTTGAACTAACGCGCCGTGATGTAACTGACGTAGTGTCCAATGAAGCGTTAAACCCAACTCACTCACTCACTCACTCACTCACTCACTCTGGTTTCAGAGACACATTCTATAAGTTAAGAATTCTTCTCAGCTTTTATAAACCATTATCAAGTATTTGTCACCAATACATTCTTCCACTTCTAGTGGCACACTTTATCTCACCTGAAAGTTCTAACCGAGGGCACCTTCACAACGGAAGCAAATATTGGTTACAACTGCAGGTGGTGTTGCTATGGCAACCCTTGTTACTACTATTCTGATAGTGTAAACGCTGTTGTTCATTCAACTACAGAGACGACGATGATGTGCCAATCGATATCTACCTTCATTCTTGTTTCTACTACGACACAAATCTATACGTAATTAGAAATATAATAGTTTTCATTGTTAGTAATGTAATTACTAATGCTACGTTCTACAGAGAATAGATTTCATTGCCCAAACAAATTCAGGTCGGTATTAAAATATTTCTTTGATCTCATCAAAATGTTAAATATGTTTGAAAAAATAAAGTTGGGTCGACGTTTTTAAGATAACTTTTCAACAGATATAAATAAAATATTTTAAATACTTTATTTATACTGACAGTGAATGAGTTTGTATTTTTTACATATTACTTAATTTTTACATATTAAAAAGAAGTATTCGTAATCCTTAAAAAATGTGTCATGTATGTATTTCTGGTCTGCGAAATAAAAACACGTTGTTTTGTGTCATGTATTTATTTCTGACGGCGAAATATAAACACGTTGCTTTTCAGGTGTCAATAGCCGTGATATTGCTGAAATATTGCTAATAGCGGCGTAACACGAAACAAGTACCACTGGCCCCAATATGGAATCATCTGCCTGCACGTGCACTTATTGTTACTTGTATTACTAATAATTATAAATAGTAATCATATTCAATACAACAAATGAATGCAGTGTGATGCGGTTCCGGGTGAACTGGCTCCATCCAAGCTATGTCGCGGCACGTACCATGAACTACATGTATATTGCGGACAATGCCGGTTTGTTATCATCGTTATCAATTTATGAAGAGGACGGGACGGAAGCAACACTGTCGGGATAAAAACGCTGGCTTCCGTTTACAACACATCGTTATCAATTATGAAGCAGGGACTATGTGATATAAAACGACACTTTTCCGTTTTCGAAAAATGAGACGATAATGGCAGAATATCTAATGTGATTTTTTTTGTATTCCGAAGCGCAGGTGTGAGTTGCGTATTAGTGGGGATTATCTGGAGAGAAATCTTGCTCTAAAATACAGTCGAGGAAAAAATCAATATCGGTTACGTAAATATGAGGAACTAGATTAATTGTTCATCTATATGCTTTTAAGGCTATCAGATTCAGGTCCGATTAGGGAGAATGAATGACTTGAGTGCAACATTATGGAATAGAGTGTGTGTGAGTGAGTGAGTGAGTGTGTGTGTGTGTGTGTGTGTGCGCGCGCGCGCGCGTGTGTGTGTGCGTGCGTGCGTGTTTGTGTGTGTGTGCGTGTGTGTGTGTGGTGAGTGGGTGGATGAGTGTGTGTGTGTGTGTTTGTGTGCGTGTGAGTGGGTGGTGTGTGTGTGTGCGCGTGTGTGTGTGTGTGCTTGTGCGTGTGTGTGTGTGTGTGTGTGTGTGTGTGTTGTCACGTATGTATCTCCGTGATATTAAGGTTCATTCGGTATACACTTGAAACATGCTAATATATAAAGGCTCGTACAGTGTTTGTTTGTTTGTTTATTTGTTGTTAACGCCGCATTCAGCAATATTCCAGCTATCCACATGACGGCGGTTTGTAAATAATCGTGTCTGGACCAGACAATTTGGTGCTCGTATTATGACAGTGCCACTGCCAATGTATCACAATGTAGAAATGCCTCAAACATTTCTCATCAAGGACTGGGGCAACTTATCCTAATGCCACGAACCCATCCTTAATGATCAAAGTCGTTTCTTTGATCATTTCACCGGCTGACCTTTATCAGACATGTTTGCACTGAACATCTGCAATGAATTGTCACCAGAAACAATGTAACTAATATTTCCAATATTTCAAAAAGCCACATAAAATCCGTACCCGCTATTTCTCTGACTGCAGATTCAGGTCCTCCTTTTGTATTTGTTATAATTATTAAGAAGATATCTGCAATATGGATCGATCCCACTATCAATCATTGTCCACGGGTAATACAATTTATCGGCAATACGCAGCAGAAGCCCATTTGGTATAACGGTATTATTTCACTTCAATTGATGCACTTCCATGAAACACGGCTGAAAGGAACATCACACGGAAGCAATTAGAATACTTAATAGTTTTATTTACGCTTTAGTATCAATTTCATCTCACAACATCGACCGTTATGTGTTAAATAGCTTGTCAATTTCACCCTGGATGTATCTCTCTGCTTCAGCACCACCTGATGGAGCTGATGCCTCTATTACATCACTGACTTGTGCATCTGTTTCACAAACGATACCAATAGAGTATTAGCGTGAAGGTCCAAGGTGTGACGTGAGTCTCCCAATTAGACTCGACGGTATTTGTCCACGATTTCCCATGATTCTAAATCAATCGTGCTGTAATTCTGGTTTTTTTCTAACACTGATAAATATTTTAACAAAAGTGACCCGGGGGACAGGAGGCTGAGGAGAGCATCAACCGTTAGGTGTCTCAGTTTCATATATAGCTATTAAAACCGGTAATTTGGCTAAAAGCTTCGAAGAGCAATACTGGATCATTTACGTAGACGACTTCATCGTGTAAGGTCGTAACTGTAGTTCGGATGGCGGAATATTAAACATGTGGCTTTGTGGCTCCGAGTGAGTGAGTGAGTGCGTGGGTGGGTGGTTGGATTGGGTGAGTGAGTGAGTGAGTGAGTGAGTGAGCGGATGGGTGGGTTTGGTGGGTGGGTTTGGTGGGTGGGTTTTTGAGTGTGTGAGAGAATGCGAATTTCAGTTATATCACGGCGTGTAAGATTGGTGTTGTAGGAAAGCTCGATGTCATGCTGGTATTACGCTCTTATCACTTTGATGAAACCCACATGCACGAATATGGTCATGGAAATCCTAGAAATATAATCAGAGCGAACCGGGATTCGAACCCGCGGTCAAAGGTTGAATGCACGGCTAAGGGACGTAACTCTACATAGTTAATTGCAGCACATCAGCCAACAGCGCCTGCCGTTTCCTCCTCTGGTGCTTCAAGACACAGGTTTGCCTCGGTTAATTGATGTTCCGTCAGCATCATATCTGTGACCTCCACTACACTTGTAAACGTCCCGGACTTGCGTCACTTGGGCTTTCCTCCCACATGAAGCTGACACGCTGTGATGAAATATTGTTCAAAGTGCCCAATACATTTTGTTCGGCAGCAAAACTCTCTCGATTGAGCAATAACAAACACAAAAACATATAATCGATCACTTTTAATTAAAAAAATGAATGGTGTTTTGGAAGAATGTTCGAAGCTGACAATACACGCACTTAACTTACGTTCATCATGAACGACTAAACAGTAAACACGTGCTCCAGGCAGCGCCATATCGAGGAAACAATAACTGAATAACAACCATAATGGACGTGTAATGAGTTTTAACCGATCACTCCCGGTGATTTCCCATCCATTGTCCGGAATACGTGTGCAGAACACCAATGACTTATATGTGGCCCTGGGGCACTGTAGAATGTAAGCAGGAAGAACAACACTCCCCTGTAAGACATTCTGTCTGTAGCTATAATGTGTCAATTTCTGCATGTTGCTGCCAAGGGACTAATATATTACGCGGAACACCACGTCAATAGCATGTTAGTTTCAAGTAAGAACATCCAGTGCTGTATTTATGACACGGTAAATGAGGATTGACCCAGCTGACCGGAACACAGGAAGGGGTTTATCAACATACACTCACATCATAGAGTAGATCGCTTCCCAAAGGTCCGACTCAGTACTCTGATCCACGGTGCAGTTGATGAAGCCGTAAGAGTCACAGATCTGCTGCAGGAACAGAGCGATTGGTTTCAGGATGTTTTTTTGTCATTTAAGCCTTTTCGAAGAACCAGGTTTTTATAGTTGTCTTTTACGAATGGCGCCTCTGAGTAAATCAAAGCAGCACATGGAACTTGCACATGCTATACTATGAATACACTTATGAAAACACATAGCACAGTACATGCATTATTCAATTTTGGACATTTCAAAACAGTATGTTTGTTTAATATTTTTAAGCTCTGACTACTGATATTTGGATAGTTATATAATAAACTGATGTGCTTTGGGCAGAATAAGTGTGTGGTCTTTTTTAAAGAAACATGAACGCCATGCATCCTTTCGAACTTTATTTCCCTTTTTGTGCTTCAACCGACATAAGGCCACTTTGTTTCCTTATTAATCCTTATAATACCATTAGCACAACGGGAGACACCAATGATTAATGCTTTGTACCCATGTGAGAGATCTGAGAGGAGTTTCTGCGTGGTGAGCGAACGCGTTAACCAACTGTCTACCCTTCCGTCCCCGAACTTTGGCCGTAAGTAGCACGAGCTTCATGTCTCAAAACGAACGCGTGGTTGATTTGACCTTCGTTACATTCAATGTCAAAGAGGGAGATTACTCAGCCAGATTATGCCCCTTCCCACCACGCGTTTAAAGCAAGCCATGATGAGGCTTTCTGACGAAAAGGGCTATTTCTCGATTATCTCCCCTCCAAAAGGAAGACATGTCTAGTCAGTCGACACTTTCTGGCAAGGTCAAACAATCTCGTTAACCTATTTACTGTATGTACACGGGTCGACCGGGGCGGCCATTTGCCTGCTGGCGGTTGTCATGGCGAATGGGACGAAGGATACATTAAAGTTAGGGCAGTAGGGGCATGGGTGGCCCAGTCGTCTAAGGTGCCGCGATTCGCTGTGCAGAGTTGCGTCCTTTGGGCACGCCAGAAACCTATGATTGTGGGTTCGAATCCCGGTTTGCCCCGATTATGTTTCAAGGTTTGTCAGCACCATACCCGTGTTCGTGGGTTTCACCGAAGTGGTAAACGTCTGAGACCTGCATCACTTCGGGCTCTCCTCCCACATTAAGCTGACACGCCGCGATATAACTGGAATACTGTTCAAAACGGCGTTAAACCCAACTCACTCGCTCACTCATTTAACCAGCAGTATAATGGTTACCGTGAGTGTAAATCCAAATGATTGCGTGCTGCGCTGGCAATTCTTGAAGGATGCACTTCATCATCTTCATCATCGTCTCATCTTCTCGTCTTCTCCCTGGCAAAGCTCCTCAGTTTGACATATAAGACTTGACCCGGAATTAAGTATAATTACTGGCGTCCATATCAGCCCCAAGTGTCTACATCTGCTATCCACAGCGATCTGTAATAGCAAATCAATTTGGTGTTGGGGTAAATTTCAACTTGCATATTGGTTGGTCCGGGGTCGAACCCTTGATGCGAAACTGATACCTTTCTGCCGTGAGTTACGTAGATTTCCTGTCGTTAAGCAGACAGAGGAAATCTGTTAAAAGGATAACGGCATAGACACGGCAATTAATCAGCTGACCGAGAGCCGCACATCCTTGTCGTGGAAAACCGATGCGGCGTGATTAGATGTCTGTCGAGTTGGAGCGATTATGCAGGGTACGTTTTACAATTCTCTCCAGAATAGACTGTACGGACACTGCCGACGTGGTGGCCAGCTGAGGAGAATGCAAGAACATTTTTTTGTTTCTTTGAGGAAAATAGTTCAGGCAATTTCAACCCTTCAGAATTTTATTTTTTTTGTTATTCGTAAAGCTGGAGACTTTGGAAAAGAATTCTCGATCGATCAAACTGATCATGTCGGTGTTTATTTGTATGGATATACTTACTGAAATGTAATTGACTCAATTAACCTCAAAATTCACAATATAAACTGACGATATTCACGCATTGTCATCAAATAGTAAATACTTGATGGTTAATCACATGGTACAAGTTATAAGAGAATGTGCAGATATTATCATATATTACAACTGTTGATGTGACAGTGTTCTGTCATCATCATCACACAGTACAACACGTGTATAACACGTGTGCATACATTGTCATGACACAATATAACAGTTGCTTGTATTTTCATCACGTGTTACCATTACAGTGAGTGGGTGAGTTGGGTTTAACGCCGCTTTTAACAATATTCCAGTTATATCACGGCGTGTCAGTTTAATGTGGGAGGAGAGCCCGAAGTGATGCAGATCTCAGATGAAACCCATGAGCACGGGTATGGTGCTGACAAACCTAGAAACATAATCAGGGCGAACCGGGATTCGAACCCACAATCATAGGTTTCTGGCGTGCCCAAGGGACGCAACTCTGGACAGCGAATCTCGGCGCCTTAGACGACTGGGCCACCCGTGCCCCCTGTATTGCCATTACATTGCACAAGGGATGCTACATTTTTCACGCAGGCCATCGCGTAGGTTCACATGTGTAACAGCCGTCATATAGCTGGAATATTGCTGAGTGCGGCGTTAAACAACAAACAAACAAACATGTGTAACACATGACGTCTTATATTCTAGGTATTATAATGATGGTATGAGTAAGCATTCCATAGATCCAGATCGGACAAAGACATGCAGTGGTGAATCCACATTCAGTGTTCGTGATTCTGGGGGTAGGCTCTTGGTTGGACTCAACCCCGACCCCTGAAGTTACAAATGGCCCAACACATCACTTCATCACCTGACACAGCCTCATCCCAATGCGATGCAAGTCCACGATACCCTATCCATGACCCGAAACCTAGCCAAACCACCAAAGCCATATCGAGGCATCAGATGACAACTGGCCTGAGGTCAGTCAGTGTTCAGGTATAATTTCAGCTGGTCATCCAAGTTGATGTCACCGTGACCTGTCACATCGCAATTGAAATGCGGTGGCAGCTGATGAAATCAGCTGATTGCGTCCGGAATCATCTGCCGGTGTTGTCTGATTGTGTCTGTTTTCAGAGAATCTCATTCATAAAAACAGGTGCGAAGTGACAGACACTTGATTAATAACTACAGCCTGTCACATATATTGGGGCAGAGTCGAGCACCTGTAATTTATATGTATTTGACGTTGCCAAGGTAATGGAAGGAAGGCAAGCGTGCTGGCTCGACCTGCGACATCATGGGAATCAGGTGTATGTTGAGGCACTTCATTTCGTATTGTGTTTCTGGGGGCATGGGAAAGCGCTTGTGTGTGATAAGCAAGATTCACCGTACTTAAATCAAACCAAGGTTCTACATCACGAGTTCATGTTGTATTGTTCTTTATTTTGTCTCACTGAAAAAATCGCCTCATAAAAAAATAACTTCATGTTTTATTAGTTGCCACACCTGTTCTATCATAATAATTAATAATTCACAATGCAATCATAATGATTCTTTTATATTACCTGAAATATACGACTGTACAAATCAGAACTGGAGGCCAGAAAACATGAATGAATAACTCAACTCGGGGCTAGACGGGGGGGTACCCTATTTGTTAAAGCGTTCGCTCATGACGCCGAAGGCCTGGGTTCGAGTCTCTAACTGGGTACAAGGTGCGAAGCTCATTTCTGGTGTCCCTGTCGTGATATTGCTGGGATATTGCTAAAAGGGGCGAAACACGATACTCATTCATTGACCCTGGAGGAGACCTCAGCTAGGGTCAGTCGGCAGTGCATGCCAGTTTGAAGTGCGTCATTACATCCTGTTCCGCTTGCTGACCCGTGAAGATCCGGGGTAGAACTAGTTTTCAGCAACCTCTGTGTGCCGTAAAAAGCGACTATGCTTGTCGTAAGAGGCGACTAACTGGATCGGGTGGTCAGGCTCGCTGACTTGGTTGGTGCATGTCATCGTATCCCAATTGCGTGGATCGATGCTCATGATGTCAATCACTGGATTGTCTGGCCCAGACTCGATTATTTACAGACTGTCGTCATATAGCTGGAATACAGCCGAGTGCGGTTTTAATCAACAAACGAAACAAAAAAACTTCGCTTGCTTGATCCCGAAACTTCCATTCGCGAAGTTATTATTTATATTTGTCAGATATTAAGACATATTGTCTCTGTCAGATTTGCTGAATAGCAGCGAATGGTATCTCATCACAATCACTTACATTTGAAGACATTACAGCGAATTCATTTTTTACCCTAAAATAATATAATTACACAAGAACTTTTACTTTTTATCCCCAGAAGAGAAATACATTTCCCAATAGCCTAGTTTCTGGAGTTCACCATCCATATCGGTGTTTACCTGCATAACGATTAATGGGATAATTCAATCCCTCAAGAATAATTTTCTGTAATTCCATAGTTGTGTTTGTTTGAAGGATCCATAATACATCAAATTAAAATTCAGAAAAGAAACCTTAATTCCAAACACGTTCTTAGCGCTAATGCCACACGGGTTTTCAATATTTAGTGTAAACAGACATCGTTACCTGTTCCGTGATTTGGTTAGGAAAACGTAAAGCAGTTTACCGAGTTTTTATTGACTCTCCGCCAAACCATACAGAAATAAATCATTATATTTATTCAATTATGACTTTATCCTTTAAGCCGATTCGATCCTATTTCACTATAAAGAACTTGATCAAATATTTCCGTCGGATCAAAACAGATTTTTTTCTCTATAATCATTTCGACACTTTAGTTTGAAATCTTTTGAATACGCCCGTGCATGCAGTGTATCCTGGTTCTGCGCGGGGCATGATGGGCAGTGATGGTGGTTGACGATGCGGAAATGGTAATTATAAGTACGCTTCGTCAACATTTGGATAAAGGTATTTAGTTGTTTATTTGTATGTTGTTTAACGCCACACTCAGCACTATTCCAGCTATGTGACGGCGGCCTGTGACTAATATCGAGTCTGGACCAGACAATTCAGTGATTGATAATGTGAACAACGACCGACGCCGTCGGGGTACGATGACACGTCAACTTAACCCCTGAGTCTGACCACCCTATCGATTTTGTCGCCTTTTACGTCCATTCTCCTTAACTGGAATCTGGAATTCCCACGGGAGTAGATGGAGGAAGGGGGGGGGGGGGGGGGGGGAGAGGGTTTGGGTTTGAAGTACCTTGTGGGTAAAGCGGTGGTGGGGAAGCCTTGAGGTTAAAGTTCTGGTGTGAAAGCCTTGAGGTTAAAGTGGTGGTAGAGAAGCTATGAGGTTGAAGTGTTGGTGGGGAAGCCTTGAGGTTAAAGTGGTGGTGGGGAAGCCTTGTGGTTAAAGTGGTGGTGGAGAAGCTATGAGGTTAAAGTGGTGGTAGGGAAGCCTTGAGGTTAAAGTGGTGGTAGGGAAGCCATGAGGTTAAAGTGGTGGTGGGGAAGCCTTGAGGTTAAAGTGGTGGTAGGGAAGCCTTGAGGTTAAAGTGGTGGTAGGGAAGCCATGAGGTTAAAGTGGTGGTGGGGAAGCCTTGAGGTTAAAGTGGTGGTGGGGAAGCTATGAGGTTAAAGTGGTGGTAGGGAAGCCTTGAGGTTAAAGTGGTGGTGGGGAAGCCTTGTGGTTAAAATGGTGGTGTGGAAGCCTTGAGGTTAAAGTGGTGGTGTGGAAGCCATGAGGTTAAAGTGGTGGTGTGGAAGCCTTGAGGTTAAAGTGGTGGTGGGGAAGCCTTGAGGTTAAAGTGGTGGTAGGGAAGCCATGAGGTTAAAGTGGTGGTGTGGAAGCCTTGAGGTTAAAGTGGTGGTAGGGAAGCCTTGAGGTTAAAGTGGTGGTAGGGAAGCCATGAGGTTAAAGTGGTGGTGGGGAAGCCTTGAGGTTAAAGTGGTGGTAGGGAAGCCTTGAGGTTAAAGTGGTGGTAGGGAAGCCATGAGGTTAAAGTGGTGGTGGGGAAGCCTTGAGGTTAAAGTGGTGGTGGGGAAGCTATGAGGTTAAAGTGGTGGTAGGGAAGCCTTGAGGTTAAAGTGGTGGTGGGGAAGCCTTGTGGTTAAAATGGTGGTGTGGAAGCCTTGAGGTTAAAGTGGTGGTGTGGAAGCCATGAGGTTAAAGTGGTGGTGTGGAAGCCTTGAGGTTAAAGTGGTGGTGGGGAAGCCTTGAGGTTAAAGTGGTGGTAGGGAAGCCATGAGGTTAAAGTGGTGGTGTGGAAGCCTTGAGGCTAAAGTGGTGGTAGGGAAGCCTTGAGGTTAAAGTGGTGGTAGGGAAGCTATGAGGTTAAAGTGGTGGTAGGGAAGCCTTGAGGTTAAACTGGTGGTAGGGAAGCCTTGAGGTTAAAGCGATGGTAGGGAAGCCTTGAGGTTAAAGTGGTGGTAGGGAAGCCTTGAGGTTAAAGTGGTGGTAGGGAAGCCATGAGGTTAAATTGGTGGTGGGGAAGCCATGAGGTTAAAGTGGTGGTGGGGAAGCCTTGAGGTTAAAGTGGTGGTAGGGAAGCCATGAGGTTAAAGTGGTGGTGGGGAAGCCATGAGGTTAAAGTGGTGGTAGGGAAGCCATGAGGTTAAACTAGTGGTGGGAAAGCCTTGTGGTTAAAGTGGTGGTAGGGAAGCCATGAGGTTAAAGTGGTGGTAGGGAAGCCTTGAGGTTAAAGTGGTGGTGGGGAAGCCTTGAGGTTATAGTGGTGGTAGGGAAGCCTTGAGGTTAAAGTGGTGGTAGGGAAGCCATGAGGTTAAAGTGGTGGTGGGGAAGCCTTGTGGTTAAACTGGTGGTAGAGAAGACTTGAGGTTAAACTGGTGGTAGGGAAGCCATGAGGTTAAGGTGGTGGTGGGGAAGCCTCGTGGTTAAACTGGTGGTGGGGAAGCCTTGAGGTTAAACTGGTGGTAGGGAAGCCATGAGGTTAAAGTGGTGGTTGGGAAGCCCTGAGGTTAAACTGGTGGTGGGGAAGCCTTGAGGTTAAAGTGGTGGTAGGGAAGCCATGAGGTTAAAGTGGTGGTAGGGAAGCCATGAGGTTAAACTAGTGGTGAGGAAGCCTTGTGGTTAAAGTGGTGGTAGAGAAGGCTTGAGGTTAAAGTGGTGGTGTGGAAGCCTTGAGGTTAAAGTGGTGGTGGGGAAGCCTTGAGGTTAAAGTGGTGGTAGGGAAGCCATGAGGGTAAAGTGGCGGCGTAGAAACCTTAAGGTTAAAGCGGTGGCATGGAAGCTTTGTGGTTAAAGTGGTGGTGGGGATGCCTTGTGGTTAAAGTGGTGGTTAAAGTGGTGGTGGGGAAGCCATGAGGTTAAAGTGGTGGTGGGGAAGCCTTGAGGTTAAAGTGGTGGTAGGCAAGCCATGAGGTTAAAGTGGTGGTGGGGGAAGCCTTGAGGTTAAAGTGGTGGTAGGAAAGCTATGAGGTTAAAGTGGTGGTAGAGAAGCCTTGAGGTTAAAGTGGTGGTAGGGAAGCTATGAGGTTAAAGTGGTGGTGGGGAAACCATGAGGTTAAAGTGGTGGTGGGGAAACCTTGTGGTTAAAGTGATGGTAGGGAAGCTATGAGGTTAAAGTGGTGGTAGGGAAGCCTTGAGGTTAAAGTGGTGGTAGGGAAGCCTTGAGGTTAAAGTGGTGGTAGGGAAGACTTGAGGTTAAAGTGGTGGTGGGGAATCCATGAGGTTAAAGTGGTGGTGGGGGAAGCCTTGAGGTTAAGGTGGTGATAGGGAAGCCATGAGGTTAAACTAGTGGTGTGGAAGACTTGAGGTTAAACTGGTGGTAGGGAAGCCATGAAGTTAAAGTGGTGGTGGGGAAGCCTCGTGGTTAAACTGGTGGTGGGGAAGCCTTGAGGTTAAACTGGTGGTAGGGAAGCCATGAGGTTAAAGTGGTGGTTGGGAAGCCCTGAGGTTAAACTGGTGGTGGGGAAGCCTTGAGGTTAAAGTGGTGGTAGGGAAGCCATGAGGTTAAAGTGGTGGTAGGGAAGCCATGAGGTTAAACTAGTGGTGAGGAAGCCTTGTGGTTAAAGTGGTGGTAGAGAAGGCTTGAGGTTAAAGTGGTGGTGTGGAAGCCTTGAGGTTAAAGTGGTGGTGGGGAAGCCTTGAGGTTAAAGTGGTGGTAGGGAAGCCATGAGGGTAAAGTGGCGGCGTAGAAACCTTAAGGTTAAAGCGGTGGCATGGAAGCTTTGTGGTTAAAGTGGTGGTGGGGATGCCTTGTGGTTAAAGTGGTGGTTAAAGTGGTGGTGGGGAAGCCATGAGGTTAAAGTGGTGGTGGGGAAGCCTTGAGGTTAAAGTGGTGGTAGGGAAGCCATGAGGTTAAAGTGGTGGTGGGGGAAGCCTTGAGGTTAAAGTGGTGGTAGGAAAGCTATGAGGTTAAAGTGGTGGTAGAGAAGCCTTGAGGTTAAAGTGGTGGTAGGGAAGCTATGAGGTTAAAGTGGTGGTGGGGAAACCATGAGGTTAAAGTGGTGGTGGGGGAAGCCTTGAGGTTAAGGTGGTGATAGGGAAGCCATGAGGTTAAACTAGTGGTGTGGAAGCCTTGAGGTTAAAGTGGTGGTAGGAAAGCCATGAGGTTGAAGTGGTGGTAGGGAAGCCATGACGTTAAAGTGGTGGTAGAGAAGCCTTGAGGTTAAAGTGGTGGTAGGGAAGCCATGAGGTTAAAGTGGTGGTAGGGAAGCCATGAGGTTAAAGTGGTGGTTTTGAAGCCTTTTGGTTAAACTGGTGGTAGAGAAGACTTGAGGTTAAACTGGTGGTAGGGAAGCCATGAGGTTAAAGCGATGGTAGGGAAGCTATGAGGTTAAACTGGTGGTAGGGAAGCCTTGAGGTTAAAGTGGTGGTAGGGAAGCCATGAGGTTAAAGTGGTGGTGGGGAAGCCATGAGGTTAAGGTGGTGGTAGGGAAGCCTTGAGGTTAAAGTGGTGGTAGGGAAGCCATGAGGTTAAAGTGGTGGTTGGGAAGCCTTGAGGTTAAAGTGGTGGTAGGGAAGCCATGAGGTTAAACTAGTGGTGGGAAAGCCTTGTGGTTAAAGTGGTGGTAGAGAAGGCTTGAGGTTAAAGTGGTGGTGTGAAAGCCCTGAGGTTAAACTGGTGGTGGGGAAGCCTTGAGGTTAAAGTGGTGGTAGGGAAGCCATGAGGTTAAAGTGGTGGTAGGGAAGCCATGAGGTTAAACTAGTGGTGAGGAAGCCTTGTGGTTAAAGTGGTGGTAGAGAAGGCTTGAGGTTAAAGTGGTGGTGTGGAAGCCTTGAGGTTAAAGTGGTGGTGGGGAAGCCTTGAGGTTAAAGTGGTGGTAGGGAAGCCATGAGGGTAAAGTGGCGGCGTAGAAACCTTAAGGTTAAAGCGGTGGCATGGAAGTTTTGTGGTTAAAGTGGTGGTGGGGATGTCTTGTGGTTAAAGTGGTGGTTAAAGCGGTGGTGGGGATGCCTTGTGGTTAAAGTGGTGGTTACAGCAGTGGTAGAGTGGCCACTTAGTTAAAGCGTTCACTCCTAGTGCTGTGGAGACAGGGGAGGGTTGTAAGAAGAGCAAGTCAGCACCATATCCGTGGTGTGACCAAAGAGCTAAACGTCTACGACCTACGTTTCTTTTCGGATTGTCGTCCATGGCTGTAACTGAAATACTGTTCAAAGCAGCTTAAAACATACCCCGTCACTAATTCAGTCCTTCATTCAATCGGTACACTTGGTCTCCGGTCACTGAAGTCACACGGGCGCCTTTGCTGTTGTTCTGTAAGATAGGCAACAAGAACGAGGAACAATGATTCAACTTCACAACTTCACAAGAATGAATGTTTCTGAAAAATAATATCTCTTCAATATCCGGAATCAAATTACAAAATCAAGACGGATAATTCTGTGTCATCAGAATGTCTGGACAAGACTGTGAAGCCATTGAAACTTAATCATATCACCCTCGGTTCATGCGGTATCTTAAGACGCTTAGGGGAAGGGCGTTTTGAAGAAGACATAGAAAGGAAACATGACGCCATCGTCTTGTATTGCTGGAAGTTCATGACAATAAGTTAGAAACTAGATGTGTACATTTGTGTCCAAGTTGGAGGTCAGTTGCACTATAAACATAGATCTTTGAGATCAAGTAGAAATTTAAAAAAATAAAAAATAAAATTTAAAAAACGTAAATCGCTTAATGCACGAATGAGGAAATAAAGGTGAGGTGAGGTGGGGCGAGGTGAAATTGGGTTGAACGTCGCGTCCAAGATTATTGCACTTATATAGTTTCGTGCATGCACGCGTGTGTGTGTGGATGCTTGTACTAGTCCGGACTGATGCCGATTTATAGTGCTAGCTCACTGAGATACCATGCCGCAGTTTAATATGAATTCCCCACTCACACAGAGTATACTGAGCCGACCAGTCCTTGTTTAGCCCCTTAATGCCGAGCGCCAGACAGGGTAACAACAAGTACCATCTTTTTACGTCTTTTGGTATGACGCGGCCGGGGATCGAACCCCGGACCTTCCCTCTCCGGGTGGACGCTCTACCACAAGACCACGGAGGCGGTCAGGAAATAAAGAGGCAAAGGTCAACACATCATTCAAACATCATATTACTCGTTATCAATTACATTTTCTGATCTGGACATGAATAACAAGATAACTGGTTACCCCAATTATGAAAATACAGTCTAAACTTTAAAAAAAACAAATCCAGAAAATCACGTTCGAAGTTATGAAATCATGATTAGCAAATGTCCAGACTAACAAAACATTGGGACATGTTCGTAGTAACGTTTTGTTTTGTTTTGTTGTTGTTCATTTTCCAGCTATACAGCGGTCTGGAAATATTCGTTTCCGGACCAGACAATCCAGTGATTGATATCATGAGCATAAATATACACAATTGGCATACGATTACATGTATTAACCAAGTCAGCGAGTCTGACCACCGGATCTCGTTAGTCGCCTCTTACTACAAGCCTGGATTGCTGAGCACTACTTCACAGGGGGAATGACGCTGTTACATCTGTGCTAGGTTCCCCCACTAACCGTGTTCCACATCATCCAGAGGTATGACACTTATGACAGTGTCTTTATGAATAGAGGAGGCTGGCACCAGACTGTGGCGTCTCGTGAGGAAATTGGTTATTCGTATCAGTTTTATATTGTAGATGACTCTGATTGATAATCTGCGCTGCAGTGAAACAACATGATACGACTGTTTTCTGAACATGTCATCGATACTTAGACTTATCTGAAGGCTTAAAGTTTCCGGTTCAGTTTATCTCAACAATAGCTCTTACCCCAATTACACAGGGACAATGTCTCAATTCCAGACGCGGTATTAAGGACACAATCTGACTAAGACCATACCTTAGGCACCAGACCGAGGAGCCCAGTCACAGAAGGTCAATTGTATCTGTTTCATGTTGATGATCATCTAGGCTGTTGAATATTGCGACAAGGCATTGTCAAGATGGGTCTGTCGGTCTTGGACGGTACCGTCTTGTTGGAATCCCCTGAAATGAAGAAGATATATAGCATACATAACAAGATATTTCAGTAAATGTTCAAGACACTGACGTCAAAGTGGCTATTTCTAACATCGGTCGTAAATGCACACCCACCAGAAGCACGAAGTTCTAAGCTTTTAAGATAAATCTGCCCAGTCTGGTTTAGTACGGGGGAGGCGCTTTGGGAAGTGTGGGCATTCAGAAAGCGTGATGGGATTTAGGCATGGTTCCTTCTTCCTGTCCAGACTCGTTGTTCTTTGTGTTAAGTTGTTTATACGTAATCAGGAGAATTTTATGTTGTTAGACTTTACTTTGGTTATAGAGTGAGTGAGTGAGTTGGGTTTAACGCCGCTTTTAACAGTATTCCAGTTATATCGCGGCGTGTCAGCTTAATGAGGGAGGAAAGCCCGAAGTGATGCAGGCCTCAGACGTTTACCACTTCGGTGAAACCCACGAGCACGGGTATGGCGCTGCGATTCGCTGTGCAGATTTGCATTGTGAAACTGGAATAAATAATCTGTCTGTCTGTCTGTCTGTCTGTCTGTGTAATGAGTGAGCGATCAGTTGGATCCAAATCCACTTTGAACCGGTACTCATACATGCGACGGCGAGTCAGTCTAACGTGGGTGAGGTGAGGTGAAATGGGGTTTAACGTCGCGACCAAGATTATTGCACTTATATAGCGACGTGCATGCACGTGTGTGTGTTTGTGTGGCTGCTTGTACTTGTCCGGACTGATGCCGATTTATAGTGCTAGCTCACTGAGATACCATGCCGCAGTGTAACATGAATACCCCACTCAGAGACAGTATACTGACTCCGAGCCGACCAGACCTTGTTTTAGCCCCTTAATGCCGAGCGCCAACAACAAGTACCATCTTTTAACGTCTTTTGGTATGACGCGGTCGGGTATCGAACCCCGGACCTTCCGCTCTCCGGGCAGACGCTCTACCACTAGACCACGGAGGCGGTCGTCTAACGTGGGAGGGAACCCAATGTGGCGCATCCCATACCATCGCCTCTCTTTATGTAACCTGTCGCATGTCCTCCCAGCCTTGTCAACTCCCCATCCTATATCAGTGTATTACAGTTGATGTTATACAGTCGACAATACCGGGCTGACATTCGAGACAGAAAATAACAATCAGATTTAAAGTAGGTGAGCTACGCCTACAGGGCTTATTCAATACAGAAAACAATAGGCAGACTTAAGTAGGTGAGCTATGCCTAAAGTGCGTATCCTAGACAGAAAACACGAGACAGACTTAAGTAGGTTAGCTATGCATACAGGGTATATTCTAGACATAAACTATTTGGCAGACTTAAGAAGGCGAGCTATGCATACAGGGTATATTCTTGACAGAAACTATTTGGCAGACTTACGTAGGAGAGCTACACCTACAGGGCGTATTCCAGACACCATGCCGCCATCAGTAGTGAACTACGCTTGCAGGGTGTATTCTTAACAGAAAACACTTGGCAGACTTAAGTAGGTGAGCTACGCCTACAGGGCGTATTCTGGACAGAAGCCATTTGGCAGACTTAAGTAGGTGAGCTACGCCTACAGGGCGTATTCTAGACAGAAAACATTTGGCAGACTTAAGTAGGTGAGCTATACTTAGACAGTTTGGACAAGAAAGAAAACACAAAGCAGACTTAATTAGGTGAGCTACGCCTACAGGGCGTATTCTGGACAGAAAACACGAGTCCAACTTAAGTAGGCGAGCTACACCTATATGGCGTATTCTAGACAGGAAACCAGTTGAGCTACACATTAACGACATATTGTGGATAGAAAGTACCGGAGAATCTTTAAGTAGATATGCAACATATAGAGGATATATTCTGGACAGGAAACACCAGACAGCCTGTAACGATGTCAGCTGTACGTAAATAACATACAATGTACTGTGGAAAAGAAACACCGAAGAGTCTTTAACCAGACATGCTACACATACAAAATATATCTAGATTGGAAACACTGGACCGTCTGTAACCAGGTGAACATCATACAGACGGTATAGTCTTGACAGGAAACGCTCGGCAGACTTTAAGATGCTGCTACTTGGCCATGTATCTCATTAATATTGTCTGAAAACCCATCGGCATCAAGCGAGCAGGCCTGACCGTGAACGAGCTTCCATTACAGTCACAGGGCTTCCGAATGTCTCAGGTGTTTCGGCGTGTCCCCGAGTATTGGCTATTTATGGTTGTGAAAGAGACCGCCATCTTGTCAGCATTGTGATAGTCATCCGCTTGATGCATTTGGCATTCTGCACGACATGTCTCGCCAAGCCCCTGCATCCTAGAGTGTAACGTTAAGTGATCTTGCAGGAAGTCTTGTTTGCTGTCAAATCGACATTTCAAGACAGAGACGCAAGTGCTCTTGTTTGGAGCAGAGTTTGGTATTCCGATTAAGAATCGACCTTGTGTCATTTGATCCAACCTTCTGTGAATGTACTTCGGTGAAATTTATGTATTGATGTATTGGTTTTGGATTATTTTAATAGCGTAATTATTGGATGTTGATTGATCGTGGGTATTAACGCAGCATGCTCAACGATTAATGTCATCAGTGCGTTTCAGCGGTATTAATACTGAATTATCCAGTTGATAATCCCATCGGCACCAAGCGAGCAGTATTGATACTGAACTGACCCTTGTGTTGCAGTGGTAATATATAAGGGTGAAACGATACACCGATATTTCGATACATCGCGATACTTGACCCATGATACGATATACGATAAACGTGGGCCTATTTATCGATACGCCACGATACAGAACGCAAAGCCCAGCGTTTCCTCGCTATTGTGCCTTTCGATAAAACGCTAACATTTTTAATAAGCTCAGCTTTACAACTGACAGATGTTTTCCCCATCTCAAAAACATTACCAGCTGATCACCGTAAGCACATAACACCGGAAATACCAGTCAGCAAATCCGAACTGAAGTATGCAATTCAATACCATTATTATACTATCTTGTTAGTAAAACGTGTTCTTTGTATATCTGGACCAGTGTTTGCAATATATTTTATTAATTTTATTCAACATTTCATTTTATATTGTTTTCATTAAGTTAGGTGAAATCGTGTGTGAAGAGATACAGTAACCACGGTCAGATTACTGCTTTTGACGCCTTGAAACAAACTTTAGTCGGTAAATAATGGATACATATATTAAAAATGCCATACTTTGACTCGTTAAAAGTCATATTTGTGGCAATTTGGCTAATATATGTCAACAAAACGTTTTCGCAATCGAAATACATGTAGCGAAGGAAGTCCCTACGGTGACTGGTCAAATTGTGAAATTGTATTTTCTTGTGTTTGAAATTTGAATTGTTTTGAAGGAAAGTTAGAGAAAGTTCCACTTAACAACGTCAGTAGTCTAGTTATTATAAAATAATTTTGACTGTTTCAAAATCATGAAAAGTTCAATCTTGACATGTTTTAAGTCTTCTTTTTTTTATCTTTGCGTATCGAGATACGTATCGTATCGTGACCAGAATATCGAGATGTGTATCGTATCGTAACCTTCCTGTATCGTTGCAGCCCTAAGTGGTATTACTACTGAACTGGCCCGTGAAGATCCGGGTAGAGAATAGGTCTTCAGAAATCAATGCTTGCCCTAAAGGCGACTTAGTCGAAATAACCGACTAACGGGATCGGGTGGTCAGGCTCACTGACTTGGTTGATGCACGTCATCATAGCCCAATCGATGGATCTATGCTATTGATGTTAGTCATTGGATTGTCTGGTTCAGACTCGATTATTTACAGAACGCCGTAATATAGCTGGAATATTGCTGAGTGCGGTGTTAAACAACAAACAATCAAACAAAACTACTGAACTGTCCAGTAAATTGGTTCAGTATTGATACAGAACTGTCCAATTGATTATTTCAGTATTATCCAGTATATGGGTTTATTATTGAGACTGGACTGACCCGTATGTTGCAGGGGTAGTAATACTGAACTGTCCAGAAGATTGGTTCAGTATTGATATAGAACTGTCCGATGGATGGGGTCAGTATTGTCCAGGACGTGGGCTCAGTATTGATACTGTACTGACCAGTGTCACCATAAACTGTCCAGTACTCAACGGCTCCAAAACAATCTGGAGCCGTTACCTGATTGTTACGTTACAGCCATAATAATTGCCCCTGTATTGTGTTGTAGTTTGGCGAATATTGTTGAAATGGAGAAGTTTTATGATAACCTGGAATTACAATGGTGGCCTTCGAGTTTTTACAACAAAGAAATCGAATCATGCCGACAACGGGCGCTTCTCACTTAGAAAGATGTAGAGTGACATAAAAACAGTTTTCAACCATCAAATTCTAAACGCCAAAGCCAAGCTGTGTTCAACGATGGATCAACAGCGTAAACGACAACTAAAGAAGACTGATTTCACATTCCACGGCCTTCATAATCTATTTGACAAATGTGAGCTAAATACACCTGACCGTGATTGAGAGCTCACTGAAGTCTCTAATTGCAGTGTGCATAGCGAAAACGGCCATTTTTCTTAATTCCCAGTCCGTGTTCTCGCCGCATTAAAGTCTTCATTATAAAACTGCTGCCATGTTGATTTATCACCGTGCTGCTCCGATTGCACATGATTCAATATGGCTGTTTGTTAACTTCCGCCTCAGCCTCCTGGGAATCGTATACAAGAGTTATCGTCATACATTTCCGGCAGTTGTCGCTGTAACGATTATTTTCCTGGCCTCCGACTGGAAGGGGACGCTGTCCATTCTCTTGCTTCTGGGTGAATACTGTTCCTGGGGACTATCTGTCAAGCCATTTCGAATAAATGGAGCAATCAGTGTTAAGTATGGTGTTTATAAGGAGATACATGCATAACTTAAAATACGCAGTAGGCCTACCGGAGAATGGGTGGGATCTACTGAGTGGGGTGCATGGGTTGCTGAAGACCTACTCTACCCCGGATCTTCACGGATATGTACGAGTTCATGCCCTTAGCAATGGTTACGAATAAGGACAGTCGTGTGGTGAAAGCGAAGGTTCGTAGATATTGATTAGATTCCCCACATGGAAACAATGAGCGAAGACAATTCTTTCCCCTGCCCAACCCCCCCCCCCCCCCCCCCCCCCACACACAACCCACCCCACCACCCCTACTGATATGACTGGAATGCTGTTTATCTGAACTCACTCACTCACTCATCTTCAACCTACATCACGCCGACCTATCCCCCTCACAGCCGACACGCCGTTGTGTATAGCAGGACTGTTCAAAACAGCGAAAAAAACAACTCACTCACTAAAAGCTCAGACGATTCACGGAAGATCGAAGCACAATTCGTGTTTGCCTGACATCGTTATGAATCTTCACTCTTGTGTCCGAGAAGGTCAGCGTCATATTGACCACCAGACTAATCAGCTGGTCAGAGCTTTACTGGCCGACCACGTGGGTCCCCAGCTTCATTAATCTAGACAAATTGCTCCTGTCATCTGCGAGTGATAGGCAGGGAGACACGTGACACTGTACAGCGACGACATCCCGACACAGACACACAATCTAATCAAGTCGTGTTTCAAGCAAATGTTTGTGTAGTGTCCCTAATACCTTCCTCCAAGTATTGACATTGTATTGTACTCACCTTGTATCATCTCAAAGTCATACACGTCCACAGTGAAAACCTGTGAATCCGGACACCCCATTATTCCGGACGACTGTTAGGAACGTCAAAACATCTACAGAAGACATTACAAGGGACATGGAGTTTCTAATCCGTTTGTCTCTTTATCGAAGCGTAATCGCGACTGCCGTCCTGATCAGCGTGGTCACGTTGTATATAGCATGTATTATTGAACAATCTAAGTGATTTGTATTGCACTGCTCAACGTTTGATAGGGATATTGACATATAATCGCCGGGCAAAGGAAAGTATACACCGATGTTTGATGGTGGCTAAT
This sequence comes from Haliotis cracherodii, assembly GCF_022045235.1. Lineage (NCBI taxonomy): Eukaryota > Metazoa > Mollusca > Gastropoda > Lepetellida > Haliotidae > Haliotis > Haliotis cracherodii. Next base: position 68,298,995 of record NW_027266275.1, read on the forward strand.
AAGGAAACAAACAAGAATTGGTTATTTGATGGTGAATATCATAGTTGTGTTTTGGACCTTAAGTTTGCAGTGTCAGTACGTGTTAAGTACACATCATTTCATGTGTCTACAGGGGCGCTCGGGTAGCCTAGTTGTTAAAGCGTTCCCTCGTCACGCCGAAGACCCAGGTTCGATTCCCACATGGGTACATTGTGTGAGGCTCATTTCTGGTGTCCATTGCCGTAATATTGCTGGAATACCCCTAAAAGAGGCGTAAAACCATACTCGTTAACTCACTTATGTCTCTACAGACAGCAACCGGCATCTTGTCAAATCAGTAAATTCGCGAAATGCCTTTGGTAGCTGGCCATTACGTTCAATGCCGGAACTTTCTGGAACTTCACGAAAAGACATAAAATAAATCAATTCACTGTACTTCACTTCTTTCATCGCATTAAAACAATAAGCTTGGTTTCTAAATCTTAAAGCCGAAAGCAAATATTGTATGAGCTATTTCGATCAAATTCTTCCTTTTGAAAATTGATTAGACCTTTAGTAAGGTAAATAAAGATCAGTCTATTGCTAATAAACCTTTTCTGTTACATTGATATATCTATCATAGTCTGCCTTTATCTATACATATATGTATATGTCATCTTTATTTATGATGTCTGTATACCTCGGACATCGACCTGTATTTCATAAATCAATGAATATAAATTGTGTTGTATACCTAACTCTGGGTCTGCAATGCACAAGCGGCGCACACAGTCTGCTCTATGACACAGAGGGAGGGGCCGAGAGTAGAGCTGGTTCCCATTTCATCTGTTGACGACCATTATTTGTTTGTTTGTTTGTTGTTTAACGCCGCACTCGGCAATATTCCATCTATATGACGGTGGTCTGTAAATGATCGAGTTTGGACCAGACAATCCAGTGACTGACATCATGGGCATCGATCTACATAATTGGGATACGATGACATGCATCATTCAAGTCAGCGAGCCTGACCACCCTAACCTGTTAGTCACCTCTTACGACAAGCATAGTCGCATGTGATAGTGAATGGATCCGGGGTACTTATGACAGTTGAGTGGAGATAAAATGCACTAGCTACAAGAAGATGACGCTAGCCTTCATCACGCTCCTCGACACAAAGGTGTTATTTGTTTGAAGTTTTAGTTTAAGGTACAATAAACTACGTTTACAACGAACACGCTTTTAACGAACTGACGTATATAACGAAGATATTATTGATCCCCCTCATTTCCTGTTTATATGCTGTATATATGCTTATAACGAACTACAGTTATATCGAACTAAAATTGGTGGTCTCTATGAGTTCGTTATAACCGTAGTTTACTGTGCTTCCACAGTCACTGTCAGGATTAGTTACACATACAGCCCTGTTGGTCTGGGAACTGGTTATGTAACTGACAGCATACTGTGTCTGGAGAATTTGAATCCCTTGTTTATGTGTTCCTGTCGAGAGACATGTCGCTTCAATCTTCTGTAGTTCATTTGAAGAGTGAGTGAGTTAGGTTTTACGCCGCTTTTAGCAATATTCCAGCAATATCATGGCGGGGGACACCAGAAATGGGCTTCACACAATGTACCCATGTCGGGAATCGAACCCGGGTATTCAGCGTGACGACCGAACGCTTTAACCACTAGGCTATCCCACCACCCCTCATTTGGAGAAATGGTTCCTATTAATCTAAATGGAAATTGATGTTGCGCGGGGACGTCATCAATAACCTCTAACCTTTGGCTTCTTAATCAGGAAAAACATTCTTTGTTTGTAGGTTCCCCCGGGTCATAATACTTACTGACGTACTTGTTTACCGACGACTCGATAGAGACTTTACGAACGCTTCAAGTTATTACTGATTTCGCGCTGGTGGCAACAATATTGGACCCCTTTAATCTGAATGTACCTTTTTGGGTGAATTTGTCAGGTGTATTAAAAAAACATTGTTTGAAGGTGTGTTCTTTTTTCTTTGGGTGTCATTGTTTTATACTTGTTACAACTGCAGCTCAACAAACCGTGTTTGTGTTTATTTTTAAGTTGGTATTTCCGCTATCCAAAGTGTGCAGTGAGGCCGTCTTTTTGTTGATAGTGTGTTGCATGTAATTCACGCTCGTGTTAATTTCAAGATTCACAGAATATAGACGCTAATGAAACCAAGCGTTCGGTTAGCTTGACGTAGCATTTTAGACATTTATGACTTCCCAACCATGTCCATATATAGTGATTAAACATCTCGACTAGTCGCAGATACAGTCACGAAAACAGAAATAGTAGTAAGCTTTAATGTTCGCGTTGTTTTAGAACCTGATGTCAACACGGCGAACTGTCTAGAAGACTTATACTTAGTGTTATACTTAGAGTTATCTCCTGTAATTACGACCTTATTGGTATTCTGAAATAAATCACAAACAGTTAGCTGACGAATACCGTGTTGTTCAAAGTTCAAATAGCCTTTGAAGGTATGTCTGGCTAAGGAAAGTCTTCACGGGATCTTAATGTAAGTATCAGCTTCCGGCAGCACTGAACAACGGAAGCAATGGTGAGAATGGGAATACGGTATTTACCATAGCAACACCCAGGTGTGTTTGTTTGTCGGACATGCAACGGAGTTTATTGGAGACCGGGCGTGCCTATTTCTTCATTATTGTAGATGTGTTTTGTGTAAGTCGCTTTGAGCAGCGTTTCATTAATACCACGGGGCTTAATCTAATAGGAAAACCATGGGTAACGCAAAAACTTTGGTTAAACTCACAGTTTGGGTATGCAACTGTCTAAATTTTGCTAACCGGGATTCGAACTCACGGTCTTGGGTTTCTGGTGCGCTTACGACGCGACTTTGATCAGTGGCGCCTCTAGCGATTGCGTCATCTTTAGTGATTATTGACTATACAGTAAACTACGGTTATAGCGAACACGCTTATAACGAATTGACGGATATAACGAACCTACATTTTTGGTCCCAACTATTTGCTGTAGTTATGCTGTATATATGCTTATAACGAACTACGGTTATAACGAACTTAAATTAGTAGTCCCTTTGAGTTCGTTATAACCGTACTTTACTGTATGTTTCTAAATAGGGATAATTCATTAATCCGCCTTATTCTTCCAGTCGGCTTTTGACCTGGCTCCTAGTTGATCCCTGAGTCCAGTAGATGAAGTTCGGTAGTGTGACTCCTGGAAAATATCCTCTGAAATATTCACCATTTACCATTTAAAATAACACAAATATTGATATCGATTGGTTAAGAATACACAGAGTTTATTGGTACTTCAATTCTTCAGAATCGGTTAAACCAAACCAATTTCATAATAATTGGTCGGAAACGTTACACGTTATTCCAGGGCAAAGCATTGAAAAATAAAGTCCATAACAGGTATGCAGAAAATATAGAACAGAAAAAAAATAAAAAAAATAGTCACACACAAAGAAAATAATCTCATAGTAATCAAACAAATAATAATGTTGTAAATCATAATTGGGTGGATTCATGCTCATGATGTCAATCACTGAATTGTCTGGTCCAGACTCGATTATTTACAAACCACCGTCATGTAGCTGGAATATTGGTGAGTGCGGCGTTAAACAACAAACACACAATACCCTTTTGATTTTTAAGCACTTTCTGTGCAGTAGATGCAAGACTAGTACATACACTGAACGTCCATGTAAGCGCAGACTGTCGACAACAAGTATTAGAACCCAGGGAATATATTCGTGCGGAGAAGATACATTTTTGCGATCGTCTATTGCCAATTATTGTGCTTAACCATGTCTCCACAGAAGACCCTCCGTGATCCTGATACAACGCGGGGCCTGTTTCAACTTAACACGAAAAGCCTGCAAAATATCGGACTCGACTAACTCCAGCGGAATTTGAAGAGAAAGGCATTTCGTGACAAGACTGAATTAGAGTGACTTTCTATTACGCTGGCATTTGCAGAGTCTTTGAGCGCTGATTGGTGCCACCGGCGACGACAATGACGGATATATCGCCTCACCCCTCCTCCCCACGTCCTCACCCACAGGGGATATTCACATGTGGGGAAAGACATTTGTGTAAGATAGACTATTGAGGCCGACTTACAAAATCCTTGTCGGACAAACCTGTTACGCCGTTGCGCTATTAAGATGTACAAAGCGTCTGATCGCTTCCGTCTGTTAATTCACCGGTGGTCAATATTCAAGGAGTGGAAATTGGGCAAGAGGCTTGAGGGAAAGCAATCAACGCGAGTTATTAACTTTTAGAAGTTGTTGTAAGTGTAAGAAACTGAACTAAATAATCTGATGCTCTTTTCTCTCAATACGTTCCGTGAAGAAATAGATTTTTTAAAAGGTTTTATTTTTTTAGTGATTTGCTGGAAACGAAATACGTTAATGGTGTTTGCATTCAATTTGCCTTCAGGTGGTGTATATAAAAACGCAACAATTCAATGTGTCAAAATAGTTCAGATTGAAACGAGATATTTTAAGTGATGTTTGAGCCGAGGAAGATAGAACAAATTATCACAAGGAAACATGACAAAACACTCTGTTATTGAAGGTCGTTATGTGTGGTGAATCTTCTAATGCACATCCCAAAAATACTTCTCACTAATCAACTGTGAGTGAGTGTGTTGGGTTAAACACCGCCTTGAACAGAATTTTTTTTTTGTAGTCTAAGACTTGGTGAAAGCCACAAGCACGGGTTCCCAAAAACATTGAACATAATCATAACCTGAGATTCGAACCCACGATCATAGGATTCTGGCACACCGAAGGGACGCAACTTTCCGGACTACAGCGAATTTCGACAGTACCACCCTCCCCCCGGCCAAGCAAGAAAGACCTACAATCAAAAGGAAAACTATGTGCCAAGAAATATACGGAAGTAAACTACAGCGATCCAAGAATTTGTTTAAACTGGCAAGTACGGTTTTTAGATATTTTCCAGCCAGTTCAAAAATGCGTAAATGGTTGTCATTTTTTAATATGACAGCCACTTATCAGCCCTCACGGGTGGTGGGGTAGGCGTGCGTATCTCGATCGTACCCAGGGTCCATTCCACAAATGGTTAAAACCATTCTCAGTAAATGGCTGCAATATTGCTAGAAACGTCCAACCATGCAGTACAACCAGTTCGTACACATACTTAACACTAATGAATGACCGTATACAACATCCAACACTTTATTCACGGCCAATTGATTCTTTCAAGAACTGTCCTTAATCTCGTACACTTAATTGGCAGTAATTATGCCGATTTTCAACGTATGGCCAAACAAACACAGAGAGCCTTCATGTACGTGTAATTTCCTCACTAATCTAGCACAGCTGTTTTTTATCCTTTAGCAAGGCGGTTTTTGTACGTTCTCAAATGACACCGTGGCACCAATAATGTATTTATCCTGGTCAGGATGTGTCCGCCATAGCCCCGGGCAGGGCTTATTAATCTGTCAATCATGATGCATGTACGGAGGGAAGACACCCATCCTGGCTCAGTCTGATGGCAGTACGTATATTCAGTGGATTAATTCCTTTAAAATAACTAAATCGCGGTCAGTCTGGACGGAAATTTGTCTTTGGCTCAGGAAATGGATCAAAAGACTCGCGACCCTGGCCAAGATAATAGCCATCTTTCGAAGTCCATTCTTGCATAGAAATGGTAGAGAATCATTTGCAATGCTATACTCACGTCTCATTATATGATTGTGGCTGTATTAGGGAGGCCTGCAATTTGCGCCAGAAAATGTGAATGTATTTGATCCCTGGATTTAAGTTTGGGTAAGGCTTCTAATACAAATTATCGGTTTTCATTCAAGGACAATAAGGAGGTTGCGGTTTTTTAATATGAAAATGTGTGCAGAGTGTCATAGTTGTAGGAGTCGTGAACCCGGTTAATGTCATGTAGGATGTCTTAGTGCGTACGTGCGTGCGTGCATGCGTATGTGTGTGTGAGTGTGTGTATGTGTGTGTGTATGTGTGTGTGCGGGAGGGGGGGGGGGGGCATTATCATAGGAGCCACAGTTGCGTCCCTTGGTTTAATCCTGGTTGGATTATGTTACTAGGTTTAGTTCAGCATACCCGTAGTCGTGGGCTTCACCAAACTTGTAAATGTCTGAGACATGCATCGTTTTGGGCTAATCTGACACGCCATGATATAACTGGAATAGGGTTCAAAGCGGTGATAAGCTAAACTCTCACTTTGGTGTAACAACGCATCGTTTGTAAAACCGGAGTCAATCCGTCCGTCCGTCCGTCCGTCCGTCCGTCCTTCTGTCCTTCTGTCCGTATATCCGTCAATCCGTCAGTCAGTCAAGTTTAACGCTGCTTTGACTAGTGTTTCAGTCATAACCCGTGAAGATCCGGGTTAAAATAGGTCTTCAGCAACCCATGCTTGTCATAAGAGGCGACTAACGGGATCGGCTCAATGACTTAGTTGATGCATGTCATCGTATCCTAAATGCGTGGATTGATGCTCATGATATCATACACTGGATTGTCTGGTCCAGACTAGATTATATACAGTCCGTCGTCATACATCTGACATATTGCTGAGTGCGGCGTTGAAAAAGAAACAAACAAACTTTAGTCATATGATGGCGTTTCAGAGGAAAGTCCAAGGGTATGCAGTATTCACAACGTTCGGTGAAACCCCCAAGCACAGGAATGATGTTGACAAGAATCATAGTCTGGGCAAATCTGGGATTCGAACCCTGGGACTGACGCCATTCTTTCAACATCATTGCGTGTCAGCTGAATGTGTGCGGATAGCACTCCGTCATATTGAGTAAAGCCTTTAGAATGAGTATGGTTTTGACAGACCATGGATTATTATCGAAGCAAATCTTGGATTCTAGCCCCTATCAGTGGGGCTACAGTTGCCTTATCCACAGGGACATCCGTTCCGCATGCTTCATTGTATGTGTGCATCACAGATGTGATTTAGAGTTGTTTCTGAACGCCTCAGAGGTCTCGTGTTAAAGCGTCAGCGGAAAGTCGGGGGCTCAATCTCCGGCCGCGTTATACCAAAAGACGTTAAAAGATGGTACTTGTTGTTACCCTGTCTGGCGACCGGCATTAAGGGGTTAAACAAGGATTGATGGCTCGGAGTCAGTATACTGTGTGTGAGTGGGGTATTCATGTTAGAATGCGTGAGCGAGCACTAAAAATTCGGCCGGACCAGTACAAGCACACACACACACACACACACACACACACACACACACACACACACACTTGCGCGCGCGCACGCACACACACACACACGCACGCACGCACGCACGCACACGTCGCTATATGAGTGCGATAATCTCGGACGCGACGATAAACCGAATTTCACCTCACCTCATCTCACTTTTAGCGATGTTTCCGTAAACTTAATAGTTAGTTTCATTGTATTTAATATGAATGGGTGGTATGTTTCAGTAAGCAGCTGAGAAATTAATTCCCCGAAATTAGATACATCATCACTTTCAAATCCTTGCTACCGTTTACTCCAGCTAATAAATCGGCACTTCTGATCAAGGGGGCAACTGAAAACCATTTCAGCATCCGATCAGGCAGAGTACATTCGCTCAATGCAGGGCACGTGTTCCATGAAATCGACACAGCGGCGATCAATTTCAGAACAGTCAGATTGATTGACAGGTGATTGAATTACGGAAGCTGGCGAGACAAGTGTTACTGAGTTCCTTGTACAATGGCTATTATTTACCAGTCCATGTTCGGATACGACACACCTGACACCGCTATTTACGACATCGGCGGCGTTGATTTTGTCCAAGTTGCTGCAGGCTTTCGTGGTACCATCAACTAGACACCATGCCCTTGTGACGAGACCTACAGCGCCACGAAATCATCGGCAACAAGCTTGTCAACAGGTTTCGGGAAAACAAATTGATTTCAGTGAATCGGAAAAACACAACGCTAAAGATTTTTTTATGCAGAGGAACTAATAACTATGCTTTGTGCAATCGTACTAGGTACTGTCTTTTGTTTCAGTTTTTACCTTTCAAGTCGACGGACAAATCCTATTTAACTGTCTTCTTAAAATAGATAACGGTTTCAAGTCGTAATTTAAATACGAGGCCTGGACAAAAAGTTCTAAGTCTGACTAACTTTCAACTATGGGCCATAACAAAGTGAACTAGTCATTGATGTACGAGGGCTGGTCAAAAGGCTCTAAGTTTGACTAACTTGCAACTATGGGCCATAACAAAGTTTACTATAACTTCTTTCAGTGGCATTTAGAAGTTGGTGTGATGAAGAAAGACAAGTTCTATGGATGAACAACTTCTTAATTACAATTAGTGCGACGTTTCGGTGTAGATCCTAACACCTTTATTTCGCACCTTTATCACTTGCTTGATAAAGGTGTTAGGATCTACACCGAAACGTCGCACTAATTATAATAAAGAAGTTGTTCATCCACAGCACTTGTCTTTCTTCAAAGTGAACTAGTCATTGATGTACGAGGGCTTGTCAAAAGGCTCTAAGTCTGACTAACTTTCATCTATGGGCCATAACAACGTGAAATAGTCATTGTAGTACGAGGGCTGGTCAAAAGGCTCTAAGTTTGACTAACTTGCATCTATGGGCCATAACAAAGTGAAATAGTCATTGATGTACGAGGGCTGGTCAAAAGGCTCTAAGTTTGACTAACTTGCATCTATGGGCCATAACAACGCGAAATAGTCATTGTAGTACATTGTTCGTTGAAAGTGTATTTGGTCTATTGAGGCCGTTTGTATTTTAGTGACAGCCAATTAAACGTGATAGGGGTCCAAATGGACATACAAATAGAAAAGAACGTGTACCGAGCAGTTATCAAGTTTTTGACTTCAGAGAAAAGTACTCCCCAAGAAATTCCTGAGTGCATGCCACAAGTGTATTCCACTGCTAAACGTTGGGCAGCTATGTTTAAGGCTGGGATAACACGACTTGATTTGGACGTCTCTCAACTTCCATCTTTGAAGAATCAATCAAGAAGATAGAAACACTGATACTGTCAGATAGGCGTATTACCATTGCTTAACATGTGGAAGACACAGGTCTAAGCCATGGATCCACCTGCATCACTTCGGGCTTTCCTCCCACATTAAGCTGACACGCCGTGATATGACTGGAAAACTGTTAAAAGCGGCGTTAAATCCAACTCACTCACTCACTAATGTGGGAGGAAAGCCCGAAGTGATGCAGGTCGCAGACGTTTACCACTTCGGTGAAACCCACGAGCACGGGTATGGTGCTGACAAACCTAGAAACATAATCGGGGCGAACCGGGATTCGAACCCACAATAATAGGTTTCTGGTGAGCCCAAGAGACGCAACTCTGCATCGCGAATCGCGGCGCCTTAGACGACTGGGCCACCCGTGCCCCCTGGAGATTGGGAGTGGAATAGATGGAAATATGAGATACTAGACAGACAGACAGGCAGACAAATAAAGAAATAGATCAATAGACAGACAAACACATACAGTGATGTCAGGATCCTCCAGTGTACATGCATGCACTAGGACAGAGCATCAACTGTATTGCCATGGATACAGCAGAGTCTAATTTGACCTGGAATGAATTTCATATTTCAATGACAAAGAACATCATTGTCACTCTGGCTGATGATTTATTCAATTGTTACAACTCTCGTGGTTTCACGTTTACAGAGTCGGAATAATCAGCGTTAGTTTCTCCCACAGAGATTTAGCTGTCAGAAATGGATGGACGGCGAGTTGCGGCTGACATAAATTAGAGTGGAGTTTAGAAAAAACAACAATCCCCCCAGGAGTATTATATATTCTTACGCATGGGATAACTCCGATTAAGAGAAAATGTTTTCCAAAAAGCACTGTGTCTTAAGAATTAATTTTACGTGGCTTGTTAAATTGTATAATAATGTTCAGTGTGTTGAAAAGCTGTACAAATCTAATCTGATCTGTGCAAAGAAACCAAAGAAAGATGTTTGACGCAGGTCGCAACACTAGAGAAAGTAAATGCCTTTTCAATTGCCTTTATGTATCGGTATTGAATATGTTCATAATAATTCATATTTTGTTGATGCTATTCCGTGTTTAGAAGTTAATATATGAAGTGCATATATATAACCTTCTTGGGGGATGCGTAAGTGTACGTTCATTGACCGCCTTTGTGTGGTATATCCTATTTTATGTCCGCTTCATTCATTTCACATTTACTTTACATCAGTGTAAGGGAGATAACTTATTTTTTAGCCTGAAACGTTTCCACAAGAAATATAGTATGTCCCATTCACAAATCAAGAAACCTGGTTATCACAGATAATTTCAGGGGCATATCTCAAATTGACTCACGATGCTAAGTTCTTACATTTATTCTGGATAAAAGACTACAGTCCTGGTGTGACATTATAATACTACACATGATCTCGAAGCTGTTTCTAAACCTGGATACTCAAATATTGACCACATGTTTACATGACACAAAATACCTTTCTAAAAACTAAGGGTACATTTTATTGCATCTTCGCTGACTTTTAATAAGCATACTCCTAATAAAATGGTTCTTGGAGAGTGTGGCAGACTCCCTTTACAATATATTTACATGACAAGAGCGATACAATACTGGACTCGATTAATTCATCTCATCAATAATAGACAACAATATCAGGGTTACATCTATTGATGATGCTGTAAAACACAAATGGGTCACTTTAATTATTTTGTATTTTATGTTACATAGGATTTGGAATAGTCTGGATTCAGCTGAATATGGGAAATACTGGCATGTTAATCACCAAAGGCTCTCCGACAATTATATCAAGGCAGACACACATCCTTGGAATGTTTATCAAAGTGCAACTATGTATAAAAACATATACATCATCTACTCACTACTCAATACTGAATTATATTTAACAATAAACACACCTCGATATATTAAGTGGTATTTATCAAAATTTAGGTGTAATAATTTTAGAGATTTTATGTTGAGATTGGAAGACACAATAATATTCCTCACGATGAGAATGTTGTCTGAAAAAAAAAAATAAGAAGTTTGTAGAAAATCAATACCATGTGATGATGAGATGTGAACACTCATCTGGCAAAACGATATACACATCCACATTATACAGATTATCCAACAACTGAAACAGTTATCCTACTCGTCACATGCGCTGAAAGACTTGCTATATACAACATTGGACTCAATTTATTTCCAACTAAAACTTTTGCAACAAGAGGTGAGAAAATACTGATTTATTATGTATACCTTTGTATGCGGGATATTATTTTCAAAAATATTCATATTATTGTATTGTGGGCCGATGCCTTTATAACTGAAAATAATGTCTGTCCGTATGAAGTGCATATATTATAAGTCGTAGAAGTATCACTCGGGGTACGAACCGTGAAGATCCGGGGTAGAATAGGTCTTCAGCAACCCATGCTTGCCGTAACAGGCGACTATGCTTGTAGTAAGAGGCGACTAACGGGATCGGGTGGTCAGACTCACTGACTTGGTTGATGCATGCCATCGTATCCCAATTGAATGGATTGATGCTCATGATGTCAGTCACTGGCTTGTCTGGTCCAGATTCCTTTATTTACAGACCGTCGTCATATAGCTGGAATATTGCTGAGTGAGGCATTAAATAACAAACAAACAAACACTCGGGGTACATCATAAGTTGTTGCAGGATCACGAGCAGTACATGGGGATTTATGCGTCCCGTGTCAAGTTTTATACCGCGAGTCGGAGGCGAGTGGTATGAAATCTAAGGAGAGACTCATTCAACCACATGTACCCCGAGTACACATTTACCGACATGTTTTAATATGACACTGTTAATGAATTAAAACAAATTCAAAATAGATAGAAAACAGCTGTTCAATTGAGTTAAGGTTGACTTGTGCTATGTCACATGACTTTTATTGACTCGGACAAAGCGTGGGGTATAAGGGATTTATTCAACCTCTCAGAAATCCACGTGCAACCTGTCTTGCTCGTGACGGGGTATAAGGGATTGATTCTCCAGCTGAGAAATGTATTACCCTCCCAGGCGGGTAACATAGTATAGTATGAAGATCGCGTGGACCAATGAGATCTAATCATCCTGACATGGAGGTATGATAAAATTAAGTTTCTCCCTTTCTATCTAAGCATATTTGATGTTCGTTTTAATCATTTCATATTCGACCGCCTCCGTGGTCTAATGGTAAAGCGTCCGCCCGGAGAGCGGAAAGTCCGGGGTTCGATCCCCAGCCGCGTCATACCAAAAGACGTTAAAAGATGGTACTTGTTGTTACCCTGTCTGGCGCTCGGCATTAAGGGGCTTAAACAAGGACTGGTCGGCTCGGAGTCAGTATACTGTGTCTGAGTGGGGTATTCATGTTAAACTGCGGCATGATATCTCAGTGTGCTAGCACTATAAATCGGCATCAGTCCGGACTAGTACAAGCAGCCACACACACACGCATATTGGTTACTATTTTGACGTAGTAGTTTTTCAATAATATTTATGTAAATTTGTTCAAGCCACAATATGGCTGAAATATTGCCGACATGACCTGTTGATGGTTCACATGGCGTGTTGATGTTGAGGATTCACATAACATGCCGCGAGGCAGAGTTCACATGGTGTGGCGTGTCGCTGAGTTCACATGGTGTGGCGTGTCCCTGAGTTCACATGGTGTGGCGTGTCGCTGAGTTCACATGGTGTGGCGTGTCGCTGAGTTCACATGGTGTGGCGTGTCGCTGAGTTCACATGGTGTGGCGTGTCGCTGAGTTCACATGGTGTGGCGTGTCCCTGAGTTCACATGGTGTGGCGTGTCGCTGAGTTCACATGGTGTGGCGTGTCCCTGAGTCCACATGGTGTGTCCTGGCGCTGAGTTCACATGGTGTTGTGTCGCTGAGTTCACATGGTGTGTTGTGTCGCTGAGTTCACATGGTGTGTTGTGTCGCTGAGTTCACATGGTGTGGCGTGTCCCTGATCTCACATGGTGTGTCCTGGCGCTGAGTTCACATGGTGTGGCGTGTCGCCGAGTTCACATGGTGTGGCGTGGCGCTCATTTCACATGGTGTGGCGTGGTGCTTTGTTCACATGGTGTGTCGTGGTGCTGAGTTCACATGGTGTGTCATGGCACTTTGTTCACATGGTGTGGCGTGTCGCTGAGTTCACATGGTGTGGCGTGTCGCTGAGTTCACATGGTGTGACGTGTAGCTGAGTTCACATGGTGTGGCGTGTAGCTGAGTTCACATGGTGTGGCGTGTCGCTGAGTTCACATGGTGTGGCGTGTCGCTGAGTTCACATGGTGTGGCGTGGTGCTTTGTTCACATGGTGTGGCGTGTCGCTGAGTTCACATGGTGTGGCGTGTCGCTGAGTTCACATGGTGTGGCGTGTCGCCGAGTTCACATGTTGTGGCGTGGCGCTCATTTCACATGGTGTGGCGTGGTGCTTTGTTCACATGGTGTGTCGTGGTGCTGAGTTCACTTGGTGTGTCATGGCACTTTGTTCACATGGTGTGGCGTGTCGCTGAGTTCACATGGTGTGTTGTGTTGCTCAGTTCACATGGTGTGTTGTGTCGCTGAGTTCACATGGTGTGTTGTGGCGCTGAGTTCACATGGTGTGGCGTGTCGCTGAGTTCACATGGTGTGGCGTGTCGCTGAGTTCACATGGTGTGGCGTGTCGCTGAGTTCACATGGTATGTCGTGGTGCTTTGTTCACATGGTGTGTCGTGACGCTTTGTTCACATGGTGTGTCGTGGCACTTTGTTCACATTGTGTGTCATGGCGCTGAGTTCACACGGTGTGTCGTGGCGATGATCTCACATGGCGTGTTGTAGAGATGAGTTCACATGGCGTGTTGTAGAGATAAGTTCACATGGTGTGTTGAGGCGCTTTGTTCACATGGTCTGTCATGGCGATGATCTCACATGGCGTATTTCTTCGTCCATTCTCTGACGGTCTGCTCATATTTGGCCCGGTCAGTTTTGAACAGGCAAGCTATGTGTGGGACCAAGGGGTCATCTGGGTTAATGTCATCCACCAGCATGCAGCGCACACACATTAAGACTGAAATAATCAAGTATTTAATTTATAACATCCCTGTCAATTCCTATCACAAAAGACGAGGACCACTAGACCAGCATTTTGTTACAATGTAAATCGCAACGGGCGTTGATATTACCTAATTGTTTTCCTGTTCGTTTTTTACTTTACTTGCCCAAAGCTTAAGGGCACAACGCCCATCCATAAAATTGTCATGTTGATTTAATTCCATACGATTCTATGTTGTAAAAAATATAGATAGAAGACCAACAGTTTTAATCACTGTCTCGAAAACGATTGCATCAGTTAAATACTTTTGGCTACAGTGAGTGCTGGGCTCCAGGCTTCTCTCAGAATGTCCAGGTTCAGAGATCCTGCACTGCTGATGTTCGGATGGTAGACACGAGTCTTGAAACACACCTAAAGAAAGATAAACAGTGAAACCTCGTTAAAACCGGACCTCCTCAATTGAGAAATTCCACTATCAACACTCACTCCAGCTGCTGGGGTCGGCACGACATATATGCTGTGAAAAAGGGCAGAGTGCGTGCACTGAAAATGTAAATTAACAGATAAATTATTGATACGAAAATCGATAATAGAATATTACAAATCCCGAGGGGGTCTCAATCGGTATCTTACCTTTGGGGGTTTAAATGGGTAGTCAATTGGGAATACCACTTCCAGCATGAATGTCCCACCTTCATACGATGTACCAGCCTGAAATTAGAGTACAACCTCGTTAACACGGACTCGGATTATTTCAATATATCTTAGCGTTGCTCGAACTATCAATCACTGGTTTGCCTGCTCCAGATTCGCTTATTCACAGTACGTCGTAATATAGCTGGAATGTTGCTTACTGCAGTGTAAAACAACATCGCTTCACTTCCTCCTCGATATATCGTTATTGACTATGTGAAATTATCCTCCCGCTAGAATCCTTATATGCTCCATGGCCTAATGTCTTTACACCGCTTATCTCGAACAACAGATTACTCGATATTGGCTTATTGAGTGTCCTATACTAGTGTGTCCAGAACACCTTCCCGCGGAGCGGAAGGTCGGAGGTTCAATCACCGGTCACGTCATACCAAAAGACGATAAAAGATGCAACTTGTTGTTACCATGCCTGGCACTCAGCATTAAGGGGATAGAGCCAGGATTGGTCTCGGAGTCAGCTTAATCTGTCATATTCATGTGGCACTGCGGCAAACACACACACACACACACACACACACACACAAACGAACGCACGCAAGTACACACACACGTGCATGCACGTCCCTATAAAAGTGAAATAAGCATAAACGCGATGCTAAATCCCTTTTACCCTCACCCTGCTTAAATCGGCTCGAAGTCAGTATAACGAGTCTGAGTGGGGTATCCATGCTAAACTACAGCACACACACACTCATGCATGCACGCACGCACGCACGCACGCACGCACGCACGCACGCACGCACGCACGCACGCATTACAGTGCACGTCTCTTAAAACGTGAAATAATCCTGAACGCGATACTAAACCCCATTTCACCTCCCCTACTTATATTGTTTGGGGGCATGTGGATTTGGCGTGTGGCAAGTGGATTTGTAAATATCGATATTTACTACAAAAGGATCTAAAGGACTTTAGCTTAAGAAATTGAGTTTGTTTTATGTATTAGATTCCATGTATAAACTTAAAGAAAAATTAATTTGGGGCATAAATACATACCGGGCCCAGTATAATCGCTTCCCAGTGAAAACCTGCAACAAACGAAATCCTACATGGTAACAGAAATTACAATACTATTGTTGCTTCTAATGAAATAAACTAACATATATATATACTCTTAAAAAACACAACGCAAAGCCAGATTTGTGTGAGGTAGGAAAATACATTTATACGAGAAACCGTACAAGGTATTGAGCCAAAATGTTGTGGAGAGAACACTTGGTGATTGTAGTCATCTCAGTTATCGGTACATAGGAAAAGTCCGAGGTGAAGGTCAACTACCATCAATAACGCGTATGTCCCCCGTTAGAATCGATAGCGGCCTGACATCTCAAGCCCATTGATGAGACGAGTATGCGAATCACATATTAGGGAATGGTAGCTCACTCGACCTGCAACGCAAAAGCCAACTGCTGCAATGTCTATCCAATTCATCCCACAGGTGCTCTATCGGGTTCAAATCCGGGGATCTGTAGGGCCAGGGGAGAACATCAACGTTGTTGTTATGTAGACAGTCTCTTGTGATCCGTGCTGTATGCGGTCGAGCGTTGTCCTGCTGGAATACACCGTTGCTGTTGGCTGCAATTGGGAGGACGTGTGGTAGGAGAATTTCGTTGATGTATCGTTGAGCTGTAAGAGTGCCCTGAATATGGATCAAACCTGTCCTGCCATGGTGAGAGATAGCCGCCCACATCATAACGCTACCCAAAACAAACCTGTCCACTTCCTGTACGCAGTTTCCGGCGTAACATTCTCCTCGACGTCTGTAGACCCGTGCTCTTCCATCCCCTCGACGGAGGAGAAATCTTCATTCGTCGATGAACCAGACATCTCTTCATCACAGTTGAGGCTATACCCTGTGTTGACGACACCAATGCAGTCGTTGTTGATGATGTGATGTTGTCCACTCAATATGACGCGTCGAACAGGACGTCTTGCTCGTAGACCTGCTGCTGGTCTGGTCGGAGATTATGCGCAGTCCGGGTTTTGGGGATGCGGTTGAGGTGGCTGTGGTCGTCCTTTCACGTAGGTGGCGCAATCAGATGTAGCGATCTTGGGCGGGGGTGGTTACTCTTGGTCATCCCGACCATGGCTGATCACGTGTTGACCAATGCTGTTGAAACCGATCCCATAGCCTTGTGATGGTGCTGGGCGCTACATAAAAAACCCTGGCTTCAGCTGATCGGGTTCCCCTGCCTGTCAAGCGGCCTATGACGTTGTTTCTTTGCACTTCTGTTAATCTTGGCATGTTGTTGAACTGTCACTGTTCGATTGACGCAGATGAGAGGCAATCAAAAACCCTGCACTTTAATACCGTTCATAGTGCTGCTGCAGACCTATTCTACCCCGGATTCTACCGGTGACACAGTACTGAACGGAGAGAAGTGTGAATTTGCCAGTGTATATTTTATTTTTCCCGGCAGTTCATTTATAAATATTATTAACTCGAAACAGGTAAGAAAGAACTAAATATCAACAAGCGGATGGGTGTCGTATTTTATGTGTTGGTCTCAATGGTCGCCACTTCTGGCTTTCCTTCTGCATATTGATATGACACGTGATATAACTGAAATAATGTTTAAAGCGACGTTAAACCCATCTCAATACCCCACTAGGGCGGTCGGGTAGCCTAGTGGTTAAAGCGTTCGCTCGTCACGCCGAAGACCCGGGTTCCATTCCCGACATGGGTACAATGTGTGAAGCCAATTTCTGGTGTCCCCCGCCGTGATATCGCTGGAATATTGCTAAAAGCAGCGTCAAACCACACTCACTCACTCACTCAATACCCCACTCGCTACATGATCGTGATTATGAAATGGGCGTTCGGTAAAACGAAGTTCCACAATAAGTGTTTGACAAATAGGGATAGATGTACAGTGTTTCATTTACCACCGAGAAAAAAACTCAAACCGGCGTCAGTAAATTATCTTCAGTGCAAATTTGTATTTAAAATGTTCTTTAGTAAATTATAAAATGGTTAAAAACTAAAGATGTCATCACCCACAGTTATCTCCGAAAGGCCCGACAGCGATTCCCTCCATAGGGTGTTCCAGAGAGTCTTGCCATTCCTGTATATGTGTAGTATTGATTAATACATGCTTCAATTACATCGATATTATTGTTAGATAGATAATATTATTGTTATTATTATTATAGATGACAAATTGTATAAGTGATAACGATCTTGTTAAACTCTAGAGTGATATATGCACATACACTATCCGATAGCGAGTGTATATAGTGAATATACCTACGATTTGATAACAGAAGTTCACAAGCTTTCGATGCGGAAGTGAATATCATTGTTCGGTGAAATCGCCAGCTGATTAAAACGACTAGTAATTGACCCAGTTCAGAAGCAATCAAAACAACGACTTTCTGTGAATCAGATGCTACTAATCCTACTCTCGGGGATAAGCGTACCTTGAATATTCGCTTCACAGCCATGTTTCCGTGGTGCAATTGTAGAAACTGCTTTGGTTCGTCATGTTCTATTTTTGTATCGAGGAATGTTTACCAAGTTACCTCCCCTACATCACAGAGCGTGAAAGGAAATGTATGTCGTTCTCAACGTTATACTCCGGAATGGAGAACTGTTCCAATTGAAAGCTTGTGAACTTGTGATATGACATCGTAGGTATATTCACTATATTCACTCGTTATCGGATAGTGTACGAGCATATGTCACGCCAGGTGTGAATTGAAATAAGATTATTTCTTATACAGTTTGTCATCAATGAACAGTATGGTCGATGTTAGAGAATCAGATATTATTAGACACAGAAAGTTTGTGTGTATGTGTGGCCAAAAGGCCAATAGTACATCATGCATACAATAACATTGTACAAGTTACAGCGCAAACTTGACATTGTAGTTTCAGAACATGTAGAACGGGTTCACAAACATGAATTTCATAATAGATTTATATTGGCTTCTTAGCCCTCATGAGAAATATGCGGTATGATAACACGGGAAACTTACATGACATTTTCATTTTCTAAAATACTGTTGTATGTAATCATTTCTTAAACTTGTATATTCTGGATATTAGTCCTCGTTTGGGTTGGTACAGTACGGACAAGGTGCATTTTCAATTGCCGGTTGTTGTTTTTTTTTAATCTAACTGATCTAGTCTGTTTGTTTATTGGTCGTTTAACGCCGCACTCAGCAATTTTCCAGCTATATGACGCCGGTGTGTAAATAATCGAATCTTGACCAGACAATCCCGGGATTGACATCATGAACATCGATCCACTCAACTGGGATACGATGGCATGCATCAACCAAGTCACGGGTTCTAACTGCTCTAATACTCAAAGAATGTCCATTGCATCTAAATTACGTTAAGACTCGACGGCGATGAACTGCTTTTATTGACGTAAGGTAGGTCTCAGATGCAATAGAACTTTTGAATTCAGAATAATAATGTACACAATTTGTTTCTCGCACACTCATGAACCATTCTTGGTGATGCATACCTTTAACCTTTGTTCAAAAATATTCAGAAACACTCTTTCTTATGTCGCCTACATCTTGCGCGAGCCAGACATGCCCGTATTTAAATAATAGTATTCTTACAGAAAAAAAAACCCAGTTTACGTTTCTCTGCATCATCTAGTCAGCATCAGAATATTTGTTAGATAGCACATAAAGTCACTATTCTAAAACCTATACCAGTAGGTCCCAGGGTAGCAGAGTTGTGTGTATCAGGCACATACACAGAACCATATATTGTAGGTGTTGTGACCAGGCGTTGTGTAATGACACTTATAAACAAGATACAGTCCGACCAATCATCATGTATACGGTTGAACCCTTAGGCGATGTGTTGTCGAAGGAAGATCTGAACGTCTTAAGAAATTTGTCTAGCTGCCGTCTGGTGTCTCTTACCGCCTGGGTGTAGTCGACGGAGACTCACACATCACCGGTTTTACTATTGTGTGTCTGTGGTCACTACTTCCACGAATTCTCTATCTTTGAAAGAAGAAAATGTAACAATTATCGCCGGTGGGTGCCGTTTAGTGGCAGCCTGTGTGCTCGTTCTTTCGGAATGCGATCAGCTCGGCTTTCCTCGATGTCGAGGTTATGTTTTAGGAATTCTCTGTGACATATTCTGTGACATATTACTATTGGTTACTATTTTGACGACAAGTAGTTTTTCAATAACATTTATGTAAATTTGTTCAAGCCACAATATGGCTGAAATATTGCCGACATGACCTGTTGATGGTTCACATGGCGTGTTGATGTTGAGGATTCACATAACATGCCGCGAGGCAGAGTTCACATGGTGTGGCGTGTCGATGAGTTCGCACGGTGTGTTCTAGCGATGAATTCACCCGTTGTGTCATGATGCTTTGTTCACATGGTATGTTGTGTCGCTGAGTTCACATGGCGTGTGTGGCGCTGAGTTCACATGGTGTGTTGTGGCGCTGTGTTCACATGGTGTGTAGTGGTGCTGTGTTCACATGGTGAGTCATGGTGCTTTGTTCACATTGTGTGTCATGGTGCTTTGTTCACATGGTGTGTTGTGGTGCTTTGTTCACATGGTGTGTAGTGGTGCTTTGTTCAAATGGTGTGTAGTGGCGCTGTGTTCACATGATGTGTCGTGGTGCTTTGCTCACAATGTGTGTAGTGGTGCTTTGTTCACATGGTGCGTCATGGCACTTTGTTCACATGGTGAGTCGTGGTGCTTAGTTCACATGGTGTGTCGTAATGCTTAGTTCACATGGTGTGTCGTGGCGCTTTGTTCACAAGGCGTGTTGTGGCAATGGGTTCGAATGGCGTGTTATAGTGATTAATTCACATGGCGTGTTGTAGCGATGGGATCACATGGCGTGTGTGGCGCTGAGTTCACATGGCATGTGTGGCGCTGAGTTCACATGGTGTGTCGTGGCGCTGTGTTCACATGGTGTGTAGTGGTGCTTTGCTCACATGGTGTGTCGTGGCGCTTTGTTCACATGGTGTGTCGTGGTGCTTTGCTCACATGGTGTGTCGTGGTGCTTGTTCACATGGTGTGTCGTGGTGCTTTGTTCACATGGTGTGTCGTGGTGCTTGTTCACATGGTGAGTCATGGTGCTTTGTTCACATGGTGTGTCGTGGTGCATGTTCACATGGTGAGTCGTGGTGCTTTGCTCACATGGTGCGTCATGGCACTTTGTTCACATGGTGTGTCGTGGCGCTTTGTTCACATGGTGAGTCATGGCGCTTTGTTCACATGGTGTGTCGTGGCGCTTTGTTCACAAGGCGTGTTGTGGCAATGGGTTAAAATGGCGTGTTATAGTGATGAATTCACATGGCGTGTTGTAGCGATGGGATCACATGGCGTGTGTGGCGCTGAGTTCACATGGCGTGTGTGGCGCTGAGTTCGCATGGTGTGTTGTGGCGCTGTGCTCACATGGTGTGTAGTGGTGCTTTGCTCACATGGTGAGTCATGGTGTGTTGCTCACATGGTGTGTAGTGGTGCTGAGTTCAAATGGTGAGTCATGGTGCTGAGTTCACATGGTGTGTCGTGGTGCTTTGCTCACATGGTGTGTCGTGGTGCCTTGTTCACATAGTGTGTAGTGGTGCTTTGTTCACATGGTGTGTCATGGCACTTTGTTCACATGGTGTGTCGTGGCGCTCTGTTCACATGGTGTGTCATGGCACTTTGTTCACATGGTGTGTCATGGCACTTTGTTCACATGGTGTGTCATGGCACTTTGTTCACATGGTGTGTCGTGGTGCTTGTTCACATGGTGTGTCATGGCACTTTGCTCACATGGTGTGTCGTGGTGCTGAGTTCACATGGTGAGTCATGGTGCTTTGTTCACATGGTGTGTCGTGGCGCTCTGTTCACAAGGCGTGTTGTGGCAATGGGTTCAAATGGCGTGTTATAGTGATGAATTCACATGGCGTGTTGTATCGATGGGATCACATGGCGTGTGTGGCGCTGAGTTCACATGGTTTGTTGTGGCGCTAGGTTCACATGGTGTGTTGTGGCGCTGTGTTCACATGGTGTGTTGTGGCGCTGTGTTCACATGGTGTGTAGTGGTGCTTTGCTCACATGGTGTGTAGTGGTTCTGAGTTCACATGGTGTGTCATGGTGCTTTGTTCACATGGTGTGTCATGGGGCTTTGTTCACACGGTGTGTTGTGGTGCTTTGTTCGCATGGTGTGTTGTGGTGCTTTGTTCACATGGTGAGTTGTGGTGCTTTGTTCACATGGTGAGTTGTGGTGCTTTGTTCACATGGTGAGTTGTGGCACTTTGTTCACATTGTGTGTCATGGCGCTGAGTTCACACGGTGTGTCGTGGCGATGATCTCACATGGCGTGTTGTAGAGATGAGTTCACATGGCGTGTTGTAGAGATACGTTCACATGGTGTGTTGTGGCGCTTTGTTCACATGGTCTGTCATGGCGATGATTTCACATGGCGTATTTCTTCGTCCATTCTCTGACAGTCTGCTCATATTTGGCCCGGTTAGTTTTGTACAGGCGAGCTATGTCTGGTTCCAAGGGGTCATCTGGGTTAATGTCATCCACCAGCATGCAGCGCACACACATTAAGACTGAAATAATCAAGTATTTAATTTATAACATCCCTGTCAATTCCTATCACAAAAGACGAGGATCACTAGACCAGCATTTTGTTACGATTACCTAATTGTTTTCCTATTCGTTTTTTACTTTACTTGCCCAAAGCTTAAGGGCACAACACCCATCCATAAAATTGTCATGTTGATTTAATTCCATACGATTCTATGTCGTAAAAAATATAGATAGAAGACCAACAGTTTTAATCACTGTCTCGAAAATGATTGCATCAGTTAAATACTTTTGGCTACAGTGAGTGCTGGGCTCCAGGCTTCTCTCAGAATGTCCAGGTTCAGACATCCTGCACTGCTGATATTCGGATGGTAGACACGAGTCTTGAAACACACCTAAAGAAAGATAAACAGTGAAACCTCGTTAAACCGGACCTCCTCAATTGAGAAATTCCACTATCAACACTCACTCCAGCTGCTGGGGTCGGCACGACATATATGCTGTAAAAAAGGGCAGAATTCGTGCACTGAAAATGTAAATTAACAGATAAATCATTGATACGAAAATCGATAATAGAATATTCCAAATCCCGAGGGGGTCTCAATCGGTATCTTACCTTTGGGGGTTTAAATGGGTATTTAATTGGGAATGCCACTTCCAGCATGAATGTCCCACCTTCATATGATGTACCAGCCTGAAATTAGAGTACAACCTCGTTAACACGGACTCGGATTATTTCAATATATCTTAGCGTTGCTCGAACTATCAATCACTGGTTTGCCTGCTCCAGATTGGCTTATTCACAGTACGTCGTAATATAGCTGGAATATTGCTTACTGCAGTGTAAAACAATATTCGCTCCACTTCCTCCTCGATATATCGTTATTGACTATGTGAAATTATCATCCCGCTAGAATCCTTATATGCTCCATGGCCTAATGTCTTTACACCGCTTGTCTCGAACAACAGATTACTCGATATTGGCTTATTGAGTGTCCTATACTAGTGTGTCCAGAACACCTTCCCGGGGAGCGGAAGGTCGGAGGTTCAATCACCGGTCGCGTCATACCAAAAGACGATAAAAGATGCAACTTGTTGTTACCATGCCTGGCACTCAGCATTAAGGGGATAGAGCCAGGATTGGTCTCGGAGTCAGCTTAAACTGTCTGAAGGTATTCATGTGGCACTGCGGCAAACACACACACCCACAAACGAACGCACGCACGTACACACACACGTGCATGCACGTCCCTATAAAAGTGAAATAAGCATAAACGCGATGCTAAATCCCTTTTACCCTCACCCTACTTACATCGGCTCGAAGTCAGTATAACGAGTCTGAGTGGGGTATCCATGCTAAACTACAGCACACACACATGCATGCACGCACGCACGCATCACAGTGCACGTCGCTAAATACGTGAAATAATCCTGAACGCGATGCTAAACCCCATTTCACCTCCCCTACTTATATCGTTTGGGGGCATGTGGATTTGGCGTGTGGCATGCGGATTTGGCGTGTGGCAAGTGGATTTGTAAATATCGATATTTACTACAAAAGGATCTAAAGGACTTTAGCTTAAGAAATTGAGTTTGTTTTATGTATTAGATTCCATGTATAAACTTACAGAAAAATTAATTTGGGGCATAAATACATACCGGGCCCAGTATAATCGCTTCCCAGTGAAAACCTGCAACAAACGAAATCCTACATGGTAACAGCAATTACAATACCATTGTTGCTTCTAATGAAATAACCTAACACATATATATATATATATATATATATATATATATATATATATATATATATATATATATATATATATATATATATATATATATATATATATATATATATATATATATATACTCTTAAAAAACACAACGCAAAGCCAGATTTGTGTGAGGTAAGAAAATACATTTATACGAGGAACCGTACGAGGTATTGAGCCAAAATGTTGCGGAGAGAACACTTGGTGATTGTAGTCATCTCAGTTATCGGTACATAGTTTAAGTCCAAGGTGAAGGTCAACTACCATCAATAACGCGTATGTCCCCCGTTAGAATCGATAGCGGCCTGACATCTCAAGCCCATGGATGAGACGAGTATGCGAATCACATATTAGGGAATGGTAGCTCACTCGACCTGCAACGCAAAAGCCAACTGCTGCAATGTCTGGGGTTGTGGTTGACGACGGCGTAGCCGTCTATCCAATTCATCCCACAGGTGCTCTATCGGGTTCAAATCCGGGGATCTGTAGGGCCAGGGGAGAACATCAACGTTGTTGTTATGTAGACAGTCTCTTGTGATCCGTGCTGTATGCGGTCGAGCGTTGTCCTACTGGAATACACCGTTGCCGTTGGCTGCAATTGGGAGGATGTGTGGTAGGAGAATTTCGTTGATGTATCGTTGAGCCGTAAGAGTGCCCTGAATATGGATCAAACCTGTCCTGCCATGGTGAGAGATAGCCGCCCACATCATAACGCTACCCCGACAAAACCTGTCCACTTACTGTACGCAGTTTCCGGCGTAACGTTCTCCTCGACGTCTGTAGACCCGTGCTCTTCCATCCCCTCGACGGAGGAGAAATCTTCATTCGTCGCTGAACCAGACATCTCTTCATCACAGTTGAGGCCATACCCTGTGTTGACGACACCAACGCAGTCGTTGTTGATGATGTGATGTTGTCCACTCAATATGACGCGTCGAACAGGACGTCTTGCTCGTAGACCTGCTGCTGGTCTGGTCGGAGATTATGCGCAGTCCGGGTATTTGGGATGCGGTTGAGGTGGCTGTGGTCGTCCTTTCACGTAGGTGGCGCAATCAGATGTAGCGATCTTGGGCGGGGGTGGCTACTCTTGGTTGTCCCGACCTAGGCCGATCACGTGTTGACCAATGCTGTTGAAACAGATCCCATAGCCTTGTGATGGTGCTGGGCGCTACATAGAAAACCCTGGCCTCAGCTGATCGGGATCACCCTGCCTGCAAGCGGCCTATGACGTTGTTTCTTTGCACTTCTGTTAATCTTGGCATGTTGTTGAACTGCCACTGTTCGATTGACGCAGATGCATTTCCTTGTTGCGATCATTTTGATCCGGGACATTTGTCACTGACACTATAACACATTAAACCTCTTCATTTTGCACCTCTTGGTCCGCTAATTTTGCTTTTATGACCAAAAATATCCGTATTGCGTTTCTTTCTTTTTTAAGAGTATAGTTCGGTCGCTTAAAGGAAAGGATGCATTCTAGTTTATTGGTGGCTAAAAATGAAACAAACAAGAAATGGCAATTCGATGATGATGTATATAATACGGGCATCATGGGCGATATTACATGCATCATATCAATGAGTGTCTCACAACGGGTGACGTACAAGACGTCTCAAGGAACTTGGAGGGTCGCAATTCCACAGTACACAGCAATGATTTGTTTATTTGTTTGTGGGTTGTTTAACGCCGCACTCAGCAATATTCCAGCTATATGACGGCGGTCTGTAAATAATCAAGTCTGGACCAGACAATCCAGTGATTGACATCATGAGCATCGATCTATGCAATTGAGATACGGTGACATGCATCAACCAAGTCAGCGATCCTGACCACCCGATCCCGTTAGTCGCCTCTTACGACAAGCAATGTCGCCTTTTACGGCAAACATGGTTTGCTGAAGACCTATTCTACCCCGGATTCTACCGGTGACACAGTAATGAACGGAGAGAAGTGTGAATTTGCCAGTGTATATTTTCTTTTTCCCGGCAGTTCATTTATAAATATCATTAACTCGAAACAGGTAAGAAAGAACTAAATATCAACAAGCGGATGGGTGTCGTATTTTATGTGTTGGTCTCAATGGTCGCCACTTCGGGCTTTCCTTCTGCATATTGATATGACACGTGATATAACTGAAATAATGTTTAAACCGACGTTAAACCCATCTCAATACCCCACTAGGGCGGTCGGGTAGCCTAGTGGTTAAAGCGTTCGCTCGTCACGCCGAAGACCCGGGTTCCATTCCCGACATGGGTACAATGTGTAAAACCCATTTCTGGTGTCCCCCGCCGTGATATCGCTGGAATATTGCTAAAAGCAGCATAAAACCACACTCACTCACTCACTCAATACCCCACTCGCTACATGATCGTGATTAAGAAATGGGCGTTCGGTAAAACGAAGTTCCACAATAAGTGTTTGACAAATAGGGATAGATGTACAGTGTTTCATTTACCACAGAGAAAAAACCTCAAACCGGCGTCAGTAAATTATCTTCAGTGCAAATTTGTATTTAAAATGTTCTTTAGTAAATGATAAAATGGTTAAAAACTAAAGATGTCATCACCCACAGTTATCTCCGAAAGGCCCGACAGCGATTCCCTCCATAGGGTGTTCCAGAGAGTCTTGCCATTCCTGTATATGTGTAGTATTGATTAATACATGCTTCAATTACATCGATAATATTATTGTTATTATTATAGATGATAAATTGTATAAGTGATAACAATATTGTTAAACTCCAGCGTGATATATGCACGTACACTATCCGATAGCGAGTGTATATAGTGGACATACCTACGATTTTATAACAGAAGTTCACAAGCTTTCGATGCGGAAGTGAATATCATTGTTCGGTGAAATCGCCAGCTGATTAAAACGACCAGTAATTGGCCCAGTTTAGAAGCAATCGAAACAACGAATTTCTGTGAATCAGATGCTACTAATGCTACTCTCGGGGATAAGCGTACCTTGAATATTCGCTTCACAGCCATGTTTCCGTGGTGCAATTGTAGAAACTGCTTTGGTTCGTCATGTTCTGTTTTTGTATCGAGGAATGTTTACCAAGTTACCTCCCCTACATCACAGAGCGTGAAAGGAAATGTATGAAGCGGGCGTAACCTGTAGCTGACTTGACGTTTGTAAACAGTTTTCTGATGGGGTGTGACCACTAACATATTAATACAATGTCAGGTTGATTTTTTTTCTCAGATAAATTAAGTGTGAACAATCTTACAGAGAGTGCAGTAACTGTTCCGTTCCTGGAGTATTTTTAAAAAGTATATACTTTCTATGTAGTTGTGCAATATTATTCACCGTTCCAATTTCAATAGACTGTCCAATACGGTGGCCCATAAGGAACGTACGTGGAGTCTGTTTTTCAATATTTTGATGTTTCACTTACTTTTATCGTAACTTTTTGCAAATTAACATAATTTGTCATACAAATATGTGATAAATCATGTATAAAAACAACCGAAAACATGGAAAATGTACTTTCAAGTAGCTATTGAGTCGCTGAAATGTGAAGCGAAAATGTCAAAAACTAAAATGGAAATGTCAAAAACCAAAACGAAATGTCAAAAACAAAAGCGAAAATGTCAAAAACTAAAATGAAACCACAGAAAACTATTTCCACTGCGGTGATAATAGTATCACCGCGGTGGAAATAGTTTTCTGTATTTTCATTTTAGTTTTTGAAATATCGTTTTTTGTTTTTTTACATTTTCATTTTAGTTTTTGACATTTTCATTTCACTTTTCAGCGATTCAGTATCTTCTTTACACATCATTTATCACATATTTGTAAGACAAATCTTGTTAATTTGCAAAAGGTAACGCTAAAAGTAAGTGAAATATCAAAATATGGAATACGGGCCACCGTAGTCCAAGGCTGCCATTTTTGTAAGCAATGAATAATGAATTTTATGCAATGAACGTTGTAATTTATACAGTACAGATCACCGGTTAATACAGAACGTGTCGTTCTCCATGAAATACTCTGGAATGAAGAACTGTCCCATTGTGTGTGTAGACGTTCCGAACTCTAACATCCCTGACAGATAGGTTCCATACTCTGTGCGTGTGTGTGTGTGTGTGTGTGTGTGTGTGTGTGTGTGTATGTATGTTTGTTTTGTTTGTTTGTTTGTTTGTTTGTGTGTTGTTTAACGCCGCACTCAGAAACATTCCAGCTATATGACGGTGGTCTGTAAATAATCGAGTCTGGACCAGACAATCCAGTGATTGACATCATAAGCATCGATCCACGCAATTGAGATACGATGACATGCATCAACCAAGTCAGCGATCCTGACCACCCGATCCCGTTAGTCGCCTCTGGATTGTCTGGTCCATACTCGGATTATTTACAGACCGGCGTCATATAACTGGGATATTGCTGAGTGCAGCGTTAAACAACACACATAAGTATTTAGGGATTTAAGTTGTTCCTGTATTTGCTGGAGAATTGGTCCGAATCGTGTGCTGCTATCGTCCCATGCTTGTCAATCTCTCTCCAGGCCCACACCTGGCGCGGACAGTGACTCTTGACTCTGACTTGTCCGGGGTTAAGTCCGACATTACTACTCAATAAAAGTAGGTGTGCCGTAATCAATACAATTTGAACCCGTTGAGTTAATTAAATCCCACAAACTATGATCCCATGTATCGTGCCACTTTTAGACTTGTTTGGTTGGATGAGACTCCCAATACGTGCCCGCCAGCCTTCACTTGCACGCAATCTGATCTATGCCCGAGGGCGACACGCTGTCGTTTGGTCTTGCTCAGGTTTCCCTATGTGTCCTAACAATCTATGTGAAATGTTCACATCGTATGAACACAAGGACAAAAAATCAGATGACATGCTACGACACAGGAATTGTAAATAGACGTCAACAATCTTGAGCAACTGTTTGATGAGCTTTACAAACTGGTGATTTCTGGTGATAACCCAGGCTTGAACGCCACTTGTACGTCTTCCCAGATGGACGTGAGTTTTAAGGTGCTATTCATTTTCTGCATTTCTGTCTTTTGTAGGTATTTACACAGTGGATACTTTGACAAAACATAATATTTTGCAGTTATCGTAAGTGCTGACTTAGCTTTCAGCGGTAAAGGGGGAATTTCGCCATCACGCGCATCTTCCTAAGTACTCATAACGGGACGACCGCTGATAGCCATCTGTAATATAAATTAATTTTGTGCTTAAAAGTAATTTAAATGATGAAATTAAACGTGATATTTCTATCGATTTGGGGGAATTCAAAAGTGCTGCGTTTTTTTCGGTTGGTTTCTCTTGGGGGGTGTTAATTATAAACATACTCATGTCATAGTACTGTTCACTTTAATATTAATTGTTCTGATAACAGTTTACAGGTCGAAATATGACAGTACAGATACCAAAACAGGACAACCGAATTCAGATGCACGTTTTTCAGTTTCCTTTAGTAATATGAATCTGTAATTCAAACAAGATGTGTGCTGGTGTTTTGCATTCAGTATACCTGAATGAGTGAGTGATTTGGGTTTAACGCCGCTTTTAACAGTATTCCAGTTGTATCGCTTCGTGACAGCTTAATGTGGGAGGAAAGCCCGAAGTGATGCAGGTCTCAGACGGTTACCACTTCGGTGAATCCCGAAGCACGGGTACGGTGCTGACAAACCTAGAAACATAATTGGGGCGAACCGTGGATTCGAACCCACAATCATAGGTTTCTGGCATGCCCAGGGGACGCAACTCTGCACAGCGAATCGCGGCGCCTTAGACGACTGGGCCACCTGTGCCCCCCTGTATACCTGAAATAGTCCCTTTGATTAATAATGTCGACAGTATACTTTTCCAGTTGACCGACAAAAAACGAAATTGTTCAACTTGAGATTCACAAATATAGATGTAATAATTATGCAAAATGTTTACACAAATTTAATATGGTCCCTCCCCTTTGTATAAATCAATTTAAATTATTTTAATTGCTCTCTCAAGAAAAATTGCCGACTTACTCCAATACCTAGGTGAACCTTTCAGTGCGTACAAAGATGAGACGGGGTGAAATGTGTTTTTGAAATTGGACCGAATTTAGTTCATTACGATTTATGTTAGGTCATATTTATCACATTTGTTTCACTGACATCTCTTACTCCAGAATTATAACTTCTTGAACGACATATATTTTGTATTAAATTGTACAAAGTATATTTATAAAATGTCAATCATAAAACATGATCTCTGATAAAACCTACTACACTAAATAAGCCTATATGGCAATACGTGTCTATCTTTATTCGGTTCTCCAAACGGCACGAGAAAGAGAGTAAAATCCAGATTCTCATTGTCAATCCAACCGAAAAATTGTGTGGAAAGTTTTCTCTGATTTCACTACTATGTCTGATTCGTTTTTATTTTGATTCGTCTTTTAACTACATAGGCAAACTATATTGGAGTGGTCTCCCTTTGTTGATAAAGTCGAGTGCGTTATTTGTTGAGAAAATTGGGAGAGATGACGTACCAGTTGACTTGTCTCGCACTTTTTGCGGTTTCTCTTTATACGATTACATGTGCCAATAAATATACCAAGGAAGTGAATAAGAATTGGCACGAAGATGAGAACAATCCGTTCAAAAGTATGAAAGTTAACCAACTTTGGGAGAAGGCCAAGAAGGTGAGTGTTGGAAATGTAAGCTCGAGGCCCATAGGTCCGGGTCATTGCCAAGATATGGATTGTTCTACAAGTTCTGGTTCTTATCTATATAGTATAAGAGACTATAGTGTACAACGTTACACGCAGTAGATATAAATGTTTCTCAAGTATGTACATGTACCTAGTAGTAAATTGACTTTGACATCACTGTGCTTTTTAAAGATAATAACTTTTTTGATGTTTGCATGGTTAGGCCTGTGGCTTTCTTAGATGATGTCGGATTTCAGTGTCTGTTTTGCCCAGTTTTACTGGTAACTTTACACAGAATGGATCTATATAGTTATAGTAAGCAGCATGTACAGTAAAGAATATATTTTAGGTTCTGTGTAAGAAATAATAAACATTACATACTTGTGGGTTTCATTGTGCTCGTTTGTAATTCAAATTTACCATTCAGCGATTCCATGCCGTGTACATTCAGCCCACACCAGCCCATGCCATTTAGATAGTGGTCAAATGTAACAAATGATTTATTTGGGATAACACTTTCTTAGTAAAGTACAGATTCTCATACTTTTTGGGGGTTGAGCCCCTAAATAAGTTACTTCAGGAATGACGTCTCTGAAATTGTCAGCAATGAAAGTACACTCCATTGAAATTGAAGTTGAAAGAATTAAAACCAGGTAAATTTTATATGATTTTTATATGTTCAAAGTTGGGACTGGCAAAAATTGGGTGGGACTGGTCATTTTTAGGTCACTATGCGACGCTAATCTCTATTCATCTTACTTCATGTTCAGTGGTACCAAGTTTAGTTCATTAGAACCAAGTTTAGTTCATTAGAAGCAAGTTAAGTTCATTAGAACCAATCTTAGTTCATTAGAACCAAGTTAAGTTCATTAGAACCAAGCTTAGTTTATTAGAACCAAGTTTAGTTCATTAGCATGATTAGTACCAAGCTTAGTTCATTAGAACCAAGTTTAGTACATAAGTACCAAGTTAAGTTCATTAGCGTCCATGTTGTTTTAGCGGCTGTCGGGACCCCGTCTAGCTGACATGTACGCAGATCTGCGTCTCCAGGACAAATACGAGATGGAGTTGAAGAAGTACCTGCTGGATGATCTGGACAAGGATGGGATGAAGGAGGCGGAGACCAGGCTCCGATTCAGGAGTGAGTACTCAGGACATTAGCCCACAATAAGCCAGCCTGATTTCACAAGGTTAACTTAAACATGTTAAATATTTAAATAAACACATCATTTAACATGTTTAAGATTTACGTTTTAGTTCTTCAAAATGTTTTTGTGACTATGTGTTAGTTAACATGATGTTTGGGTGAGTGAGTGAGATTTTACACCGCTTTTAGCAATATCATGGTGGGGAACACCAGAAATGGTCTTCACACATTGTATCCAAGTTGGAATTGAACCCAGGCCTTCGGCATGTTAGACGAACACTTTGACCATTGCCGTATATTTTATCATATACAATTTAGGGATATAACAAACAGGTTTAAACAAAATGACGGACATAGCTAAAACACTTTGTGGTCCCATGTTTACTCTGTCAACGATAGTGTTTATGTTTGTTACGAACTGTTAATCTCTGAGTGGCTCACACGTCACTCATCAGCCAATCAAAACATCCGCAGCCGCACATGTCTGTTCAAAGCGGCAGTAAACAATTGAGGGCAAGTGTTTAATTAACTGGATTAAAAACTGACACCTTGTCCTTAATTTACACCGTCGGTTACTAGAAACAGTGATTAGGCTATAGTCTTTAGTGGATATACTCTCTCAATAAAATGCGACGACAAGTGTGAGAAAATTCAGTGATACCACGGTAGACACAGTCGAAATGCTTCTAACAAACTAAAATAAGTGGTCTCTTTGAGTTTGTTATACCGTAGTTCACTGTAGTATGTGTACATATGAAAAGGTAATATTGATTATATGTCTGGACTTAACAATCTGCTGGATTTGCCAAGAAATGAGGTATATGTATGAATCAATAAAGTATGCTGTCGTTAATATTTATGTCAGGAAATGCACAGTCACTGATCATGTGTTGCACTGATGGATTGTTTTTGCACTACCGTGACTATGACTTGGAAGTCTCATCCTTTGAAAGAATTACAGTGTAAACAGCTGAAAGTGGCCACACTCCCAATAGGCTCCTTTGTTTGTTGTTTCAAGTAAATTTAAGATACCGTATTCGACATAAGCGCCCAGGGCGCTCTCAAAAATAGAGATAGGGGGGGTCTTTTTAAAATATTGTTTTGGTGGACAAAAACAGAGTTGAAAGATAAATTTCGTGGTTTATGCTTACAGCCTGAAATGTTTATATACGACAGATATATTTTTCCAGAAGGGTGCATATAACACATGAGTGAGTATAATATGCGAATAAATGTCTTGTGTACATTGATCAATCGGAAGGGGTGCTAATTGGGATTATTCACGAGCCAATATAGTAGCAAATATCGCTGTGGGCGCTTATTATAGCAGGGCGCTTATTACGTCGAATACGGTATTTAAGAACAGATATGACAACTGCAGTGATTATGTTTGAGTGCAAGCTGATGCACTCTGAGCTGGTTAGTATCTTAGATTGTATCTACAATGTGCTCATTGCTTCCCACAGCTATTGTGAAGAATTATGGCTTGCTGGAGCAGTTCAAGCATGTTGATCCTGAGATGTCCAATGACATTCCCACTGGGGGTGACTTAGACAAGACAATGGAGTTGGGTGACAAGAAGCTGCAGAAGATCTGGAAGAAAGCCTTGCTGTCCGGGTTCAGTGGTATGTCTGTGCTAGATTGTAGTAGGCAGGGATAGACTGTGGTGGGCAGGGATAGACTGTGGTGGGCAGGGATAGACTGTGGTGGGCAGGGATGGACTGTGGTGGGCGGGGATGGACTGTGGTGGGCAGGGATAGACTGTGGTGGGCAGGGATAGACTGTGATGGGCGGGGATGGACTGTGGTGAGCAGGGAGAGACTGTGGTGGGCAGGGATGGACTGTGGTGGGCAGGGATGGACTGTGATGGGCAGGGATGGACTGTGATGGGCAGGGATGGACTGTGGGGGGCAGGGATGGACTGTGGTGGGCAGGGATGGACTGTGGGGGTCAGGGATAGAGTGGTGGGCAGGGATGGACTGTGGTGGGCAGGGATGGACTGTGCTGGGCAGGGATGGACTGTGGGGGGCAGGGATAGAGTGTGGTGGGCAGGGATGGACTGTGGTGGGGAGGGATGGACTGTGCTGGGCAGGGATGGACTGTGGGGGGCAGGGATAGAGTGTGGTGGGCAGGGATGGACTGTGGTGGGCAGGGATGGACTGTGATGGGCAGGGATAGAGTGTGGTGGGCAGGGATAGAGTGTGGTGGGCAGGGATAGAATGTGGTGGGCAGGGATGAACTGTGGTGGGCAGGGATGGACTGTGGTGGGCAGTGAAACCGCATGTCTAATACAGCTTGTGAGAGGCAGTATTTGCAATCTCAGCTGATTTGTGGCTCAGCATTATTGTGTCTGCTTCTTTAAATAGATACTTCCAAAATGCATCAAGATTGTATTTGCAGTATTTTAATGTAAGAGTATATTCATTATGTTAATGAAACACAGATGACATACATGTCATAATATAATATTCTCAGCAGAACAACTAGAATGTGTATACCATGCTTCCTCCATAGGTATTACCTATATATTGCATTGGGAAATATGTTCATGTTTTCCCTGATTTATGACTGTTGTTCAGATGAAGAGCTGGACAAATTAAAGATGGAGTTTTGGCACCAACAGATGAAGATCGATGAATACAATTCAGTGAGAGATGAAATGACTGGTGTGGATGGTAGGTGTTTCTCTCCCTTGATTACACTCCATGCAGGAGTTACTCCCCTTCCCTCTCTGTTCAGCAAGCTCCTCACAGCACGTTCGCAGAGCTCTCTACACTGTTGCTGCCACTAGTGAAACCTCTCCACTGTGATAGGTGGCCACAACCATGCTTGGAGTTGAAATCCTGAACTCCGATATGTTTACAAACAAGTGATGACTGTCATGATGCCGTATACTCTTACCACAGCTAATTTTCTTTGTTTGTCAATTTGAATTTCTAGTTCTTTTTAACTATCATATCATATCATGTAATATTGGTATAGTGAAAATGTAAGGGGGAAGTTGGTTGATTTTATGTTCGTCTGCAATCTCAAACCAATCTGATCAAACTAACAAAAACTAAAATTCATCTGGGAAATATGGTAAGTTGTATACTTTTTCAAAACTTTAGTATGTTGGCATTCCCAAAGACACAAACAAAAGTATAAACATTAAAATATTTGAAGTTAGAGGGCAAATTTCATGATTCTTGTAATGGCCGCTCCCACACTGATGGCAGCGATATTAAAAAGACTGTAACGAAGGTGTCACACCTTGTCTGTTCAGAAGCTTGCTTTAAAAGAAAATTAATGGGTCAACATTGTTTTGGAACTACCCATTTCTATTTTGAGGTTACACATGGTCGCTGGGTGAGAACAGGTCCATCAGGGTTACCATGGTTACAAGGATGAGTTCAGGAGGACAATCTATTCGAAAGCAATTGGGAATAAACATGTATTCTTTTACTACTTTGTTTTTCATGTTTGTTGCTTCAATGCTTGGTAATACAGATTTATGTATGAAAAGACTGAGTCATGGCTGAGGGCCGTTCAGGTATAGAAATAGTTCCTATCATACGCATCAAAAATTGGATCGGATCATTGGATTCGGTGACTTGTTTGATTATTTGCGAGCCTAGCCCCATGGCATGGCATGTGGCTCATTGTCTCAAGCACATGTTTGTGTGACCTAGACTAGGCTCTGTACAGGCTGCCTTGATGCAGCGTGAGTAATTCTGACTGTGGCGTAAAATAACAACCAAGTATTCAAACATAAGAAACCTATTCGTTGAACTTGTTGAAAGAATTGTAAATTTGGCAAAACGGAAATTATTATGTTGGGTAGACAATTCCGTAAAGGAAAATAAAATTTAATTCTCAAGTGTCTCCTTCTCTGCAAATAGGAAGATTAAGATGTGTGTGTACCTCTCCACCTCATGCACACAGACACATGATAAACTATATGCATTCCCTGCCCTGCACACAGACACATGATTCCCTGTATGTCCCTCCCTGGTCTGCACACAGACACATGATTCCCTGTATGTTCCTCTCCACCTCATGTACACAGACACATGATTCCCTGTATGTCCCTCCCTGACCTGCACACAGACACATGATTCCCTGTATGTTCCTCTCCACCTCATGCACACAGACACATGATTCCATGTATGTCCCTCCCTGGCCTGAACACAGACACATGATTCTCTGTATGTCACTCCCTGGCCTGAACACAGACACATGATTCTCTGTATGTTCCTCTCCACCTCATGCACACAGACACATGATTCCATGTATGTCCCTCCCTGGCCTGAACATACACATGATTTCCTGTATGTTCCTCTCCACCTCATGCACACAGACACATGATTCCCTGTATGTCCCTCCCTGGCCTGAACACAGACACATGATAAACTATATGCATTCCCTGCCCTGCACACAGACACATGATTCCCTGTATGTCACTCCCTGGCCTGAACACAGACACATGATTCCCTGTATGTTCCTTTCCACCTCATGCACACAGACACATGATTCCCTGTATGTCCCTCCCTGGCCTGAACACAGACACATGATAAACTATATGCATTCCCTGCCATGCACACAGACACATGATTCCCTGTATGTCACTCCCTGGCCTGAACACAGACACATGATTCCCTGTATGTTCCTTTCCACCTCATGCACACAGACACATGATTCCCTGTATGTCCCTCCCTGGCCTGAACACAGACACATGATTCCCTGTATGTTCCTCTCCACCTCATGCACACAGACACATGATTCCATGTATGTCCCTCCCTGGTCTGCACACAGACACATGATTCCCTGTACGTTCCTCTCCACCTCATGTACACAGACACATGATTCCCTGTATGTCCCTCCCTGACCTGCACACAGACACATGATTCCCTGTACGTTCCTCTCCACCTCATGTACACAGACACATGATTCCCTGTATGTCCCTCCCTGACCTGCACACAGACACATGATTCCCTGTATGTTCCTCTCCACCTCATGCACACAGACACATGATTCCCTGTATGTCCCTCCCTGTCCTGAACACAGACACATGATTCCCTGTATGTCCCTCCCTGGCCTGCACACAGACACATGATTCCCTGTATGTCCCTCCCTGGCCTGAACACAGACACATGATTCCCTGTATGTTCCTCTCCACCTCATGCACACAGACACATGATTCCCTGTATGTCCCTCCCTTGCAGACATAGACAGCAACACCCTGGGGCGCGTGAAGACTGATGGCTTGGACTCCAAAGAGAAACACAAGGACCTGAAGATGAGACACAAGCAGATAAAGGACGGCTACTTAAAGCTGGAGAGTTTGTCCACCAATAAGGATCTGGAGTTTGAGGACCCACGGGTCTACCAGCTCTGGGCAGTGGCCAAGAAAGCCAACATGTCTGAGGACGAACTCACATCTTTCAAGGTAAGGGATGAGCACAACGGTAATGAGGATGTTGTTGGTATAGTTTGATAATCAGTTGTTATATTAGTTAATAAAATAGAGGAAAATAAAACTGATCTGATCTGAAGAATTGGATAAAAAATTGTGTCATATGATATGAGAGAGTGAGTATTGTTTTGTGCCGTTTTTAGCAATATTACAGCATGGAACACCAGAAATTGGCTTCACACATTGTACCCATGTTGGGAATGGAACCCAGGCCTTCTGTATGATGAGTGGAGACTTTAACCACTAGACTACCGCACCGCCTATTGGATAATTAATTGGTTTATTAACAGTATTGTTTTGAGTAAGGTTATTAAAGTAATAAATTCCATTCTAAGCATATGTGAAATAATATTTTCACCAACTCTATGACTGTAGACATCATGACACTGTAGAAGACAAGACTTCTTCACTGCCTGTGGACATCGGACAGATTATAAGAGTCATGTTATGTCATGGTAACCGGTGATGTCACAATGGTCAGCAAAGGCTTGTGATGCAATTTCATTGCAGTGATGTCTCCCAATTGATATATCCTGTGGAAGCCAGTTTTTTATGATAAATTAATGTCGGTATCCGCCAGAATCCTTATCAGCACGACTCTGTTTTGGGCAGATCCGACTGTATTTTAATTGTATAGTATTGTATAGGGCTTCATCGCCTGCTTGGCCTCATAACCTGCTTGGCTTGATCTTTTCTTGTAATTCTTTGTTTCAGAGTGAATTGAAACATTTTGAACATAGAATCAGCAAGCATGAATATATGAAAGACCAAGTATTGATGTCAAAATATGAACTGCGTGGGGAGGTAAAAGATGGGCAATATCCCGATAAACATAAAAAGTTGGAAGAGAAGGCTCAGGACTATGGCAGAAAGGTAGGTCCTCGTTGAACACAACATCTCATAACGATCCTTGTCATTGCTGCGGCATCCGGCAGGTACATACTGAGAACTGTGGGGGGTGTTTTTATCCTTGGTGTGAGAATGTTTCAGCAACAAGTTTTCAAAAATATTCAAAATTAATTGCATGTGGTTGAATGTTTGTCCTAAAATGTAATAATACTTAAGTTGATAAATGACTGTTTTCTCAGGAACTTTTACATGTTTTGTGATGTGACCAATCTCATTAAAATCAGACCTGAGTTCTCGCTACCGCTAAACAAAGATCTGTGGACATCCCATTAGGGGTCACTTCAGAACGACCTTTCATCCAACCAATCAGAGCATCGCTTACCAGATTATGAAAGTGACAGTCAGAATGTGATTTCTAATCACCCAACCTTGAAAACTTTAACACAGGGTATTCCGAACGATAGTTACGGGTTTAATCACTGGATCCATACAATCTAGACCATCTATTAGCCATTCCAGAATGTTCTTTTGTTCAGGTTTCAAATTTGTAATCGAGAATTTGTCAAAATATTCATTCTGATTGGTCATTTCATTGGTCGGTCAAAGTTTGCACAAGGTGGTTCTGGGATGGGATGTCGCTACCGCTAAACAAAGATCTGATTTTAATGAGATTGTGATGTGACAAGCCCATGAAGATACTTGGTAGAATAGGTTCCAGAGTCACATTCCACAAAGCTCTCTCAGTGCTGTTATTATCGTAAGTTTATGTTAAAGTATGTTGTTACGATCATCTTAGCGCTAAGACCATTTGTGAAATAAGGGGCCCTATACACGATGCTTTTAAGGGCCAGCGAGTGCAGGTGGGATGTTTCCAAGGTCTGGCTGTTCCAGTCATTGTGACCTGATGCTATCAACCATTAGTTTTCCTGCTCAGTTTTGATAATTTACTGGCTGCAGCATTGACATATCAGTAGTTGTAATTTTAGGTAGCATAGGCAAAACCAGATACCTTCCATCTTATTGTTAGAAAATATGCACGAGCTCCTTGAAAGAAATGCTGTCATAAATGTCATTTCCAGATTGCAGATTTATTGACAAAATGTTGAAATGTGTCCAGGTAGAAACACTGATGATTTACTGCACACCATCATGGAACTTCTATTTTCAAAATCGCCACGATATGGCTGAAAATGTGAAATATTGCCGATGTGATGTAAAGCATAAACTCACTCACTCACTCACTATTTTCAAATAATATTCATATGTTGATATCCGATTTTATGATGTTTATGAATTGCCTTGATATTCAATTTTGAGGTTTAATCATATTAAACAAACAAGCAGTTATTTTATTTCCATAGTTTGTGCTTCATTTTCCTATTTAAAAAATAAGCTTTCTATCTCATGCTGCTATATTAGAGGCATCAAAGAAGCATGGTGGATGGTAGCCAATATTCTGTAGATGTACCGTAATTTTAGATAGACTTGAAACAATATCATTGTCTCACTTATGCTGTGAAAAAACTGTGATTACCACTGTGTTTGTAAGACGTTTTCATCACTTTTATTTTCAGGTGAAGAAAATCCATGCCGATTTGAAAAAACAAGTTGATAAAGCTTTTGCCCGACATACAGAGTTATAGTGAATCCAAGTAAAGAAATCATAGTTTCAATATTATGAATAGTTCTGTAGGTCTGAATGTGAAATCTCTTTCTTCAAGTCTTTTGTTGATAACCATGATAACAGGCATTTAGTTCATGGAGGGTAGAAACAGCTCGGATGTAAGAATCTTCTCAATTTTATGTGTTGTCAAACTTATTTGGTCATCAAGGTATAATTCCTATTGTTGATTGGTAGATCTGATTGACTTTTATACATATCTTCATATAAAAGTTGATTTTAGGACAAATTAAATTTCGGCTATCAGATATTGAAGTATTCAATTTTGTCATTTTGTTAAATGACAAGGTTGGATAAGGGACATTTGGGGCCGACTTGAAATGTTTAAAGTTGTTGAAAACTTTGAAGTATTGGTTGAGAGTAATCAGACATGTTCAAATAGCTGCAATCTAGTCTTTTATAGATGAAATAGATAAATATGGCTGATATATAAGTCATAAGTATGAGCGAGCGAATTTTTTTATCCTATGTTATGAACTGTTTTAATTTTCATCTCCCATGAAAATCAGCTTGGGTCAAGTACTTGCACACATTCATATATTCGAAAATGCTTCTTGAAAAAATCTTTTGACTCATTTTTTGCTTATCTCTTTACTGTTGTCCTAAGACCCATATAAGGGCGGTCTGGTAGCCTAGTGGTTAAAGCGTTTCGCTCGTCACGCCAAAGACCCAGGTTCGATTCCCATGGGAAGCCCATTTCTGGTGTCCCCCACCATGATGTTGCTGGAAAATTGCTTAAAGCATCGCAAAACCATACTCACTCCCTTACCCTAAGACCCATACATACAGTTGTTAAAATGATCAAAGACTAGATCTCATTCACGTGAAAACATCTGATTACTTTCATACTAATTTCTAAGCTTTTGCTCATTTTTTTAATGATGCTGATGACAAACCTCCTATTTTTCAAGTCAACAGGCTTCCAAGTCTTGACATGGGGGAGATAACTCCTGTCAGCTTATAGACTTCAGCTGGAATTCAGTTGACCCAAATGAGTGGCAGTTCCCGTGGACCTTTATTTAATCTTATAGCAGATGTTATGTCATTGTTCATTTTCTTTAATATTCTTTCCTTGATATTGGAAATATTTTCTGGCAGATATTCCCTCTTCTTCAAATAATATACTTCATATCACCTCACTATTCACCAGCATAACCATAAGCATGATAAGTGTTGGGCTCAAATAGTCCTCGGTGTGGACCAAGCTCGCCCCATATTCAAATACATGTACAACATTTCAGTTAAAAATCTTTAACATTTTGTTGTTTAGATAGATAGCAGAAATATTTGGCTTGCAGAAATATTTGGCTTACATCAAGCGATAGCTTGGCGTTATACTGATTTATACAAGGATTTACACATGTGGTGATATATGATGACACAGCCCCACTTCACTGCTGTGTAACTGTCTCTAGGAGTATATAGATCACAACAACCTTTGATGTGTGTCTGTCAGTGTGGTTGTGTGTGGCTATGTCATATATGCAATATATATAACTCCTGTTGTCAAGAACAAAGCTTGTTTGAGTAGATAGCCATTTCTTAGCTAGGGAGATTTCTTAGCCGAGAATCCGACAGGTTGTTAAGTCCTAATTTATGCATTCTTCACAATGTTCACTGTTGATTTGCCTGAGGCTGTCCTTGGCTGTCATGGGTCGTCGGGCAAGCACACTGACAGATTGTTTTGTGTTGTGTGTACACACATGAGATGGGAATCAATGAGGATGGTGTACATCTCATAGGTTGTTGAATGTGGAGGTGAGTTAAGTGTGATGTTCAAGTGTGATGTGTACTTGTCATGGTGATAGACACAGTGAGACTTAATCATGTGTCTGAATGAAATCACATATTAACCTTGTTAACATGATTAATCAAGAGTGTCGTCATGATTATGTCATTTCACGAAACTGATGTAATAGAATAGAGATAGTTACATAACGGGATGGAGCCATTGATATCTGAAAAATGTTTTTATTCTGCTGAAAAGGAATACCATGTTTCATGGTATGCATGTCTGATTCATGTTTATAGTGCACACCCCAAGTTTTCAGAACCTTCACACATACACTCATGCGCACTAGGGTTGGCAAAAGAGATAGCGGATGGGTAGAAATATTTACGCTAATTGATGTGAACATTGTGTCAGTGATCATATCTTACATAAACTATTGTGATGAAATAAGTTTCAGATTTACCAAAACTTGCTTCTTGGTGTCAATAATGTCAATTGCTGAAGATGGAAAGTAACTGTTCTTGTTATATCTTAAATGTGCACAAAGTTATCTCTGCATAAATGTGCCACCACTCACAAGGGGAGTGAAATATGTTGATTTCTTTCGGATAATTTATGTATTTGCTCAAAGTTAATTCTCCGATATTTATCGATAATTAATTAATATTTAGTTAACGATTATTGATCTCTATGATCTGTATTAATAGCTAGCCGTAATTCTATCTCTCTCTCGCGCGCGAGCGCACGCACGCACGAACACACACACACACACACACCATGATTATATTATCTATTCAGAATTAGACATTGTCACTTACATTATCCCTGGGGCATGGGTGGCCCAGTCGTCTAAGGCGCCGCGATTCGCTGTGCAGAGCTGCGTCCCTTGGTTACGCCAGAAATCTATGATTGTGGGTTCGGATCCCGGTTAGCCCCGATTATGTTTCTAGGTTTGTCAGCACCATAGGGTGCTCGTGGGTTTCACCGAAGTGGTAAACGTCTGAGACCTGCATCACTTCGGGCTTTCCTCCAACATTAAGCTGACACGCCGTGATATAACTGGAATACTGTTAAAGCGGCTTTTAACCCAACTCACTCACTCACTCAAGAATCAGGGTGTCAAGATTAACAATGTCCAAACAAATGGGGCTTCACTATATATCGTTCTCACCAACTGGTCATGCTTGTGGTAAGAGGCGACTAATGGGATCGGGTGGTTCGGCCTCCATCACCCTCCAACAAGCGGCGGGTTGAACCAGCGTACAGCACAATGTGTCAGGTAGAAGATTTAAATATATTCGTGACCAAAGCGCATGCAACAGGGTGGTTGAAATATTAAGTTCCAAGGAGCCGTTGTACAAAGCGATCTCAGCGCTAAGGTGATCGTAACTTCCATACCTTAACACAGACTTACGACAGTCGAGGCGCTAAGGTTGTTTTGAACAAGGGCACTCAGGTCTCTAAATAACCAGGTTTAGAATCTTGTTCAAAGAAAATGCTTCGGGTGCTTATTAGAGGATATACGTGTATAGGAAGTTAATATTGGTGCTGTTGGAGAGAGAAATGCTTAGAGTGGAGTGTGTTCCGCGTATTTAGTCCAGCCTAGATGATGATGATGATGATGATGATGATGATGATGATGATCTAGCTAAGGCTGATGAGTTTGTATGCGTGGTAGTGTAGACTGTTCCGTGCAATATGTAGGTAGGTTTCTTACATTCCATATATTTGACAAGGCATGACGTTCCTGAAATAAAACCTGAAAAATGATGTTACTTATTTCTTTTTCATGTATTTTAGAAATACTTTAGTTCACAAGGGACAGTGTTGGTATAGTGAAAAGAACACATGTACCATGATCGAAAACAGGTTGATACAGAGTGAGTTGGGTTTTACCTGGCTTTTGATAATAATCCAGCAATATCACAGCAGGGGACACCAGAATCTGTCACACATTGTACGCATGTGGGGAATCGAACCCGGGCCTTGGCGTGATGAGTGAACGCTTTAACCACAAGGCTCCCCCAACTCTCTGTTGGTATAGAAAATATAAAGAAAACACACAGCTCAAAAGATTCATGTTTTATTACAATTGTGTTAAGGTACTTCCATTTTAATAACTGATTCATATAAAGCAATGAGCACTGTACAGTGAGTTAGGACTAAACATGTTTGTAACAGGAGTTATCCTTTCCATACATACATTAAAACAGAGTAAGGCGTCATAATGCAGTAGCAGTTGCGAGCACTAATTTAAGATCTGATTTTAATGAATTGGGATATGTTTATATGCAACATGATCTACTTCCTT
Source organism: Haliotis cracherodii (assembly GCF_022045235.1). Lineage (NCBI taxonomy): Eukaryota > Metazoa > Mollusca > Gastropoda > Lepetellida > Haliotidae > Haliotis > Haliotis cracherodii. Next base: position 68,342,870 of record NW_027266275.1, read on the forward strand.
TTTCGTTAATAGATAGAAATCTCAGATACTTAACTGTACATCTAAGCTCAGGTCGGTAGGAGCTTTTGTCGATGAGACTGACTACAGTAATGTTAGAATGATCGTGGTATTCTAGCTGACGCCCCCAACTGGTGTCATCTCAGTACCCACACTGTAACATCAAGGTTTCATCTTCTGATGAATGACCGCCTCCGTGGTCAAGTGGATAGAGACTCTGCCCGGAGAAAGGAAAGTCGGTTGTCTCATCGTACCAAAATACGTTAAAAGATGGTACTTGGCATCAGGGTGCTGAAACAAGGACTGGCAGACCGGAGTCGGTAAATGCTGTGTTTGAGTAGGGTATCCATGTTAAATTGCGGCATGGTCTCTCCATGGGGGAGCACTATAAAGTCCGGATTAGTACAAGCGCCCGCCCGCCTGCCCACGCACGCACACACGCACACACAGAGGAAGTAAAAATATTCAGAAAATTATTTATGCTGACATTCCCGAAAAGTTCTTTATTGCTTTTATACTGACATTCCCGAATAGTCCTTTATAACATTTACACTGACATTCGCGATTATCCTCAAATACTAAAATACAAAAGCATTTTAATCGCATGAGAGGGTTGTGTTTTGCGCCGCCCACTGTTTCGGTTATATCAGGGCTTAATGGCAGCCGAAGTGATGCAAGTCTAATACCCCGCTCACATAAACAGTAATACATATACGTGTATATTTGCTGTGGGGTAAAGCGATTCATGTATGTAAAAGTAGAGATACTTCGCATTCGCTTGTTATATTAGTGTCATGAGCAACTTCTTGTTTTGCTCCCCTTAAAACAAGAGAACCGATCATGTTTTCACGCAGGATGCTGCTGCACTTAAACATGGCGTAATACACTGCTATAGTTGGATCGGATGCCGTCACTTTACACGCTCAGCAAACATCATGGCTGTTCACCTGGCCAAATTTGCACACCATGTAAAGTTACTTATGTGTAAATACAGTTAACTACGGTTATAACGAACTCAAAGGGACCTCCAATTTTAGTTCGTTATAACCGTAGTTCGTTATAAGCATATATACAGCATAACTACAGCAAATAGTTGGGACAAAAAAGTACGTGCGTTATATCCGTCAGTTCGTTATAAGCGTGTTCGTTATAAACGTAGTTTACTGTATACTTTTTCATTACCTCTTTTGCTAATGTAAATATTCTCTTTGGGCCACGTTACACACGTGCGTAAATGTGTTCACGTGACTCATTTGCTTACTGTAAGTAAATTTACTTTTGTGTGTATAAATACTCGTGTACGCATCAGTGTCCACGTGAACAGGGTAGACACGTTGATCACTTGGTAACTATCTAACCAATGATTATTAAGACGAATCTGGGAATCAAACTCACGATCACACGGGACGTAACTCACCACCGAGAATGTGTAGTACTTTGGACAACATAGCCACCCCTGCTACCCTTTATTTACGTTTATTTCGTAACTTGTACTGATCAAATCCCGTTTTAGGCACAATCAATACAGATGTGTGATTCATGTGTGCATTCCAGTAGAAATCTTATCTCTGCCAAGAGACCAGGGCTATAAATAAGACATTGGTACTGCTACTTTCCAACTATTCCTCGTTAACTCGTTGCTGAAGGTATGTCCCAAGACTGGAAGCTATTATGATAAGGTTCTACTCCGAGGTGTGTAATGTTTTGTAGATGCTGTATCTGGTGACGAGCACCACCGGTACATCTTGGTGACAGATGCTGAAGCAATTCTAGCTCGTCTGAGTCATTGCCCTCAGGAGAACGTCGAGACAGGCCCAACAATCGACGTGTGATACTTCCAGCTGCTTGCATAGTGCCATACAAACATGGAGACTGCAGTTGTCGTCTTCGGTTCCATCTCGCTGGTAAACACGTAAGCTGTAAGCCCGGAGTAGCTTACGAATCTGATATCCGCAGGGCGAGGACTCGAGCTGAGAGAATGAATGTTGCAGCCGTCTGGCCCAGGTATGGTCTCTGGGATGCCGTTCCGCCAAGCAACCGCTGCGGTATGACAGTTATTGGCGTTACATAGATAACCATATCTAAAACATAACATTTTTTTTTACCCTCCCAAGCTGAAGGTGGTGAGCTACAACTGTACCAGAACCCGCAGTGCAACCAGCTGGGAACATTCACCAGAACCCTCAGTGCAACTAGCCGGGAACACTGTACCAGAACACTCAGTGCAACCAGCTGGGAACATTCACCAGAACCCTCAGTGCAACTAGCCGGGAACACTGTACCAGAACCGTCAGTGCAACCAGCTGAGAACATTCACCAGAACCCTCAGTGCAACTAGCCGGGAACACTGTACCGAAACCCTCAGTACAACTAGCCGGGAACACTGTACCGGAACCCTCAGTACAACTAGCCGGGAACACTGTACCGAAACCCTCAGTACAACTAGCCGGGAACACTATGCTAGAACCCACAGTACAACTAGCCGGGAACACTGTACCGGAACCCTCAGTACAACTAGCCGGGAACACTGTACCGAAACCCACAGTACAACTAGCCGGGAACACTGTACCGGAACCCTCAGTACAACTAGCCGGGAACACTATGCCAGAACCCCAAGTGCATCTGTGTAGTGACCTGTGCCCTGTGTTGGAATCAAAAGATAAACCCAGACACCTCCTTCATCGTCACCATGGTAACCCCGTGTTGACACAGTTCCTCATATCTTGTATTTTGAATATTTAATTTCTTCACATTTCTCGTCTTGCACATTTCTATAGTAAAGAGATTGTGCCCTTTTACATTCAATATCAGCCTTTACATTTCTTCACATTTCTCGTCTAGAGTATTTCTATAGTAAAGAAATTGTGCCCAAATACATTTTATTTCTACCTTTACAGTTTGTATTGTTAGACTGTGTGAGCCGTTGAAGCCACACTTCAACAAGCTGTTCCTATATATTGCTACGTTGTTCAAATACTTCTACAACGTACTGAGGACACATGAACACACACTAATCCACAGCATGAGGATCAGAGTCTTGTAGACACAGAGGTCCCACCCTCCTCTCCGAGGCTGGTGTCTGCGCCGGGGTTAGCCGCGCCCTTGTCTACCACCTGGCCATCGACGGACCAACCCAGCGCTCCCGCCTCCTTCTCTTTCTCGTCCTGTAGGTGGGGGTTCACTTCAGATCTAGTGGACGGTCGTCTGGTAATGTCTGCCTCTCCCTGGAATGGACATTAGGAATCAGACCTGACTTCCGGTGATCATTACAGACAGACGGGAGGATTAACACCTGACTTCCGGTGATCATTACAGACAGACGGGAGGATAAACACCTGACTTCCGGTGATCATTACAGACTGACGGGAGGATAAACACCTGACTTCCGGTGATCATTACAGACAGACGGGAGGATTAAGACCTGACTACCGGTGATCATTACAGACAGACGGGAGGATTAAGACCTAACTTCCGGTGATCATTACAGACAAACGGGAGGATTAAGACCTGACTTCCGGTGATCATTACAGACAGCCGGGAGGATTAACACCTGACTACCGGTGATCATTACAGACAGACGGGAGGATTAACACCTGACTACCGGTGATCATTACAGACAGACGGGAGGATTAACACCTGACTACCGGTGATCATTACAGACAGACGGGAGGATTAACACCTGACTACCGGTGATCATTACAGACAGACGGGAGGATTAAGACCTGACTACCGGTGATCATTACAGACAGGCGTCAGGATTAACACCTGACTTCCGGTGAAAAGTACTGGCAGATTAAAGGATTAAGACCTGACTTCCGGTGATCATTACAGACAGACGGGAGGATTAAGACCTGACTACCGGTGATCATTACAGACAGACGGGAAGGTTAACACCTGACTTCCGGTGAAAAGTACTGACAGATTAAAGGATTAAGACCTGACTTCCGGTGAACATTACAGACAGGCGGGAGGATTAAGAACTGACTTCCAGTGAAAATTACAGACAGAATACAGACATGAGGATTAAAGAGAAGCTGAATCTGAACGAGCTTGTGCATACAGTCGGCAACATATTAAAGCATAGTGAGGTCAAGAGGTTTCGTTCTCTAGAATCCTTTCTCAAAGAAATCACATTTGTTTATGTATACCTTCATTTTGAAACTGGTGTTGTGCTATTTGCAGATATTTGTCAGGATTTAGGTAAGGGTTTGTCGCTATATTGAACTTAAAGTACACTGCAAAATACGTGTTAAATTCAAAATGTTAGGCTTTCGGATATATCTGCCCAAAAAATTATTTATTTTTTTAAATTATCGAGTAGGTTGAAGAAATAGAAATAAAAACTAAAATTACTTACTTTCGTATTTTTTAAAACAGATTTGGCAAGAATATAAATTCTGACGTAATCAAAATACGGAATTGCTTATTAGTAAAACAAGTAATGAAAACAGTTACTCAACTTACCAATTTATCATATCGGACTCCAAATCTGAGCGGTTTGAGGATCTTCTCTGGGAGGTAGGGGCACACTATATCGAAGAATGGGCACATCAACCGTGGATCTAAAGTTTCTGGTTTCGTTGCGCCTGAAAGAGAGGTGCATATACACATTATTCATAACAGCTATAGTGGAAACAGCAGGGTATCCATGTTGTCATATTGTTATGATGTTTCGTATGTGGTCAGTGTAAGTGTGTGAAAGGTGTGCATTAAGTAACAAACAAGAAATCACATCCATGTCACGTTGGCAGCAGCACGTGTGGCCCTTGTACAGGGTCCGTGGTGAACAGAACATATAGAGGTTATCGCGCGAGTGTGTTTGGGGATGGTAAATATCCTGCATTAGGAATAAACATTGTATTTAGCGAGCCGTGGCCAAATCCAACCATTTTAATTTGTGGAATAGGTTTCAAGCCGCAGAGGTCGACAAGCAGAGATATGGCTACTGATCCCGCTTGGCTAGGCCTGGTGCCTCTCCAAAGTTGCCAAAAGTTATAAAATGCCTTAGCTACATCACAGTTAGACACTGATTTTCAGTATATCAGACTGTTCTTTTGATAATGATAGCAATTATCCCTTTAGTTTATCCAGGTTCCCGATGGTTAATTCTGACTCGATTGCCGAATGACAAGGGCGACGCTGTTTGTAAACACTGAAAGTAGTCCCTACTTGACCTTTGATATTTGCATCTCTATCCGCCTATGACCCCAACGGATATCGTTTTTATCCGTTGGCTTTATCCTGCCGAGAAACCTACCCATTAAATGATAAGCTCGGATATCCTTCACAGATCAAATGTATAAATTCTGATCTTATATCTGTGTTGTGTACTGCAACACACCAGTGAAGCATTGGCATTACAAGACATCAGTATTAGTGCACTATTGTAACTAACTGCATCAGATCAACCGTGCATTGTTATAAGCTGCAATATATCAACGGTGCATTTTTATCAAATGCAACATATCAACATGTATTGTTATACTGACTCCGAGCCGACCAGTCCTTGTTTTAGCCTCTTATTGCCGAGCGCCAGACAGGGTAACAACAAGTACCATCTTTTAACGTCTTTTGGTATGACGCGGTCGGGGATCGAACCCCGGACCTTCCGCTCTCCGGGCGGACGCTCTGCCGCTAGACCACGGAGGCGGTCGCATTGTTATGGAATGCAACAGATCAAAAGTGCATTGTTATGAAATGCAACAGATCAACATGTATTGTTATAAAAGAATGCAACAGATCAACGGTATATTATTATAAAATGCAACAGATCAACGGTACAACATTAAATGCAACAGATCAACTTTACATTATTATAAAATGCAACAGATCAACGGTACAATATTATAAAATGCAAAAGATCAACGGTACATTATTATAAAATGCAACAGATCAACGGTACATCATTATTAAATGCAACGGATCAACTTTACATTATTATAAAATGCAACAGATCAACGGTACAATATCATAAAATGCAACAGATCAACGGTACAATATTACAAAATGCAACAGATCAACTTTACATTATTATAAAATGCAACAGATCAACGATACATTATTATAAAATGCAACAGATCAACTTTACATTATTAAAAAATGGAACAGATCAACGGTACATCATTATTAAATGAAACAGATCAACGGTACAATATTATGAAATGCAACAGATCAACTTTACATTATTATAAAATGCAACAGATCAACGGTACATTATTATAAAATGCAACAGATCAACGGCACATTGTTATGAAATGCAACAGAATAATGGGGTATTGCTATAAACGGCAACAGATTAAAGGTGATTGTCATGACATGCACCAGGTTAAAGGTGAATTGTTATGAAATGAAACAGATCAACGGTGCATTGTTATGAAATGCAACATGACAATGTTTTATTGGTGTTTAAACCGCACACACATTGTCACAAACTGCAGCGCAAATCTCAAAACAATTCCTCATAATATTCATTTGTCAGTACACGTGTGGCCCAGGGGTGTAAGGTCCCGCCATTTCTTAGCCGGACCAGGATCTGCATGTTATGGGTTCGAATCCAGACCTGACTATGACACTTGGCTTGTCTGTATCTTAGTGTGTCAGCGGGTTTCAGTACAATGGAAAACATCTGCTTCCCACGTCACACATGACCCCTCCAGCTTTGAGGAGAAATCTGTTGACTACTAACACTGTGATGCGACCAGGCTGTTACCTGCCACCCGACGTGTTCTAACAGAACAAACTACCCTCGTCCCAGGGACCACGTTACGTCACAAGTGACATATGTCAATCTGAACGACAATCGTGTATTTATGTATGCGGTAAATGTGTCTGATAAAAGTCACAAACAACAAACTCAAGGACAAACCGTCTGCATATGTGAGCGATGAGTGCGTAATCATCACGCCTTTCACGCGTTCCGACACAAAATCGTTCAGGCAACAACAAATTAATTATTTTTTTCCTCGAAATTTAATCTTTTTCTACAAGAACATGAGAACAAAATGTCTAATGTTTCACTTTTCTAGGTGCTTAATTACCTACGTACCAAAGCAATGACTCACTAAACAAGGCGTCGGTTGAGAGTGGGTGAGTGAGCTTGATTTTACGCCGCTTTTAGCAATATTTCAGCAATATCACGACGGGGGACACCAGAAATGGGCTTCACACATTGTACCCATGTCGGGAATCGCGTCGGTTGAGAATAAACTCTCCGTTAAGACTCATTAGTTGGTAGTCCATCAGGTTTACAAAAACATAACATTTGTTTAGAGAAAATCATTGTCTTTTTCCACGTTGTAAAAGCAACAAATGTTCCCCCAAAAGACTCAACGTGTTCTCAAGGAAAGGAAATATACGAAAAACAAATAACTTATTTGTTGTGAATTTGAATCAAAACGCCAACACCAGAATCATAGGCGTAAAAAGCAGCCTGCATATTCTTGTTATATGGTTATTCACATGTCGTATTGCAACTTGTGCAGTTTATAGTGTTAAAATATTTTGCAACAGTGTTATTCAAATGTATGTACTTAAATGAATTATATACAGTGAGACGCCTGCTCAATACCTCGTACCTGTTATGAAGCTGACAATGAGCCCGACAATGACGACGGTGGCTACGGCAGTGGCTGTATACCACATGTACGACAACGTGTAGAGGCCCATCAGGGGAGTGCTGTAACAGTAATAGGGAGGGAAAACCTTACAAAAAGGGCGTAGTTTATCATATATACTGTGGACTATTATTATGGGCCATTGCATAATGAAAATACTTGACGCTACATGTGGCAGACAGTATGTTTAAGACCATGATTTATTTCTAGATTAACACAGGAACAACGCCCAGTTGATATTTTTGTCCCGTCGTACCTTTTATGAATAGACGTCTTTCACCGGTTGAAAATCAAAATCAAACTTTATAATTCAGCGACGCAACAACGAGTGAGAAGGAAATACGGATTATCTGCCCTGACTGAATGCGTTATGTAAGCCCCGAGCCATTGGAACTGCATCCAGTTGGATGTCAATGAGCAGATCATCCGTATTTCCAAGTCCTCTCCTCCGTGGTCGGGTGGTAGAGCATCTGCCCGGAGAGCGGAATGTTGGTGGTTCGATCCCTGGCCGCCTCATACCACAAGACCATAAAATATGGTATTTGTTGTTACCCTGCCTACCTGGCGTTCGATATTAAGATGATAACTAATGGTCTGGTCGGTTGGAGCCAGAATACCGTGTGTGAGAAGGGTATCCGTGTTAAACTGTGACATGGTACGATCTTAGCGGACTAGCACTATAAACCCGGCATACGTCCGGACAAATACAAGCAGCCACACCCGTGCATGCACTTGGCCATAGAAATGTCATAATTTTGAACGCAAAGTCAAACCCCATTTAGTTGTCTGATGCTGTTATTAAGAACGAAATTGAAGAACGTATAAATGTCAAATCTTAACCAATATGATTAATAAATGTTTATCTATTATTCATGATTTAATGTTAACAACTTACGACTTCATGAAGATTGGATGACGTCGTATGGTTTTGTTCTAAGCAATTGATCAATGTGATATATCGCTTCAACTGACGCATTAGTATGACGACGCGCTAAAATACACATGTGAAAATATCGGATAGTTATTACTCTCGATTCATCTTACATATGAATTATTTGTCTCAACTGTCTGATGGCTGAGAAATTACCTTTCGGGCGCTGCAGTAGCGTTGGAAAGAACTGACGATGCATTTCCGGTGAATGTCGTCATAGTTGTTGTTGCAGTCGCTGCAATTGTAGTGATGTTCCAGTTGCAGTCCACCGTGCTGATCGGAGCCAACGCTGCTACCTCAGGTCTGTAGATCTGGAAGCCGACGCTGATCCAGAACATGAACACAAGACTTGTGACGATCCCTACCACGGCACCCTGACGGAGAAACGGAGAGAGAGTGGTCAAAACTCTCCTGACAGAGAAGCAGAGAGAGTAGTCAAGATTCCCCCGACGGAGTAGCAGAGAGAGTGGTCAATACTCTCCTGACGGAGTAGCAGAGAGAGTGGTCAATACTCTCCTGGTGGAGAAACAGAGAGAGTGGTCAATACTCTTCTGTCGGAGAAACAGAGAGAGTAGTCAATTTTCTCCTGAGAGAGCAGCAGAGAGAGTGGTCAATACTCCATCTGAGGTCAGTCCGGAACAGACAAACCAGTGGTCGATGGGGTGAGAACTGTCTTTGCTTGCAAGGACTGCAAGGAAACCTTCTCTGTCCTGCATTTTTCCATTAACCAAAATAATTAACGACCGTGTCCATACAACAAACACCACAGAGGAGTTTTCATAAAGAGATACATTGATACCTGACAATGGAGAAGCCCCCAAATTACACATGAATAATGACTGTCATGGCACTATTGCCAACTATAGCGGGAAAGTTGGATTTTCCTCAAAATATCACAATATTCGGCCAAATATACTACTCAAAGAAAGTTAAACAACATCCCCCTTTTTTATGTGACGATTGGTTATCTGGCATGACCATGGCAGATTTACAAGCGTCCTTACCCTCATGGTTTCTAAGATATAGAGAAGATAACAGTTTACGACGGACGGACAACGTGCCACGACTGATGCTTTCTTGATTTTTAGTCTGGTAAGTTATAAATGTTTCTATGAACTCATCGTTCTTTACTTTCTTAACGTTTTTAGGCGTACTTCTTTTTGAAGAGTAATATCAAGATTTCAACTTAGTTTTAAGTAAATCACAATACTTTTCTTACATAAAAGCTGAATAAAATAAGGAAAGGCGAACATGAAATATACCCTGGGATATTTTTAACGTTTATTTAGATGAAATTTATACAATTTAATCTCAGGACAATGTGTTTATCTTTTCTGTTGATAAAGGTCTGATACTGTAATACGTGGCGAAGTCCGACTCACGATCTGATTGGCCCACGGGAAGAGCATCCCCAAAGTGAATGCCCCAAGTAGAGGTCCTCCCAGGATTCCGTACAACGCCAGGGCGGCCTGTAACACAAGTCACAGTGAATGAGTGAGTGAGTGGGTGGGTGGGTGGGTGTTTGGGTGAGTGAGTGAGTGAGTGAGTGAGTGAGTGAAAGAGTGAGTGAGTGAAAGAGTGAGTGGGGTGGATGGGTTTGGGGGTTAGGTAGTGTCCTCAGAATTGAGCCATATGTTCCAGCCATATCAAGGCCGAGGCCACCCGAAATGGACTTTTACATTGTGCCCGTGTGAGGAATGGCACCCAGGTCTTCGATGAGCCAAAGCTACCCCACCTCCAACACCCAAAAGGTATGTTGATTTATTACTAGGTTACCTTACTTTTCTCTAATAAAACAAAACCTAACTAGGAAATATAGAATCCTACAATCTATTGGTGTGCGAACTTTGATAAATCTCTGTACACAGAAAACTATGACGTTAACATTGGTAGTATGCGTCAACGAATGAGGGTACACCTAGTCTAGACAAAATATTTGTTTATAAAACGAGCAAGAAAAACAATGTGAAAGTCCAATCTTGCATCTTTGAACTTCCAGAATTTAATCCTTGTCTGCTTGTTTGTTGTTTAACGCCGCACTCAGCAATATTTACAGCTATATGACGGCGGTCTGTAAATAATCCGTTCTGGGCCAGACAATCCGGTGATTGACATAATGAGCATCGATCCACGCAATTGGGATACAATGACATGCATTAACCAAGTCAGCAAGCCTGACTCCCCGATCCCCTCAGTCGCCTTTTACGTCAAGCATGGGTTGCTGAACTAACCCGGGTCTTGACGGGCCTTTAAAGGGGCTCTCACACTTTGCCGAGTTGCGGAGTACTCGTATGGAGCTCGTAGCGAGATCGTACTAAACTCGGGGTAACTCGGGATACCTCGTACTGATCTACGAGAGTTTTAGTACCACTAAAAACACTCGGGCCGCCAGCCAACTCCTAACAAACTCGTAACACACCCGTCCTACTCGTAGTACCTTCATGGTGTTCGTACAGAACTCGTATAAGGATCGTCTGCAAAATTTATTGCCGAGTTGACTAGTCTAATAAGAGCTATACGAGCCTCCATGTTAAATCATGTGACAAATTCCCGCCGAATTATTTAGCAGCTCGTAGCAACCTCGTACCAACGTCGTACCAACGTCGTACCAAACTCGTACAGCTCGTATCGAGATCGTTGTGCTCGTATGCAACTCTTAATAGACTCCCACTGGACTCCTACTGGACTCCTATGGGGCTCGAAACACACTCGCAGCGTACTCGTATAATACTCGTATGTAGTCTCTTCCCGAGTCCCTACCGAGTTTGGCTCGGGAGAGCTCGGCAACCACCCCGGCAAAGTGTGAGAGCTGCTTAAGCCTCGTAACAGAACACAAAGTGAAACTTCAAGTTAAGATGCCGTCTTTTGATTTACCCGCATGGCGTTTTGAGTTGATCGTGATTGAGTTGTGCTGCATTGTTTAAAGGGTGGGAATGTAATATGGTTGATTCTACACACATATTTCCGGCTCCAGATATCATACTTTTCATTGCATTATTCCACTTGAAGGGCTCTTAACTGCATAGTGGGCACTATTCATGATCGAGATGGTAGGCGATAAACATGGCTCGAAAATGCATGCATTTCACTTTCCTTTAACATCGCAGCCAATGCACGGCCTAGTTGTATTGTTATAAATGTGGAGTAGTTCTATAGTACCTACCTCTAGAATGCCACCAAGCATTGCGGCCACGTATGTCAGGCCGATAGCAGCAAACCCGATCACCACGGCTGAAAGGGAGATCATTAAATTTCAAGCTTCAGCTGGCTATTGTTCAGTCAGTTTTGTTTATTCATGGCAAACCGAGAGGCCATAGGCCCATAGTTCAACATATTTACAAGTTATGCGTGTTTCTTCTACAAATGCATTATGTATGGACAATGCACTATTTTGTAATAATGTAACAAGTTGCCCAATTATTTGTATTGCGTGAGTGACTGGCATTTTGATTGAGATAAAATACCATGTAATAGGCTTTGGCTGGATATCGCGTGGACTCAAAGAAACCACGAAGTATTTTTGTGTTCTATAGATAGTATCACACGAAGTGTTCAATGTACATGTATATAACATATTGTTATATTGTTGTACACGATAAGCGTTTAGTGTATATAATATATGGATATATGCACTGTAAAAATGAGTTTAGAATTTGAAGACATACAAGACATTTAAATCCTAAACGGAATACAAATTTGGTGTGTTCTATCTCAACACGTTTAGGGTCTAAACACATGAAATGAGTTTTTGTACTACCACCTGAACACAAGATCCCCGCACTAAACATGTTTAGATAATGTTATATCACTGGGTATTATATGGATAAGATGCACAAAATGTATTGCAATTAGATGTGCAATCAGATTTGTATAACGCATTTGTATAACACATTTGTATAACACATTTCCCACCAGAACTTGGTATAACATTTACATGATAGTGTATAAGAAAACCAAGATTAGACAATGGTTACTAGATGAATTGACATTTGTGTGTGAGGGTGGTGGGGTGGGGTGTGTTGGTGTTGGTTGGGGGTGGGGGTGGAAATACGGGTTTTTACCACATCTAGATCCTAAACACGTTTAGCTGTTAAACACAGATCCTAAACATGTTTAGACCCGAAAGTCGTCATAATTATGGGACAAGGAACGCGCTAAATACATATTTAACAGACCGTGAAGTAATAATAAGTATATAATTTCCAACTGATTCCATGGAATTTGATCGGCTTACCAAGCAATTTTGCTTTTGCGTTTATGTTTCCAGAAACCGACAAGAATAGGCCACGCCCACAAGCGGATTACTCTTCCCTGATTGGTTGATAATAGGGTGGGCGGGACTTGGGTTGCGATATTGCACTGAACGACGTCACTGATTTCGTATTGTTGTCATTTTTTGTGATAATGATTGAATACTTATTTATCTATTTATTTATTTATTTTAAAAAAAATTGTTTGTTTGTTTGTTTGTTTCTTATTTTATTTATTTTTTATTTATATTTTATTATTATTAAAAAAAAATTAAGAATTGACTTTACTACGACGAGATTTCTCGCGTTTATGGACTTATAAATGTAAAAACCGGTGTTCACACTGTAAAGATTCGCGGATGTCAATTCTTAATTGTTAAATGAAGGACTGACCGAGAATCTTGGAGATGATGGTTGCTTTCTTCTCACTGATCCTAGTGCAGCAGTACTTCCTGACCAAGTCCGTCAGGATGACTGCGGAGATGGAATTGAGTCCCGACGAGATGGTGCTGTGGATCAAGTTACTTTTTTGGTTTACGTATTCGACCGATCAAGGTCCAAAGCATTCATAAAATGACAAACAAATGATTTGCATTTGTTTAATGTACCTGAGCCTCTATCTATGATTGATAAGAAAAATAAAACGTATGTAAAGTATTGGGTTACGATCATCTTAGCACTACGCCTATGTAAAGTATTGGGTTACGATCATCTTAGCACTACGCCTATGTAAAGTATTGGGTTACGATCATCTTAGCACTACGCCTATCGTTAGCCTATGTAAAGTATTGGGCTACGATCATCTAAGCACTACGCCTATCGTTAGCCTATGTAAAGTATGGGGTTACGATCATCAAAGCACTACGCCTATGTAAAGTATGGGGTTACGATCATCTAAGCACTACGCCTATCGTAAGCCTATGTAAAGTATGGGGTTACGATCATCTAAGCACTACGCTTATCGTTAGCCTATGTAAAGTATGGGGTTACGATCATCTAAGCACTACGCCTATCGTTAGCCTATGTAAAGTATGGGGTTACGATCATCTAAGCACTACGCCTATGTAAAGTATGGGGTTACGATCATCTAAGCACTACGCCTATCGTTAGCCTATGTAAAGTATGGGGTTACGATCATCTAAGCACTACGCCTATCGTTAGCCTATGTAAAGTATGGGGTTACGATCATCTAAGCACTACGCCTATGTAAAGTATGGGGTTACGATCATCTAAGCACTACGCCTATCGTTAGCCTATGTAAAGTATGGGGTTACGATCATCTAAGCACTACGCCTATCGTTAGCCTATGTAAAGTATGGGGTTACGATCATCTAAGCACTACGCCTATGTAAAGTATGGGGTTACGATCATCTAAGCACTACGCCTATCGTTAGCCTGAGTAACACGAATAAACAAATGTTCTACTTATTACGTATTGTCTTAGTGATCTTCGTGATCTTACTCTGAAAACCATTGTGTCATTTCATACTTAACTCGAGTGAGGTATGGATTAAATATATTCAGATATATACAATATTTCATCACTGTACATATAAACAGATGCTCGCAACGCCTTAGGGGTGGGGCTGAAAAGTCATAGGTGCAAATGAAATACTATTTCGAGACAGATAGAATCGCATACAATCAAGATTATAAAAATCCTCACCACCAGTAGCAGTAAGAGTGCTGCTACTACTACTAGTAGTAGTTTGTCTGTTTGTTGTTTAACGCCGTATTCCAGTTTGGTCCAGGCTATCCAGTGATTGACATCATGAGCATCAATCGACGCAATTGGGATGCTATGACATGCATCAACCAAGTCAGCAAGCCTGACCACCCGATCCCGTTAGTCGCCTTTTACGGCAAGCATGGGTAGTAGTAGTAGTAGTAGTAGTAGTAGTAGTAGTAGTAGTGGTAGTAGTAGTAGTAGTAGTAGTAGCAGTAGTAGTAGTAGTAGTAGTAGTAGTAGTAGTAATAGTAGTAGTAGTGGTGGTGGTGGTAGTAGAAGTAGCGGTAGTAGATAGAGAATAGAGAAGCAGAAGTATTGGGAGTAGTGTTGTTATCATTACGTTCATTAGTAGTAGTAGTGGTAGTAGTAGTAGTAGTAGTAGTCGTAGTAGTAGTCGTAGTAGTAGTAGTAGTAGTGGTAGTGGTAGTAGTAGTAGTAGTAGTAGTAGTCGTAGTAGTCGTAGTAGTAGTAGTAGTAGTAGTAGTAGTAGTAGTAGTGTATAACTGCGTGTCTTACCTCAGCGCTCCACTGAACATACAGGCGAGAAACAAGCCTGGTATTCCGGGTATCCGGCCCAGGACGTCCATCACAAACAGCGGCAGGAGCTGCGATACAAAGTTACCGTCAGGAAAAAAATATTTTAATTACTTGGATTTCGATTTTTCCTCAAAGCCCTAGGATCGATGGTTGAAATAAAAAAAAACATTTCTAAAAATGAAATTAACCTAATTTGACCCAAGATTTACCGAAGTAAACTTTGGTTGATCAATGTCAGCACTTGTCAACTGATTGATGTCACACTTCCGATGACCAGAGTCACCTATGTTTAACATGCATTATATGGACAAAGTACAATGAAAGTTTTGTCCGGTAATAAAACACTAGTTTTCATTTATCATATTAATTTATAAGGCTATGATGCGTCTCCTCCTAACACTATAGTTTGCATTTAGCCGTTCTATGTCAGGCTCTTTCCCAACTTGTCCTTGATGAAACCAGGTTGCATCTAGACATCCCTGTTTGCCCGAAATGCGGTAACCTCAAAAGTAGTGTGATGGTTGTTGTCACCTGATCGCCGGCAGATATGAGTCCAAGTTCCAGCGGGTCACACTTGCTGTAGAAGCCGTAGATGACGATGCCGATCATTGCGGTGAGGTAGAGGATGATGGCGAGGCCAGGACAGTTGATCCAGTAGGCGCTGAAGAAGACCACATGACTTATCTATTGACGGTGCGTAAACACTGAAGGGCGCGCCCTCAACAAACAAGTCGATTGACAATGCGCCAGATTTCATTCATGAAGTAAATACTCATGGCGTTATCTCTTTATATTTATCCCTGTCAACGGGTCAGTGTGCACTTGATTTCCATTCTCAGCTCCCTGGGGAGTATACCAGCCAAACTACCTTTGAGGTATGAGAAGGTTAACAGTTACATTACCATCTCATCCTACCGGGTACCCATTCACTGCTGACTACTCATTGGGATAATTAGTTTTCAAAGAATGAAAATCAGTCATCGGAAGATTACATATCAATATTGCTTCTACTGAACTGATTCTCCTACTCCAACTAAAATTGATCCCTATTTGAATTTGCTTAATCAGCAAATTAAGCCAAGGGAGCATTAAGCCAAGGGAACATCTTCGGGGTCACACTAAGTTAGGTTTTGTGCATGTCTATGAGCTCTTTTGACCCTAGGAGAAGACAAGGACTCTCTGACCACACGGGGGGAGACAAGGACTCTCTGGCCACACGGGGGAGACAAGGACTCTCTGACCACACGGGGGGGGGGGGGGGGGGGGGGGGGGGACAAGGACTCTCTGACCACACGGGGTAGACAAGGACTCTCTGACCACACGGGGGAGAAAAGGACTCTCTGACCACAAGGGGGAGACAAGGACTCTCTGACCACACGGGGAGTCAAGGACTCTCTGGCCATACAGGGGGGGAGACAAGGACTCTCTGACCACACTGGGGAGACAAGGACTCTCTGACCACACGTGGGAGACAAGGACTCTCTGACCACACGGGGAGTCAAGGACTCTCTGGCCATACAGGGGGGGAGACAAGGACTCTCTGACCACACTGGGGAGACAAGGACTCTCTGACCACACGGGGAGACAAGGACTCTCTGAACACACGGGGGAGACAAGGACACTCTGGCCACATGGGGAGACAAGGACTCTCTGACCACACGGGGGAGACAAGGACTCTCTGACTACAAGGGGAGACAAGGACTCCCTGTCCACACGGGGGAGACAAGGACTCTCTGACCACACGGGGGAGACAAGGACTCTCTGACCACACGGGGAGACGAGGGCTCTCTGACCACACGGGGGAGACAAGGACTCTCTGACCACACGGGGGAGACAAGGACTCTCTGACCACAAGGGGAGACAAGGACTCTCTGACCACACGGGGAGTCAAGGACTCTCTGACCACACGGGGAGACAAGGACTCTCTGACCACACGGGGGAGACAAGGACTCTCTGACCACAAGGGGGAGACAAGGACTCTCTGACCATACGGGGAGACAAGGACTCTCTGACCACAAGGGGAGACAAGGACTCTCTGACCACACGGGGAGACAAGGACTCTCTGACCACACGGGGAGTCAAGGACTCTCTGACCACACGGGGAGACAAGGACTCTCTGACCACACGGGGAAGACAAGGACTCTCTGACCACACGGGAGAGACAAGGACTCTCTGACCACACGGGGAGACAAGGACTCTCTGACCACACGGGGGAGACAAGGACTCTCTGACCACACGGGGAGACAAGGACTCTCTGACCATACGGGGAGACAAGGACTCTCTGACCACAAGGGGAGACAAGGACTCTCTGACCACACGGGGAGACAAGGACTCTCTGACCACACGGGGGAGACAAGGACTCTCTGACCACACGGAGGAGACAAGGACTCTCTGTCCACACGGGGGGGACAAGGACTCTCTGGCCACACGGGGGAGACAAGGACTCTCTGACCACACGGGGGGGGGGGGGGGGGGGGGGGGGACAAGGACCCTCTGACCACACGGGGTAGACAAGGACTCTCTGACCACACGGGGGAGAAAAGGACTCTCTGACCACACGGGGGAGACAAGGACTCTCTGACCACACGGGGGAGACAAGGACTCTCCTCATTAAGCCGTCATTAAGACGTTGCATGCACATGACACAGGGGTGGGGTGCTTTCTTACAGTTGCGCCTTCTTGAGGGTGGGGCAGGCAACTGCTCTCTGCACCTGCGCCTGGTTCACGCCGTACACGAAGGTCCACAGGAAGGTGCCGCCGATGACCAAGGACCAAACGCTGTGCCGGACGGTGGGGTCAGGGCTGAACCTGGGGGTCAAAGGTTTCAACGCTGATCATTGAAAGAATTGGGTTGTATCATTTCTTGACACACCTAATTACCATGCTTTTGTTTGTTCTGTAGACGATGTGTGTACATCAGATAACTGTTCTATGTAAATCGTTGAATCTTACTTGCAAAGTTGACTATTGAACATTACCATTTTAATAAAATGTAAACCAACAAAAATAACAGAATATCAAAATTGTACATAAATTTCCACATTTCATTATAGAGAGTCGGCGGATCAAGTCTGGCCCAAGGGTAATATCAATTTAATCATACATATTATGTATACAGAATCTCGACTCTCCAGAAGGGGTCTTCCCTTTTGTCAGACAATGGAAAAGACAGTTGAGTGACTTACAGCACATTGACGTTGATGTGGAAGTAAATATTACCATATTACCTCAACCATAAAAGTCGCTGTTTTTAGCTGTCTGACAAATGGGGTGTCTGACAAATGGGTGCTCGACCGGAAGATGTTTTTTCGGACTAACGGGATTTCACTGTACACCTGTTACCCGAGACACTTACTCAAGAAACTCTATCCTGGAATTATTGTAGGCGATGTCCCACGCCCGCTGGAACCCGCCAATCTCTATGGAGCCCTGAATGAGCACTGCTAGAAGCCCCACAAGCATCATGAACGTCTGAAACGTGTCCGTCCACAGCACCGCCTTCATGCCACCCTACAGCCGACATGGAACACTTCATTTAACGTTATAGATCATAGTCGGGTTTTTTTCATTCTCTATGAAATATATAATTTTTAAATAATTTATAACTTGGTTCCATATCGACCCCATGCACTCTCAACTAAAGTCGGGGTATAGTTAGATTATCCTCAAAACAGAATCTTATACCAGCACTGTGTCTCAGTTTTGACTATTTGGCTACGTGCATGTCCACTACAGACGCAGATATGTCGGGCCCCCGTACTTACAATGGAGGTGTAGAAGGTGCAGACAAGCCCCACAGCCCAGATAGAACCCCACAGATTGAAGTCTGTCACTGCAAATATATTCAAGAAAGAAATGTGTATTCCTGGAATACGTATACCTGTGTTCATAAAAATTAGGCAAAGTGTATATATCCCGGTATATGTACCTGCGTTCAGAAAAGAAGAGGTAAAGAGTATAAATCCCAGGAATACGTATACCTGCGTTCAGACAAATGAGGCAAAGAGTATATATCCCGGTATACATACCTGCGTTCAGACAAATGAGGTAAAGAGTATATATCCTGGGAATACGTACCTGCGTTCAGGGAAAAGAGGTAAAGAGTATATATCCTGGGAATACGTACCTGCGTTCAGGGAAAAAGAGGTAAAGAGAATGTATCCCGGAATACGTACCTGCGTTCGGGGAAAAAGAGGTAAAGAGAATGTATCCCGGTATACGTACCTGCATTCAGGGAAAAAGAGGTAAAGAGTATATATCCTGGGAATACGTACCTGCGTTCAGGGAAAAAGAGGTAAAGAGAATGTATCCCGGAAATACGTACCTGCGTTCAGGGAAAAGGAGGTAAAGAGTAAATATCCTGGGAATATGTGCCTGCGTTTAGGGAAAAAGAAGTGAAGAGTATATATCCTGGGAATACGTACCTGCATTCAGGGTAAAGAGAGGTGAAGAGTATATATCCTGGGAATACGTACCTGCGTTCAGGGAAATTGAGGTAAAGAGTATATATCCTGGGAATACGTACCTGCGTTCGGGGAAAAAGAGGTAAAGAGAATGTATCCCGGTATACGTACCTGCATTCAGGGAAAAAGAGGTAAAGAGTATATATCCTGGGAATACGTACCTGCGTTCAGGGAAAAAGAGGTAAAGAGAATGTATCCCGGAATACGTACCTGCGTTCGGGGAAAAAGAGGTAAAGAGAATGTATCCCGGTATACGTACCTGCATTCAGGGAAAAAGAGGTAAAGAGTATATATCCTGGGAATACGTACCTGCGTTCAGGGAAAAAGAGGTAAAGAGAATGTATCCCGGTATACGTACCTGCATTCAGGGAAATTGAGGTAAAGAGCATATATCCCAGTATACGTACCTGCATTCAGGGAAAAGAAGTAAAGAGTATATATCCTGGGAATACGCACCTGCGTTCAGGGCCAGTGAGGGGGCGTAAAGTACGCAGGCCATGTAGATTGTCTGGAATAATCGCAGATGAAATATTTATCAGCGAGTGTGCAATGAGGTGGCGGATGGGTATATTTCATTTCATGTAGGGTTGGCTCATGGACCGCTAGTCGAGGTAAATAAAACAGCCGTCAAAACGAAGATAACATATATAAACCTCGATCAACATAGATTGTGTTGAAAGAGTGTGGCATATTTTATAGCTGTTTTATGATTTGGTTTAAATATTTCTACTACACATACAGACGCCTGGTTACTTCTCACACAGCATGTCGGTGTGTTGTGTGTGGTGATCTGAATGTCGTTGAAACATCCATCACTTACCATTTGTACAATGTACGTTAGGGCTCCGGCCAATCTGGCCGCTTGACCAAACCTGAATTCCAGATACTGAAAAAACAGGGAGAAATAGCATTTATCGAGTTATTGCGTAATAAAGTTATACGATTTCCAGTGACAAGGTCATCTTCGCAGTAATCGCAATGTAGACAGAAAATACTAAAGCAGGTTTAGGAATGTGTGCCAATGTTGAGAGTCGAACACAGACTATAGGTATAACTACAGAACTGTCGGGTCAAGTTATCACCATGAGGTAAGGTATCTTGAAAATCGATTTTAAGAAATATTTCTTTCTTTTTCAAGCCATCATTTATGTAACTTCTTTCAGTGGCGTTTGGAAGTGGTTTTTCAAAGATATCTATTTTAAATACATAGGTTATTAACTAGGGCAAGTTATTATAGATAAACAACTTTATTGCAATTGAGGCGACGTTTCGGTGTGGATTTCAATGTTTTAGTGTGTACGGAGTTAACACGTTTACACTTTACGCGGGTTTTTACAGAGAGCACATCTGGTTTTACTTTTACAGCTCCATAAACGCAGAAAATATTAAAGTCAATTCCTAATTAAACGTCTCATATAATACGCTCACGAACGCACCGTGAAGACTTTAAATCTGAATCAACCACTAACATTCCAGTTAAATCACGGAGGCATAAATATAGTCGAATCGGGAACAGGGAATCCGGTGATACAATGCAATGAATATCACGGAAACCAGAGACAAGAGAGAGTGAGTGAGTGAGTGAGTAAGTGAGTGAGTGAGAGAGTGACTGACTGACTGACTGAGATTTAACGCCGCTTTGAGCAGTGTTCCAGTTACATCACGGCGTGTCTGCTTAATGTGGAAGGAAAGCCTGAAAAGATGCAGGTCTCAGATGTTTACCACTTTGATGAAACCCTAGAGCATCACGGCGTGTCTGCTTAATGTGGAAGGAAAGCCTGAAAAGATGCAGGTCTCAGATGTTTACCACTTTGATGAAACCCTAGAGCACGGGTAAGTGATTAAAAAGAACCATGGCTCGTTCTGTTCAGCTTAACTGATAAATAAATATCATGGCGAATAACTATGAGTAGCAACTTATTCCATCAAAACGAAAATATCAAGCAGTATTTAAAAAACTATTTACACAGCAGCTGCCAATATTTTCCTCGTAAACACAAACCCGGATTTTATGTCCTGTGAGCCACGCAGAAAACATGTACCGACCTGACACTCAGTATATCTCGACCATGGTTCGTTTCAATGAATATATATCACTCGCACGACGAGTATATTAACTTTCAGTCAGTCATTCTGAACAGGTATGACACCACAGTCAATAATGATACATCCATATGATAGTCCGGTTTCTGATACGTGAAGATCCGGGTTATAATAGGTCTTCAGTAACCCATGCTGGCCGAGGAGGCGACTATGCTTGTCGTCAAAGGTGAAATATGCTTGTCGTAAAAGGCGACTATGCTTGTCGTCAAAGGTGAAATATGCTTGTCGTAAAAGGCGACTATGCTTGTCGTAAAAGGCGACTGTGCTTGTCGTAAGAGGCGACTATGCTTGGCGTAAAAGGCGACTATGCTTGGCGTAAAAGGCGACTATGCTTGGCGTAAGAGGCGACTAACGAGACCTGGTGGTCAGGCTTGCTGACTTGGTTGATGTATGTCATCGTATCCCATTTGCGTGGATCGATGATCATGATGTCAATCACTGGATTGTCTGGTCAAGACTCGATTATTTACAGACCGCCGTCATATAGCTGGAATATTGCTGAGTGCGGCGTTAAACAACAAACAGACAAACACACTCCGTGAGATTATTATTTAGGGTTGTGGCGTAAAACTATTCCCTCACCCACTTACTAACATCGGCCCATATACAGCTAATGTATTTTTGCACCTTAGCTGTATATGGGCCTGTGGCCTTCATACGAATAAAACACGTGACTTGACAAGAATAGTGGTAGTCCATTGAGATACCATGCCGCAGTTAAGCATGGATATACCACGCACTTGTATGTTATATTGGTCCGTTGATATACTGACTCCGAGACGATCAGTTCTTGTTTTATCTACTTAATGCCGAGTGCCGGGCAACAACAAATAGCATATTTTAACGAGTGAGTGAGTGAGTTGGGTTTACACCGCTTTTAACAGTATTCCAGTTATGTCACGGCGTGTCAGCTTAATGTGGGAGGAAAGCCCGAAGTGATGCAGGTCTCAGACGTTTACCACTTCGGTGAAACCCACGAGCACGGGTATGGTGCTGACAAACCTAGAAACATAATCGGGGCGAACCGGGATTTGAACCAACAATTATAGGTTTCTGACATGTCCAAGGGACGCAACTCTGCACAGCGAATCGCGGCGCCTTTGACGACTGGGCCACCCGTGCCCCCTATTTTAACGAAATAAAGGAGAGCAGACTATGAAATATGTTATCACCCCACAAGGTTTTCTCATCTTATGCATGAGAATTATAACCCGCTAGACTTGTCTATTTTTGTCATCTAGACTTATTGTGATTAAACTGGATGAAGATATTCTGCAGTTATAATGAAGGCCCAGTAGGGTTGATGCTGAACTCTCGTTTTTCAGGTTTGTTCGGAAAAGTTGATACATCCATATTACGAATTAGAGCTGGTGAAACGTGTATGTCTGTCAGCTGTCCCAGTGCCTATAAACATGTTGAGAAATGCTTTATCTGAAACTGTCGTCGCGACGCGGTATCTGCTAGTGGGTTTAGACTGCAGGCATTGTTATGCTGTGTTTATGTGATAAGAATACATTGTGACCCCAATTAACTTCTGACATCAATCAGATAAACGTACTTCAGCCGGCTCGGGTCCGATGCACATACACGTATTTCATGAGGGCCGAAGAGAATTTGTATAATGAATTACAAGGCTCCATGCGGAGAGTAGTAAGTAAAAATCTAACAATCTGAAACCCGATACACTCGCAAGTATTCGTTTCTCTTGTTTCTGGCGTGTTTTTCTTGTTATCACAATAATTAAAAGAACTGGAGGACCATTTCAGTTTCAACGATCACTGCGAATGTGCACAGAGCGTGACCTATATCTCAGCGTCTGTCCCAGTCTGCCCGCGACCGCACCCCCACGACATGCCTTCTTATGTTTCTTCCGGAAACGGGCAACTATATAAGTGCAATAATCTTGAGCGCGGCGTTAAACCCCATTTCACCTCACCTCACCGATGTTTTGGTTTAGTTTATTGTTGTTGTTTTTAACGCCGACCTCTGCAATTTTCAAGTATTTGACAACGACCTATAATCAATCGAATCTGGACCAGACAATCCAGTGATTGACATAATCAGCACCGACATACCCAATTGGGATAGATAAAATGCATCAAACAAGTCAGCTAACGTGACCAACAGAGATTTTATTGCCGATATCTACAGTTATCTATATTTAAGATATCTTATTCCATTCAAGATACCTTCAATTCAATAACATATCAATAATTCCGAAATAAACGTGTGTGTGTGTGTGTGTGTGTGTGTGTGTGTGTGTGTGTGTGTGTGTGTGTGTGTGTGTGTGTGTGTGTGTGTGTGCAGGTAATGTAGTATTGTGTGTGTTTTGTTTGTTTGTTTGTTTGTTGTTGTTTTTTGTGTGTGTGCAGGTATTGTAGTAGTGTTTGTGTGTGTGTGTGTGTGTGTGTGTGTGTGTGTGTGTGTGTGTGTGTGTGTGTGTGTGTGTGTGTGTGTGCAGGTAATGTAGTATTGTGTGTGTTTTGTTTGTTTGTTTGTTGTTTTTTTTATGTGTGTGCAGGTAATGTAGTAGTGTGTGTGTGTGTGTGTGTGTGTGTGTGTGTGTGTGTGTGTGTGTGTGTGTGTGTGTGTGTGTGTGTGTGTGTGTGTGTGTGTGTGCAGGTAATGTAGTATTGTGTGTGTTTTGTTTGTTTGTTTGTTGGTTGTTTTTTTTGTGTGTGTGCAGGTAATGTAGTAGTGTGTGTGTGTGTGATGTAGTATTGTGTGATTTTTATGGAAGTTTAAGCTGTTGCAATAATAGACACGTGTGTATAAACATATTCACGAATTCTTTTCTTGGCAAAGTTGGCCTGTATGCACTACGCTGGTCCATCTTAACTGATGCATTGACGTTGAAAACACCGACAGCCGGGGTTGTACTTATCACGTAGTTATATAATACCTCACGGCGCAACGTGGCCTTGACATTGCACCACACGCAATAGATTCACGTAGAGTTAAAGCGAGTTCTGTTAAAACAGCGATTAGAGATGATGGTGTTTGGTATTCTTCCACGTAGGAAGAGATTTACAGTTTCGATTCGATTGTCAACGTCATTCAAAAGTGTCAACCTAATTTCTGTTTCTTTGGCAACTCTACTCGAGAATAATCCCCATAATGTATTCGAACCACTGTGGTTAACGATGTAACGTCGCCCGCGCGCTCGTATTTGTTTCAGATTTATTCATATCTTTGAACAAATACTCTGACAAACACCCAGATTACATTCAGCACTATGTTCAACAGCCCTGCTTCATTAACGTTCAAGATTCCAAATTCTAGTCCAACCCAGCTATCAGCTGGATACCATGCACCAATAGTCTGAAATGTTTGTTCAAATGTGTTCCTGATAAACCAAGCACAGCTGGAACCTCTTGCCCAATGAGATATGGCCTTCTTAACACGCGGAGTTCATTTATATCACGTTTAATGCACGACAGACCCTAAATATAACGGATAGTGTGCAGCAGGTGTATTCCATGCGGGACGTGATATTTATTATCATTTGTACAAAGTAAATTAATGTAGATAACTTGTAACAACAGGTCATAAAGGTACGACTGCACGCAATAAATGCTCGGCTTCATTAAAGAGACTGAACCCCTGTTATACCGTTCAAGTATTGCCACTTCACTTCGTATACACGGGTAGCAGAGTATGCCCTTATGCATTAAGGGTCGTCAGCACCTTATCTTTGTTCATGAGTTTCAACAGAGGTAAACGCCTAAGACCTGCATCACTTCGGTCTTTCCTCATATATCAAGCTGACGCGCCGTGATATAACTGAGATACTGTTCAAATCGACGTTAAATCGAACTCGCTCGTTCACCGTGTGTTTTTTTTACATGGAACTGAAGGAAATACGCGTGTCTCCTGCAAGTTACTGACAATACAGTTCATTTTTACGTTCACAGGGTATTTGTTTCAAATGTTGACAGTCGTGCATATAATTCTAAGTGAGCTATACCATTTAGAAAAATTAAGCACGGCAGGCAATTATCTTTGAACATACAGTAGACTACGTTTATAACGAACACGCTTATAACGAACTGACGGATATAACGAACTGTTCCGTCCATTTTCTGTATATATATGCTGTCTATGTTCTTATAACGAACTACGATTATTACGGACTAAATTAAGTAGTCCCTTTCAGTTCGTTATAACCGTAGTTTACAGTATTGAATATCCTCTTATAAGGCGTTTGTAACCGCAGGGTCTCATTCCACAGAGCGGCCAGGGCACTGCGATTACTTTCAGCCGTGTTGCAACATAGCTCTGCGTTAATCGTTCATCTAATTTCGTTTCGTGAAAGGAGGTTCAACGTGCAAAATGATTTCTAGAGATTTCATTATTTTGGTGGTTTCACATTTGATTTGTTTGTTTGTTTCCTGTTTAACACCGCACACAGCAATATTCTAGCCATATGACAGCGGTGTGTACATAATCGTGTCTGAACCAGACAATCCAGTGATTAACATTACGAGTGTCGATTTACGCAATTGGGATACGATGACATGCATCAACCAAGTCAGCAGGCCTGACCATCCGATCCCGTAAGTCACCTCTTACGACAAGCTAGCATAGTCGCCTTTTATGGCAAGCATGGGTTGCTGAAGACATATTCTTTCCCGGATCTTCACGGATGGTTTCACATTTGAACGTTTGACTATTCACATGGCAAAGTGATACAATAATTAACAAAACTGGGGGATAAGAAGAAGAGTTATTGCTATGAGGCACCCACACAGGGGTCTGAAGTAACTAATGAGTGAGTATGGTTTTACGCCGCTTTTTGCAATATTCCAGCAATGTCACGGCAGGGGACACCAGAAAGGGGCTTCAAATATTCTAGCCATGTCGGGAAACGAACCCGGGTCTTCGGCGCGTCGAGCGAACGCTTTAACCACTAGGCTACCCGACCGCCTCGAAGTAACTTATGTCACGTGCTTATGTCATTGGGTGTTTGTAACAACTGGCATTCTCCTGTTGCGTGTGTCGCTTGTTTTCCTTCCACGATATTTAATTATTTAAATATTTAGAAATAAGTGTCCTTATCATTTTTAAAATTTTAAGATCAATAAATGGTGAAATATTTATATCGATATGGTTGTAGTCATATGTTGATTGAAAAATAAGGTTTGCTCTACCCCATGTGTAGTCTAATAAAGTATATTTTCATGAACTCTATAGTTAAAGCACGAGGATGCTCGCGTTTGATAAAGTAGTGTCATCGCCCTTAATCTTTTAGCGAAGCATCTTAGAATTAGGCATACATAATAAAATTGTTGCTCTGTCGGCTTTTTTATACAGGTACTGCTGACTTTCCAAGATGTGCGTTATGTTGATTTAACTTTTTTTTCTTTGCATATATGATAAAACAGATGGTTGCGAAGTACCAAAATAGTCGTTAGACATGCATCTTATCAACTACCAGTACTTGTACATAGTTCGCATTTCGAAAGCATGTGCGTCAGTCTATCACTACCATAGCGTCCCAATAACTGGTAGGCATATATCGGTACGCAAATACCTCAATTATCTATCATAAAACCTGTCTCGTGTTACCTCATAGGAACTTGTGATGCCAATTCTGTAAAAGATAGGGATGTAGATGTGAGCTGACAGAAAGACGGCAAAGAAGTAGGACAGGCCTATCCAGCAGTACATGGTGCCGTACTTGTACATCTCGGATGGGGTCCCGAGGATGGTGATGGCGGACATGAAGCTGGCTAACAGTGACAAGGCAACTGGCACAACGTGCATGTTCCCGCCGGCAAGGAGGAAGTCTTTCGTTGTATGTTTATTCCTGTCCTTGATGGCATAAAACAAACCGATACTTGCTGAAACCATCAATAATCCTCCGAACAACACATAGTCAATGGTACCGAATGTACTTTTCTCGCCAGTTTGATAGCTGTATTTTCTCTCCATGTCCATGTTGTATGTCTTCTGTAGACAGTCAGTTATACACGCGGAATGCTTTAATGGACACTGTCCTTGCTTCAGTGTCAAGGGTCAAATGAGAATTAAACTTGTTGAGCGTGTTGAACCTCACAAGGGGTTCAAGGGCACTTGTCTTCAAACGCTGTGGTCAAGAGATTTCGCATGTATAATGAGTTCTCCTGATGTGGCAGCGGTCAAATGGTCATCGTGGTCACTGGCGGCGTTTATATAAACTCCTGTGAAAGAAACATAAAGAACGTTGACCGTAACACACAATCACCGTCCGAAAATGAACCAGCTTGTTAAGTGTAATTTACTCGCGGTTTTTACATAAGCTCGTATGAAAGAAACACAAAGCACGATAACCGTAACACACAATGCACGGTCTGAAAATGAATTTCAAGGTTTGTCAAGTTAAATGTACTGTGTATAATCTGTCATGACCATTCGTTGGCACAATGGCTACATGTATGTACACCCACAGCTTCGCTTTCATCAGGCGTGTTGCAAAAAAATAACCACCTGCTTCGGTTAATACGTATCACTACTTGATTATGTTAAAACAACATTTTCAGATCGACGCTCACTACACACAATGAATTTCGACCTAATCACTGAAACAATATGTTAGCATAAAGTCGGATTATGGAAACATGGATTTTTGAACGAAAGGGTTCCGTTCGTTAAGAGCTCTACTTGTCACAACAGTATGCATGGTTAAACAGTGAGATAGAAACATGTTGATACTCACAGTGGTCCGTTAAAGTGTGCACTCCGCTTCGTGTTGCATATCCAATATATTCACAAACCCTCTGACAATTGTACATGCACGTGGTTCGTGCACCCCAATAAATAATGTCGCTTGTACACATGAACCTGATCCAGCGCTCTCCGTTCGTGACCTCATTTTTAGGGTTGTTTGGCTCCCCTGTCTAATTATAGACATACGTTCCAGTGACGGTTTCAGGGGAACACGCTGAGAACTGTCGGAGCCACTGGGCCCATGGTATCGAATTCACCACTTGATACCATGCGGACAGCTGTTTGTATTAAATCACTTCATGTGCATGTTTTCGACAATTTCATGTTAGTTTGCTCTTGTTATGTCGGCATCGCTTGTCTCGAATTGTTGCTATACTTGTAGGTTTCTCCTCATTCACCCTTCACGTGACATATTCACCACTTTTAAATAAGCTGCGAGTATATATTTGCTGAGTTCGCAGCGGGCTCTTAAAAATAATTCATATTTTCCACACCATAATTGAGTATGCACACATAAACATATCACCACCCCATATTTACTCGGGGTCTGAGGCAGCTGATGTGAGTATGCATTTACAGCCAATGATGATGGGAAGAGAGGAAGCCACCGTTTGCATACAGAAACCACTGGGCCAATATATAACGCCATATCAAAGGGTTTTTTATTTATTTTATTTTACCAAAATTAGATGCAGCGGCCGTTTGGAATTTTTCAAAGTTTAAAGTTTATTTTGTTGCAGGTAGGGAATGTAGAACCATGTTATGTTAAAACATATTATATGTTCTTAGCGAATTACAAGATTACAAGAGCCACAGTACATTTACCCTAAAGGCACTCGACCTATCACCTCGCCGTCTATGTGTCTGTGGACACATGGGGGAGTGGGTACGACAGTTCTTAAGGAAACTATATGTCATTCATAGTGTTGTCATTATAGCGCAGTAAACTATATGTCATTTGCAGTGATTGAACTATATGTCATTCATAGTGTCGTAAACTATATGTCAATCTAGCGATGTAAACTACATATCGTTTGCAGTGATTGAACTATATGTCATTTATAATGTTGTCATTATAGCTCAGTAAACTACATGTCATTTGCAGTGATTGAACTATATGTCATTTATAGTGTTGTCATTATAGAGCAGTAAACTGTATGTCATTTGCAGTGATTTAACTATATGTCATTTATAGTGTCATAAACTATATGTCAATCTAGCGCAGTAAACTATATGTCATTTTTGGTGATTGAACTATATGTCATTTATGTCATAAACTATCTAGCGCAGTAAACTATATGTCATTTGTGGTGATTGAACTATATGTCATTTATAGTGTTGTCATTATAGCGCAGTGAACTATATGTCATTTGAAGTGATTGAACTATATGGCATTTATAGTGTCGTAAACTATATGTCAATCTATCGCAGTAAACTACATGGCATTTGCAGTGATTGAACTATATGGCATTTATAGTGTCGTAAACTATATGTCAATCTATCTCAGTAAACTGCATGGCATTTGCAGTGATTGAACTATATGGCATTTACAGTGTCGTCAACTATATGTCAATCTATCGCAGTAAACTATATGTCATTTGCGGTGATTGAACTATATGTCATTTATAGTGAAAGTGAAAAAGGGGTAACTAGCCGCATCGTAAATATCCTTGTAAAATTAGAATTGTGTTATGCGAGCCATATATATATATAGCATTTTACAATAAAATGTACACTAATATTTACCATACTTATCCTATCTCACATTATGCATTTCTTCCTTCTTCTTTCGATCCTGGAAACGTGCTTGAACAAAGTGTCCAGCTTCTAAAACAAATTCACCCGAACACATACCAGAATCACCATGGTTACCACCCAAACATATGGGTCGGCCACTGTAATCCCTAGCATAAGGACGTACACGATACGATCACGTGACTGCCTCTGCCACATCATTCTCTTTCGCAGAGCTAACAGGCTCGAGAGGGGGGAGGGGGGGGGGGGGGGGGGGGGGGGTTCGGGAGGGCACATAGCGTGTGAGATAGGATAGGTATTATATCCCGGTTGGGGGAAAAGGCACAGGCGTCGAAGCCTTCTGCTTGAGCATCGTGTTCCCAGAGGATCTGGGATGAGAGAGACGAACCCGGATAGCTGAGTGTTGAACCGGTCAATGTCTGGGCATTGGTAAAGTTGGCAGATCTACCGGAAGTTCTACGAGTGGAGGCGCCGTTCTGGTGGAGGCGGGTCTGTCTGAATGGAATAGGGAGTCGGCCATTACGTTGGAATTCCCGGGAATGTGTCTCGCCAGAAACTAAATGTTGAGGAAGTCAATTAGCCAGAAGAAGTCTATCGAGAGCAACAGGAGCGACATAGACTTGGTTAACCACATCTGATAAACCAGACGACCGAGATGTTGTCTGACTGGATCATGAGATGCGATGTACGAAGGAGCTCTGCCCAATGGGACACCATCGGAATAACCGCTTTGAACTCGAGGTTGTTGACATGGAGTTGCTTGTCTCGAACAGACCAAAGCCCTGCCACCGTTTACGTACGCGTGTGCTTCTCAACCCACGAACCGTTTGTCGATAAAGAGATGTAAGGTGGTGTCGAACGTCCGCAAAGAGACCCCGGCGCAAACATTCGATGTTACTAGCCATCAGTAAGAAGTGGATGCAGATGGATCAGCAGGGAGATTGGGAACTTGGAAATCATCGCTCTGTATGTAGGGACGGGGGAAGCACTGAAGCGTCCGAAGGTGAAGTTGACACTTCATTGAGGGCTTGCGCCGATGTCAGAAGGCCAAGGAGCTGTTGCCACTGACGTAGGAGGAGCGGCTGTCTGAGTCCAAATGACACGATACGCTGTATGTTCAACCACCAGCCAACTTGCCAGGGCAGGTTTCGAAGAGGGCATCGATGAGCCACCCGTGTTGATGGACAAGCCTTTGCGTAAACTTGACACAGTGCACAAGGACGTCTGGGTCTGTATTGGCATGAATGCAGTCGTCCATATATCACCCGAACACCACCCCTCGGATGTGTAGAAACTTAAAGGACTTAGTAATGCAGTTAAAAGGCCGAGGGACCGAATAAATCAATTTCAAACGGGAGCACGTTCCATTGGTAGTGGTGGCCTTGAAAAACAAACCTAATGAAATGGCGGTGCTACCGTTGGATGAGAAATTGCAGGTGCGCATCCTGGACATTAGGACTGACTTTGAAATCAAGTGACGAAAGATCATACAAAGAACCACGATAGACGTCATACGGAAATGTAACAGATCTTCTAGACAATGCGATGAATGTCTTCATGTTGAAAATTAGGTGGAGCTTCAGGCTGTCTCTCTACAGGATCAGAAAAATCGGCGAATAAAACCCTGGAGTCTCGGGGACTGGACCTAGACACTCTGTAGGGTGTTTTGCAAGCAACATATCTATACTCTACTCAAGCACAAGAAGCTGTATGGCCGGATACAGACAGCGAAGCGACATGGACGTCCTTGGTGGAGAAGGAGCAAGATGACCGGATCTTCCAGGATAGCCCAATTCCCTACTTGTGAGTCTACAACAGACACAACTGGAGGTGAAAGGGCCCAGTCCTCCCGAAGATGAAGCAAGTCACTTGGAAGAAGAGTTGCCTGTCCTGACAGACTCACCGATGTCCTTGGACAGAGGATGAGAAGGTACGTCTGGAAGAGTATATGACCCATACTCTGAGTCAGGAGACAGGAAACACCAAAGTCCTTACAATGCCGATCTCCATATTGTCAATCTTGAGAGAGTCGATCACTGTCACGTTAATCCTATATTGGACTATCCCGAGGGCGACCAGGAGACCCAGAAAGACTTTCCTGTGACAGTCGATCCGAGGAGAGTGACCCATAGCAATCCTTTGAAGGGTGATACTTAGGAGAGCGATCCTTAGAGCGACTTTTCCAGCGTCTCTTGGAGGAAGCACAAAACATATCTTTGATTCGTCAATCTTCATTTCTGGTGTCCCCCGCCGTGATATTGCTGGAATATTGATAAAAGCGGCGTTAAACCATATTCCCTCACTCACTCATTAGAAGGTGAACGTGTTCTGTTAGTGGAAGGCTTAAGTCGAGGCATGTCCGTCAAAAGCAGCTTTTTCAAAACTTTCAAGTCAGCTGGCGGTTCCGATATACACGTTGGGACGTTATCAGTCAAAAAGCTACCATGTCACCGGCTACCGAGGTGGTGGGCATGGCGGAATCCGAAGGTGGTTTGACAGTAACAGAGGAGAGGACAGCTTGGATGATTTCCTAAGCCTCTTGGCAGACGACAATAAAGGCTTGTGAGAGTCTCTTGACTTTGAGCGCCGGTAAATCTCCCTCCTGTTGCACTCTTGTGTGAGGTGTTCTCATTCTGATCAGCTTTTTTGTAAACTACATATGCCACGGCAATCACAACAAAGTTTGTTACGTCGACATTTCCGACAGACCGGGCGACCAGAACTGTCCTTGCCCATTATCCCTCAGATTATGTATGTAATCTACATGATGTTGCAGGAAATCTCGGAAAAAAGAACTAGATTCTCTCAAATCCCAGTGCAATCTTTCTTCACAGTCACCTCTATGAGAAAGAATCATGTGGCAGAGGCAATCACGTGATCGTATCGTGTTTGTCGCTATGAACGGGATTCATTAGTTTGGGTAGTAACCATGGTGATGCTGGGATGTGTTTTGATGAATTGTTTTTCAGAAGCTAGAAACTTTTTTCAAGATTGGTTCCACATAGGAACGAAAGAAGGAAGAAATGCAATAGTGTGCAATAGGATAAGATGAACAAATTTTCTTTATCACATGTCTAAAGCTTGAGATATCTTTTCGCTTGATGAAGTAACCTTAGAACCCGTGTATGAATGTTAGGGTGAATTAATTGCAGCCATGTTTTTCCTAGGAAACACCTACCAAACCATATTGTGCGAGCCAGTGCATGCCAATAATTATTGATCAAGCAGACATTGCATCAATGTATGTGGCTTAAGAGCAATAATCTAGCCAAGACTATATTCATGTCCAGTGATTGATATTGTGAGCCACGATCCACACCATTGGTGTACCATGTCTTGCAATCACACGATCCACACCATCGGTGTACCATGTCTTGCAATCACACGATCCACACCATCGTTGTACCATGTCTTGCAATCACACGATCCACACCATCGGTGTACCATGTCTTGCAATCACACGATCCACACCATCGGTGTACCATGTCTTGCAATCACACGATCCACACCATCGGTGTACCATGTCTTGCAATCACACGATCCACAACATCGGTGTACCATGTCTTGCAATCACACGATCCACACCATCGGTGTACCATGTCTTGCAATCACACGATCCACACCATCGGTGTACCATGTCTTGCAATCAAGCAAGTCACCAAGCCTAACCAGCTGATCCTTTTAGTTGTGTCATACGACCATCATAGTTTGCTCGGGACCTATTCTAACCCAGAATTCCCCACAGTCTTCCCTTGTTAGGGACTGATCATCTACTATCAGAAAAGCGGAATAGAGTTAGCCGTGAATAGCTAATTATGCAGATCTATAGGTCTAACATGGGAATCCTTGAACATGGTAGGTTCAGGTTCCAAGTACCCAAGTGTTGATTGAAATGGTGGTCAGATGATCACAATGTCAGATTTTTTATCATACTGTTAACAACTAAACTCCCTGTTCTAGGTTTGAGCATCGGCAGCCATAGCATCAATATTTGATTTCAAGCAAGTTGCCTCAAACAAACGAGGAACAAACATCTCACTCAACAAGTTTCAGGCTTTTTTTTAGGTCTTTAAGCAGATTTGGTTTTTAAAATAAAAAATGGCACCTAGGCAACCACATTTAAATTCTAACTTTGCTGCAATGAACAAATTTATGCCCCTTATAGTAATAAACGTACACACAGAATTTCATTTGAATCCACCTAGCCATTGTCAAAAACGTAAAACATTAATGGACAGTACCGACAATAGACGATTTGGGACGACAGGCCATGTGAGCTAACAAAAGCCATAAGACAAGATAATGATGACACTCTTTATTCTCAACAAATAAATACATCTTGTATCACAATACAATACTGAGTTTCAGCAGAATTAACAGAGAGGCATTCAGTCTTTTCATATCTCATCAAGCCTTTTCAACATACCGATGACAGGCATTTCCAACAAAGCTTGTGGTTCTTGGACCATATTTCTCCCTGCAATCGAGTTATGTAAAGACTGAACTACTAGCTTACTTGGACGGAGCGATTGTAAACATTTCTCACTACAGCACAAAGACCAAAACTTGGTCGAAGTTTGTTGTCACCCAAAACAGCAGTAGATTTTAATAGAAAATTGTAAACACCTGCAAATAACATAATCATGAAATATCATTCTAGAGGTAACAAAATATACATAAATAAAATCTAAATGGTGGGACATTTTGTAATAAGGGTTCGAACACTATAACCATATTATATCAATACAGATCTATCTGGGTCTGGCCTCAACCCTCTTCACAGCATAAACAAAATATATTTACATATATTCTTTTTTCAACTTACATTTTTGTTAAACAGTCTCATAAAATAATAATCTGATATTTTGAATGAAGACAATGGCCATATGAGACGTTGCCTGACAACTGTGTTCGATGACCCTTATCAACATTATTTGAGATTCACACTTCTGTCATGTTTGGCAAAACAATTTCAATATTTATCATTTGTCATCTTCTATAACATTAATATGAACAGAACCATTATCACTCATGATTATTAAGAAATATGCTTTCATAAATGTTTGGACGGAATACAATACTTTCGGCAATATTCTACATAAATACAATTTACAAACATCAACAGCAATGTGAGAGTAAACCATTTGATTTCCAAGAACTATTTCAGAAACTCTCTTCTTTACAAATTGTTCATTTCAACTTTTGAGAAATGACTAGGAAATGTAAAACTGAAATATTAACATCAATTTCAGCAGGTGTTTCACCAACAGCAAGATTAGCATAGGAAATGTACAGCAGAATGAAACCACCTTAATCCTATTGCACATGATTAAGTACTTCAATTAAGCAAAAAGCCATAACAATTTTGGTATAATTACATGTAAATTCATGCAAATGTTATGCATCCAGCATAAGCACTGATTCAAGACATATACACTTTCTTCATTGTAGAATAATTCAATCACCCAATTAACTCATCCCTTGTTGCAAATGGATGAAGATTTGGTTTTGATATAAAATACCAGTTGTAAATGATGTTGAATTGTTAAATTGGTCCCATACAAAAAATGCAGCATTATAATACACAAAAAATACATTTTGAAAACAAAGTGATAAATTAATATAGTGAGCTACATATCAATAAATATGGCACATTGCTGCTATGGGATTTTTATAAATGGATGGATTTCAACAGAACATCACAGTTAAAACAAGTCAATACTCTTTGATTTAAAAATCGAGATATACATCAGCAGTTGGCAGCTTTACGTTGTGGATAAATTCTGAAATTATGGTCTCAAATATTTGAATGTTACCCTGATGAAAATATATTTGCCACAACTAAATTCGGATAATAAAAAAGGTTAAAAGAAGGTGTTACAGCTGACATAAAGACAAACGACACAAATAGGTGGGGACAAATAATTGTATCATCTGCTGCAAGTGCGTCGGAATGGTGACGAGAGGATGTAAATATCGTGTCAGTCCGCCAAGTTAGACGGATGAGGTGGCGATGTCTTCAGCATCATTCTGCAAAAAACAGACCACATCAGACAACAGTCACCATCAAGTGGGTAACAAATAACCAGGAAATCCAAAAAGGTCTATCTTTAAGCCAAAAATCAACTATGATCTATGAAATACCTGGAATAAAGTAACATTTCTTTCTTTGTTTGTTCTTATTTAATGCCAGACTCAGCAATATTCCAGCTATATGACAGCAGTCTGTAATAATCGAGTCTGGACCAGAAAATCAGTGACTGACATAATGAGCATCGATCCACACATTTGAGATACAATAACATGCATCAACGAAGTCAACGAGTCTGACCATTCAGTCCCGTTATTCGCGTCTTATGACAAACATTGGTTGATGAAGACCAATTAATCTGTATGGATCTTCACAGGGAATTATAAAGATAATAATAATGAAAGCATATATCTTGGAATTATGTTGTTTTCGGTAATTACCAATTACAAGAGATATTGACATTTTCAAAAATAATTTGTTATTTCAATGCACTAACATGAAAACACAACTTAAAACTAAAAAAACATGCATAATACTATGAGTTATTGCCTCATAGGTTCACAGGGTAGGTTAATCATTAAAATGCTCAAAATTATTCAACTGATAAACAAATGACTACATGAAAATGAAATAACTGATAATCAAATGACTGCAACACACTCAATACATTTGCATATGAAACAACACTTTAGATACACATCTGAAATCTTTCTTTCTAGTTCCTTTGGGTAACGAAAGTAAAGACATTTTAAAGAACAGAAAGCATGCGATATCATGACTAAAGTTTACTTGCTTCATGCAGTATACCAGCAGGTATAAACAAAATGCTAAAAAGATCTTTCCTTTCAAGATCAGACAGCTTAATTCCAAACTGACATCCATTGACTCAGTGACACATCAAAGCATGCAGAATATCAATGTGAACTACAGAGAAAAGCAGGTGTCAAGTGCACTTCATGAGTGAGTGAGTGAGTGAGTGAGTGAGTGAGTGAGTATGGCTTAACGCAATTGGCTTTTAGCAATATTCCAGCAATATCACGGTGGGGGACACCAGAAATGGGCTTCACACATTGTACCCATGTCAGGAATCGAACCCGGGTCTTCGGTATGGCGTGCGAACGCTTTAACCACTAGGTTACCCGACCGCCCCTGCACTTCATGACTGATCCTGGGTATTTCCATTTTATATGATAACCATGACTAGGCGGAAACTCAGTACAAAATACTCTCCAATTAGAGAGAGCCGAAGTCATAATAATTATTCTACTTTCCATCAAAATGAAATAGAATTAAGAACTATTACAAGTTATCATGTTAATTATTAGTGCATGGTGTTGGGAAATGAGAACAATTTTTTTATACCGAAATCTTAATATCTTGAAACTAAACTTCTTCTTTTGAACATTGACCTATCATTTTTCTCTGTACTTCTTTTAAGTCGCATCAACTGATCAAGGAGACATTGTACAGAAACTAAGCAAACATCTAAAATAGTTTGTCTTGGTAAGCATGGCATGAAGACGCTGAGGGAGTTACAACAATGAGAAAGCACAGTGGACACCTGCTTGTGGTGTGCACAAATAAATACAGACTAGCACTACAGAGACACAAAACTCAAATTACCTATTACACCTCTGAGGACTGTCAGGAGGGAAAGAAAAACAATTGTCAGAAATCAATATTGAAAATCATGAGTACAAATCTACCTGTTTCTTTAGACATTAACCATTCACCTATAAGAGGGCAAACAAATCTATGCTAATGTATATATATATATGAATTAAGAGCACTCTTGATTATTCAAGAGAGTGATCATACAATCGCATTAAAATCCGATCTTAGAGCTCGCTACCGCTACACAAAGATCTGAGGACATCCCATTACAAGTCATGTCTGAATGACCTTTCACGAACTTTGACCGACCAATGGAAGGACGGACAAGAAGTCGATTAGAGCCAAACAGAAAGCAGCTTTCTCCAGCTTTACGTCTCTAGTTTCAAACTGGCGACTTCTATTACAGACTATTAAAAAATATTTTGACAAAGTTCTGGATTCAAAATTTGAAAACTGAACGAAAAACAATTCTTGAATGTGCAATAGATGGCCAAGATTGTATGGCAGTATTTCCCAAGGGCTATGGAAAGTCTTTATCCTATTGAAGTGGGAGATAGACAATGATTTTGATGGAATCAGTCGTACAGCTCGAAACTGTCATTTGCAATACCCTGTGTTTCGATGTTGCATGACAAAAAAACACTTTCTGACTGTCACTTTACCCGACCTGATACCAAAATCTGAGTGGTCGGATGAAAGGTTGTTCTGATGGGATGTCCTCATATCTTTGTTTAGCAGTAGCATGCACTAAGATCTGATATTATGACATTGGTACCTCATTCATCTATAAAGCAACTAATCCATAACAAAGACTAAATCAAATTCTACGCAGCAAAACTAAACCCACACATGTATATCAATACAGCAACTACGTCGATTACATAAGTCAAGCAGATGCATTGCTCTAGTCATCATAAAGAAACTTGGAATCCATGGACGAAAAGTCACAAGACATTTCACAAAAAGCAAAAAGTTCTCTACCACTTCATCTACTGCTGCAGTATTGAAAGGTGAAGACTTCAACAGGGGTATATCTACGAGGCAGGGACACTTACATTCTGTCCTGACCCGGGACGAGAACGAGCTCTCATTCCTCCTCTGCCACTGCTACCGCTAGTTCCGCTGGGTGATGCGCCTCGTGCACTCCCTGCCCCCATAGAGGTCTCAGAGTCCCATCTCTCCAGCTCCTCGCGGACTAAACGTTCCATCTGCTCCCTTTTCATTTCATCACTTGTTCCATCAGACTGAAATGGAGATCCCAACTTTTATTGTAAATCATACTTATCAGGCATACAAGGCAATAGGTACAACCTGTGGAACCAGTTATAATATCAGTTAAAAAAACTGAAAAACTGACATAAGAACGAGAAAGACTTCCACCATTATTTTATCAATTAAATATATAAAATTGGACAATAAGCAGATTGGTTATTTTAATGAGCAAACAGATGTGGCAAAATTCCACTTGGCTCCTAAGACAGTTAAATTTAACTCTCTCACTCGTCACTAAGTGGTTGAAAAGAGTGAGTGTGTATGGTTTTACGCCGCTTTTAGCAATATTCCAGCAATATCATGGGGGTGGGGTGGGGCACCAGAAATGGGCTTCACATATTGTAACCATGTGCGGAATCGAACCCGGGTCTTTGGCGTGACGATCAAATGCTTTAACCACTAGGCTACCCCACCGCCCTGGTCGAAAAGAAACTGAGGGATGTCTAAGTGATGAATCAGAAGACAGTTCTTCAGTTGATAAGAAAAAGTATTGGTCAAGTGACCAATTACCTGTGAAATAGATAAACATTAACATAAATGATGGGTCAAGTAAATTTTGGAAGAGTCAATGCTCCGAGCCTAGCAATCTGAAGCACTGTGAACAAGAATGACACGTTTGGAGGTGGAGATTGCAAGGTTGTTGTATAGTCACACTTACCTCTGTGATGCTATCTAAAATTTTTCCCATTGTTTCCCTTCTCTTTAACTTGGCTTTCTCCATGGCCTCTAGTTTAACCAGCACAGCATCTATCTTTGATACAATGCTCCCAATAGAGTGTTCCATTCTGTCTACCCTCCGAGATAGGACTGTAAACTCTTCGTATGAAACCCCGCTTGATGTTCTGCCAGTTCGGGATGATTTAGTTCCACTGTCCTCGTCATCGCTGTCTTCTCCACTGTCTTCGTTGAAGCTGTTTCGGCTGCTGGAGCGGCGTGCAGTGCCTGGGCGATGGACCTTCTCCTCCAGTTCGTCATATTCTTTGTTGAGAGCATTCTACAAATATATTGTCAGATGTCTAAATAATATACAAGTTACGACAATTGTAGATCTAATTGTGTGTATTTGTTATTTGACGCCGCACTCAGCAATATTCCAGTTATATGATGGCTGCTTGTGAATAATCAAATCTGGCCTAGACAATCCAGTGATTGATATTATGAGCAAGGCGCCATGCCTTGACAACAATGACCAAATTTCATTTCTAATTTTACTTCAAAGCATTTTCGTAGTGAAGACTCAAAAGCACCTTTTGTTCTGTGAGGTCAGCATGCATGCGGCGTTGTTCATCTTCATCAAGCACACGGTCACCGTCGATGTCGTATTTGGCAAACATAGCCTCGATTTCACCATCAGCATAACCACGTCTGGAAACAGATTTGAAAACGATCTCTTAATAAACACTGGTACAACAATGACGATTCATTCATTTCGCATAAAAACACAGAATAACATCTGTAATGTCTTCATGTTTCCAATTTGCCTTTAGCATGTTGGTACTGCATTATATAATGGTCAGTAACACTCACGTCTTCAGGTCCTGTCTCCATTCATCGAAGTCGAGTCGCTTGTCGTCGTTGATGTCGGCTGACTGCAGCGCTTTCTGGATGTCCACGATCTTGTCTCTCTTCCAGTTCAGTTTGTCCATCATCTTCTGTGCTCCCTAGAAAAATACAATCAACAATGGAAGTACATGGAATAGCCCTTTTGACCAACCAGGTAAAACAGCATTCAAAATTTATCAAATTATTTTTTCAAGTCTATGGATAACTATCTATATTATTCTGATATAAGCCTTGATATATTAATCTGACCATCACACAAAAATCATTATTTTGATAAATTTTAATTTCTTCATTCCCTTTCAGTGATTGTCAACACTTCCACAAACCTTCTTGAAGAAGTCGGTCATCTCGAACTCATTCTTCTGGTTGGCCATGTCACCCTTAACCTCAGAGTAGGTGTCATTGATGATAGCCAAGAACATGTTGATGAGCACGAAGAAGACAAAGAACACGAACAGCATGAAGAAGATCGGTCCCAGCACTCGGTTAGCAGCCTCCAGCTGGTGGAAGTCGAAGTCTCCCAGGATGATACGGAACAGTGTGAAGCTGGAACACACAGTCAGTTGTAATGAACCAATATTTCAGTTGTCTGACAGCATGTCAGCTCAATGTGTTAGGAAAGCTACAGTGGTTGGTTGGTTGGTTTGTTGTTTAACGCCCACTCAGCAATATTCCAGCTATATGACGGCGGTCTGTAAATAATCGAGTCTGGACCAGACAATCCATTGATTAATATCATGAGCATCGATCCACGCAATTGGGATCGATGACATGCATCAACCAAGTCAGCGAGTCTCACCACCCGATCCCATTAGTCGCCTTTTACGACAAGCATAGTCACCCTTTACGGCATGCATGGGTTGCTGAAGACCTATTCTATCCCGGAATCTTCACGGGTCGAAAGCCCCAGTGGAGCAGGAGGAAGACCTGCACCCACTCTGGTATGATGCCAACCAAGGGTCGTAATCAGGGCAAATCTAGGATTCAAACACATAACTTGGGAATCCAGGCATGGCTCAGGAAGCAACTTTGCACAACAAATTGCAATGCAAAGGATTACTAGGTCTGCCCATGCCTATGACAGACATAAGGAAATGTTTATAGATAACTTCTTGACAAGTCACCCAGATCAACGTGACACACAAGCTCAGTTGACTCAACTATGTTGAGGGGATGAAACAAGCACCACTGCATATATATTTGAAATAATCTGTTACCATTCAACATATACAAGAATCTCTGTAAAATGTTATTTTAGCTAAAGCTTAAGTTGTAAGACTACAGCTTTAAAGGCCAGCTGGTGACTTACAAGGAGTCCTGGAAACTGCTGAAGTCCTTGACCTGGGTTCCAAAGAGCAGATAACCCAGTTGTGTGAAAGCCAAGAAGATGATGAAGAACATGACAGCGAAGCCTGCCAAGTCCTTAGCACAGCGCCCCAGGGTTGAAGACAGCTGGGTCATGGTTTTGTTGAAGCTGATGTACTTGAAGATCTGAACACACAATGTTTGTGACAGTCAGAAGGGATTCATAGGGACATAAAACATGTTAGTTCATCTTTCACTAAAGTTAAGATTAAGAATCAGTAATAAAGTAATACATAACCTTAATACTGCACAAGTACATGACATTACCACCACCATAGCCCAACTTTACTGAGGCAAGAGCCCAAACTTTGCTGAGGAAAACCTCAACTTTAATGAGACAAGCCCCAACTTTACTAAAATAAGAGCCTATACTGATTCAAGACCCCAACTTTACAGAAGAAGACCCCTACACTTCACTTAAATAAGAACCCAAACTTTACTAAAACAACCCTATTATTGCAAGAGCTAACACAATATTGAGAGCCCCTGTGTCCCAGCTTTGCCTCCCAAAAATCTGCCTTACCTTGATCCACGCCAAGAAGACCGCTATAGCAATAGCATTGCTGAAGCGAGTCTCCCAGTAGCTCAGTCTCTCGAAGTCCGCGTACACTTTGTCATTTTCCAGCAGTGATGTTAACTTATCCCCGACCGCAACTGTCCGATATATGTCAAACGCCACACAGATTAGTGATATCATGATGACCAGGATGTCGAGGATGTTCCAGACGCTCTTAAAGTAGGTCAGTTTGTGTTTCTTGATCTGAAAGAAAACAAAAGAAATGTTTAGGGATCAGTGTGGGACAGTGTCAGCGCAATGTGACAGACAGTGAGCACTCAACATGCTTAAGTTGCCAATCCAAACACAACCAAACCAAAAAGCATGACCTATGCTGCCAAGACTCTTAGCAGGGAATGAGTAATTAAAGCTTTGATAAGGAATGCCAACAAACATGACCAAATAGAAAGAGTGAGAAAGGTTTTAAATCACTTCTACAAAAATTCCAGCATATCACAAGGTACTTGGGTTGACCCCAGAAATTGGCTTCAAAATTGGGAATGAAAACTGGGCCTTCTGTGTAATGATCAAACTATTTAACGACCACCTCTGATCAAATAGAGAGCTGTAATATGAGTGAAGGTATGGTTTAACCCTACACAGCCTCACCTCCAGCACTTCCTCCACGATGTAGTACAGGATGAAGAGACAGAAGATACATTCGCAGGCCATGATGAAGTAGTCCCCAACAGTCACATAACGGATCAGTTTCACAGTTCGGAAAGTCCACGATGGGATAGCGCCTCCCGTGGCAGGGAACTCGACCAGAAGTCTAAGGGAGACAACTCAAAATTTACATCTGTCATACAACAGAAACAGTCACAGATGTAGAAGGATGTGAAAAGGAATTTGAAATTAATTTATGCCAAATAATCCTCAAAATCATGATGACCATAAGTCTAACTGGTTACCATGGTTACAAATAAAATATTCATCATGTTCACATCATCATGATCATAATTGATAAAGGAAAATATCTTACATACAACATACATGTATATACATACCTGACAACACAGAAGAGGTTGATATTTGCGTTATAGACCGTGAAGTCTATAAACACCGCTCTTGTCCCACGCGTTATCCATAACGAATTGAACAAGTCGTCTATTATTTTCTGCGACTCATTCATGCTGGCCCGGAGATCCTGAACATACCCTGCTCCGGAGTACGTGGTCAGCAACCCCCAATGTGACGAA
The DNA here is from genome assembly GCF_022045235.1 of Haliotis cracherodii. Taxonomy (NCBI): domain Eukaryota; kingdom Metazoa; phylum Mollusca; class Gastropoda; order Lepetellida; family Haliotidae; genus Haliotis; species Haliotis cracherodii. The sequence goes on from NW_027266275.1 coordinate 68,386,556, forward strand.
CCTTCTAGTTCCGATTCCGTTTTATACTTCCACCTACAACAAGGAACAGAAAGTAAAACATACATCATAAATACAGACACAGAACCCCCAATGGCGACTGTGGTGCCATGTTTCAGATGATGGATTGTTGTCTAAGATCAGAAGAGACGACAGCTTGTTTATTATATGTGAAATCGTCCTCACACCTGACAGAATGTCGAACATGTATCTTACATCAGAATGTCAAACATGCTTTAAACAATTAGTAACATGTGGTTGATCATCGTCAATACTTTACAAGTTTTGCATACACTAAGTCCTTCCATCACCTTTGAATTCATAGGACTGTTTTGAGGTACAGTCACTATTTTTAACCAACAATTGAAGTGAGCAGTCAGATTACGTCACACAAATGTGACAATATGTGCCATAGCCTTGCAATCATCTGCCCTACCACAGGACCATGTAACTAATAATAATAACAAACTCGCAGACGTGGATGAAACAAACTCGAAGCCTTTGGCTTCATATGCTACATGGTCCTGTGGCTCTACATACTGTTTCAATGTCAGGTGAGGTGAAATTGGGTATAACGTTGTGTCCAAGATTATTCCACTTATATAGCAACGTGTGGCTGCTTGTACTAGTCCGGACTGATGCCAATTTCTAGAGCTAGCTCACTGAGACCATGTGGTTTAACATGGATATCCCACTCAGACACAGTATACTGACTCCGAGCCAACCAGTCGTTATTTTTGGCCCCTTAATGCGCCAGACAGGGTAACAACAAGTACCATCTTTTAACGTCTTTTTGTATGGCACGTCCGGGGATTGAACCTCGGACCTTCCGCTCTCCGGGCAGACGCACCACCACTAAACCACGGCGACAGTCTTCAATGTCAGGTAAAGGTAAGGTTTGCAAAGAGTCAATGCACTGAGTTGTTCTTATTTGACTTCTGTGAGTTATAAATGGCCTCACACATTTGTCAGCAGATTAAGAAGAAACACACATTGGTACTAAACCAGTCACAGCTGCTTTATGTGATGGAGGAAGATAGGGCATGTATACAAACCCGTGAAGTATTAGCAATGGTGGCTGATTGTCCAACATGTGACAGAAACAGACAATATTAACCCCTACCATGTATATTAACTCTAGACATGCCACAGAAAATGGGCATTGTTAATGATCAAATTTAACATGGTTAGAAACACATTATGGCATATGGAAGTTCTATGTGTTGCCATATAAAGTTGGATCAATAGGACAAGTAGCTTGATCTTTTGAATTATTAATACCACACATTCCATCCGTAGAGTATTAGCTCCAGTAAAAACCAGGCTGATCTGGCTAGAGTTATTGTGAACCAGGTTTTTCGTTATTTATAAGCAGTCACATACATTCCCAGACAGTCTCACACTCACACTCTGAATTATTAATACCACACATTCCATCCGTAAAGTATTAGCTCCAGTAAAAACCAGGCTGATCTGGCTAGAGTTATTGTGAACCAGGTTTTTCGTTATTTATAAGCAGTCACATACATTCCCAGACAGTCTCACACTCACACTCTGACATTAGCATGGCTAGACAGTCACAAAGTCACAATAAATAAGTCGCGAGTCCCTATCAACCTATGCTTGCCCTACGACTTAATGGATCAGGTGGCACGGTGACTTGATTGATAGTCTTTAAACATACCCCAAAAATTTTGATTACTGGAAAATCACTTGATTATCTGTCCCGGACTTGAACATTTACAGGCCATTGTTATATAACTGGAATATTTTCCGAGTGTGGTGAAAAAACAACAAATAATCATAGTCACAATCACCAACATATTCCCAGTTGACACAAACAAAATATTCACTAACGTTCTAACATCAACTTAAGTTCCAGTGCCCACTTGCTCAAAGCAATCTTAGCGCTAAGGTGATCGTAACTCCCATACTTTAACATAGGCTAAGACCACTTTGTGCAAGTGGGCCAAGGCCTACACCTGTCTGAAATGATAAGTATAAATACATACGCAGTGTAGTTGGCAATTTCACTATTGGGATCATAGTTCCCAAAGGTGTGGGTGTCCTCGATGCTGGTGGAGTAGGAGTCATAGCATTCCTTGATAACATCAGTGAAGTCGTCGTGGACGATGCAGGAGTTGCTGTGGACCTTCAGGTGTCGGAGTCGGGGCATGCCTAGTAACTTATTTTCGTAGTATATATAACCCAGCTGTTGCTCTGGGACGGCTTCCTTGTTGTACCAGGTTTCCCAGTAGAGGCCACGGAGCATGGGGCCCTTGGCGAACTATTAAGGAAAAAGCCTTTCTTACAAAAACAAAACACTTTACCGTGAGAGAGATAAAACTAACTCAGTAGAATGGGCGTACAGTGAGGTATGTCTAACTCAGAGATAAGTCCTTGAATAATGTCTTTATCCGTTTGGGAGCGAGTATGGTTTTAAGACCTTTTTAGCAATATTCCAGCAATATCACGACGGGGGACACCAGAAATGGGCTTCACCTATTGTACCAACGCCGGGAATCGCACCTGACACTTCGGCATGACGAGCGAACACTTTATCCACTCGGCTACAATGCCGCCTCTTATCCATTTGGCAATAACAGAGTGAAAACATTACACCACAAAACAAACAAAGATTTCGGACCATAAAGTTAAACACTCACAATATATTGCAATGCGTATCATAATACAGATACCTGTATTTAATGTATTGCAATACAAATTGTTTGCCATACACAGCCCTAAAGCACAACCATGGGCACTGGTGTATAATACTAAAACATCACCGGTACCCAACACCCCTATCCCAGACTTGTACTTACCCTCCAGAAGTCATCAACACTGGTGATTCCCCGGAAGGTTCCTGCGAGTGAGTTAGGGGTGTCCAGGAACAGATCGCTCATTACCTTGGTGTAGTAGTACATGGTGGTGCTTGTCATGCCAAATGTAACTGGGAAAAGCAACAAATTGCAGTGACCATGGTTACAATTTCTATCACAACAATACAAAATAGGCATATCATATTCCTGTAACTCTTATACACTGTATCAAGTACATTCAATAACCAAAATTTACACACTTGATTAAAACCACTTGAAAAATAACAATAACATGTTGAATGAAAGCAATGCTACAAGAATATCTCATGCATTAAGCTTTTGATCATTTACTCTGAAACCATATCAGTTTGGCAAATAATCTCAAGCATTTTCTGTTTAGTTCACAAAATCCTACCAGAAATTGGGTTTGATAATGTAAAGACCCCACTGACAGTAATTTGCCACACCATACCATCAGTCAAGATGACCTTCCGGAAGCTAGACAGCACTACATGTGACAGTGTGCAACAGCTGCTACTTACTGACACAGATGATGACAAGGAACACGATGTAGATGATCAACTCTCTCAGGGTGGTCTTCACATACAGCTCCCTGTTTGACTTGGTCTCCTCGGTGTGCCTTGTGGCCCATAGTGCTAGAAGAATGCAACACCAAGTCTTACCAACAGCATCAAAGTGCTACATTTAAATATACATGAAAATAAATCACAAGATCAGCAGTGCTAAACTAAACAAAACACCTTAGACAAGATATGATCTTGGCCATGCTGTACTATGATACTGATAGTTTGATGAACATTTTATTTTATTAATATCTAAAATGACAATTTGTTTCACTAATGACGAGTAGCATTAAAGATTGAACTACAGGGTTCAAGATAACTTTTGGAACCACTGAGCATTTATTCCCATGTTATCTTTCACTTTCATTATTGATAGCCTTCTTTGTGTGTTCAATATATTTCATATATCATGGTCTATTGGGCATGAGTGACCCTTTATCAAAAATAATTCTACTTAAATTAAAACACTGTTTCAGGTGACTTCTAATTTGCACCTGTCATTGTTATGTCCCAAGTGTCACATATGGCATAAGCTCACAACAGCCAGATAAGAGAGACAGCACTTCTTTGCAATATCCTTTGTTGGTTTATTTGTTGTTTAACACTGTACTCAGCAATATTCCAGCTATATCATGTATATGATGGCAGTCTGTAAATAATTGAGCCTGGACCAGATAATCCAGTGATTGGCATACATAATTGCAGCAACAGAAACTAACATTCTTAATCCACTAGTCCTTATAATGATAAAATATAGAAAAAAAATAAAATTGGCCAATTTCTACCATGTCTACTCGTCCTTATGATACATTAACTATTGGGCAGTTTGGCAAGGACGAAAGGACTAGTGCTTATTTCTAACGCTGAATTGGAATACAAAAGTCAGCAAGCCTGACCACCCGATCCCATTAGTTGCCTTTACAGCAAGCATAGGTTGCCGAAAACCAGTCTACCCTGGTTCTTCACGGGTCCTGCAATATTCTCTCCAGTAGAGTTTACGTATATATGTGAGGCCTGCATTGGACCAGTACATAAATATCTGTAAACACATGCATGTACGCAAGCTGAAAGGTTGCATTGTAAAATTAATTATGCAGTATCGTTTTACTATTTATTTTGTTTGTTTTTCAATTTCCTGCATATTTGTATACAAGCAACATTATCATGCTTATTTGGGAATGGTGATATATTGTGCATAATTACGCATATACACAGCTTATCTGGAGCTCTGGTGAAGCCTTATTTTATATCGTAAGTCAGTGTTCACAAGTTGTTCCCAGTGAACATCATCAAAGAATGAAATCCAGAATACTTTACAGTGATAGAAACTAACAGTTTTAGTCCACTAGTCCTTATGATGATGACATACAGCCAAACCCTAAAAGGGCAAATTTCTACTGGTCCTTATGATACCTGAACTATTGGGCCGTTTGGCAAGGATGTAGGGACCAGTGCCAATTTCTTATGCTGTTTATAATGCCTAACAGGCATTATCCTATGAACATCGAGTGCCATATATAAAGTTAGTACCTGTAATTTAGATACCAGAGGTAATCATGGAAACACACATTTCAACTTCTGAGTCCCAAGGGTAGGGACCAGTGCCAATTTCTAACGCTGTTTATAATGCCTAACAGGGATTATCCTATGAACATCAAGTGCCATATAAAAAGTTAGAACCTGTAATTTAGATACCAGAGGTAATCATGGTAACACACATTTCAACTTCTGAGTCCCCAGGTTCCTTTTGATTTTACATACTGTGCATTACACATGTTACCATGGTTACATGCCTTCAAATGGTCATCATATCCCATGCAAATGTCAAGAACAGAGGTTCAAAAAGTACAATTACACTTACTTCATATGATCATAATTAATAAGCAGCATCACACTGGTTTTGTGTGCTCTTCACTGCTTCAGGCACTGAGCATGCTGAGAACTAATTTTACTGTGCCATTCAATCTTAAATGACCATTCCATTATACAAAGAATTTGTTACCCATGTTAACCGTGTTTTTGGTAACCTGCACATTCCATCAGCCATGCATGGTAAGCGTATATATCCTTTTTTACTTAGATTTACGTCACTGCACACAATATGCTGTATGCTATGTTAAAACAATCCAAGTTTCAGAAAATAAGAATTTTTAAAAAATCATGTTTGCACAGTATAATGATTTTTTGCCCAATTTGCCTGCAAAGGGTACTTAGTTTGAAAAACTATTAATACACGTATGTCTGCATATATTTTTTTTAACAATGGTATTCATGTTCCTATGCATTGTTTGATAAAAGTAAATCTAGGAAAATGTTGCATTCTGAAGACTGCTAAATAAAATTATAACTAATCCATTTATTACCATGGACCATGATATACACCAAGTTTTCTATTCATCATTGTTTATGGGAACCAGTATATTGTGTATACAATAACAAAAGAAACATTAACCCTTCATCATATTCATTTACAATCATTACAGCTGTACCCTCAAGCGCCTCAGTTTCGTCTTTGCATTATGGAGACAAAGTCAATCCTGCTACAAGTTGTCATGGCACCAAAATTGATTTTGTTATGACATATTCTTCAAACAGCCATGACAATGTACCTAAGCTTCTTTCAAAGCTGGTATAGCAATGGATCAACAAGACTACATGAGAACCAATATAGCCAATCAATAACATCCATTGCAAGCAGAATTTAACAAAAGCTGTTTATGCTCTGGAAAGAGTTTTCGCATAGATAATCAATATCGTGTCCATGGTACCATCACAACAACAGGATTGGGTTACATTATGAAGTTGTAGAACCGGTCCCAGGCATCAAATATTAATTCCCTGGGAATAGCAGTCAGAGATGAACATGACGAACATATCCGAAAGAAACACCAGGAACCAGACATCTTGAAAGGACAATCTGAACCCATGTTATTCGTGATTATGATAAAATAATATTTTATTTACTGAAACCTTAAATTCATCAGATACATGCAACAAACATGCCCATAAGCATGATAAGCATATAAGATTAAGGAAGATTAATAATACATAGAGCCTTATTTCGCATGAAATGTTCTTCCTCACTTAACCAGCAAAACAATTTGTTTGCAGTTTTGGAGTTAAAATGCTATGACAGGTCTGAACAAATATGATTGCAGGCAAAAATATTTATTGTAAATTTGTTGTCACACATGTCAACTCCTTCAAAACATTTCAGTCAGATTGTCGTCCAAAATGTCCTAGAGATATTTTTCAAATTTGGTAAAGACAGAAGAATGTCATATCAAAGTTCATGAAATCATTAATACCAACTGTCTCTAACAAAATCAGAGTACCATGTTTTGACAGATAGATTTACTTACATCTTAGACCACGGACGAAGGTTCCCATGCACCCAGTGTTCTGGGGCGTGCTCTTGGTCCTGACGGCGGGCACATTTCCTCGGCGGTCCTGGTCCATGTAAACTTGATCAGGGAGGTCGGGGTCATCCCGAATATCTGGCCCATACCCCTCCATGCCCTCATCGCCCCACGCCGTGCGGGACTGGCTGCTCGACGGCCGATTCCTTGACATCACACTATCACGAATTTAGAAGCACGTAAAGTTTCACAAAAGGTGAACAGATTCTATATGGACGGAGTTTGACAAGGGGGGACGATATGTCCCAAATTTAGCGAGTACCACTCAGAAGCTTGTGGTCGACGCGCCTGCAAGGTGGAGACTGAGAAGATGCGCGAATATCAGCTACCGATGCTGTTTGACAGATCGATAAAAGTTTTAGGCTCACAACTTTCTCAGCAACATGGCGGAAATTGCATGACGTCATACGACAACAACGCGTTGATTGGACAAGAGCTCTACAGTGCTCGTCCTGAAACGTTCGATTGATTTCATTTCCCATCCAGCTAAAACCAGATAGACTGGGCCTACTCAGGTAGCAATAGGCTCAGAAACACATACGATGTTATAAAACAGGAACAATGAACGTTTCTGTCGCAAAAGCTTGCAATACAATGAAGAACTTAATGCGTAGTTGGAAGATTTCGAACCGGTTTAAGAATACAGTGCCGTACGTACTACCACTCCTCGGACAGTTTAGTTCCACACAAACCGGTTTCAAAATAAATTTTTCGACAACACACAAACACACCTAGATTCTATGTTAAAATACGGGGGAAAAAATCTGAAATCTGACATCATATTTTAGATGTTTTTCTTCAAAAATACATGAAAATACATGAAGTCATCTATCGCATTTATCCGAGTCAATTACAAAAAAAGTTTGGTCCGAAACATTAAAACTCCTCCACACAAACAAAATCTCTGCACTTGTATACAGCAGACGTAAAATTAACATATCGTGTTTATAAGTTTCAACAAAAAGTACACAATCGCGTCACTAGATTTTCTGGTACACCGATCATGCACTTGATTGCCTGGTTTGATTACAGGCCGCACTCGCAAGGCAGAATACTGCTGTGCGGAGTGTGGAAAAAAATACTTACATTTTGTATGCAAAGTGTATGAATGGCGGTGCTACAGGTAGGGCAGGACATGCTTACCCTTTTCGCGAACATCGTATCATCACAGATTTTCACTGTCCATTCATATTATTTTCCATTCTATTTTGCCCTTTCTACCAAAATTTAATCCGGTTAGAGATATATTATCTAGACTGGTTATATTCTCTTGTATTGACGATTTATTTTTATAATTATATGTTGTTGAACGTTTTCGCATTCGGGCTGGGACGAGAATCACACATTCGGTTAAAATCCTCCATATTTTAACTAATTAGCATCACTTTTTTAACAACTTTGTCTTCTTTGTCATTGACAGAGACTTAACTGAATTGAATAGTGGACCTAATGGTATTTATAACGTAGTACTTAAACCCAACGTATAATGATAATGATAATAATAATAATAATAATAATAATTATATAACGCGCTAAATTCCATTGATTCAATGGAAGATAAAATGTCCCTCCACTTACTCTCTGTGAGTGCAAATACTCAGCAAAACTAAGGGTCGCCTGCCTATTTTCACATTCCGCGATACACACACACACAGGATTCACGGGGTTGACTGTTGTTATATATTTCAGTCATGTACAGGGATTCTTGGGTTCTGGGGTAGAATATAGCAGCCAATGCCTGGACGAGGCGACTAAATCGGGTACTCACTCAGTCACTCAATCGGTGACTTGGTTTATTGCGTGGGACGTGGCTCATACTATCAATCACTGGTTTATTTGGTCCAGACTCGAGTATGTACAGGTCGACGCCACATAACTTGAATATTGCTGAATGAGACGTTAAACAACAAACAAACAAACATTTTTCGATGTGAGTGAGTCTGGTTTTACTCCGCTTTTAGCAATATTCCAGCAATATCACGGCGGGGGTCCCCGGGGGACCCCGGTACCGCTACCGGATACGTCAATGTGGCCAAATCTCTCTCTCAGTCGGACACTATAAGCGGATCGCTATAATACCCCCAACGAGAACGACGCCAATTGCCTTACACTGGGACCCCAGTGTGCTTTAGACTATTTTCTGACTGTTATCTGACATGGAATGTTTAGCTGTTTATCGACATTCAATTTCCCATTTGTCAGACCCGCAGAAACCAGAAATGGTCAAATCAAATACATACAGTTGAAGCAACGTCAGAACGCAATGACTGTGCTGATTGGGCTGTACATGTCAGCGTAGCTCACCCTAACAGCTGGAATTATGAAGGCAAAAATCTACCAACTCCGCTATATCTATTTATATATACCTATCTATCTACACCTGTCTGCCAGTCCATCCATCTGTCTGTTTTCCTTTCTACCGACCTTTCTATCTATCTACAACTGTCCGTCCATCCATCTGTTTATTTGTTCGTCTTTCTACCGTCACACCTATCTACCTACAACTGTCTGTTTGTCTCTCCACCATCACACATATCGACCTGCTACTGTCTGTTTGTCTCTCTACCGTCCCACCTACCTACCTACAACTATTCCATCTATCTACCTACAACTGTCTGTTTGTCTCTCTAACGTTCCACCCATCTACCTACAACTGTCTGTTTGTCTCTCTACCGTTTCACCCATCTACCTACAACTGTGTGTTTGTCTCTCTACCGTCACACCTATCTACCTACAACTGTCTGTTTGTCTCTCTACCGTTCCACCCATCTACCTACAACTGTCTGTTTGTCTCTCTACCGTCACACCTATCTACCTACAACTGTCTGTTTGTCTCTCTACCGTTCCACCCATCTACCTACAACTGTCTGTTTGTCTCTCTACCGTCACACCTATCTACCTACAACTATTCCATCTATCTACCTACAACTGTCTGTTTGTCTCTCTACCGCCCCACCTATCTACCTACAACTGTCTGTTTGTCTCTCTACCGCCCCACCTACTTACCTACAACTGCCTGTTTGTCTCTCTACCGTCACACCCATCTACCTACAACTGTCTGTTCGTCTTTCTACCGTTCCACCTATCTACCTAAAACTGTCTGTTTGTCTCTCTACCGCCCCACCTATCTACCTACAACTGTCTGTTTGTCTCTCTACCGTCCCACCTATCTACCTACAACTGTCTGTTTGTCTCTCTACCGTCCCACCTATCTACCTACAACTGTCTGTTTGTCTCTCTATCGTCCCACCTATCTACCTACAACTGTCTGTTTGTCTCTCTACCGCCCCACCTATCTACCTACAACTGCCTGTTTGTCTCTCTACCGTCCCACATATCTACCTACAACTGTCTGTTTGTCTCTCTACCGTCACACCTATCTACTTACAACTCCCTGTTTGTCTCTCTACCGTCCCACCTATCTACTTACAACTGTCTGTTTGACTCTCTACCGTCCCACCTATCTACCTACAACTGTCTGTTTGTCTCTCTACCGTCACACCTATCTACCTACAACCGCCTGTTTGTCTCTCTACCGTTCCACCTATCTACCTACAACTGCCTGTTCGTCTTTCTACCGTTCCACCCATCTACCTACAACTGCCTGTTCGTCTTTCAACCGTTCCACCCATCTACCTACAACTGTCTGTTTGTCTCTCTACCGCCCCACCTATCTACCTACAACTGTCTGTTTGTCTCTCTACCGTCCCACCTATCGACCTACAACTATTCCACCTATCTATCTATTTGTTCGTCTTTCTACCGTTCCACCTATCTTCCAATCTTTTGACTCGGGGACGAAGAAGTGTCTCACAAAGCTGTCTGATGACCAAGGATCGTGATAAAGCATGCCCGACCTGTAGGTTATATCAGACGGGGTCTTCCGACCCGGCCAATCGTAATCCTCAATGACTGACAAGGCCGTAGAGCGTTTTCATGGACTTTGCAGCACAATTAAATGTTCACACAACACAATGTCTGTTTCGCAATGTGTATATGCGCGAGTCTGTGTATGTGAGTTTCGCTATGTACGTGTATATGTGCGTGTGTTTTGCTCTGTGTCTGTGTGTGTTTCGCTATGTACGCGCATATGTGCGTGTTTTGCTCTGTGTATGTGTGTGTGTCTCTGCGTGTTTCGCTATGTGTATATGTGTGTTTCAGTATGTGTATGTACGTGTGTCTGTATGTGTGTTTCGCTGTGTGTATATGTGTGTTTCACTCTGTGTATATGTGTGTGTCTCTGTGTGTGTTTTGCTATGTGTATCTGTGTGTGTCCGTTAGTCTCTCTCTCTCTCTCTCTCTCTCTCTCTCTCTCTCTCTCTCTCTCTCTCTCTCTCTCTTGAAAAGTATAGAATAGTGTCGCATTATTAAATTGTAGTTAATATAGTGTTCGTGCCCAAATAAACTCCTACAACTTCACAGCACACATTGTTTCGAAATGTACAGTCGGTGTATACATAAGATCTACACAATACCTTATTTTCAATTTGTTTTTGTTTTTTTGTCAAGAGGATATACTGATGTAGGCACACGTCCCGTTTATTTCATAATTCAATTCTATAATTTTAATATAATTTAACAATACATTTTGAAGTTTTTAACATATGTAAGATTTTCTTTTACACTGACAATATACATAGACTGTATTAGGACTCAACGACCACCGAACACTTTCAAAGAAATTTCTGTGCTCTCTAGTTTATAGTGTCTAAGACGTGCGATGTTTTAACAAGACAGCTCAACGTAAGAAGACTGCATAAAAACGACATTTCAAACAATACTCCACTCCAAGTATATTTCTTTAATTGTCTCCAAACTCCCAACCAAGAAGGAAATCAATACACACCAAACCATAGGTAGTGCTTTAATTCTGTAAGTCTTTATCTCATTTTCTTTGAGATATGTTTATTGGGCCGGTGCCAGACTTGCCTGGGACACTGCGGCGTGACAAGGGGGGTCTTTGTGTGTCGTAGTATCGAGTTGCCGTATGGTTATTGATTGGAGGGCGTTACATGGTAACATGTATACTTGGTACAAACCGGTCAATAGGAGAGAGGTATTTTGTTGTAGGACATTTTGAATAACGATTGACTGGCTTGAGCTATATACATACACTTTTCTAACACACATATCATCTTCAACTGCATTTGTATTATTCTACGTACCATAAAATTCTATGCTTAACGAAAAAATATGTTTAAGGTTTTTTTATTTCTATCAAACACGAGAACGCGCCAAAAAGTCAATTAGACAGGTCATTTGTGTAAAAAACAACAACCTGTACATGACAACACTACTATTAATGAAGGATAAGTTTCTCAAATTGGCATGGCGAACAGTCCTGTCGCCAAAAAGCAGAATATATAATTTGTTTAAACCCTACTATGAGTTGGAAAAATATTTATTGCAGCACAAATATTCCGTACAAGCAACCACTTCTTACCGCTTGAAACCGGAGGATGGTTATTAACTGCCGGATAGAAGAAAGTATGCACCCATGTTTGATGGTGGCTAAAAATGAAAAAAAAATGACTGTCATTTTTTATGCTCCCTTCTCCATCAAGACAAATGAACATGTCCACCTGTAGGTCATCCCACGGTGACCTCAGACTGTTGTCCGCAGCCGCATGGTGCTTGTTATTGGCATTGTTATATATGTCCAGCTGACAGCACGGATGACGTAATTGCACGTGTCTCCAGATGTCGTTGCATGAAGCCAACAATGACTGTTACGGTTCATTACATCTTCATTATCATGTGACGTCATACGGTGTTCCTATCATGTCAAATGATTCTTGCATTTTGTTACAGGGGTTATTTTGGCCAAAATGCCAGATGCAAGAGGTTAATGAAGATAATATTTCTTTGTTTGACCCCACACTCAGCAATATTCCAACTGTATGACAGCGGTCTGTAAACAATCGAGTCTTTGCCAGACAATCCAGTGATTAGCACCATGAGCATCGATCCACGCAATTGGGATACGATAGCATCCATCTACTAAGTCAACGACAACCCGATCCCGTTATTCGCCTCTTACACGACAAACATGGGTTGGTAAAACCATTTTATATGGATCTTCACGGGGAATTATAAAGATAATAAGGATAATAATAACAATAATACATAAAACATGTATATCTGTATAGCGCTAATTCTACACACAATGGTATGTTAAATTATTATTCATTTCATAAGGTTACATTTAATTTATTTTGAAAATGTTTGTTGCCTTTCATGAATGAGTGAGTTGGGGTTTACGCTGCTTTGGTATATATCACGACGTTTAAGTTTAATATGAGGGAAATCCCTTTTGGCGAAACCACGTACACAGTTATGGATCTGATAATCCAACTGAGGATCATGAGGACGTTTCTGAGATTCGAACACACGATCACCGGATCGCCATCACTTTTACTAAACAATATTGTCCATTGAGTAGCTTGGCGTGTCTCATATATCGACATGTCTATATGCTCATTTAACTGCTATGGAATAATTGTTTTAGAGTGGTGACTAATTTATTCAATTGTGGACAATGTGATGGCCTTTTCATTAAGGTTTGATAAATCATAATCGTTTCCCATACCTGAATGTCGAGAAAAGAGAGAAATTGCCTAATCTCAAAAAGGGTTTCATGACCATCTAAGGCAAGCATGCCTCAAATTAACTGCCGGGCAAAAGACAGTATACACTCATGTTTGATGTTGGCTAAAAAGACACAAACACGACATGCATATTTGATGGTGATGTATTTGATACGGGTATCATAGTTGTGTTTTGGCGTTGTTTTGTTTTCAGTGTTTCGGCGACTGTTTACAGCACAGTAACGTTTTGATGATGTTTATAGTATAATGTTTTTGTCATATCCAATATTTAAGTGTACAATATTCTTGCCCGTCTATTTATGTTGAAAGCTGCGTTATACACATGACACTAGCTCACTCACTCCAGTTGTTAATGTCGCGATGGAAGCAACAGCGAGAGAGTTGGTTGTGTTTAATGCTGCTTTGAATATATTGGATGTATACACATACTCCAAGAGGTTCAATGTCCTTTTTGTTTTAAGCATCCTTTCTTCTATCCAGATATGCAAGTATTGCGGTTAACCGTTACAGGGAAATTAAAAAAATAAATCAATGACCTCACTAGATAATCAGATACAGTAAACTACGTTTATAACAAACACGTTTATAACAAACTGACCGATATAACGAACTTATCTTTTAGTCCCGGCCATTTGTTGTATACATGTATATGCTTATACCGCACTACGGTTATTACGAACTGAAAATAGTGGTCCCTTTGAGTTCGTTATAACCGTAGTTTACTGTATTGAGGACAGAGGAAGTTCATCTCAGTATAAAATTAAAATATATGCAGTGTAACAATCTTTTTCACTTCGAGTACGATCTGGGAATAAATAATGAAATTACATAATGTAAAACACAAATGTGAGCTCCTCATGTTACTACCACCCCATGTTACTACTCTCCCATGTTACTACTTCCCCATGTTACTACCTCCCCATGTTACTACTCTCCCATGTTACTACCTCCCCATGTTACTACTCTCCCATGTTACTACTTCCCCATGTTACTACTATTGTTAGACCCGTGAAGATTCCGGGGTAGAATAGGTCTTCAGCAACCCATGCTTGCCGTAAAAGGTGACTATACTTGTCGTAGAAGGCGACTAACGGGATCGGGTGGTCAGGCTCGCTAACTCGATGCATGTCATCGTATCCAAATTGCGTGGATCGATGCTCATGATGTCAATCACTGGATTGTCTGGTCCAGACTCGATTATTTACAGACCGCCGTCATATAGCTGTAATATTGCTGAGTGCGGCGTTAAACAACAAACAAACAAATATTGTTAACACGACCCCGTAGGATAGAACCCGCAAATCCCTTTCTTAGCAGCAAAATGGGAAAAAAATATTCATTATGTTTTCCAATTAATAAAGAAAGTCTGTCGTTCAAGTTTATCACCCATGAGTTCAGAAGCATTTGTGTTTAAGCTGACATAGAAATAGAGTGGTAAGACAAGTGCAAGATATTTTGGTATTTACATTATTCATCATATTGTATGTAATTTCAGTTCTGTGGTGTTATTGAAGATAGGGTACCTGAGCGTTCATTAATAATTAATATTTGATACCAAATTCCAACACAGATGATCCTAAAAGATGATGTTTATCACGACCGCGTTTAATAAGGGGCAACTTCTAGTTATCTGGAATTTAATATTGTATAAGAATTTATACATGTACGTATACCATTTTGAAACCACCAGCGACATAGCGAGTGAGAACGCCATGTTTATCGTGAAGTCGATTAATCATAATTTATTCACGAATCATAATACCTTTCAAAGTATACCTATGTACACACACGGAGCAGTTTTCTTGCCAATCGATGAGAAGCAATTCATCGTCTTGGCTACATCCTCATCCCGGCTTGATGTTTAGTTGGTTGTCTGGCTACCGGGTACATCCCATCAATGTTTAAATATTAGCGTCATTGTTTCTCTGTCTAGATTGCATGGCAATCAAAGGGTACTTTTGCCTGCGTACGTAGAGATCAAAGATAAGTAAACGTGCTTATCTGACCTACATACATTCTTAAGATGGCCCTGTATTTTAAACAAGATACGTTTTCTACACCCAAGACCGAGTTTATTACCAATACCACGTGGTGTAACACCAAATTACCTGCTGTTTTAGACGTTTGTGATTAGTGGGAGATGTGAAGTTAAGATTTTGTTTCTGCGTAGTTAGGCTTCAAATATACACTACGGGCACAAAATAAGGAAATTAATGATTTGAATGTAGACATCATTGTGGTGTACATTTGCAATACTGTGGCGTTGCATTTGAACGCAACATCTAATCACAATGAAATTTCACATCTTGCATGAACAGCACGTGATGCACGTGCATACAGAAGCCAAAGTGCGTGCGCCAGTAGGGGAGCTATATCACTAATACAATTGAGCTAAGCACACTTTTAATGTTTCCGAGACAATATCTCACTGAACAGACATAATGGTGAATTGTGGGTACGATAGAGTGGTGGACGCCAATGTCCCAAGTTGCCGCAATGTTTGACAAATCAAAAAGTGAAATTTCTCGACTGTGGGACAAGTATCGTCAAACGGGTCGAGTTGCAATGACACCTGGGAGGGACAGGCCTAACAAAGCGACACCTAGCTAAGATCGTCTCATTGCATTAATTGCACTACGCAATAGATTCAACTCTGCTCCTGTTGTCAAGTCAAGTCAAGTCAAGTGATTTTATTCTCAAAATCACCCACGGTGGTACAAGAGCATATTTTACCAACTATTTTCAATAATATTAAAATAGTTACACGTGATGAAAGACAGACACATGCATACTGGCATGGAGCCAACATTATTTTGTGTTGACGGTAGCGAGAATAACCGAATGAATTTACAAAGTTTCATGATATCGTTTAGTTTTGTAGGGAATAACACACGTGAATATTTGAATAAGCTAAAATCTTTTCCTTTAAATACTTACATATATGAGAGCTAAAATAAGGACATTTATATCGATAGTTAAATGCAAAAGATGGAGGGTCGCACAAACGGCATATTCTGTCCTCAAGGGGACGACCACGCCATCTGCCGGTTTCTATCGTTTATGATTCGAGGTTCTGTATTTTTGATAAGGCATTGCCAAGTCTATTTAACGAAAGAATGGTGAGTGAGTGTGGTTTTTACGCCCTTTTTAGCAATGTCACGGCTGGGAACGCTACAAATTCACACACAGTACCCATGTGGGGAATTGAACCCGATGTTCGGTGGGACTTTAACCACTAGGTTACCGCTAGGATATCCCGTCGCCCCTTCGAAAGAATGGGACTCTACAAATAATGAATGCAGTAATTCCTTGGATCTAGAGAACGTATCATTTCTCCGTGATTGTATAAAATGATCTGGCAGTACAGATTTGACTTATGATCTTAACCAATTTCGGTTGAAGTTATTAGAATTCTTGAATAATTCACTTTGTCCACAATGGTCCAAAATGTTCTATGCATTATATACCAAGGAAACTTGGAGTACAGTTCCCCAAACCAGTTATTATCTTCAGAAAGTTTAATAGGAATTGTTCTATTACTTATATATCCCCAAACTTCACAACCATACAAAATTAATGGCAGTACCATTACACCAGAAACCTTAATAGTGCAATCTATATTGGTAAATGTTTTTTTCCTCTTTTCGGAAGACATAAGATTATTTGCTGTTGTTAATAGTTCTTTCATAGCTAGAGTTAATCTTTACTTCTTATGTGATTTTAAACCTAAATGATTATAAATATCTTCAGTTTCAACTGAGAATTCCATACAATGACCGGAAAGCGAATTTCAACTACTACCGTTAAACAGCGGCTCTGTACAGCACACCTGAAAACACGAAGCCCTATGGAGGGCGTGACCCTAACAGTTTACCACAGGCGGCAAAGACTGGGATGGACTAGGCAACACCAGGGACGGACTGCGCGCCAATGGATGGCAGAAAACGTTGTTGACGACGTAGCGGCGAGTGGTATGAAAGGGCAACAATTGTTTACCATAATAGCTATGGGGTCGCAGTGTCATGGTGTGGGGCGGTATCACACATGGCAGGCGAACTGATTTGGTTATTTTGAATGAACATTTGACTGGTTAGAGCATGTTGACGAAGGTTTGCGTCCTGTTGTTGTTCTATTCGCTGGAATTATCGGCAGAAAGTTTGAACTGCAAGATGGCAATGCCAGGCCACATCGTTCTCAGGTTGTCACCGATTTTCTCCGACAAGAAGGCATGCGGAGATTGGACTGGCTTGCTGCGTGTCTCCCCAAGAGACCATCTGTGGGAAATTCTCGGGCAAAGAGGGGGCACGGGTGGCCCAGTCGTCTAAGGCCCCGCGATTCGCTGTGCAAAGTTGCGTCCCTTAAGCACGCAAGAAACCTATGATTGTGGGCTCGAATCCCGGTTCGCCCCAATTATGTTTCTAGGTTTGTCAGCACCATACCCGTTGTCGTGGGTTTCACCGAAGTGGTAAACGTTTGAGACCTGCATCACTTCGGGCTTTCCTCCTACATTAAGCTGACACGCCGTGATATAACTGGAATACTGTTAAAAGCGATGTAAACCCAACTCACTCACTCACTCTCGGGCAAAGAGTGTATGCCAGGGACCCAACACACGCCAACGTGGCCCAGCTTGGGGTAGCTCTTCAGACTAATCTCCAGTATGCCATCAAGGTGTCATGCATGTATCGCCCAACATGGAGGACACACCAATTATTGATCTACAGGCCCGAAATTAATTTTACGGACATTAATCGTCATTAGGCCATCACTAACATTTCTTCAGTTGCCGTATTTTTTGTCTGTAGTATACATATATTATATGATAGACTAATATACCCTATAAAACAGAACTAGCTGCCAAACGTAATGTTTGAGGGATTTAAATCAAAGGGCAAGGTATGTTAAATACGAGGGCCCCTTTTGACCCACATAATCTGCATATTTCAAGAATTGTGCTGTACAAGAATTAAAATACAAGAGTCTTTGATTTTTTTTAGATGGACATAGAACAATTACAAACAAAGGTACACAATTCACCTTGAGTCACGGATTTGATCATACTTAGATTTTGAGGTTTGAAATATGTTCACTCAAGTTAGCCATATCTGTGTATTTAACCATGTCAGAAGTCCAAAACTTACAAGTGTAAGAAAGAAAGAAATGCTAGTTATCTGCCATTTGAACAAGCCTGATATTCTGAATACTAATATATTTAGTAGATAAACATACTGTGTTTTCAACGTAGAGCTAGGTTACCTGTAGATTACCTGCGCAGTGTGAGGTTTCAAATGTTAAATTTAGGGCGGTTAAATCTACAGGTAACCTAGCAGTACATTGAAAACACAGTATGTTTATCTCCATTCTACCATGACTAAATAAAATGCGAACTCTTTGGTGTTAGCAAATATACAGAGTGAAGCGGCATGGGTTGAATTCAGTGTTTTGAGTGGGTTATCGATCTGAATTACGGAATCACCGAACAAAATATGGTGCTGTATATATTCAAGCAGTTTGTTTCCACCGTAATACTTCACTCGAACATATGACAGGCATTGAAAGCATATAAGTACGGCAACTTGGTAAGCTAATATGAGGTGGGCATCCCTAAAGAAAACAAAGCAAGCTTTGCAAGGCTTTCGCTCTACAGCGCGCGTCACCATTATGACGTCATATCGCTCATTGTGACGCCAAAAATATGACGTCACAGTCGTATATAGAAAAGCGCCAAAATTCCAAGCTCTCTGTTGTCTCCAAAACGTAAACACATTCCCTTTGTTGATTTCTGTCGTGTTTTTCTGCATGAAATGTATTGCCGCACATCCTTTTAATATTGTAGTAACCGCATCTGTGCATTTTGTAACCTGTAATTGTAGATATAATTATTCAAATATGCCTACCGACAATTACTGAAAATAGTACTATTCTATGAATATTAGCTTCCGCGGTGATGCGGCCGTCAAATCAGCTATTTCAATCAGAGGGGGTTTATTGCGATTTAATAGCCGCTGATTGACCAATCAGAATCGAGTAAATTCCAAATTCATGGTAGAATAAAGTTTAAACTTTAAAATTTGATATACAACGGGCCCTTAGCCTGCCAATTTGCCTGAGCACAGAGTCCCTGAGAAACAAATGCATTATACTGTACTGTTCCGAGACTACGTTCAAGTCATCAAGCAGATCTGTGTAGACCTGTCCTTGTTCTCAGACAGGTGAAGGTCTGTCATATATTTTCATAGATGACAAAAAACAACAATGATGTTTCAAGATTAAGTTGTTGCAAACTAACTGCGTTTAGAATTGGTTTGATATCCAGAATAACAGGGTTATATATATCGCAACCATAACCTCGACATTAAAGACATTTGTAGTAAAAGGTTCTGACATGATATTTTTAAATAGCCAGAATGGCAATATTTTATTTAACGGGTTCGGCAGTAATTCACA
Source organism: Haliotis cracherodii (assembly GCF_022045235.1). NCBI lineage: Eukaryota > Metazoa > Mollusca > Gastropoda > Lepetellida > Haliotidae > Haliotis > Haliotis cracherodii. The sequence continues at coordinate 68,406,433 of NW_027266275.1, forward strand.
GCGAGTACGTACGCACGTAGGTACGTGTGTTGTATATAAATGTCAGAGTCAAATGTTGAGATGTGTTTGTGTGCATTGTTTACGACGCGTATTTGGTAGACAAGACTGGAACCAATGATACCATATCATTTCTGTGTCTGAAACTAAGTGCTCCCTTATTTATGTCCATCAGTATATATATTTCAACTGCAGCAGGGAGTGCCAGCATGAGGTGAGGACAGATCTCAACGTGAAGCAGGTTGTTCGTGAAACCGACGCGTATAGGTACAGTGTTGGTTGACACGTCATCATATGCTAGGAACCATGTGACTAAAACGGACCACGGGTCATAATAGTGGTAAAAGTGAGATTCGAACACCGGCCACGCGGAACCTGGCAGCAAAGGGACGCAACTCTGCCCAGGGAGACGAGAACCATTATGAGGTCAAATACTATCAAGAAACATGAGTGAGTTACATGAGTTTTAAGAAGCCTTTAACGATATTTTAACAATTTCAGGACAGGGGACACCAGTTATGGGCTTCACATGTTGTACCCATGAAGGGAATCGAACCCTGCCTTTGGCGTAACGAGCGAACGTCACGCACTTGGCTACAAGCCGCTAGGAAGTTACAACCAGGTCGTTTGAAAATGGTTTGTTGTACGAGGGTTGATTGATAAGAAGAAGGACTTGTGTAATAGTTTGTCGGGGACATAGATGAAGTCATCAATGTATATCCCCCCCAAAACGTGAGTCCATTAAGCAAATTGTTTCGTTGTGACAAGTCAGTAAACTAAGCAGGGATCTATGACCTTTGAAAAATGGACAAACCTGAGGGACGTGCAGTGATCAAGTGCTTGTGGGCAGTTGGAAAGTCTTGATTCTCCAATGTTACCGTTCATATCGTCAAAAGCAATCATTGTTTATGGTATAAAAGAAATATTGATATAAAGAAGCGCAAAATACAACTCACTCACTCTTGTCTATATTAAAACTAGTGACAGTCAGTATAGTTTGTTTAGAATTTAGATTTATAAGTGACTATCGACCTCGGTAATCAGAATGTCCATGTGTGCCTTTGACGGAGCTGTGGTTAATATTCGTGGATGATTTATCGATTGATTATTGGAATTTGGAAATGCTTTAACCCCACTAAGCTAATGTCTCAAATCCATGAATATATCGCCATAGAGGATATATATATCTATCGTTGATAGCAGTAAGTAGCGCACCAAAGTAACCTCATTGTTCACTGTGTTGACAGTTCCTCAAAATAACCTGCCGGACAAAAGAAAGTATATACCCATGTTTGCAGATGGCTAACATGAAACGAACAAGATATGGTTATTCCATGGTAATGAATTTAATACGGGTATCGTAGATGTGTTTTGGACCTTACGTTCGCAGTGTTCGGGGGCCTGTAAAGTTTTGATATCGTTTTTGATTATCGTCGAATCTAATTTTCAAGTGTATACTTTCTTTTGCCCCGCAGTGTATGTTCCAAACCATGTCAATAATAATACGGTTTGAATCCCAGTTCGCCCTGATTACAAGCCTACCAATGGAAACTGACAGACTGCGACAAAAGTCTGGCATATATCTACACAAAACAAGGGATCGGCAACAGAAAACAATGAGAACGTAACTAAAAAATAAGAAACAGCATCATAAATCTGAGAGCACGCTGCCGAACACATGGAAACGGCAGCACTAAAACACAGACAGCAACATCCCAGACTAGGCATGCGTAGAACAAGGGGACGTTGACGTCACGTAAGGAGGATTAACAAACAGTGAGTAAATTTACATACTTCAGCCCCACTAGTGTTGTGATCATCTAGAATATTCTATATTGCGCTGTTATATGTAAATGTACTTGTCATTGTTTTCTGTTGCCGATTCTCTATGTATTGTAGTCATATGACAATTTTTTCTTGCAGTCGGAAAACGTCAGGGAGCTGCATCACTTCGAGCGTTCTTCTCACATTAAGCTGACACGCCGTGATGTAGCTTGAATAATCTTTAAAGTGGCGTTAATTCCAACTCACCCACGCACTCACTCAATAATGATACGTAAGCTTCAACACTATCATCACATAGTTCCATCAAACAACAGAAAACTCTCGAAGTCTTAGGTACAATCAATGATGTATCAAGGTTGTTCGTAGTTCGAGATACGTAGAGTAGAAATATCAGACCATAGTGCACATAAGCCGGTATTCTACATCGATATTTCCAGTTATTGGAGTTTGGCCTCATTGTAAATAAACATTGCCGTTATTAGAATATTTTCGTTGGCTATTGGAATGCTTACAAATGAAAGGGGCGCGAATGGATAAATAACTGTATAAGTCGCAACAGTTCAGTTTGTAGAGTTGCGTCCCTTACGAGTCTGAGGATTCGCTCATCGTGGACTCGAATCCGATTTTCGCTCTGATTGTGATCCTTTTGCTAGCACCATACCAGTGTGTGGGGGCTTTATCAAAATTCCGTAAAATAATTGAAATACTGTTTGAAGTAGCGTTCAAGGCAACTCGACCACTTTGTAAAGACTAGATGCTTCATAGCACAGTAGATGGTATAGTATATGACAAAATACCCGTCCCATGTCGTCAACCTTTGTGTTAGTGAGTATGGTTTTACGCCGCTTTTAGAAACATTCCAGCAATATCACAGCGGGGGACTCCAGAAATGGGCTTCACACATTGTACCAATGTCGGGAATCGAACCCGGGTCTTCGGCGTGACGCGTCGAACGCTATAACCACTAGGCTCCCCGACCGCCCGTCAACCTTTGAAGTTGAACTGATGTATATACCAATCTGGTAATGGGCGAATTGTTTAACGCCGATTTAACTGTTACAGTATTCCAGTTATGTAACGGCGTGTCTGCTTGGTGTGGGAGGAAAGCCCGAAGTGATGCACGCCTCAGACCTTTACAACACAGGTGAAACCCCCGAGCACGGGTTTGGTGCTGACAAACTTAGAAACATAATGAGGGCGAATCGGAATTCGAACTCACGAAGATAGGTTCCTGGCACGCCTAAGGGATGCAACTCTGCACAACGAATTGCGGTGCCCTAAACAATTTGGCTGTCAGTGTCCCCGACCCATCTGGTATAGACTGAACCTGTTTCTACTCTCATCACAACCGTTAACTCCAACTTCAGACATGTGGATTTCTTGTATCTTTCACTCAAGAGACCGCCTCCGTGGCCTAGTGGTAGAACATCACCCGGAGAGCGGAAGGTCCGGGGTTCGATCCCCGGCCGCGTCATACCAAAAGAATATAAAGATGGCACTTGTTGTTACCCTGACTGGCGCTCGGCATTAAGGGGCTAAAACAAGGACTGGTCGGCTCGGAGTCAGTATACTGTGTCTGAGTGGGGTATTCATGTTAAACTGCGGCATGGTATCTCAGTGAGCTAGCACTATAAATCGGCATCATCGGACTAGTACAAGCAGCCACACACACACACGTACATGCACGTCGCTATATAAGTGCAATAAACTTGGACGCGACGTTAAACCCAATTTCACCTCACCTCACCTTTCACTCAAGAAATATGGCTAGGGATACGGTACTTTCTGACACGCCAAAGACCCTATGTTGATTCACACATGGGTACACGTCGTTAAACTATGTAAGCCTTGCCTTGCACTTACATTATTCCCAATCATAAATGCAAAAATCATTTCGACTTTGAAATAAACGTGGTTGTCTCGTGGATATTACCTGTATTCATATTTAATAAATGTCAATTCGTTTTTGTGTGGTACAGTCTGAAAACGGGCGATAAAACGGGTTTCAAAAGATATTACGAATGGTTATCGTATGTGCAGAGTTGCGTCCCTTAGTTATGCCAGGATCGCTGGTTGTTAGTTTGTTCCCAGGTTGTCCCGTATTATCACTCATTCGCGGGGTCAAGTTTTTTAATTGCTCTTCTGCTTATAGATTATGGTCTACATGATTTATATATCTAATTCTAGAACCTACCAGTATGTGAGGTAAATATTACATACTTATCTCGTCTCTGTTCAAGGTTACACACCAATAACTACGTCAATTCCAAAATTGATTTTTCGCTTTTAGGTGTTGGAACTGTTTTGAATAATATATGCCAAAAGACCAACGGAGAGAAACCCGAACCATTTCTGACCTTAAATGAAGATTGCCAGTCTAAATAATGTAAACATTAATCACCAATAGTCGACTTGTGGTCACGTTAATGACCATGCTCATGCACGGAAAGCGTCAAATAGGGCAAAGCTGTAAATAGTACTAACAACTCACCTGTAATGGCGACGTGATACGAAGCAGTATTAAAGGGTTATCAATGAGAACATCAGGGTGAAATATACAAAATGCTTATTCTTCGTGAAGAAACACAAGTAATTCCATATCTGGAAATTTTGATATTTCAAATAAATTATATTAGTTGGGGGTATCCTAACAGCTCACCGGCAGTACTCACCATATATCCGGTTCTTGAATATATACCCTTGTATCTGAACAGTACAATTGTACTCTCGCCACCACATACCCGTGTACATATATTATTATATTCAACTATCGATATATCCCATATATCTGAACAGTAGTATTCTAATTTGCGTCACGATATATCCATGTACATATATTATTTTATTCAACTCTCAATAACAGTATTCTACTCTCGTCACGATATATCCATGTACATATGTTATTGTATTCAAATCAAGCTATGATGTACCCGTAAATATAATTTGCAGTATTCAACTCTCATCATGATATACCCTTGTGTATAGATTGTTGTATTCAAATCTAGCCATGATATATCCACGAACGTATTGTGTGGTATCAACTCTTGCCATGATATACAAACATATCTTGTCATTGTCATTCCCCACCCGACAAATCTCTCCACGTGCTCAGTCCCAGTCATGCACGGCTCAGACAATCGATAGGTGCTGTCGTACCGCAGAGGACCACGTATACAATGGCGGCTGCTGACGTCGGGAGTTCCCATAGTGATCGGAGGACTAAGTTCACGGATGGACCGTCTAAGAAGCCGATAGCTAGGTTTGTTCATAGATATGTCTTGTCATGCCCGAATGCAGCAACAAGCTGGATACGCCATGCATAACAGTAACAATATATAAGGGAGAATATATGAATGCCAACTTCTTTATTATGAGGAACACAACGTTACGGAGTATATACTTCATCAGGTGAATAAATGCTATGAAGCAGAGAACATGTAATATTGCATTCATTCACCTGATGAAGGAGTAAGTATTTACTCCGAAATGTGTTCCTCATAATCAAGCAGTTGACATCCATTAATTCTCTTTCTTGTGTGTTTCAAATCTAAATGTTTTGTTTGTTTGTTTATTTGTTGTTTAACGCCGCACTCAGCAATATTCCAGCTATATGACGGCGGCCTGTAAATAATCGAGTCTGGACCAGACAATCTAGTGATTGACAACATGATCATCGATCCACGCAATTGGGGTCGATGACATGCATCAACCAAGCCAGCGAGCCTGACCACTCGATCCCGTTAGTCGCCCCTTACGACAAGCATAGTCGCCTTTTACGGCAAGCATGGGTTGCTGAAGACCTGTTGTACCCGGGATCTTCATGGTCAAATCGAAATGTTATCCAAAGGAACAATATAGCTTGTTTTGAAAATAATTACGTTAATCCATAAGGAAATCGTTTAAGTAGGGGGAACGATATTATACCATGATATTCTCAGCCACGTTCAACGGGCGCCACATTATTAGAAGACAGTAATATACACTGAATTTCTTCTAGCTTCAGTAATTCACATCGATTTACCCCTGAAATACCGTCGCACCAGCAAAATATATTGATTTACCGTTAAACCAGCAACACACATTGATTTACCACTGAAATACCGTCACATCAGCAATACTCATTGGTTTATCCCTGAAATACTATCGCATCAGCAATAGACATTGATTTATCCCTGAAATACTATCGTATCAGCAATAGACATTGATTTATCCCTGAAATACTATGATCGCATCAGCAATAGACATTGATTTATCCCTGAAATACTATCGCCTCAGCAATACTCATTGATTTATCCCTGAAATACTACCGCATCAGCAATAGACATTGATTTACCTCTGAAATATCGTCGCATCAGCAATACTCAATGATTTACCCCGGAATGTCATCGAAACGTACCAAGCAATCAAGGCCGTTAGATATAAATGCTGGTGAAAGCACAGGCCTAGGTGAGCAGGGTTCCGGGACACCCATATCTGATATGGGTCTATGCTCATTCCGGGTATGATATGACAATCCATAAGGTCATACTGCCAGTATCACTTAATACTGACCGAGCCACTTTATATATTCATATATTTCTGTTTGACATTATTTATTAGATGCTAGAACATATCGTACAGGAATGAATATATCTATCTGCAATATACTAGTATTTCTCTCCTCGCCGCTCGAAAGAAGACAGTTTGTCGTGTATCCGGTGATAACCATACATCTATAATGTAGTCTTCAACTCTTGACATTATAAATCAATGTATTTATACATTAGTTTTCGGACCTCGCCATGATATATCCATATGTCTATACTGCAGCAACAGGTACAGACATCATAAGAGAGAGAGAGAGAGAGAGAGAGAGAGAGAGAGAGAGAGAGAGAGAGAGAGAGAGAGAGAATGTATCTTACCGATATGTTTGAATATGACATTGTTAAATAATTCAAACAAGTACAACATTGATAGAAAGCAGCTGTTCAAATGAGTTGGGGTTAGCTTGCGCTGTCACATGACTTGACTCAGAAAAAGCACGCGGCTTTTTGCTTTGAGGCGGGGTATAAAGGCTTTTATTCTGCCTCTCAGAATCCACGTGCAACCTGACTTGCACGCGGCGGTGTATAAGAGATTTTTTCCCCCGCTGAGAAATGTATTCCCCTCAAAGGTGGGACACACAGTATTTTATCAAGATCACGTGGACCAGTCAGATCTCATCTTTCTGACATGCTGACATGGAGGTATGATAATGCCATTTTCCTGTCAGTGGGCTTTCGAACCAAATTGTTAATTACATTATCAATCATTAGACAGTTGGCGACACGAGATGTCTCGACAATGCTTAACCAAAGCCCGGTGCCACACACTGCCCTGTTTTCGCAACAACAACAAAAAAAGTCATAATATTTTTTTTTTAAACAAGACACTGTGGCTCGACTTCATATACAATTGAACCTCGTTAGTCCGTAAACCTCGCATTCTAGACGAGCTTGCTTTTTCGCACCGTGATTCGTTAATACGGAATGTATTAATTTGAAATAGTTTACTAGGAATCATATAATCTGGATTAATGAGGTTATTGTCACCAGACTGAACAGACACATAAGGCAGTTGTAATCATCAGTATTTTATTATACATGGAATTTAGTCTTCACAAGTATGTTTTTTAATCAGAATAAGTAATCATCACCATGATGTTCCTGACAATAACAGAAAGTACATATCTATATCACAGAACCGAACTAACTGTATGCGAAAGCGTATTAGTCTTAAGTCCCAGAGTATGTGAATAATTTTGGGTAATCAAATTAGCTTGTCGGGTTGGTGTCGAATGGTTTACCAATAATTCTTTTCGCCAACATTAATCTTCCAAACGAACATATTAAACGGACCCGTGTCTTTAAAATCCATTGTATTCTGAAGGAACTTGGGCACGTTATTGACTGTAAAGTAGAGGTGGCCACTGGTGTCGAAAGCAAAGCTGTCAACCCAGTTCATGAGCGCTTCATCCTTAACCACCTGGGTCTGTGTTGTCAGGGTAACGTCGTCAACAGATGCTGCAATGGCCATGTCCTTGGTGAAATCCCATTTATAGACAGCATTCCTATTCAACGCTCCGTAAAACAAACTTTTACTGCCAGCCATCATGCCTCCCGTCTGGGAAACTTTGTCTCCTAGGTTTTTCACAGATCTGCTAATGTCACCATTTTCTTGCGCAAGCACTGACGTGGGGACACGATAAAGTTTCATTGACGCCAAGGGGCAGTAGTAGAGGTACCGGGAGTCGGGTGAAAGAGCAATGCCATTTATCGCTGTTTTTGACATAAATTTCGTGTTGTCAAAATCGATTATGGTAGCTGGGCCGCTCTCTGCTGCCATGCTCTTGTGTGCAAATGTGTACGATTTGTCCTTTAGGAAATCATAAACGACAAGTTTGGCTGTTCCAGTATCGGTGATGTAAGCATAAGCAGGCTTTCCTGAAATTTTATGGACCACGATGTCGTTCAGGTACGTCCGCATCTTTGGAGCGACGGCTTCAGGAAAAGTATGGACTCGGATGACCTTCTTAGCGTTAATATCGTAGATAACTAGTTTAGCGGGACACAAGAACTGCCCCGGGTCTGCGATTATATGTAAGCCAGTATCAATAATCCACATCCATCCAGTTGACTGATCAATCTCAAAACTCTGGGCGAACTGGATAGCTGAACAGTCACCCACAGTCTGCATGGACCAACTGGGGAAGGGTCTAAGGATTGGCTCCCCTTGCTTCTCCACTATCACATTCACAGCAGAGGGAACGCCTTTCTTCGTACGAGGAACCGTCACGTACACACTTTCATTGTAGATCTTTATGCCAGAGAGGAGGTTATTTTTTATGATGAAACTTCCGTTTTTGATGGATGCTTCTTTGACTGAAGTGCTTGGCCATTCATAGTCTATAGCATGCCACTTATACACAATGGCGGAATCCACTAACTTGTGGCCAAGGATGGTGATCAGGAGAACTGTAAAGGCCGACATGTTCAGAGTCGCAAACTGGAGAGTCTGGGCTGGTCGCAGTCGTAAGCTGGACTGTCTGGTCTGCTCACGGTCGTAAGCTGTATACTCTGGGGTGGTGTCATCTGCTGTAGGTCCACACCTTAGCTAGTAGCTGCGCAATGACACAAACTATTTTCAGCACCATTGTCGCAGCATTGTCTTATCTCCAGGTGCTAAGAACTAGCATAGTGTCGTGTTGATTGCATTCAGCTTAGAATTGTAAAGTCATCCTGATACAATTACGCAACTATTTAACATAAAAGAATCATAAAAAATACAAAAGATAACAGGTTAAATTGACACAGAGGATTGGCAAAACATTTTAAAACATAGTCATGGAAAGTACATATTTAGACCCCAAAAGAGTCATATGTCTAAAAGTCTAAAAGGCATCAAACAACTGCCCTGATCCCACCACCATCTCGTATGTCAGCCGAAATGACAGACTTGGAGGCCCCGCGGCCCAGAATACAATCTTACACACATTGCCAATGGTATGTGCTTTATAAATTGTAAATGTACACTTATCATGAATTCTGTGAAGTCACATTGCATTAATCATGAAATTTACAATTGGATCGCCTTAAAAAAAAAGTACATCTTGATGACACTGAGTATAACATAACGGGACATTAAGCTACAAACCCATAGGATTCTGCCCTGATGAAAATCTTCGATACTATGTCTATATCATGAATGTACACCAACCATGGAATTTCATTCATATCATTAACTTCCTTTAAATGAAAATGGCTAAACCTTTCAAAAGTTTTTCTATTTCTGGTTGACATCAAATCTATCAGCTTCTGTCTTGATGGATAACGATGATAGTACGTCGGTAACAACATAGCTCTGCTTGGCCTGTAGTAGAGACAAACCAGGAAAAAATGGTATTCATTTTCGATTTCCATCAAGTTACATTTATCACAAATTACACATCTCAAATCATATACAGGGCGGTCGGGTAGCCTAGTGGTTAAAGCGTTCGCTCGTCACGCCAAAGACCCGGGTTCGATTCCCAACATGGGTACAATGTGTGAAGCCCATTTCGGGTGTCCCCCGCCATGATATTGCTGGAATATTGCTAAAAGCGGCGTAAAACCATACTCACTCACTCACTCACTCACTCACTCACTCAAATCATATACTGTTTTACTCTAACGTCGCATTTGTATTTTCAAACAATGTGATAAACACCGAAACTTAGCAAGTATTCTCATAAGATCTTTATTAAATGTGATGATATATATTATGCAGGGTCGAGAAATACAGAAGTATTTATCTTTTGATACAGCTGCTATACTCATAAAATAAGATTCATCCTCAAACTCCTGGGATATCCAGACGTATGAGAATCCTGTTTGGAATAAAACATTTTAACATGTGACGCCCAGTTTACTCCTCTATTGTCCACATGGGGGGCGCGGGTGGCCCAGTCGTCTAATATCACGGCGTGTCAACTTAATGTGGGAGGAAAGCTCGAAGTGATGCAGGTCTCAGACGTTTATAATTATCACTTCGGTGAAACCCACAAGCACGGGTATGGTGATGACAAACCTAGAAACCCGGGGATTACAATCATAGGTTTCTGGCGTTTCTGGCGCGAATCGCGGCGCCTTAGACGACTCGTATTTTTCTAAATTTAACTCTTTATTCCTCTATTGACAAAAACATTCTTATGCCAATAGCTTTTTTGTAGGTCAACAACTGAATTCTGACACCAAAACAGTATCATCTGCAAACAACAACATCTTGATGACATCAATCATATCAGTTACAAAAATATCATTTGTTTCACTCTCCATCACATCAGTAGCCAACTGGTAAATGAAAAATATAAAAAGTAAACGACTAAGCATACAACCCCATGACGTTGAAAAGATACCACTTCTCGAATTTCCTAAGTGTACACAAGCACAACCATTTCTGTAATACTTTCTAAAACATTATAAATTTTACCATGAATACCTTTCTGTAATAACATATACAATAACTTATTCCTATCAACCTTATCAAAGGCTTTACAGAAATCAAAGGAAAGCTGCATAAAAGGGTTTAGGCTTACGTAAGTATTTCTGAGATGTTATCTATCGTAGACCCTTTCTATCAGTTCATTTAATTCTAATCAATATCACAGTCTCGACCCATGATCAACTATTGATGTAAATACTTTCCCCATGATATTAAGTATAGACATTCCACTGTAATTGTTTGGGTCACTCCTATTACCTTTTTCAAATAAAGGTGCAATTATTCCAATATTCCAATGATCAGGGAATACAGGCTGATCTATATAGTGAGTGTTTCATAATTTTGAAAAGCATTCATAAACCATCCATACCCGGAGATTTTCCAGACTTTGAGAAATTGGCAGCTACTTTAATTTCTTCTTCTGTAATTTCCCCTGACAACAATTCATGCGAGTTGTTGCACTCAACTCAAGTGTCTAAATCATGATCTTTTAAAATTCCGCTACTTTTATTCAAATTTAATACAATCTACAAACTAAGGATTTAATATCTCAAAATATAAATAACAGCTGTTAAGGGATATAGTGTTGTCACTTTCACTATTTTACCCAACAGCACAATTTATCTTTTCACTTTCTAATTTATGAAATATGTTCAGTCCAGTTACACATGTTCTTCGGAAATCTCCTTTAGCCTGCAGATAATTATTCAAGGTTTCAGAACTTTTCCCATCTGTACCATACCCAAGGCTCGTTCACGTTGTTCGACTGTGAGTCGTGGCATTTGTTGTGTGTGTTTTTTGTCACTGTGGATGTCTGACTTGCCGTTGCAATCGTTTTATACCCTTACCCGCGCGTGCATTTGCAGTTGTTCGTGGTGCACGTGTTTTTCACTTTTTCGCGTGTTATATTTTCAGTCGGTAAAGTTTCTTTTGGGCGTCAGTTTATTAAAAAAACAGGATAACTGATATAAATGAAAATGTGTTAGCCATAGATTTACACCAACATGTATTTTTTCATTCTCTCTCTCTCTCTCAAGTGGCTGTATCAGATTCCACCTCATATGCTTCAAATGATATGGCGTCGCCCAGTGAAAACAATTTCATCGATAATCAAGCTCTACATTGTACTAAACAACATGAAAAGATTTGGAAAATATCTGTTGATGCTAAGTTGTGAGTATAAATGCTTTGCAAATCCTGCAATTGAACGAAATCTGCACGGTAGTTTACGAACCGGAATGTCGAATTCGTTACGCGATTTTGATTGGACTATGCATATACTCATTAGTCCAGCCAAAATATAACTCCATAGTTCCATCCTAGTTCGGCAATGGTGGAAACTGGACTTTTATAGTCAGCTAACTCCCTTGCCTCGGGAAGGTGATTTATAAAGTACATCACCTTTAAATGGTTTAGTTGCATACAACAGATTCAACTCAGATTATTACTGAATTTCAAGGCACCATAATTTGCTAGGATCTGTTCAATCCCAAATAGAATTAACTTCGTTTATAATTCGATCGTGAGTTCGAATCCCAGAACATCTCGAGGCGAACCCGGATTCCTACTCACTCTGCACAGCGAGTTTCGGCGCCTTAGACGACTGGACCAACTCTAATCCTCAGTATTTCATTATCCAAATTATTTAGTCTTCACAATGATGTATCGTTTAGGAATCAGAATAAGTAAGTAACGCCAATGTTTTAGGTTTATTAAATAGGTTTTATAACAATGCTACCGGGTAGAGAATGTTCATATGTATATTACGAAGCGAAAACTAACTGAAGTTTGTGAGTCATATGTCCCAAAACACGTGAATAGTTTGGGGTTAACAGAATTCATCTTGGTGTCAGTTTGATGCGGAAAGGTTTATAAATAATTTCTTTCATCAACATAAATCTTCCAAATGAACATATTAAATGGCGCCGTGGCATTAAAATCCATTGTATTCTGAAGGAAGCTTGGCAGTTTGTTTACTGTAAACCAGAGGTAGCCATAGGTGTCGAAAGCTAAGCTGTCAACCCATTGCATGTACGAGTCATCCTTTGCCACAAGAGGTTGTGTTGTCAGGGTAACGTCGTCAACAGACGCCGCCATGGCTATGTCTTTGGTGAAGTCCCATTTGTAGACAGCATTCAAACCCAACGCCCCGTAATATAAACTTTTACTTCCAACTATCATGCCTCCCGTCTGGGAAACTTTGCTTCCAAGGTCTTTCACAGATCTGCTAATGTCACCATTTTCTTGTGCAAGCACTGACGTGGGAACACGGTAAAGCTTCATGGATGCCAAGGAACAGTAGTAAAGATACCGTGTGTCGGGAGAAAGACCAATGCCATCTATCGGTACGTCTGTCTTAAATTGAGTATGGTCAAAATCGATTATGGTAGCTGGGCCGCTCTCTGCTGCCATGCTCTTGTGTGCAAATGTGTACGATTTGTCCTTTAGGAAATCATAAACAACTAGTCTGGCTGTTCCTGCATCCGTGATGTAAGCATAAGCAGGTTTTCCTGAAACTTTATGGACCACGATGTCGTCCAGGAACGTCAGCATCTTTGGAGCGACGGCTTCAGGAAAATGATGAACTCGAATAACCTTGTCCGTGTTTATATCGTAGATAACTAGCTTAGGGGGACATATGAACTGCCCCGGGTCGGCGATTGAGTGTAAACCAGTGTCAATAATCCACATCCATCCAGTTGAAGGATCAATCTCAAGACTCTGAGAGTACTGGATAGCTGAACAATCACCCACTGTCTGCATGGACCAACTGGGGAAGGGTCTAAGGATTGCCTCCCCGTCCTTCTCCACTACTACATTGAGAGTGGACGGAACCCCTTTCCTCCATCGAGGAACCGTCACGTACACACTTTCATTGTAAATCTTAATGCCTGCGATGATGTTATTTGTGATGATGAAACTTCCATTTTTGATGAATTCCTGTTTGACTGAACTGTTTGGCCATTCATAGTCTACAGCATGCCACTTATACACAATGGCGGAATCCACCAACCTGTTTCCAAGAAGTGCGATCAGGAGGATTTTGCATGCAGACATGCTTACAGGCATGAGTTGGACTGTCTGGGTTGGTCACAGTTTTGAGCTTTATGGTTTGGTTTGGTGCCACCTGCTGTGGGTCCACACCTTAGCTAGCAGTTGTGGGTTGCGCAGTGATATAAGCTATTTTCAGTCGCAACATTGTCTTATCTCCAGGAGCATGAGAACAAACATCGTGTCATCTCAAACTTGTAACGTCATCATGATAAAATTATGTAGCTATTCAACATGATAACAATCTTTAAAGAATACAAAAGATAACAGATTAATATTGACACAGAGGATTGGCAAAACTTTTTAAAACAAGTTAAATAGTCATACAAAGTACACATTCATACACCATCATATGTTATTTCAAAGCAACAAACAACTGGCCTGATATCACCACCAGCTCGTATGTATATCGAAATCCTGGCTTCAGGCCAAGCGGTAGCTGTGATGTCATAGTGGAGAGTCGTCGCCATTTTCATTTGTTTTCAGTGCATTAATTTAAGTACATGACAAGCAAGTGATTTCCCTTTCACAGCGTATTTTGACGCGAAATGGGATACCGTGTTTCATTAGGGACGTTCATTTCTTCAAATCTCAAACGAAAAAGCCGATTTATTGAGGAAGAAAGTTTTGATACAATGATGTCAGAGTGGACAAAAGAAATGGGAATTGACTGGATATGCCGCTTAGTAGTCCTTGCATTTTGAGGCGTCTATCTATGAGAGATCTCCAGACAAACCAAAAGAACTTGGTTACGAAACTAGATTCTCCATTCGTTGTTAAAAATAATCGATGACTTACTATCATCGTACAACATTTACAAAGGACCATGCAAATTGATCACATGCAAGGGCAATATATACCCTCGTCAAAGTATAGCATCACCAAATGTAAAGTTTCATTTACAATGTAGAGATTTTTTAACAAGGTGCATCTGCTTGTAGAATGGTAGCCACCTTAACTGCCTAAACTTCTGGGTGCGTGTATGTGAGCCGTATGCCTGTGTGTCTGTTTGTTGTTTTATGCCGCACCCAGCAATATTCCAGCTATATGAGGGCGGTCTCTAAATAATCGAGTCTGGACCATACAATCCAGTGATTGATATCATGACCACCTGATCCCGTTATTTGCCTCTAACTACAAGCATAGCACACCTGAGGGTTCTCATTAGAGAAATTCGTGTTTGATGACAAATGCACACCACTGATTGTAGAAGAACTCTTGAGGCAAAGAGGAACATCTCATCATCAGTGCAACATCCAGGAAACAGTGGCGTTGGCATGTGGTGGCGGCTCAGTGATGGTATGGGGATGTTGCTCCTTTGATTGTAAACTTGATTTGGTTACAGTTCTGGGACATTTAGTGAACAAAGGTACTAAGATAACACATTGGACGGTTTTGTTGTGCCTCATTTTGATAACCATGCACTTGTCACACATTCTGTCTTCATAGATGATAATGACCGACCCAAACGAGCACGAGCACGAGCACGAGCTGTGACTGACCATCTCTACATCAATGCCATGGCCTCTGCCTTGGCCTTCCTGAAGCCAAGACCTGAATCCAGTCGAGCATCTCTATGCGATCAGTTGGGACGTTGGGTGAGCAAGGGACTCTGTACAGAAGAACTGACCCAGGTATTGTTTCAGGAATGGCAACACTTTCCTCAGTTGAGGATCAGGCGTCAGATACTGACTTAAACTAGTGATCATTTAGGAAATAAACCTACTGTGTTTTGAAATTTGATGTAGTACCACTGTAGAGTAGATACCTCTTTAGTAGATACCGAGCGCTTAGCAAGAGGTTCCAAATTACAATAAAGAGGTATCTACTCTTCAGTGGGACTACATCAAATTTCAAATCACAGTAGGTTTATCTCCATTCTACCATGACGGCAACAATGCTTTGAAAACGGTGCTCTCTTGCAACGCGTAACAACACAGGTACACAGGTCCGCAATTATAGAACATTGCGAAAAGTGGTCACAGGTAGTTATATATGTAACAATTATTATCAAAGTTGAAGATTAAAAACACCATAGTCGTGAGTAGTTCAAAATAAGTGTTCAAAACACATAGTTTTTCAAAAGAAGTTGACAAATAACACTCTAAAAATTAGTCCAAAGACAGCTGTTTTAATTTCTACCAACCTTCTGTACACTGTTGTACACTGTGGACTCACGGTTTTAAAATGCTAAACGAATATATTTTTACAACAAACTTTTTGAATTAACATTCTCCTATGCATTTAACATGTGTAAGTGTTATTAGTTAGTTAGCAATTACCCCCAGTAAACTATATTAACATCAAAATATATGCCTCTCCACCCCGACCCTGGATGTGGCAGAACTTGACCTACATCACGTTTACTCACACCTGGCAGCTGTCAATGGCTGACAATCTTGTGCTTACATTCTCCGTTGCTAGTAAAATGAAGCAAGATGACAACCCCGATCTATGATATGGTTCAACATTAACCTGTAGATTTACTGGGAATGGTCGAGCCTGCAGGTACAAAATGATTACCAATGCAACTGAGTATGACTGAACAGCCGCTTTTTAGCCTGCCGACGAGCCGGACATTTTGACACGAGGTAGGTCCTATCTCTGTATCTGCATGGTGTGACCTGTCAATTTCAAGATTTCATGGATCCAAAGCCAGATAGTGACAGACCTTAGATATTAGCGGCCCAGAAATAGTGGTTCATATATGATTTTCTTTATTGTGCGTGTTCTGAAATGAATTTCATCAAGTTTGATAAGCTGTCACTTCAGTTGGGACATTGTTTTCGTGGACGTTCGAAGGGGAGTGTTTTCTGATGGACTTTCAAATCCCCTCCTGTCAAATTCTAACGGTGGTGGTTGATGGAGATTGCAACACATATCGATCACAAAAAGGTTTGTAAACAACATGTTGTCATGAATAAAATTTCTTCATACAGTTTGTATAATGTTATATTTTACTTTCATTATCAGTTGTTTCAATGAGGAAATAGCTAAAATTGTACCGATTCTGGTCACCATAGAACATTTCCCAAACAGTTTCATGAACATTTCATGTGTATGCAAAAGATATGCTACATATCTTTCCTGATTATCAAAAAATGGTGGTGGTACGATACTTTTGACGAGGTGTATATTTGGCTCAGTTTCAATGTACATAAATTCACATACTCTGTTCATGGTCTTGCATACTTGAAACGCTTGTGTGTGTCTGATTCTGCAGGAAAGGCCTCTCTTATTATATTCGCAAAACATGCAGGATAAACGTTTCCACATTTTAAGGAATTCTTTGGTAAAATAGACTTAGCATTGAAAATCTTCTGTACACTTAGTGGAATAAGGTTCTCTGAAATCCTCAAAGTGAGGAACAGCTAACTACAAGCCAGTCACCCCACCCCCCACCACCCCCACCCCACCCCCCAAAAAAACTCCCGCTATCAGCAGGGGTCCTCTTGCCAGCTTCCCTGGTGTGTCATAGCTGATTAATGACCACAAGCTCTTCTGTTACAGACGACGTGTGTGTGTCCAGAAAATAATTCTCTGCTTTTAAAATATTGATCTTTGGTTATTTTCAACCACTTTCGAAACATTTAAATGATCTGCAGATTAAAAAAAGATGTTGGTCAACTTGTAGATAACCCATTTAAATTTAGATTTATTGTTTGTAACACAAAGGCTTTATTAATGCTTTCAAAAGCAGGCAAGACATATTACAAAGTATAACTCTCTTGCCATGAAACATTTATACAGTTGGTTGTGTATGAAAATATCAAAAGTACAGTAGACATTGATGAATAATTAAAACAAATGTTCATAATTTACAAATCAAGTGGGTTTTTTATATGAAGCAGAAACAGTATATACTAACTGGATTCAACATTTGGCATAATAAGAAATATCTTTAAAGAGCTATAGCGTGTTCATAAACCTGCAGGTGCAATGTACATCATGTTACTGCCCAGTACTTCAAAGCACGTGGTGCACGTGGTGCACGTGGTATTCTGGTACAGTCATGTAGATGCGAGAAGTTCAGTTAAAACAAACTGTATAGGAATAGTTTCATATTCGTTTTCCTTTCATGTAAATACCATAGTCACCCCTATTTTTTTTCACTTTGATGGTTAAGTTTGGGGTAAAACGAACCATCTTGTCGTCAGTTTGATGTCGAATGGTTTATAAATAACTCTTTTCATCAACATAAATCTTCCAAATGAACATATTAAAGGGCGCCGTGGCATTAAAATCCATTGTATTCTGAAGGAAACTAGCCAGTTTATTTACTGTAAACCAGAGGTAGCCATTGGTGTCAAAAGCAAAGCTGTCAACCCATTGCATGTTCAAGTCATCTTTTGCCACCACAGTCTGTGTTGTCAGGGTAACGTCGTCAACAGATGCTGCCATGGCTATGTCCTTGGTGAAGTCCCATTTGTAGACAGCATTCAAACCCAACGCCCCGTAAAACAAACTTTTATTTCCAGATATCATGCCTCCCGTCTGGGAAACTTTGCTTCCAAGGTTTTTCACAGATCTGCTGATGTCTTCATTTTCTTGCGCAAGCACTGACGTGGGAACACGGTAAAGTTTCATGGATGCCAAGGAACAATAGTAAAGATACCGTGTATCGGGAGAAAGAGCAATGCCATCTATCGGTATATCTGTCTTAAATTGAGTGTGGTCAAAGTCGACCATACTCGGTGGACCACTCTCTGCTGCCATGCTCTTGTGTGCAAATGTGTACGATTTGTCCTTTAGGAAATCATAAACAACTAGTCTGGCTGTTCCTGCATCCGTGATGTAAGCATAAGCAGGTTTTCCTGAAATTTTATGAACCACGATGTCATTCAGGAACGTCAGCATCTTTGGCGCGACGACTTCAGGAAAATGATGAACTCGAATAACCTTGTCCGTGTTTATATCGTAGATAACTAGCTTAGGGGGACATACGTACTGCCCCGGGTCGGCGATTGAGTGTAAGCCAGTGTCAATAATCCACATCCATCCAGTTGAAGGATCAATCTCAAGACTCTGAGAGTACTGGATAGCTGAGCAGTCACCCACTGTCTGCATGGACCAACTGGGGAAGGGTCTAAGGATTGCCTCCCCGTCCTTCTCCACTACTACATTGAGGGTAGACGGAACCCCTTTCCGCCATCGAGGAACCGTCACGTACACACTTTCATTGTAAATCTTAATGCCTGAGATTAGATTATTTGTGATGATGAAACTTCCATTTTTGATGAATTCCTGTTTGACTGAACTGTTTGGCCATTCATAGTCTACAGCATGCCACTTATACACAATAGCGGAATCCACCAACCTGTTTCCAAGAAGTGCGATCAGGAGGATTTTGCATGTAGACATGCTTACAGTCATGAGTTGGACTGTCTGGGTTGGTCACACTCGCAGACTGGGTTGGTGCCATCTGCTGTGGGCCCATATCTTATCTATTAGCTGCTGAATGTTATTCTGAAATAAACTATATACAAAGAAATAAGTTAAGCACCACTGGAAATATTAACACTGACCTATCCCTAATCGCAACAACAGTAAATTTCGTGATGAATAAGTTAAGAATAGTGTTCCGTGGAACAGTCTAATGGCAATTATGACGTCTCGTCGCAGCACGACATGCACGTGCAGGATGCCACCCATTTTTTTCAAAACGCAGTATCTTTACCTCGCAATTGTGAGAACTTACTGTCTTGCATTGTTGAAGCATTCTGTGAACATGGCACGAAGAAGGTTATCAGATGTGCAAAGGTGGCTTATGGCATGACAGACATGACCTACAAAAGCATATGACGTCAACTAGGGTATCATTACACCGTAATAAGCAGACTGGTACGAAACACGGGCAAACCAATGCGGTACAGAATCTCCCACGATCAGAAATACTTCAAATGAGAGTTTACCCGCGATTGATGATTTGTGTCAAGAATGTCATCCTTGGACAGAAAATTACATTTTTCATCATCCATGTGATGTGGAATTGTGTTCCAGAGTCTGCACCTCCATACTTATTGTGGTTAACGTTTTTGCACTAATACAGTTTTTGTTAGAATTATGATTAAAATCTTAAAACAGGATAAACTTTTTATGTTTTCTTATTGTCAGGGGTGTCTTCTTCCAAACCACATTAATTTTTCCCAGGTTATGTAAACAGGGTTTCAACCTCAACGCTTGTACGACTGACCAATCATTGTAAAACATATATGTGGTGCTTAACTTTTTTCGTTGTGTATATTTTCAGTACCATTGTCGAAATGTTGTTTTATCTCCAGGGGTATGAGACTAACACTGTGTGGTGTTGATTGCCTCAAATTTAGAATTCTAAAATCATCACGATAAAAGTATCTATGAACTCATCATACAAAAAGACAGGGGTGGATGTTTGCTTGGATCTAATAAATCACAAACACACGAAGCCTCCATTATAACTCGATCGTGGATTAGAATTCCAGAATTGCCCTGATTACGATTCTCTGGTTGTCAGAACGAGATTCGTATTCGTTGGTTCCACCGAAGTGATAAACCTCTACGACCTGCATCACTTCGTGAATTCCTCCCACCCTAAGCTGACACACCGTAAAGTAACTTAACTACTGTTCAAAGTGGTCTCATACCAAACTCAATCTCTATAAAGAAAGGGAAAATAAACTCAGAGATACTGCAGAGATTGTCGGCCTCCTCTTCCATTTGCCTATTTTCAGCTACAAACGTTCAGGGAAAGCCTATTGCTGTACTATATATTACACGTATAATCTAAAGCACCCAAATTGAACTGCATAAATAATTATAGAAAAGAGTCCCTTGGGGCTACTTTTATTGCAGTGATGTCTGTATTGATACATAGTACATGCAAAAATATTCAATACAAAGCTTCAGTTGGTTCCAAGGTACCCATTGTCGTCCAAATATAGTTTCCATATGAACATGTTAGGATTGGAGAAGTTCATCGTTTGACCAAAGAAGCTTCCAAGATTATTCGCTGTGAACCAGAGTGAACCTTCATTGTCGAAACCAAAGGTGTCGACCCATTTCATCCGCTGGTCATCATGAGCAACCATAACCTGAGAGGTCAAAGTTATGTCATCCGGTCCCCCCGCCATGTTCTGATCCTTCATGAAATTCCATTGGTACACACCGTTTGAACTAAGCGCACTATAATACATGAACTTCTTCCCAAATGCCATACCATCAGACTGAGATTGTTTAACACCGACTTTGTGGACAGATTGCTGGAACAGGCCTTTAGGGTTGGAGAGAACAGTTGTGGGAATTCGGTACAAGCTCGTACCTGCTAAAGCAGAGTAATACACGTACCTGAAGTCAGGTGACATGGCAATGCCATCTATGGGAACTGTCTGTGGGTAGGACTTGTTGTCAATATGAACAATAGAAGTTGGTGGAGATTCTGCTAACATACTGCTGTCAGCAAAACTGAAAGATTTGTCAGACCGGAAGTCGTAGGTCACTATACGTGCTTGTCTAGCATCACTGATGTACGCAAGGGCAGCTTGACCAGCCACTCGGTGGAGGACGATGTCGTTCAGGAAGGAGGACCTTGCTGCAACATGATCAGGGAAGTAATGGGTGCGGACTACACGTCTACGGTTGATGTCGTAGATGATAAGTTTAGGAGGGCAGATCGTCTCTCCGGCATCAGCAATTCTTCCAATTCCAGTGTCAATGATCCACATCCATCCCGTCAAGGGGTCTATCTCCATGCTCTGGGAGTACTGGATGGCGGTGCAGTCCCCTACAGTCTGCATGGACCAGCTGGGGAAGGGTCTGAGGATGTGTTTCCCGTGTTTCTCAGTGACGACATTCAGCGTAGAAGCCACACCTTTCTTCCATCTAGGAACTGTGACGTACACGCTACCGTTGTACACCTTCACGCCGGCGATGAGGTTATTTTCGAGCACAAAACTGCCATTCTTGATAAACTCCTGTTTCACACGGTCACTCGGCCAGTCATACTCTAATGATGTCCATTGGTACACCAGTGATGAATGACCAACTCTTTGACCAAAGGTGTTTACAAGACACAGACCAAGGATTATCAAGCTGAACATTGTGTTTGTATGTAACACAGGATCACACAATGACTTGAGTCTATGAAATCGTTATCAGCCCCTGTGTTGTAGGTCAGTGGATCCCGAGAAACGTGTTGTTTTGTCATGTTTCCAGTTTATTATATCGCTCTTTCCCATTCGTTGTTATAGCTCCGTTTTGGAGTGAGTGAGTTTGGTTTAACATTATTCCAGTTATATCACGGCGTGAAAGTTAAAATAAGAGCTAAGACCGAAGTGATGCAGCTCTCAGACGCTTACCACGACGCTGAACCCCACCAGCCTAGAATCCTAATCGGGGCAAACCAGGATTTTAACCACTTATCATGTGTTTCTGGCGTGTCCAGGGACGCACCTCTGTACAGCGAATTGTGGCGTCTCAGACGACTGGACCACCCTGTACTCCAGCTCCGTCCAGGAAGAGATTGAGTATGGTTTTACGCCGCTTTTAGCAATATTCCAGCAATATCACGGCAGAGGACACCGAAATGTGCTTCACACAATGTGGGAAATTGAACCTGGGTCTTAGGTGGTACGAGGCAACGCTTTAACCACCAACCCCTGTCCAGGAAGTGACAGCTCAACAATATCAGCAGCTTTCCACAGAACTTCTCCCGCAGACGCATTTCAAATCAACCAATCAAAATGAGTTTGAACAGCGGTGTGTCAGCGTGATGTGTGAGGAAAGCCAGATGTGATGCAGGTCTCAAACATTTACTATTTCGATGAAACAAACGAGCACCGATATCGCGCTGACACACTTGAAACCATAATCAGAGAGATAACAATAATGGTTTGTCTTTTGAAATCCGATAGGAATTCCTATTTCACAATGTCTTTCGAAAAGTTGCATCTTCTTGTGATTTGTAGAGAAGTGGAAATACATTATTCACCGTTTTGCAAGGAAATTGTTCATCTGGGACAGGAAGCCCCGTGTATCGAACAGATTTTGCGTCCATAATTTTAAATGAACACTGACATTTTGATTATAGCTTAAACAGTCCTTTCGTGAGAAGGTATGCAGGTATGCAGCAGAGCTCACATTTCTAAGGTGAGGTGAGGTGAAATTTGGTTTAACGTCGCGTCCAAGATTATTGCACTTATATAGCGACGTGCATGTACGTGTATGTGTTTGTGTGTCTGCTTGTACTAGCCCGGACTGATGCCGATTTATAGCGCTAGCTCACTGA
The DNA here is from genome assembly GCF_022045235.1 of Haliotis cracherodii. Classification (NCBI taxonomy): domain Eukaryota; kingdom Metazoa; phylum Mollusca; class Gastropoda; order Lepetellida; family Haliotidae; genus Haliotis; species Haliotis cracherodii. Next base: position 68,429,525 of record NW_027266275.1, read on the forward strand.
GATACCATGCCGCAGTTTAACATGGATACCCCACTCAGACACAGTATACTGACTCCGAGCCGACCAGTCCTTGTTTTAGCCCCTTAATGCCGAGCGCCAGACAGGGTAACAACAAGTACCATCTTTTAACGTCTTTTGGTATGACGCGGCCGGGTATCGAACCCCGGACCTTCCGCTCTCCGGGCGGACGCTCTACCACTAGACCACGGAGGCGGTCCCACATTTCTAAATGGAGAACACGGTAATGTTCAACACTCTACCTGTGTGTCTCACATCACAATGTAAATGTCAGCAGAAAGCAAAAAAAACAAATTCCTATATGAAAAGAAATTTATACTGATAGCGGAGTCCTTTGCCGCGGTATTAAATGTCCAGGTTTTAGCTTGAACTATCTATTCTAACGTTTTTTGTCGATTCAAGGGTATGATTTCAGTCGTCGAAGGCCTTTCCTGACGTCATTTGAATGTTATTTATATGGGTACAAGACGTTATTGTATTAATTTTAAAAATAATTTTAAGAAAGAAATTGTGGTTGACTTAAAACAACTTGAAATAATTATTTTGTAAGAGTTTCATTGTAATTTGGCCTTTGCATATTGTCAAGGAAAATAAATAATACTCATTAAAAAGTCATTAATATACGTTTTATATACGGATATATGGCAACATTCTCTCCCTTCCAGCAGCCACATATAAATGTCTTCACATGCATCATGAAGAAAAGAACACATATGTAATCAAAACAGTTTATTCTAACTTTTGATGTTGTCTTAACAGAAAAATGTATGAAACATAATTTTTAACAAATATATCAATTTCATAATTACAACCTAAATCCGAACTATTTGGTCAAACTTTATGTATATCAAGTTCTATCGATGGTGAACAAGAACACAGTTAAATCTGTAACATCTCCACAGAGTAACTCATCCCATCATTCATCAGTTGAACATAGACTGGACATTAACCACTGTCAGAGATGGGATTTTGAAACAATTGCATTACATTCATTTTACAGATCATCTTTAAATGTACAAAAGTTAACTTTCAACTGTTTGATTTGGGAAACATCAACACTTCCTACATGCTCTTTCCAAAGGATCAAACACAATATTTTATCAACAGATTATTTTCTTTAAACTCCCTTCAACACATCCTTAAGAATCAAAAACTGAAATCCATAGCATTATGAACATGTTACATAAAGGGTGGTTGGTTGGTTGGTTTGTTGTTTTATGCCGCATTCAAGACTATTCCAGCTATGTGACAGTGGTCTGTAAACAATCGAGTCTGGACCAGACAATCCAGTGATTGACGTCATGAGCATCGATCAACGCAATTGGGATATGATGACATGCTTCAACCAAGTCAGCGATCCTGACCACCCGATCCTGTTAGTCATGAAAGTGGTAAGTGAGGAGTCGCCACTGCTCTGTCTAGTATTTCAGTTACTAGTATATCACTGCATAACAGCTAAGTGTAGGGGTGAGTTTGTTCTACCCCGATTTTAGCAATATTCCAGTAATATTGCCGTGGCAAGTCCACAAATGAAATTCACACTTTGTACCCATGTGGGGAATGAACCACAGCCTATGGGATGATGAGTGAACACTGCAACCGGAAGTGATGAAGCTCTTGGATGTTTAGCACTGCAGTGAAACCTATGAGAAGAAATATGATGCTGACAAACCACGGAGCATAAAGGCTGAGAATCTGTGAAATCCTGTGGCGGCAAAGAGATGTAACTAAGCACAACAAATTCTGGTAAATTGGAGGGTAGAGAATTGAGGCAAAATTTAAGAAATAAAAGGCGTTTGTTGTGTTCAAAGGTTGATCAAACAAACAAACCAATTTTGATGACAATAGATTTTTTGTTATCACAGTATGTTTTTCTGAGGTTTTCTGTTTAAAATATATGCAATATGACAAATGTGGCCTGGAAACGTGCATTGAACAAGCAATATAAGACTAGTTACACTGAAAGTGATGCTGCTGCTGCTGCTGCTGCTGCTGCTGTTGCTGATGATGATGATGATGAGTTGAGCGAGTGAGTGAGTATTGTTTAATGCCCTTTTAGCTAAATTCAAGCAATATCAAGTTGGGGGGAAACCAAAAATGAGCTTCCCACATTGTCCCACGTGGGGAATCAAACACAACATGACAACTTTACGTTTTAACCACAAGGCTACCCAACTGCCCCAAGGGTGATTGAACTAACAGCCAATTCTGTAAGTATTGTGTCAATAGGCCTGGGATTACAAGTGGGATTGAGTGCCATGCTAATAACCCAAACTGTCCTGACTACCTCTACTGTGGATAATGAACCAACCTTAGAGAGCATCCATTTAATTCCATAGGGGCTGGGAAGACTTTTTAAATAAATAGTTTGTTCAGAAATATGCCCAAAATGAATAGTTTGTTCAGAAATATGCCCAAAATAAAAAGTTTGTTGGCAGTGGTGAACAAAATGTTTAGCTGGTATTGTGGATAATACCAAAACGTCAGATTGTTTGATTGTGGTCAGTAAATAAAAGGTTTGCTGAATACAGCTGGCAACACCTATTCTTGAAATTAGACAAACTTTTATCAGATGGAGGATACGATTCTAAAATACATATCATTACAATTTCTGTCCAAATAACAACTGAAATGTTTATTCAGTTTTGTTCTAATCCTACAGCTTCATTAGCTTACTTAACATCAATCTTGTTGCCATGGAAACATGACAAAAAGGCAACTTCAGCCATATCAAAAATCCTTGTACACATAGACACAACTGACTAGTCTGACATCACTTCCAAAAGAGTCCTGTCTATCTCTAGCGCACTGATGCAATCTTTCCATATTAATATTTAATGTACATTCCCACACAGAAAGGTTTTGAAATGGCAGTTATTGCAATTACTAAAGCAGATAAAATTGTTCAAATTTATTTGATGAAAAAGTAATGTTTTATAAATTCAGATGAATTGCTGAAATATAACATATAAAAATCAAAAACAAATTTCAACATATCACATGTTGATGAATAAATACATTCATGTCTGTTTCCCTTAAATGGTAAATATAACAACTAAAAACATACATTAGTTGAAGGTTTTAAAATATTTGGCATTAAAAGATAAAACAGCATAAGAACAATTATTTCATGTTTCATGGAAAAATTATCACAGAGTAATAAAAGATCACACAGGAAAACTAATTTAGCAGCCAGAAAATATCCCAGCCTCTTTCTGGGGATGGAAACTTGGACCATGTAGGATAATAATGGTATTGGCATTCAGATCCATATCAGCATATCGGACAACCTAATGGTTGTGCTGACAAGTGAGTGAGCTGGGTTCAATGCTGCTTTGAACAGTATTATAGTTACATCTTAACGGTGTGACATCTTAATGAGGAAGAAAAGCCTTAAGTGATGCAGGACTCAGACATTTACCGGTACCACTTTGGTAAAACCCACAAGCACAAGTTTTCAAACCATAAAACATAATCAGGGAGAACCAGGATCTGGAACTCACAGAAACCTGTTGCCCTGATATCCTAAAAATATGTTAGTACCATGGTCGAAGTTCTACTTCCTGAATTATATCTGTGACTATAGGAATAAAAATGAATCAAATTCCAATAGATATCTGTTTGACTTGTTGTCCAGAGAACACCTGGTATTTTGGTTTTGCCAAGTGATCTTATGTATAAAGTGTGAAACCCATTCTCTCAACTGCAGATTGAAGCTTTTGGAATCCCCAAAAAACTTGAAGCTCAAGGCTTGACATGAAATGCCCTCAACCCCTACAGGGATCTTGGAAGTTTCTGCAGCTGTTCCCCTGGAATCCCTTATTACAGTATAATAATCACCATCTGGACCCATATGCCCTAAACACCAAGCACTTCAAATAAAAGTCTCCACTCTATACCAGTAACAACTCCCCCTCCCCAACCCATCCATCCCATCCCCCTTCACTGCAAAGATGCCTTGAGTTTATAAGCCAGTACATGTTTGGAGACTGGATTTCAAGATTTAGACTGTATACCTATCTTGCATATGTCTTAATATAGAATAGATAACAAAGTTGTATACTTAAAAACCAAAGGCTGTTGTTTTAGCTCATCAGTGAGATAAGAAGCACACATTGTATGGTTTCGAAATTGTAATAAACCTCCAATTATAGATTAAACCCCCATAAATATCCCCTTGGCCTCAGCTAAACCCTGGCTTCCTACTCTGTTGATTTTTATATCAAACATTAGTAAGAAATTTACACTTGAGTTGAAATCAATAAAATAATGGTGTTTTTCTCTCTAAATCTTTTTACGATATTCCATGAAACAGAAAAAATTAATTCATTGACATGAATAAATACATAATACATGTGAATCTGACTAGATAACACTTTATACATAATACATCCTTCACCAGAACAATCATAATTCATAACACATATATGACGACATTTAATGAGATCATTTCAAACCCTCAATCGTACAAGATTATTTGAATTCAAATAGTTACAAGTTGACTAAATCTATAAATTCATTTCGTAACAAATATCAACAAGTGTGATATACCAATGTTACCACAGCAACCAGGTACTAATATTTAACAAATACAATAACCTTGTACAATGAGGGTAGTTTGTAATATTTGGTACTTGACACAAGTATCAAGAAGATGCAAAGCCATGAACAATGTACAGAGGGGCTTCATCAGAGGGTTACGATCGTGGAGTATAGTCAAAGAGACCATGTCTTCCCGGTAAATGTCATTTCAAATGTTTAAAAGCAGAATATAACATCACTTTTACAAACATCATAATAATTCCTTGCTCATGTTATTTTTGTATACATGGTCTTATGACAAGATAAGGCAAAACAAATTATTATTTTTACTGATATTTCACTGTAAAAATACTCGGTGGCAATATTCAGAATTAAAACAAATAGTCAGAGTTGAATATTTCTTAGTAGATCTTGATTCAAAACAAGATTCTTGAAATTAAAGGTATAACAGAATATGATGTTCTGAATATACTAAAAGAGTTATGTTGATTTTAAGCATTTTGTAATTAATGTTACATTTGCTTAATATGGGTAGAATTATCTGTAAAAATACACAGTCAATTTAAAACGTTAATATAAATGTCTGTGTGAACTTACTGTACCCTCAGTGATATATTGAAATCAGTTCAAAAACAACAATAACAATGGCTTGTTCAAGCTCCTGCACCATTAACTCATTAAAACAGTCAATGACCTTGACCTCAGGAACAAATCTAATACTGTCCAAAGCCTGCACCAAAAGCATAAAGATTCCTGGAATCCAGTTTCATCTGTAAACCCCTTGTGTAGATACGTTAACATCGCTAAGGAACAATCATGACTTTGAGTGCACATTCAATACTTCCAAGGTCTTGTTCACAACACATTCTTCCAATAACTTGTGAATAAATACACCTGTTTCCAGTGTTGACTTCACTATATTCAACTGATGAATCAAGCCATGGCCTGGTTCCAGCCAGTGCTCCGTGAGTGAGTATGGTTTTACACCGCTTTTAGCAATATTCCAGCAATATTACGGCGGGGGACACCAGAAATGGGCTTCACACAGACCCTGGTCTTCGGCGTGACAAGCGAACGCTTTAACCACTAGGCTACCCCAACGCCCCTCCAGCCAGTGCTCCGACCAATGAGTGTTTAGATGACATTGCACAAACAACAATACTTCTCGTGCAACATGCGCCATGCGGCCATCTGCTCTACGCTCTACACACTAGTTTCAATACCAGACAGTGAGAGTGAGTTGGGTTTAACGCCGCTTTTAACAGTATTCCAGTTATATCACGGTGTCAGCTTAATGTGGGAGGAAAGCCAGAAGTGATGCAGGTCTCAGACGTTTACCACTTCGATGAAACCTACGAGCACGGGTATGGTGCTGACAAACCTAGAAACATAATTGGGGAGAACAGGATTCGAACCCACAATCATAGGTTTCTGACGTGCCGAAGGGACGCAACTCTGCACAGAGAATCGTGGCCCCTTAGACTGCCCCCCCCCCCCCCCCCCCCCCCCCACCCCCCCCAAGACAATGAGAAGTCCATGCACATGCTTCATTTGACTTCCGTGAGTTATAAACAGACTCATTTCATTAACAGATTTAAAACAGACACACCTTACGTCTTCACCAGAGAGCAGACATTTGTATTAACATGAAGATGTGAATGAGTTAGGTTTAACACCGATTTGAACAGTATTCCAGTTACATCACGGCATGTCAGCTTAAAGTTGGAGGCAAGCCCAAAGTGATGCAGGTCTCAGATACTTACCGCTTTAGTGAAACCCATGAGTACGGATATGGTACTGACAAACCTAGAACTTAATCGGGACGAACCGGAATTCAATTCCAATATCACAGTTTGTGGTATGCTCAAGGGATGCAACTATCCACAGTGAATTGCAGTGCTTTAGATGGCTGGGCCCCCATGCACCCAATATGGTTGAAGGAAGAATGTAGTGTATACAAACACGGGAAGTATTGACAATGCAATGAGTATGAACACATGAGGAGTGTTTCCTGCCCCATAAGATCCTTTTCCTTTGACACGACTTGTGGAAAAAACTGACAAGATCCTCAACATGTACAGGTGTATCTCGAGTTGTGTTCTATGGTCAGGATGCATCGCTCAACACCCTTACAACCACCTGCAAAATAGTAGCTATGTGCTGCTTGTGTAGTAACGAGTATTGGTTACAGCAACAAGTATTGGTTACAGCAACACGTTTTGGTTACAGCAACAAGTATTGGTTACAGCAACACGCATTGGTTACAGCAACAAGTATTGGTTACAGCAACACGTATTGGTTACAGCAACAAGTATTGGTTACAGCAACACGTATTGGTTACAGCAACACGTATTGGTTACAGCAACACGTATTGGTTACAGCAACAAGTATTGTTTACAGGAACAAGTATTGGTTACAGCAACAAGTATTGGTTACAGTAACAGGTATCAGTTGCAGCAACATGTAATGGTTATAGCAACACGAATTGGTTATAGCAACACAAATTGGTTACAGCAACAAGTATTGGTTACAGCTACACATATTGGTTACACGAACAAGTATTGGTTACAGCAACATGTATTGGTTACAGTAACAGGTATCGGTTGCAGTAACACTTATTGCTTATAGCAATACATATTGGTTATAGCAACACGTATTGGTTATACCAACACGTATTACTTATAGCAACATGTTTTATGAAGGTCAATGCAAAATCAGCATGATGCACTGGTCTGCAGCACATAGCAACAATGATGCAGGCAGCTTCCAAACTTTAAAACACAAATGTTTAAAAAATCATTGATTGACACAATATTGCCATTTCATTTACAGCACATTTGAGCATCGGTATATATGCTATCACATATCAAAGCAAGTGTTAAATGTACAAACAGGAAAATAAAATAATATCACTGGCTGTAAGACACATTATATAAGGAAACAAAAAGAAAATATATAATGTTCAATAATTAAAATAATCAGGGTAAAAAAATGGAAAACTATCTTCCTTAAAATGACACACCTTTATGTTACAGCTTTCCGGTGGAGATAATCTGCTCTGCAGCCTAATTAATGCAAAGCCAATATTTGTGACCTCACTGGCTGAAATTCATTGAAAAACATTCAGGGAAGATTCAGACATTCGTTGGTCTTTGACTGTTTCTATTTGAGACCTAAAAACCATCTAGTTCAAAGGAGGTCATTTGATAAATCAGTCACAACAACAAAAATTAACCCATGAGAATGCATGTCATACACAAACAGATCTCAATCTTGGGCATAATTAAATCATTAGTAAAGTATCTCATCTCAAACCATGTTACAAAGTGGACATTCACATTTCAGAGAATCATATGTACAACAATACAAATACATGTCAAATAATTAGAAAATGATAGAACTTACGTGATCTTTGGCAATAGTAATACACAAGTCTTGGATCTCGGGCACATCTAGTCATACATAATGTGATAGAACTGATGTGACCTTTGGCAATAGTAATACACAAGTCTTGGATCTCAGGTACATCTAGTCATAACATGATAGAACTTACATGATCTTTGGCAATAGTAATACGCAAGTCTTGGATCTCAGGCACATCTAGTCATACATAATGTGATAGAACTGATGTGACCTTTGGCAATAGTAATACACAAGTCTTGGATCTCAGGTACATCTAGTCATAACATGTTAGAACTTACGTGATCTTTGGCAATAGTAATACACAAGTCTTGGATCTCAGGTACATCTAGTCATAACATGTTAGAACTTATGTGATCTTTGGCAATAGTAATACGCAAGTCTTGGATCTCAGGTACATCTAGTCATAGCATGATAGAACTTACGTGATCTTTGGCAATAGTAATACGCAAGTCTTGGATCTCAGGTACATCTAGTCATAGCATGATAGAACTTACGTGATCTTTGGCAATAGTAATACGCAAGTCTTGGATCTCAGGCACATCTAGTCATAGCATGATAGAACTTACGTGATCTTTGGCAATAGTAATACGCAAGTCTTGGATCTCAGGCACATCTAGTCATAACATGATAGAACTTACATGATCTTTGGCAATAGTAATACGCAAGTCTTGGATCTCAGGCACATCTAGTCATAGCATGATAGAACTTACATGATCTTTGGCAATAGTAATACGCAAGTCTTGGATCTCAGGCACATCTAGTCATATCATGATAGAACTGATGTGATCTTTGGCAATAGTAATACGCAAGTCTTGGATCTCAGGCACATCTAGTCATAGCATGATAGAACTTACGTGATCTTTGGCAATAGTAATACGCAAGTCTTGGATCTCAGGCACATCTAGTCATATCATGATAGAACTGACGTGATCTTTGGCAATAGTAATACGCAAGTCTTGGATCTCAGGTACATCTAGTCATAACATGTTAGAACTTACATGATCTTTGGCAATAGTAATACGCAAGTCTTGGATCTCGGGCACATCTAGTCATAGCATGATAGAACTTACGTGATCTTTGGCAATAGTAATACGCAAGTCTTGGATCTCAGGCACATCTAGTCATATCATGATAGAACTGACGTGATCTTTGGCAATAGTAATACGCAAGTCTTGGATCTCAGGTACATCTAGTCATAACATGTTAGAACTTACATGATCTTTGGCAATAGTAATACGCAAGTCTTGGATCTCAGGCACATCTAGTCATAGCATGATAAAACTGATGTGACCTTTGGCAATAGTAATACACAAGTCTTGGATCTCATCCTCTTTACAGTGACCTCATCTCTGATTTGCCCCCTGTAAGTGATTTTGAATTTCACTTGTTGCTACAGAGCTATGAGCTGACCCATAGTGTTTTCCTGTCATATTCCTGATCCGGAACAAACCACACCTACAACCCTGTCATAATGTACATGAATCATAATCCCACAAAAACTGCAACAAGGTTTGCTTCCCAAAACACTGGCCTTCAAATATGTGTACCTACATTTTCGATCATGCAACTTTCGATGCACTCACTGGGCTAGAATCATTGAGAGGGTACAGATCTTTTTACTCAATAAGTGAATATATTGCTGCACGATATACATTCTTGTATTTGAAGGCAAGTGTCTTAGGAAGTGAATCATGTTGCATTGTCATCAGAATACCATGCATGCACTTTGCTGAAGCAGATAAAATGTGACATAGATTTGAATCGGGAATCTATCAGGAAAACACGAGTGGAATGCCCATAGCCCTGTGTAGCAACAAGACAATATCAAAATCTATTATAGGGAACAGCATAGAGATATGGTTCCTGCAGCTATTTACACATGAGCAAACATCTCCATCTCATCAATCAGGATGAATTTAATGTCTGCCTTGTAACAAACAACAATTCTCACTTGACTAGCATTATTTTACACATTACAAAAATAGACCACCTGGACGTGCCAATTTCAATTTCATAAGACATTGCAGGAGTACAAATTGTTGATTTTTTAAAGATTTAAAAAAATATGTTGATCAACTGTATCACAAGATACATGCCCCATGGGTATACTTGAAACTTAGTGCAACGTATCGTACCTCAAAATAGGAACTCAGTCTGTGCTAGAAACGTTTGCATCAACTCGTCCTGAATTTTTGGAGTGGATGTTGCTGCATACAAGGGTAGTAATAAGCTAAGATAACAAGACTAAGATAAACTTTACTGGACTTGTGGCTCAAGTCACAGATTGTTAACTTATCTTACTACTGAGCAACACTTGTAAATTTGAATGCAGAATGTACAAAAACACAGCTGACTTAAAATAATATTTTTGTACAGACTGAATATTCCATTAATAATTGTATTGATATTCTTTATCACAGCTTTACACTGAAACACTAGATATTTTGTTGTTTATCGAAGTAAGGATTGTCAGGATGGCTCGTGGTTGCAGTCGAGTCACATGATGATTGATCATTTCAGGCGTGGTGCAGATCGATCGTTGGTTAGTGTTTTACGCAAAGCCACATTCGCAAACATAGGATTCCTGTTGCGTCTGGAACGAAAGCACAGACCCTCTTTAACACATGTTCCATAGAGAACAGACTCTTTAACACCTGTTCCATGGAGCGGAGACTCTCTTTAACACCTGTTCCATGGAGCGGAGACTCTCTTTAACACCTATTCTATGGAGCAAAGACCCTCTTTAATACCTGTTCCATGGAGCATAGACCCTCTTTAACACCTGTTCCATGGAGCATAGATCCTCTTTAATACCTGTTCCATGGAGCATAGACCCTCTTTAACACCTATTCTATGGAGGATAGACACTCTTTAATACCTGTTCCATGGAGCATAGACCCTCTTTAACACCTGTTCTATGAAGCACTGACTCTCTTTAACAGGTAGGTCCATAAAAATATATACTATTTTGACGTGACTATGGCTTGGCCAGACTCCTTAAAACCTTTTCCATGGATCACAGACCCTCTTTAACACCTGTTCCATGGATCACAGACCCTCTTTAATACCTGTTCCATGGAGCACAAACCCTCTTTAACACCTGTTCCAAGGAGCATAGACCCTCTTTTACACCTGTTCCATGGAGCACAGACCCTCTTTTACACCTGTTCCATGGAGCATAGACCCTACTTTAATACCTGTTCCATGGATCACAAACCTTCTTTAATACCTGTTCCATTGAGCACAAACCCTCTTTAATACTGGTTCCATGGAGCATAGACCCTCTTTAACACCTGTTCCATGAAGCACAGACCTCCTTTAACACCTGTTCTATGGAGTGTACACCCTCTTTAACACCTGCTCCATGGAGCATAGACCCTACTTCAATACCTGTTCCATGGATCACAAACCCTCTTTAATACCTGCTCCATGGAGCACAAACCCTCTTTAACACTGGTTCCATGGAGCATAGACCCTCTTTAACACCTGCTCCATGGAGCATAGACCCTACTTTAATACCTGTTCCATGGATCACAAACCCTCTTTAATACCTGTTCCACGGTGCACAAACCCTCTTTAACACTGGTTCCATGGAGCACAAACCCTCTTTAACACTGGTTCCATGGAGCACAAACCCTCTTGAACACCTGTTCCATGGAGCACAGACCCCCTTTAACGGCTGTTCTATGGAGTGTACACCCTCTTTAGCACCTGAACCATGGAACACAAATCCTCGTTAACACCTGTTCCATGTGAAAACCCCTCTACACTTGTGCCTACTTACGGGTCTTCCTCTTCAACGTTGTAGTCAGTCGGTGGTGGAGGTGGTGGGAACCCAGGGGAGGTGTTCCCGGACCAGTGTTGTTGCTGGCTTGTGACCGGTGGCGGAGGTGGGGGAGGAGCTTGTGGAGCTTGCGGAGCCTGTGCCATCTGCTGATGGAGCCCTGTCTGGTAGTGGTGGTCATGCTGACGGGGCAGTGTGTGGACTTCACCCTGACTGGTCAGAATCTGAGACAGAGTGGTGCCTTGAATTGAAACAGGGTGCACGGAAGAGGAAGAGGAAGAAGAAGAGAGAGGATTCATAGGAGGAAGAGGGGGAGGGGGAGGAGGAAGGGAGGAAGGATTTGTAGAATGAGAGTTAGAAAGATAAGATGCAGGCAAGGCTGGGCTTTGAGACCTGCCTTCCATCATGCCAGGGTTATGGGCTGGACTCTGAGATCGAACTTCTCTCATGCTAGGGTTTCGGGACAACGGTCTAAGGACATGCTTGGGTGTGCGGGGCGTGCCATGGCCATCATCATATGGTGGCTGTGGTGCTGGCTGTGTTGGGGCTGGGGGGTGAGGGAGAGAATTAGGGACAGAATCATGCAATGGTCTCCCCGTAGGAGGGTGGATCTCCAGGGAGGGAACTCCATGCTGCTTGAAGGAAATTGGAACAACTGGTTACAATCATGATAATATGGATCAGGGTTTGTGATAGCAATGAAGATATCTTGTGAATGAGTTAACAGTTGGAGGAGGTTGTTAATTTTATTAGCCAGTTAGTCCGTATATGAGATGAGATATTGCTGAAATATGTTCTTGCACTCATTATCAATATCTTTTAACTAGAAAAATAAAAGAGCTTTTTTTCACATCTGTAAAAGACATATTAAAATAAATACTTGTTCTCTTGAAAAATATGCAAATATTAGTCACAAGTATTAACAGAAGAAGGACACAGCGGCATAATCCACATGCAAAGATGCAGCTCTAACCTCCAGAAGCATACAGACCGGTAAACACATACATGAATACTGAACCAACTACAAACAACAGCACCTCATAACAACAAACAACAGCAGCACCACAAAACAACAAACAGCACCTCGTACAACAAACAGCACCTCACACAACAAACAGCACCCTGCAAAACAAACAGCACCTCACACAACAAACAGCACCTCATAACAACAAACAGCACCTCACACAACAAACAGCACCTCACAAAACAAACGGCACCTCACAAAACAAACGGCACTTCATACAACAAACAGCACCTCACACAACAAACTGCACCTCATAACAACAAACAACACCTCACACAACAAACAGCACCTCATACAACAAACAGCGGCTCATAACAACAAACTGCACCTCATAACAACAAACTGCACCTCACACAACAAACAGCACCTCGTACAACAAACAGCACCTCACACAACCAACAGCACCTCGCACAACAAACTGCACCTCATAACAACAAACAACACCTCACACAACAAACAGCACCTCATACAACAAACAGCACCTCATAACAACAAACAGCACCTCACACAACAAACAGCACCTCATACAACAAACAGCACCTCATAACAACAAACAGCACCTCATAACAACAAACAGCACCTCACACAACAAACTGCACCTCGAACAACAAACAGCACCTCATACAACAAATAGCACCTCACACAACCAACAGCGGCTCATAACAACAAACAGCACCTCATAACAACAAACAGCACCTCATAACAACAAACAGCACCTCACACAACAAACTGCACCTCGAACAACAAACAGCACCTCATACAACAAATAGCACCTCACACAACCAACAGCGGCTCATAACAACAAACAGCACCTCATAACAACAAACAGCACCTCATACAACAAACTGCACCTCATAACAACAAACAGCACCTCGCACAACAAATAGCACCTCGAACAACAAACTGCACCTCATAACAACAAACTGCACCTCATAACAACAAACAGCACCTCATAACAACAAACTGCACCTCATAACAAACTGCACCTCATAACAACAAACTGCACCTCATAACAACAAACAGCACCTCTTAACAACAAACAGCACCTCATACAACAAACTGCACCTCATAACAACAAACTGCACCTCATACAACAAACTGCACCTCGAACAACAAACAGCACCTCATACAACAAACAGCACCTCACACAACCCACAGCACCTCATACAACAAACTGCACCTCATACCAACAAAATGCACCTCATACAACAAACACCACCTCATAACAACAAACAGCACCTCATAACAACAAACACCACCTCATAACAACAAACAGCACCTCATACAACAAACTGCACCTCATAACAACAAACAGCACTTTGTACAACAAACAGCACCTCGCACAACAAACACCACCTCATAACAACAAACAGCACCTCATAATAACAAACAGCACCTCATAACAACAAACAGCACCTTATAACAACAAACAGCACCTCGCACAACAAACAGCACCTCATACAACAACAAAAAAGGTGTTAAGGGCAAGTATTTGGTATCTATCACACACACCAGCTCTGCCAATGGTTAGCCCAGACACTCAAACAAACTACATTCACAAAAAACACCCTGCTTTATGTAACCATAGAAACAAGAATTACAAATACAAAGATGAGACAACAATAATTTGTTGATCCCCTGGCACTTGTATCAAGATTGTATTTATTAGGTCTTGACTGCATGCATAAAAACTGTAAGAACTTTATTTACCTTTTCGGTTTTTTTTGGTTACAAAAAATATCACATAGAGTTAAAACATGATTCTATTTCATGCATCATGGTGTTCCCGAAGTTATTCAATCAAGAGTTATCACACAGTTGGAACCCCAAATGTCAAACACACTCTCCACACAAACATAGGCTGAAGCGAAACTTTGGAACGAACAGAAACCAGTAACAAAACAACTTGGATTAAAGCATTCCAAACAGCTGTGTGCGAGTCATATTTTATGCAACTGTGTGTAGTCAGGCATGTTGAATAAGCATTCCTGGCAGGTAAAGTAAGTGTCTATCTTCAATTGTTGAGGATATCTTCTGGTAGAGTCTTGTGAAGGGGTTCCCTTAAAATGCTTGTCAGTCTATCTCCAACATGAAACTAAACACTCAGCATTATACATGTAACATATTAAACTAGAGAAGAAGTCAATCCCATCATCTTACAAGAGGTTGATTAGCACTAAGTGTACGTGAGGAGTGACACAACTTTAACTACAACGTCACTGCATTCTCAGAACATCGCTTCATACCATTGGAGGTTAAAAGAGAGTACATACATTTCATCCATGTGCAAAAAATGGACACTCACAAAATGGTTGGTTTCGGAAGAATGTTGAAAATATCAACATATTCAAAAGAGTTAAAATTAATAATAGCACTTTCATGTTGAACTGTGAGCAACTGGCCTATCTATATCATGCCACATGTCCCTTCATGTGTGCATAAGGCCTGCTGATTAATAAGTGCACCTTGCGCAAAATAATGCAAAGTAAAACTATCTTCTTTTATTCGAAGAGCACGACAGAACCATTTTGATTTTGAAAATACGTATCTTAGTAAAACTGAAGTACCTTTCGACAAGCCAGCAGACATCCTTATGTACAGAGAGCCAGTGATTGACGGCTAGTGAACTGTAGGAGAATGAAGAGCCAATTTCCCAGCGAAAGAAACTAACTGTTTTAGCCCACTAGTTCTAATAATGATAACATGTAACAAAACCCTTAATAATGGCAAATTTCTACAAGTCCTTACGATACAACAACTATTGGGAAGTTTAGCAAGGACTACAGGACTAGTGTCTATTTTTAACGCTGCATTTGCAGATTTCAGTCATTTCATACACACAGCTACCTGAAGTAGCCACAGTAATACTACAGCTACGCCACGTCAGTCTGTATGGGATCAACCGTTTGATATTCTCAGGGAAGGCTGGGACTTAGGAAAACACATAACTTCAGCAAGAAAAAAATATGGTTAGGAAAAATATATTGTATGGTTTCTCCGTATAGAGACTAAATTTGTATGTTGTGAAGAAGTGGCCAAAAAATATCCTGCGACTGTCTCTAACAAAATGTCCCAGACTTCCCCCTCCTCTATACACACCCCTACCCCAGAATATCAAATGGTTGCTCCTTAAGTCTTAACTACTGTTCCACCCAAACTGCCCACAGGGAACTACAACAGAAAGGCAACACAAAGACAACGACCATGCAGGACTGAGCACCACCACAAACTGCATGCAGTACCTTGGGGTCATAGTAGGGGTCAGGCAGGGTCTGGTACAGCTCCTGGGAACCCATGTCAACCTGGGGTGAAGGTCGAGGAAGGGTATGAAAGCCAGAGCTAGCTCGAGCAGAGGACGTGTCGGACCCTATCCCCCCATAGGACAGCATGTGAGGGGCAAAGTCACCACTGGTTGTGTGGTACAGGTGACTCGACCATGGTGACATAGACGAGGTGGTGGGCATAGGGGGCTGGAATGCAAGGTCGGGAGGTCAAGGTCAAAGTGGCATAGCACAGGTTCATCAACAGTCCATGGGGAAATAGTATTCAAACGTTTCTTCCACATGTGTTCCATAATTTCAGTTACAAATACCAAAAACAGTGTTTCCTAAAAGAATCACAGTTTTGCCAGACTTTTTCAGTTCACATTTTTGGAGGAAATTTAACAAACATGATAGCAAACAGCCAAACATGGAAAACTTTCATCATGCACCAAAATTTACTTTACACTACCACAATACAGTTAACACACTAATGGCTATATAATGTTTCATTTCATACCAATATGGGATCCTATATGTTATGCATCGAATCATGATGTATCGATGAATCAGAGTATCATGGAACACCATCTTAAAACTAGATGGAGTATATATATTTTGTCTGAACCTAACAAGGGAGTGCTGCAACTTCCCCTGTCATACACCACAACAAACATCCTGTGCTTGCCCCTTGCTACATTCACAATCAGGGCACGAATGTTGTTCACATACAACCTAAATGTTAGGAGGCCAACAATGTCATTGAAGTCAAAGGGAACATGTCAGAAGACGAATGTCAAGAATGAAGGGGAGAGGAGGTATATAACTGCAACAATTTTGAACGCAACGTTAAACCCCCAGCCAGGTTTTTGTATGAACAAACAAAGGGGCATAACTCTTGTCGAGTGAGTGAATGAGTATGGTTTTACGCCGTTTCTGGCAATATTCAAGCAATATCACGGCGAGGGACACCCGAAATGGGCTTCACACATTGTACCCATGTCAGGAATCGAACCCAGGTCTTCGGCGTGATGAGCAAATGCTTTAACCACTAGGATACCAGACCGCCCAACTCTTGTCGAAGCTCAACAGTAAATGCTCTTTATAATGCATGTGTTTGTGGGTTCTTTTAAACTTCAATTAGCATTATACCAGCTACATCACAGAGGCCTGTAAACCACGAAAACCAGTTGTTGATAGCATGAGCAAGGTCAGATCCAGAATTTTTACAAGGGGGGGACCCCGTGGACCCCTCCTCTGGATCCGCCTGTGATGAGCAACAATTCCAGGCGTCGGGTTACAATAAGCCAGGTTCCAGAGTGTGAATATCCTATTACATCAGTCATGGGGCAATGGGGATGTATTCTGACCCAGATTCACACAGGGTATACTTAAAATCTTGTTCACAAGTAATTGCAATATAATATTCTATACAAAAACTAGTTTGGTTTGAGTTTCTTTTCTTTATTCTAAACCAGTAATATTGCAACTATATGAGGGTGTTCTGTCACTTATCAAGTCTGGACCAGACAATCCAGTGTTTGACATCCTGAGCATCGATCCCGTTACTTGCCTCTTTCAACAAGCATGAGTTGCAGAAGACCAATTCTAACCCGGACCCTCTGGTTTTTGTTTCTTTCAACCAACAAAAAAGAGAAATTGAAAGCTTATTCCTACATCACTGAAGATTGTAGAGCCAATTCACTGTACGTCTAGCCATCAATCAGACACTGACCTGGGATGTCGGTGTGATGTGACGGACCATGGAGCTCTCGTACAGAGACCGCGGGCGCCGGCTCCGACCAGGCATGTCCACTTCGTAGCTAATGCTGATGTCGGAGATTTGTGACCGGGAGTCCAGCAGGTCTCCGATACTCTTTGCTCGGTGTAGGCTAAAGGGAGACAATCAATGACTTTGTTTGTCAGGAACTGTCTTACAGATCAAAAGGGTCATGAACAATGAATAACCTGTTTTTCATCATCATCAACATGATCAGCGTTCCCGTTTACCAGTAACTAACAGTTTTTTAGGCTTGGATCAGTAATTCTTGTAACTGCCAGTGCCTGTGGACCGGCAAATAAGGTATCTTGTACATCTTCGTTGTTGAACAAAACATCATCGATTGTCAAAGAAGTATTTTTTTCGACCGAGGTCAGCTTGTCTGTTTTCATCAGGGTTTCCCGTTGTCTATTTTTCATGCAAGGAAATATTATTTCGCTTTGCCTCAAGGTTAAATATCTTAGTCTTGAATTAAAGTGAAATATTCAGAAAAAAGGGAAAATAGTGACTGAACTTTGTGCGATTTTTATAGTTGCCAGTCCAATGGGGCTGACAGTTCCGAAAGCCAGCGTGAATACTGATGATGTTTGTAATCTAAAACATCCATGTATATAAAGACAACAAATCAGCGCGATTCATTTAACAAAATCTGAGTCTTACATCAGTTCTAAAAATGCAAAGATTATCTGATTTATGCGAGGAGTCATATTTCTTTATAAAAACAACTATACTCTTAAATTGGAATCTGTTTTCTGCCATCTGAAAAAGACACACATGATGACCTGGTCATTTGGAAAGTAAGCTTCTGATGCAAAAGTTTTTAAATGACCTTATGGATTGAAAACTTATAATACAACTAAAGAATGTTTTCATAGGATGTGGATTGAGTAACTGAGTGAGTGGTTTTAGGCCGCTTTTAGCAATATTCCAGATATATCACGACGGGGGGAAACGGAAATGGGCTTCAGACATTGTTCCCATGTCAGATGTTGATAGAAAAAGTAGAATATCGGAATATATTCTCCAATTAATACTTAGCCTGCATTACATTATGCACATTGTGGCTTTCAGGTCGAAAGCATCCATGGAAAGAAGATTCAGAGGATTGTATTCCTGATATATATAAAGTTGTTGAACCAGCAGTATCCCAATGACCGCTCCCTGGAGTTACCTCCCTTTACCCCTCTCTGTTGTCATTCTTGTTTCTTTCAATATGCATAATGTAATTCAGGCTAAGTAACAAATACTATGAAAAAGCAGATGTATATATACTTGTGCGCTCTTAAAAAGCACCTATTAATACATAAAGAATATCTGGTATCAGTTACAATAAAAAAGATTAGAGTTTTGCCAGCTCAATTCAGAGATCTGAAGATTTCTAAAGGCATATTTAAAAAGTCTAACAATATCTGTACTCCTTGTAACTTAAATGATGTGAAAAACAAGTCTGTTATGCATATTTGTAAACTCAATCTTCAACTAAGAAACAAATATATTCCAAAGTACATGCTACCCAAATATCACTATGAAAAAGTCAGCATACAATGATTCAAATGTACCCAATGATTCTGCTTTCATACTTTGTTTTATCACTGGAATGTGACTGTGGTTTTTTTAGGATTTCTATCACAGTGTAAATGAAATGAAAAACGTATCCAAACCCTACTGCTTAATCCACTATTCACCAACATGACCCCTCAGTATATCCCAAACTTCCATGTCAAGCCTAGTACCAGCTTGCATCACAGATCACCCTCTAAAGGTGGAGAAAACTACGTCCAGATTGTGTGGACATGAGCGTGTGTGACCGTGTGACTCACAGTTGAGAGTGATCCGTGTGGCGACTGCTTCCGACAGCGTCAGTGAAGGACAGAGGGAACCAACCAAACCTGGGAATAGTAAGTGAAAAGGAATTACCCCTTTATACAGTCGTTCACTTAAATCATGGCATGTCAGCAGAGATGGTTGAACCCCTCTGGTTAAACCCACAATCAGAAGCAGGGTTAGAAATAAGCACTAGCCCGCTAGCCAGGGGCTAGTACAAATTCCTGTGGGCTAGTACAAATTTCTCAATTTTCACATTGTTTTAACATTTAATACAAGGGCATTTTATCTTTACCTGGGCTAGTAAAGTTTTTGTGCTTAGTTCTAACCCTGAGACTCAGGCTATAGCATATCCTGACAACTAGGGGAGACAACTCTACACAGTCATTAGGTGAGTGAGTTGAACATTGTATTGGCAATAACGTGAAGCTTCCTATGACAGATTGCCAGCACAGGTTTGATGCAGACAAAATAAATCATTATCAGGATGAAAATGAGATGAGAACAAATTATTAGATCCTGGTACAAGGAAGGGAAACAACTCTGCACAGTGAATTGCAGTGCCTTTAGCTATGTTTGGCAACTGGAAATGTGAATATAATCGTTACAGCTGATAACACCAATATCATAGATATACCATCATATAGCAAGCATACCAATAATATCCAAATCATCAACCGGAATCCCCAGGGGGTCAAAAGTATGATGACAGAAACAATTTGAGTGTGACAGTCTGAGCTATGAGCCACTGAAACGGACAGCTGACAACAGAACTATGACCTACTTTCCAGTGTGAGCATTAAGGCCGTACTGCCATCCGTCGGCCTTCTCCCCAATGAGGGTGAGGACGTCCCCGTCACTGAAGCTCAGCTGGTCCTCCCCCCGGCCGGTGTGGGCGTAGATCGCCTGCACGTTGGATGTGGAAGGGGAACTCTGGGTCATCGATGGGAGGCCACGGGGCAACGTCTTGCCTTGAAACAAAACTGAGAATGATAAAGCTCACATTTCTATGCCCTAATGCAGTCAAGTCCCGTTAATCCTACATAGTTGGTTGCATATGATTATGTCGGATTAACAAGTATGTCGGATAAACAAAATTAAGTAGTATCAACGATTGTGATCGAAAATTGGACAACTATACAAACATGACACAAACATGTTGTCTTACAAAAAATGAAAAATGACATTTTCGTGGAAAAGGTTTTCTAATCATGCAACCTCTGAAGCTTAACACAAAACAACTATTAGAGACTCTATGACTGATCCAAAATACTTAAAAACGCATAGTCTGGAATGGAAGTCACCAGTTTGAAACTGGTGATACAAAGTTCAAGAAAGCTGTTTTCTTAGTGGCTAATGTCGACTTCCTGTCAGTTATTTCATTGGTCGGTCATAGTTCGCATGTTCACAGCGGTAGCATGAACTTGTATCTGATTCTAATGTGATTAATCCTGTTTTGTTTGTTTAAAGCATTAATTGTTTGTTTTTAAGCAAGTTTATTTCTGCAGCCGTTGTAATATGCAGTTACCAGCCGACTAGTCTCACATCAAAACATGGGCTGTGTACTCGCGGGCAGATGACCATGGAGTAAGCTGATCAGTGTGTTGGATTAACGAGACTGATGAGTGATTTCGGTAATCCGTTGCAAATTAGGTGTGTCATAGTCGGGAGTGCAAGATTGTCGGATTAACAGGTCTAAATAGCACTGATTTAATCGGTTTAATATGTGCGAATTAGTGATTGGAGCTTTTCCACAATATCTGTTGCTCAAGGATTGGAAATTAACAACAAAATGGCTATGGTCATGAGGGCTGATCATAAACCAATTCAAAATACGATACATATGGTTTTGACTGAAATTTCACAAATATTGATAAAACAAACAAAGACTACAAATTCTCTTTCCACAGCCAAAATACTGACAGCTCTGAGACATAGATGGTGATACAGCGACACTGTGATATGTCTTACATGTACTTGATGTGTCCTGCTGCTGCTGCTGATAGTGTTTCAGCTATATCGCAGAGAGCTCGGTGTGGGAGGACTGAGTGAGTGAGTGAGTTGGGTTTAAGGCCGCTTTTAACATTATTCCAGTTATATCACGGCGTGTCAGCTTAATGTGGGAGGAAAGCCCGAAGTGATGCGGGTCTCAGACGTTTACCACTTGGAAGAAACCCATGAGCATGGGTATGGTGCTGACAAACCTAGAAACATAATTGGGGAGAACCAGGATTCGAACCCACAATCATAGGTTTCTGGTGTGCCCAAGGGACACAACTCTGCACAGCGAATCGCGGCGCCTTAAACGACTGGGCCACCCGTGCCCCCCGGTGTGGGAGGAAAGCTTAATGGGATGCAAGGAGTGGGCACTTTAACCTTTAGGCAAATATGTTATTTCAGAAAGGTCCACCTACTCTCTACAGGCATGGCAGCAGGCACAGCATACTCGGACGGCGCAGACTTCTGCCGCATGTACTCGGTGGTGGACGCAGGGCGGTGGTAGGGGCTGCCGTAGTGGCTGTCCCCAGGATACACCATGCCGTTCTGGTGCTTCTGGGCGTTCTCCATCACCTCACGTCTCTGCTCCTATACAAGAACAAACTCATGCATTGTTCCACGTGTCATAAGTTAACAAAGAAATAGAAAGGGGAGGTTTCCATTTGTTGTAGTCGGACAGCTGTGTACCATGTGGGGATTCCAGGTTACAATATGGCATTACCTTGTGCGTGGTGATTTTATGAGCAAATAAAGAGTGAGTGAGTGAGTGAGTGAGTTGGGTTTAAGGCCGCTTTTAACAGTATTCCAGTTATATCGCAGCATGACAGCTTAATGTGGGAGGAAAGCCCAAAGTGATGCAGGTCTTAGACGTTTACCACTTCCGTGAAACCCACAGCAAATTTCGGGGCCTTAGACGACTTGGCCACCTGTGCCCCCGAGCAAATAAAGATGTTTTTGTACAGGACATTACAAAATGGCTGCTGGTTGTGTCATTCTACCGAGATGATCTTTGAGTTAACCATTCCCATGACTTCATCCCCACTAAATATTTTCTCATAAAAATGACATGATTCATGATTCATGATTCAAAACGTGTTAATAACAACAATGACTCAATCTAAAATTTGGGTAATAGAAGGCCAATAACCTAAGTTAGGCCACGATACAAGGGATCATGGGGACTCCTCTTAGAATAAGCATGAGACACCACCCCTAAGTTGTCTAAAGAAGTACAACATTTCAGAATGTAGATGGGTGATTGTTTCCATGGTAGTGAAGAAGGTCGAGGTCTTACCCGTCTGTTGACGAGTGGATCAGCTGATCGCGGCAGAATATGAGGCTGTGAACACAGTTGTTTCCAGTGGGATATTTCTGACGCCAACATCTCATAACCCTATAAATACATGATAACATAACGTAACGTAACGTTACATAACATAACGTTACATAACATAACGTCACATAACATAACATAACATAATCACCGCCAAAAGAAACGCGGACCATAGAAACATTTAGAAAAGTATGTACGTTCTGAAGAGATGTTTCCAATGTGTACCAATTAAAGCCAAAAAAACTAACAACCAGTCAAATGTTACCACAGAGTGTCTCTTTTCTTATCACGATATGCTGCACATGATTTGTAAACTTATACGTTCATGAGCGTCAGTTCACACAACATGTATGTTCATAAGTACATCGAACTTATCTTATATCTCTTGAATATGAGTAATTCTTCATATATCAGTTCACACAACATGTATGTTCATTAGTGCATCGAACTAATCTTATATCTCTTGAATATGAGTAATTCTTCATATATCAACCAACATGTATGGTATTCGCATTTCTTTTGTCAGTGATAGATTGATGATTACACGATGTCTTGATGAGATGACACAAATAAGATAACAATTGCATTTATTTTTCCAGCAGTAAACACAAAATAAGTTGTAACAGAACTGCTATAGGTTATAGATTATAGCAGAATATCTATACTCATTACAATGAGAAACATGTCCGATTGTGCAGATACAAAGCAAAGTGCTGTGTTTGTCACCGCATCAACGTAACATTACACCAACAACTGCGTCTCAACACTGTTCAGAGTAAACATTAAACACTCTTGTTCTTTGTAATTAAGTTCCTGCATCTTGAGGTAAGTTGTCACCAAAACATCATTCCTTAATATTACCACTGACTGCTTTTGACATGCATAAACATCATGAAATCACCAGCATCATAATAAACATAATATGACAAGAACATCCATTTCATAACTCGCTCCAGCAGTAAATTATTCAGAAACTGGAGTCCTTACAATACCAATGCCTTAACAATATCAATAGCACAACCAATATCACAACCATGATGAGAAATATAGAAAAGCATATATAAAAGTCATGCTATTTCCGTTTTCTTCATGCATAAATCATAATCCTCTCAGCATATGAATAATATATAACTATGTACATCTATACTGTCTATGTTACATCATCAGTAATTCACAGCCTTGTGTACAGCATGTTCCTCTATCAGCCTTAAATACATACTGCTGTGTTGGTGAGGGACAATTTGTTGACAATGAATCAAGCCCCAGCCTGCCTTTCAAGGTGACGGATGCCAGCTAGTGCACAGATCAGTGCGTGCTCAGTTGACACTGCATTAACTAGCATTTCTTGCTTTACAATGTGTGCATCGTGGGCCATGCAGGGGTTTATCTAGAACTGCTTCAAGTCAAATGTCAGTTACAAATCCCAGTTTGGAATTAAACATTTCCCAAGTCATGTTATAGTCATAACGTATGGCTTTTATTTGTGGAGGCAACGTGTATCTCAATGATATATTGAATTGAATGCAATGTTAAATATTTCTGAATTTAGCAAAAGAAGAATTTTTTAAAATCCCAATTTTAAACAAAATAACAATTCTTCTCAATTTGACTGACAAGGGCACGTGGTTTCGAATCCTATATACATGTACATCCCGGCCATGGCTCTACCATCGGTTCTGAGTACTGTTTCAGTGTTACCCTGGTCAGGCAACAGTTGGGTTTGTTAAAGATTCATCCATGGGGTAGACCTTGATTGAATTCTTTACAGCCTCATTTCAATAGGTCAACATTTAAAAAGACATGTCTTAGGGCTCAGGTCGGGTGGGTATTGAGTAGGATCCGGGTACCCGTCATATATTGTTTAAAGACAGAAATTATCTAGAACTGTATGTTTAAACTACGAGTCACCAATGTTCGCAGTTTTTATAACTACTACACCCATTCCTTCTGACTTTTTTATGTTTGAATAAAAACAAAACTTCAGTGTTTACACCAGATCGTTTTATATGTGTATCTAAACACATTTTGCCAGGGTAACTGTCAAACTTGTTCTCAATCAGACAGTTTGTACCTACCTCTTGAGACCTACAGCGGGTATCAAGGTAGGGTCGGGTAAGAGGGGGTTGGGTACCCTGGTAGTAAATTTGGACTCGTCCAAGCCCCAACATATATCACCATGTCTGAACGCTACACAGCTGCCGTACGTATTCGCGGGTAATAGAGGAATGTAGTGTGTCAATACTGTGAAGAACTGATGACGGCTAAAGTGATGAAGGCTGTAAGAAAAGAAGCTATGCTACTACTACACATTAGAACCATCCATGGCTGATAAATAAAGGCAATGCAAACAAACCAAACTACAGTAACTCTAAGAATAGCTCAGTAATTCCCTCATGAGATGATTCCACTGCTTCCACAAGAGCCCTGGTGTAAATAAAGCAGATTAAACAGAAGGCAAGAGTCAGTGAGTGAGTGAGTCAGTGAGATTGGTTTAATGCTGCTTTGAACAGTATTTCTGTTATATCACAGCATGTCAGTTTGATGTGGGAGGAAAGCCCGAAGTGATGCAAGTGTCAGACGTTTACCACTTTCGTAAAACCCACGAGAATGGGTATGGTGCTGACAAACCTAGAAACATATTCAGGGTGAACCTGGATTCAAACCCATGATCATAGGTTTCTGGCACGCCCAAGGGACGCAACTCAGCACAGTGTTTTCCAGCACATTAGACACCTGGGTCACATGGCCCCTCATCACTGTTGTGACTATAGCAGGAGAGTGTACAGGCATGACAGGAAGACATGAGGACAGCTAGAGCCGTGTTAGTACATATGAAGGAAGGGAGACAATCCAGACACAGCGTTTACATCCTGCCAGTGTGACGAGGATTCAGGGACTCGTTCCATGAAGTAATCTTACCACTGAGACAAGCTTACTCCCATACTTAACATACGTTTGTTGGTATGTTGTTATATTATTTTATTACTAACATCCCATTGGGTACCATAAACGGTGACTTACTGGTCCAGCAGAAGAAGCTGGCCAAGGGATAATCCCCATCATGTTTGTTTAAGCAGGCTGGGGGGGAGGGGGAGTTGTGTCAGATCAAACATAGTAACACATAGGTAACGATTTTGCTTCACATCTCAAATTTACATAATTCACAGTCCAACTGTAAGTTTAACATGTTTAGCAGCATCGTCATAATGGGAGGCAGACAAAAGCCCCTGTACATGCCCAATAGGTCACCCGGACAAAATGGATTGAAGTTTGACATCCGGTCTTATTCATGAACTTATATCTGGCAAAAACCAAGTGCCGACCATTCTAAGAATTGGGAATAAACTGTAAATCAACCTGTCAATCAATGATTAATATGATTATTCACTCATTTTTTAAACGTTTTCACTCAGTGGATTGTTTAATGCCGCACTCAGCAATATTCCAGCTAAATGACGGAGGTCTGTAAATAATTGAGTCTTGACCAGACAATCCAGTGATTGACATCATGAGCATCGATCCACTAATAACTAATACCCTTGTCTCACATCAATGAGGAAGACTGATGAATGTGTTAACTAAGCTAGTTACCATGGTTACACTACAGTTTCAACAAAAAAAGAGCAGATCAGCTGATGAGTGAAATGATGAAGCTGTGTTATCATTGGGTTGATGAGATCACCAAGTTTATAAACAAAGCATAGAGAGAGAATCCAGTGACATCCAGAAATAAATGTGTTAAAATGCATCCACATCAATCATGGCAAGCCAGATTACCTCCATTGATAAGCTGAAAATAAAACATGGTTTCCATGACAACAAGGAAATACAATATCAGTAAAAGAGAATACACTCAAGCCTCATCATAATGTCATCCATTAATCACCTTTTGTCTTACTTTCCTACGGTGGAACCGTGTTGACTGTAAATCCATTAAATTGATACATCGTTAAAGAGGATGTAGCTTTATCATCCCGACAGAACCTTTATTGAACCTCTTGTAAAAAATAACAACTTCATTTTCTCAAACTACAGTGAGTGAGTGAGTGGGTGGGTTTAACACAGCTTTTAACAGTATTCCAGTTATATCACGGTGTGTCAGCTTAGTGTTGGAGGAAAGCCTGAAGTGATGAAGGTCTCAGACGTTTACCACTTCGGCGAAACCCACGAGCATGGGTATGGTGCTGACAAACCTAGAAACATAATCGTGGCGACCCGGGATTCGAAACCACAATCATAGGTTTCTGGTGTGTCCAAGGGACGCAACTCTGCACAGCGAATCACGGCGCCTGTCTAACTGTGCCGCCTCTCCAAATACAGCCAGCTCCTTACATATACATGTTTTGCATTTATGCTCCACTCTTGATGACGATATTATCTTGCCATTATACACAAAACTGTTTGTCATGATATTCCAAGTGAATATTTAAATATGTGTGACATAACTTATTGTCCCTATCAAAAGTTGAGAAGTATGTGTGGCGCTAGGTTTGCAGAACATGAAACGTATCACTCTGTTCCCGAAACTTTTGAGATTAATACTAACCCTAAATTGGCTCTTAGCATACGTTTCAGTACATTTGAGTGCCATTATATATGGAGAATCAATAGCTGAGCTTACTTGACCAAACAAAATTTACTGGAGTCAGAATTCGTTCAAGACGCTAAACATACAATGTCACACACTACTGCATGTGCTCACTGAACTTGATTATTTCCAATTAACTTTTTAAATTCCAGACTCACAATACTCCCTGTGTGCTTTAAAACCAAGGCCCAGTTCTACTTTGGGGTGAGGTGAGGTGAAATGGGCTTTGACGTTGCATTCAAGATTATAGCACTTATATATAGCAATGTGCATGCACGTGTGTGTGTATGGCTGCTTGTACTTGTCTTGACTTCTGCAAATTTTATATTGACTCTGAGTCCTTGTTTTATCCCCTTAATGCCAAGCACCAGGCAGGGTAACAACAGGTACCATCTTTTAAAGTCTTTTGGTATGATGTGGCCGGGGATCGAACCCCCAACCTTCTGCTCTCCAAGTGGACGCTCTACCACGAGACAACGGAGGCAGTCCATTTCACCAAGCAATCGTAGTGCAACAAGACATAAGTCAATGTTACAGTATAGGAGTTGTGATAGAGGTAGAGCTACAATCCGTTAGCGGAAGGGTCCCTAATCAGCAATTATGCCATATGATTTCAGATGATAAAAGATGTATTGTTATATAGTGAGTTTGATGTTTCCTGATTCAAACTATCAATATTGTTGATACATTTGCAGCCTAGTACAAAAATAGTTTTGAATCCCATCTAACATGGATTTGTGTTGTGTGGTGTTGATTCATTAGTCGTCTTGATGAATGACACCATCCTCACTTATCCATGGTATTTAGGACAAATACCCTGGAACCGGTTGTTACTGTAGCATCATTTCAGGATTGGTGTCAATATCAGCCTTTGAAATTCTTTTTCAGACTAGTCCAGAGGACTAGTGTGAACCTATTTCACTAATCCTCAGACTCTGTAGCTAATCCTGCTATCACCATGACCATTTATGTCAGTTTTATACAGTTCAAATTTTTTCCAAATTTTATTGAGAATTATAGCCCTGAAATGCTACTAATCAATGAGGACGACGATCATTGGATTTTTACTGGTCCTCAGCATAACTAAATAGTCTCGGGCAAGAGGCCTTATGCTTCCAATGTTTCCATGGATTCTGAGATGGAACCGTCAAAACGGGTCGTGTCTATGGGGTCAGCCGTTGCCATTACTCACCTTCTTGGTGTAGGAGGTCTGTACAGACGCCATGGCAGTCAGCCGCTCCAGCAGGTAGCAGTAACACTTGCGTTCCTCCAGGAGAGCCTGCAATGTGTTCAGTGTCAGAGCTGTACATGACATCACAGTGACGCTTGTATCACTACTGAGACTGGGTGTTGGCTAGTTAATAACTGTTTATAAAAGACTTTTTCTGCTACGTCTATTGGTTCAATGTAAACAATCAAAAAAAGTTAAGGACCACCAGATTCTTTCACATTACTATAGTTAATCATACCATGACTGACCATATATAGTAATAAGAAAGAATTGTGTGGTCCTGAACTACTTTTGATAGTATACATCCTAATGGAATAGTCTAATTTGGGGTTACTAACAAGATTAATCATGATACAGGAATCCTGCGGATTTGACTTGATTTTCACCTACATGTTTATCATGTTTTTGATGAGTCTTAGTAGAGCCAATATGTATTTGATTCAGTTCCTAGTTCCAACAAAAAGATCCAGTGCAATGTATCAGAAAATGTATATATTTTTTCATTTTAACATCTTTCAGTCAACAGAATATTTATCTGTTCATGATGTTTTGTGTCACTGTTTTGAAGACAAACGTTTGACTCATGCATGACTTTCTTAGTTGATCTCATGACTCTCAGAAGACTAGGCAGTGAGTCTTGGTGAGTCTCAGCAGGCAAAGTGTAAAACTCTGTC
This sequence comes from Haliotis cracherodii, assembly GCF_022045235.1. Lineage (NCBI taxonomy): Eukaryota > Metazoa > Mollusca > Gastropoda > Lepetellida > Haliotidae > Haliotis > Haliotis cracherodii. The sequence goes on from NW_027266275.1 coordinate 68,459,004, forward strand.
CAAGGGGCATAACTCCAGACCAATGTTTTAGGGCTGGGACGGGATACTCGGGTACCCGGGTTGGGTGGGTACTGAGTAGGACCCGGGTACCCACAGGACTACCCGGACCCATGGTTAGTCACATGATATAATGTTTAATGATATGTTACATTACAAGTCACTAGTGTTCACATTTCTTTCTGACTGTGCACCCATTCCTTCTGACTTTTCATATGGTGGAATAAAGATATAACTTATGTCAACTTCAGTGTATGCATGACCAGATCGTTTAATAAAGCAAGTGCTGTGGTAAAAAAATTCCCGATTGGACATTTTGTATCTCTTGAGACCTATAGTGGGTACCCGGGTAGGTTCGGGTAATGGGGGTGGGTACCCAGGTAGTAAATTTGGACGCGTCCCCGCCCTACAATATTTTATCATTCCGGTTATTTGTTGATACAGTGAGTGAGTTGGGTTTAAAACCGCTTCGAATAGTCACATCACAGCTATAGATAATTTTGCTGGAATCCCACTAACAACCACTGAGTATAACATTTAAATGATTGCCAGAACATAATATATATCTCAAAGGCACACATACTCATGAAATTATTTTTCATGTTTCATATAAATGTTTAAGGTATGTAACAACTGAATAGATGTTTGTTTGTTGTTTATCGCCACACTTAGTAATGTTCCAGCTGTACGACAGCGGCCTGTAAATAATTGAGTCTGGACCAGACAAAGCAGTGATTGATTTCATGTCCAACGTTCAACATCATAAATATTCAATGATATCAACTCAACTAAGACAACTATTTTTTGTGCTCTAATAACCAGCATAGGTTTCTGGGGACCAATTCCAACCCAGAACCCCAATGGGCTGAAAGATTTTTGTAAACATTGCATACTGCATTATATATCATATTCAACTGTATCCTATTTATGTGATGTTTGTGATGTGGAGATTAACTCTCCAGACATTGTGTGACACAATTCACTATGTGCAAGTTTCGTACTCACAAGCTTCAGGCCCTGTGTTCTGAACTCAGTCAGTTTTTCCTGGCATTTGGCAACAGCTCGCATATACTGAAAACAACATCGATTCACCATGTTCACACTTGTAAGAATTACAATCAATAATCAAACTTTAGTACAAAGCAGATTTCAACCAACTGTACATGATAGTTTTCTCATAATGCTAAGAAATATTTACTATGTTTACTACACAATCAGCATGACTAGAACATGTGGAATACATTTCTTTCCATAACACCAAGGAAGGCCAGACCAATCTATCTTCTTGTGTTGTGCAAACAAAAATAAAGTAAAAAATCTTAATTCAACATACTGTGTCCCATTTTAAATATGCTTAATTTTTTAATATTCTTGTTTGCATTACTGTTAAAACGTTCATTTTGAGAACTTATCTAAGGAAATAAAAAACAAAGTAACCTTGAAATATTTTCTTACTTTTTCTTTATTGTCTTTTGGCATACTGCCCAAGTAAATCCATTAAATGAAAAACACTGGTCTGGCCTTACAAAGTTTCATCAGGTACATTGTTTAGTTTTGTTTGTTTGTTGTTTTAAGCCGCACTCAGCAATATTCCAGCTATATGACGGCGGTCCGTAAATAATCGAGTCTGGACCAGACAATCCAGTGATTGATATCATGAGCATCGATCTACGCATTTGGGATACGATGACATGTATCAACCAAGTCAGTGAGCCTGACCACCCGATCCCATCTCTTACGACAAGCATAGTAGCTTTTTACAGCAAGCATGGGTTGCTGAAGACCTATTCTACCCCGGATCTTCACGGGTCCATCAGATACATAGAGACATGTAATCTGCCAACTCCTGCTTACATGTCAATGCCATATGTACATAAGTATTTTCTAAAATATTTCTTACTCTTTGATTACTGGATACTGTTCAACTTCTACAATCTACCCCTTCCTGAAGCTACTGAATAACATGACAACGAGCCCAGTGATTTTCCTACCTGTGCTTCCTTGGAGTCATCAAACGTAAATTTGGATTTGCTTTTCTTCCTGAACTTCTTGAGAGCTTCCTGTGCCTTGATGTAGGGGCCAATGTAGCCCTTGTGTCCGTGCTGGTACTTCTTGTGCTCGGCCTGCAGACAGAGAAAGTAGTTCCTGGATTCATACACTACACAAAAAAGGTCTGCATCGTGTCAGTTGACGAAGCAACACATACAGATGCTTGTTAAACCTAATGTCAACAAGTGACACAAGACAGTGAGCAGATAATGGACACTTACATAGGCATGCTTGAAGTCATTCTCCAGCCTGTGTTCCAGGGGCAGAATCACCTCAGAAAACAGAGCCTTTGTCTGAGAACAGAAAACTTATTGAGATCATCTTGTCATGGTTAATTATTAACATGACTGATTATCAAGGACACAGAGTATGCATGCAAGTTATAACATCATTTGACTGCAGATGATAGATAAAGTAAATATACACTGAAAATCAACATCCAGAAAGCAATATGTACTCAAACATTAAAGATATAGTGATCATGTTTTTATATATATATCATGATATGGCCTCTCATTTATTGAAGATTTAAAGTGATTTTTAGCATTTGACATGCCCAAAGATGACCCCTTTAGGCCTTTTAAAGATTTTATGATTATGAAATCAATATTTGAAAGTTTAAATTCTGCCAAGAAAATGTTTTGTCCATTAAACAAGTTACGTTGAATTGTCTGGTTATGGAGACGTGTAGAAGATTGAGAGGGAGAGACAAATTGGGGGGCTACTTTCTCTGTGATCTCAATATACATAAAAAAGGTGAAAGCTACCCTGGTCTATAGACTCTATCTCAACAAGAGATTCTTTGTCATGTTTGTGTACTACTATACACAGCCACATTGTCCACATCGTAGTGTTCCGTTCCATGAATTAATTAATGACCATCTTTACCTGTGTCATACAGCTGTTGACATCCTTGGCCAATCAGAGCATTCTCATGAGATATTTACTTTATTGAGAACACCAGGCCATCTCTTTGAGACAGAATGGCATGAGAAGTGTTTTGGCACACACGAGTGTTGTTCTATCAAGACTACAACACTCAAGGCCTCAGTAAAGCTATCAAAATGGTGGACATGTGGACATCTGAATTTGACACATCAACCACAAAAATGATATCCGATCAAATTCCCTATTTTGACTCGTACCATATCTTCCTGTGATTGCTCAGGTGAACAATTGACTTGCCTTTGCATGTGTTTGTGACAGGTGCCAACGGTGGGGCAGGATACGTTCACCTTTTTACGAATACCTGGTATTATCACAATTTGGTAGTGATTCATAAACACATGCTCATGATATAGTCAGAATCGTACAATCCATGAGCTTTTAACAAAAATTTGTTAAGAATATGGAAAGGGCTTTGTTGCTTTTGTTTTATAGACTGGAGAGGCTGTAAGGTACTCACACACTCCTCCACTTTGGCATACATCTCCTTCTGTATGTCTGCCAGCTTCAGGATAGCGCCACCTGAAAAGTCACAATATGATCAGGGGGTTGTTCCTTACAAAGTTGAGATGTTTCGAAGCACTTAGTGTACAAAGGAATAAAGTCCATATCTTGTTGTTCCTGTTAAAGTTCATCTTCCCGAGTCAAGGGCATTAACTGACTATAATAGTTCAGTTTCCACCCTTGCCGAACTGGGCTGGAATTCCGGAGTTACATTCTGGCTGGGCTAACGATTCTATGCATAGTCCAACCAAAAGCATGGAACGAACCAGACACACAGTTCATAAGAATATGGATTCAATCATGGATTTAATCATGGTGCTCAAGTGATTTGAGGCACTTCGCAAGGTAAGTTTTGTTACAATATAAATCTTGATTACTGATCAGACCGTCTTGACTGGGCGCCCCCATTTGTTTGAAGCAAATGCAAGTGATATGAGAGGTGGAATTTGATTGGTCAATAGGAGGGACATAGAAGGGACATAACTTGTAATAGCAACTGATGTAGTTACGACCAAGCCTGGAAATTCCAGTCTAGTTCGGCAAGTCAGTTAACACCCTTGCCTCGGGAAGATGTCAAAGTTGAGATGTATCGTAGTAGTGTACAAAGGTAAACAATAAGTATCTGGTTGGCATACAAAGCGCTATACAGTGTAGCTAATCATGCTAATAGAACGATCGATGATTGGCCATAGATAAGTTTGCAAAAGCATAGTCTTCAAAGGGCTCTGTGTTGAGTGAACTTAGTCAGTGGAGCAGAAATAATGTGCCTGACAAAAATCTGAGTATGTTTGACACTGATTACAGACCCTACAAACAATAACAAAAAGATTCTCTAAATGCTTCAAAATGTCAAATGGTATTGCCCCATGTCTGTCACATGTATACAGTAGAACATGGATATAACTACAAGGTACTGGAGAAATCAGTTTGTTATATACGTTGTTCGTTCCTTTTCCCTCGGAAACGTCCGCCATCTTGGATAAAACAAAACACAAAAGACATAATTGCAACATTGACTTGCATTAGCAGTGATCACTTCATTGCATTCAATTGATAACATTTCATAACATTCACTTAATAACATTAATTTCAAAACATTTTTAAAACCTTGTTTATAAAATATGTATTTAGCATTTCATAATTAACATATGGGGAGATTTTGTTTTGGCCTCGTTTTTCTGACTGCATTCGTGAAACTGCATAGGTTTAATGTTTGTTTTACAGACAAGAGTCCAATTACATGTACGGATAAGATTAACATAAAGCAAGTTTAACAAGGTTGAATCATCAACAGTGATTGTGTTGATTCGCTGCTGATTGCGTATAGCCAATTGACACTGAGTGAGATTTCTCAGTTCGCTATACACGACACTAATTAGTGCTATTTGGGCTTGTCTGGGATCAGATAATCAGTTCGCTATATACGTTAGTTCACTGGAAGAGATTTTGTAATTGTCAGTGACATTTGACAATGAGTGAGATTTCTCAGTTTGCTATACACGACACTAATTAGTGGTATTTGGGCTTGTCTGGGATCAGATAATCAGTTTGCTATATACGTTAGTTCGCTGGAAGGGATTTTGTAATTGTCAGTGACATCTGACAATGAGTGAGATTTCTCAGTTCGCTATACACGACACGAATTAGTTGTATTTGGGCTTGTCTGGGATCAGTTCGCCATATACATAAGTTCACGGTAGAGAGTTTGTTATGTATGTAAATTTTATATGATAATGTATAAGAGATAAAACGGGGATTTTGTAACAGTTCATCGTATCCGTTTGTTCGTGATATCTGTGTTCTACTGGACATACTCCAAGTGAGTGTGTGAGTTCGGTTTAACGCCACTTTTAGCAATATTCCACCAATATCACGGCTGGGGACACCAGAAATGGGCTTCATACATTGTACCCATGTCGGGAATCGAACCCGGGTCTTCAGCGTGATGAGCTAACGCTTTAACCACTAGGCTACCTGACCGCCCCCCATACTCCAAGCCTTACCTATTTCATCTGTGCCTCCTTGGCCATTCACCTGACAGGCATAGCCCACTTTGCCGATTGCCTCAATAAACGAGTGAGCTGATGACGTCATTCCTGTAATATACAACATTATTACAAACATAATGATATTTCAATATCATAATCAGTGTTGAAAGTCAAGGGGTCTTTTCGACCGCCTCCTTGGTCTAGTGGTAGGGCGTCCGCCCGGAGAGCGGAAGGTCTGCGGTTCGATCCCCGGCCGCGTCATAGCAAAAGACGTTAAAAGATGGTACTTGTTGTTACCCTGTCTGGCGCTCGGCATTAAGGGGCTAAAACAAGGACTGGTCAGCTTGAAGTCAGTATACTGTGTCTGAGTGGGGTATTCATGGTAAACTGTGGCATGGTATCTCAGTGAGCTAGCACTATAAATCGGCATCAGTCCGGACTAGTACCAGCAGCCACACAAACACACACACGTACATGCACGTCGCTATATAAGTGCAATAATCTTGGACGCGACGTTAAACCCCATTTCACCTCACCAAGGGGTCTTGTCTAAACCCTGATGTTAAAAGCTAAAGGACCGCTGCATTAAATTCCACGGGAGGAGATCTCAAGGACCCCCTTTCAAACACTGTTACTCTATCAGCAAATACAGTTTCAGCAGAAGAGATACCATGGTGACCACAAACATGTTCTGTTTAGCAGAATTTCTGCCTATAAAAGAACATACATATATATGGAGGTATGTTTCTTTGGTTATAAAATATACAGTGTTTTGCACAACACAGATACATGTGTCCAACTGCACTGAACACAGGAAATACAAAAACTGTGTCAAAAGGTAAAGAAAAAAAAAACATTGTCCATTATGTACATGAAATTTAAGAATTAATTTCATCAGCCGTATCAAAAGTCCCAGTCTAGTAATGAACAGTAAGTTAACCATGTCACAGGTAAGAAATCAAAGTTTGACATGTCATTGTGCAGTATGACTGAACCCTCACATTTCTAATCAGGACTTAAAAATTAAATTTAACAATTAAGTTCAACTATCAACAGTTAATACCTGCTTACATATCCTGATTCCACATATGATATACAACTAGTCGTGTCAAGGTACAGTTATGGCATTGACAGAAACTAACAGTTTCAATCCACTAGCCCTTATAATGATAACATGTTGCAAAACCCTTAAAAATGGTAATTTTCTACTAGTCCTTATGATACCTGGACTGTCCGGCAGTTTGGCAAGGATTATAGGACGGGTGCCAGTTTCTATAGCTGTATGGTAATTGTACTTTGTACTCAGTACAATCAGTCCTGTATAACATGGTTCAACACTAACTTGTAGTAACCCAACACCTTGTCATCTGTGTTTAGTTAGTGAGTGAGGTTTTACGCCGCTTTTTTTAGCAATATTCCAGCAATATCACGACGGGGGACTCCAGAAATTGTACCCATGTGAAGAATCGAACCCAGTTCTTCGGCGTGACAAGCGAATGCTTTAACCACGAGGCTATCCTACCACTCCCTGCGTATAGTTAAGAGTCAATACCATTGCTCAAACATCTCTAACATGTCTAACTTAAGGGTTAAAAGGTGACAAGTCAATGAAATATTTCATCATCTTCATGTACATTGATTGGTCATGTTGCTTAAAATACGGAAAACGAGAGTTTTGACCAGCACAATGCACATTCATACACATTCATACAAATATAGATACACATTCAAGCCAGATTAATTGGTTTGACACGGTTACTTGATCCGAATCAAAAGGAATGACCGCCGTGTTGTGACAGCAACATGTGAGTTGAAAGTGTCGCCTCAAATTGGATTGCCCACTAATTAAGAATATAAACTTCGCTTGTGGTTCTCTTTTATTGCATGCATTCGCTTCTAAGATCAAAGGATGTATAGTGTGAAAAGTTAACTAGTAGAACAATCGTATTTCCAGGACTTGCCGCGGATGTTTTCAAACAGATTATCAGAACTCCATTCAGCGATAAACAGTTGATTATGCAATGAGAAGCGTTATGTGCAAATGAACAACGAACAACAATACAATCATGTCTGTGTAAAACTCTCAGTATTAAAAGTGTACATAAATTTTGGGAGCCATGCGTTACCACGTGTAGTAACCGAGGTAGCGCTTTATCGAAGAGCACAATAACAGTTACCATGGAAACTGATACATTTATCATGTGTTCAAACATCTTGGTAAGATTCTTTCATGTGTCGATGCAACTGATTGATAAAACAACAAGTGTGCCAAATAATTCAACATTTGTCGCAGAATTATCAAATAATGTTACCAGCACCCACACATACCAACAAGTGCCTTGTGGTAGGCTTTTCCAGCTGTTAAAATCTGGCGCACTCCATTATTGAAATTGCTGGTGATATTCTGAAAAGAAAAAATATTAAACATAATAAGATGGTTTTTGGGCCTGAGAGAGATACAGAATACCATTTCCAAGAATGCTGGATGAGCAAACTTTCCTTGTGTTGACAGTATTATGAATGGTGTTAGAGATTACAAGTGGGAGAATTGAGAAACCCCAAAAACTTTTGCATATTTACATGAGGGCTAAGACAAGGGCGTTGAATGTCATTTGGGCTGGGACGATTTACATTCATGTATCAATCGATCAGATCATGCATACACTGAAGTTGACTGAAGCTTTATCTTTACTCAAACATATACAAGTCAAAAGGAATATGTGCATCGTCACAAAGAAATGCGATCATTAGCGACTTGTAGTGTAACCACTGAGCTACAGTGAGTTTTTGTCATCAAATAATATAGCAACCACCGGTCTGGGTAGTCCTGTTGGTATCCGGGTCCTACTCAGGACCCATACGATACGAGTACCTGAGTTATCCACCAAGCCAAATATGTCACTTATATTTCATGCTGAATTTTGAACGATGCTAACAGTTTAATAAATTTCAAGATTTTAGAGATGTTTCCTTATTCAACACAATGATCAGGAAAATGTAATGTGACGATGTCGGGGGGTCAAAAGGGGCACTGCCCACATGTCAGAATGGACATGGGGGAGCAGAAAGTCTAAAAAGCCATGAATAACAGACATGAATTCAATTTTGTACATTATGAATACAATACACATGAATAAACATGATAAAGAAAACAATAGATTATGTTTTAGGTTGATGTCGGTCTAGATAACAAAAATATATATATGTTTTCACTATTCAACAATATTTGTCTGTAGTAAAAACCACTGCCATTTTCACTTCCAACTATTTTTACCATTAACATACCCTGGGGGTGTGGATTATTGCTCATAATATCAACCACTTGTTTGGCTGATCAACATGATCAAGGATTTATTTTTTACCAATGTTTATAGTCGCTGTCATAACTGAAATATTGCTGAGTGTTATGTTAAACAAACAAAAAACTTTTTCTTTTTTCAGATTTTGCTTTCTACAGTGTTTTAGCTCTCTCCCTCATCGGACACTAGGGCTAGAGTTCTTACTCTGCTCTTTCTGAGTATAATATTACCATTCACCACGTTGATCCAGAAAATAACCTAGATATAATTCTTCAACATGTTTAATCTAGATATCATAACTTTTAAAAACAACTTTTTCATTATGTTTGAATCATTGCAAAATTGGTTCACATTGGGGAGGTGGACTTGGGCAAGAAGTCATTGCAGTTTCTTGTGTCAATCTGATTTTTTTTTAAAAAGCCACCATGGCAATCAATAATGAAAACATGCAGTGGAACAATATACCATATATGATTTATTCTAAACAGAATATATCGATAACAAGTTGATCGCAACTCGTGAAAGTGGGTCAAGCATGATTTTGTTTGTTTTTCTTCATTTTAAACATCTGTAAAATATGTTCATTTTGAGGTGTGAAAACACACCTGTTGCAAGGGATCTGGGTCAAATTCTGTTTCAAATATGATGAAAAGTAAATAAATTCACCTTATATATTGCTTCTGTGACTTTATGAGTGTCCTCAGGGTTCCACATTTTCGTTTTGATCGTTGTTGTCAATTTCCGCTGTGACAGGTGAGTTATTGGCCAGGGCTCAAGATTTTCGTCAGGTGGGAGACGTCGCACACATTCGTCAATCAAAAATCTTGGAGTTGCTTCGATTTTCTGTTACAGAATGCATCCGAGTAAGAAAAACAGTTAGTTGTAGCGTTGTTTTGACACAAATTGAGCACTATCTGTCATTATCTGCTTATTGATATCAACTCCACCAAACTGACTTCGGGCACCACCCAAACTAGGGACTGGTTATTGTGAAAAGATGGCAACATGTTTTAAAGTTGTTATTATCGTTTAACAGGTAATTACACAGCAAAACATTGACATATGAAATACAATAATGTTAAGTGTTTTTTCGTAAGTTATATCGCTACAGATTATTGGCGTATTAAAGAATCCACACGAACTGTAAAAACCAAATTAATGATATCCCCCGATCGATTGGCTTATCGCCTTTTGACTCGCTTGCGGAAGTCAAAGAAGCGCACGTATAATGCTTTTGAAATTGCACTGCAATATTTGTGGGTTGGCTTTCGTGTGAAGTGCGAGACAGTTTGAAGAGTGTGGTGGGAGCAGGGTTTTAGCAACAGTTCACGTCGGGAGACGGAAATGAACTTCACACATTGTACCCACGTTGAGAATCAAGCCCGGACCTACAGCGTGACGAGAGAACACTTTAACCACTAGTCTACCCCACCCCTTTTGAATAACTGTAATTCACCAATAGCTTTAATATTTCAGATGAAAATTGTCTGCTGTCTGATAATTTATTCAATTATCAAAATCGTTCCTATTTATTCACTTATTGAAGATATATTCACTTAGTTCCCTATAGTTAGATACACATGTACCAACATCATATAGAGTTCAAATCTGTTTTTGTCATTTGCAGTGTCATGTGCGGCTACCACGCATAATTAAACACTATCTAACTGCTGATGCCGTAGCACCATAGTGATATATTCATAACCTAAATCTTAATTTAACACAATACAACCAACATACATGCTCAAGATCTAAAAAGCAAACAAAGCCTTGAAAACACAAGTGTGTTATCTTTTTTGTGTGTTTAGCGGTCCCTTGTTAACTTGATGTCCGAAAAGGAAACTTTAAATTTGTTTAGTACGCAAGAAACACACATTTTAACTTCCCTTCGAGAGCGTTCATAAAACACAGCAGCTGATTTACAGGAGTGTACAGTAAATCTCCTAAATAATGATTGGGCCTAAAAGTGTCTGCAATACCCCACACTTTGCTTATGTCCCCGCGATCTTTGAATACTGCTTTGACACGATTATATTGCTATACTACTCAAAAGAAGGTAATGAACACCCGATTCTTTTATATTACAGTAAACTACGGTTATAACGAACTCAAAGGGACCACTAATTTTAGTTCGTTGTAGCCGTGGTTCGTTATATGCATATATACAGCATAACTACAGCAAATAGTCGGGACCAAAAAGTAAGTTCGTTATATCCGTCAGTTCGTTATAAGCGTGTTCGTTATAACCGTAGTTTATTGTACTATAATCATTTTGGAACTGAGTCATGACAACTAAGAAGATGTAAAAAGGGATATTTTTGTGTTTGTTGCTAAACACCACACTCCGCATTATTCCAGCTATATGACAGCGGTCTGTAAATAATCGAGTCTGGACCAGACAATCCAGTGATTGCTATTGCGAGCGATCCCCGCCGTCGGGTTTACTGTAGCATGCATCAACAAAGTCACCCAGGCAGAGTGATTAGTACGGTTTTACGCCGCTTTTAGCAATATTCCAGCAATATCACGACGGGGGACACCAGAAATGGGCTTCACACATTGTACCCATGTCGGGAATCGAACCCGGGTCTTCGGCGTGACGAGCGAACGCTTTAACCACTAGGCTACCTGACCGCCCTCACCCAGCCAGAACACCCGATCAATTTGGTCGCCGCTTATGACCAGCTTTGGTTCCTGGAGACCAGTTATAACCCGGAATCCCCACATGGATCCTATAACCACGAGACTTTCATCCGATTAACTACGGTAAACCCATCTTCCCGTTCCGTGAATACTTAGTCCCTTATGCATACGTCATGACCCAACAATCGTATAAAACAATGACTCTCCAGCCCCGGCGTGTCTACTAACTACAGTTGTATCAACGCTCCGTGCGTGACACTCGACCTAATCCAGGTGCCACATAGGATGTAATTTCGTGACTAAGAATATACCAAGTAGACTTTACACAATCAGGTTTGTCTGATGTGACTCATGCACGAGCTTTCCGCAATCCCTTTAGAATGAACACGCCGAAGTATGTTATTCACCCCGTGTTACTTATCATCATATGAGGGGCGGTCGGGTAGCCTAGTGGTTAAAGCGTTCGCTCGTCACGCCGAAGACCCGGGTTCGATTCCCGACATGGGTACAATGTGTGAAGCCCATTTCTGGTGTCCCCCGCCGTGATATTGCTGGAATATTGCTAAAAGCGGGGTCAAACCATACTCACTCACTATCCTCATATGAAACAAACTATTGGATTTACCCGTAAAATCGCCGCGTCATTGTATATTTGTTTCCAATTTCCGTCTTTATGTTATCAGTTATGATTGGAAAGATAAAACCTTTCATGAATAAAAGAATATTGATCAACACATACGTAATACATTTTTGTCAACTATGTAAAAAAACATTAATTGTAAACAAAACTAAAGTCTGTTTGATAGGGCAGCGAGAGAAATATGACAATACATACGTAACAGGCTATGTTATGTTGAGAACTTAATTAGTCCCTCGTATATAACAAATGTAACATCATAATTAATCTTATTCCCTCATATGTAACAAATGTAACACCATACTTAGTTCTATTCCCTCGTATGTAACAAATGTAACGCCATACATAGTTCTATTCCCTCTCATGTCAAAAAGTCAAAGGGCTGGTCAAAAAGTTCTGAGCCTAACAAACAAAACCAACAATTGTGAAAGTGTTGTTAATTTTATTTTTCAACATAATCTCCCTGCTTTTCAATACACTTCTCATATCGATAGTGAAGCTTTTCAATTCCAATCAGGAAGTTTTCAGAAGCCACCTTGAAATACCCATTCATGACAGCTTTGATGTCCTCGTTGTCGTCACGTCGCTTTCCACGAAGGTGTTCTTTCAGTTTAGGAAACAGGTTGAAATCCCTTGGTTTCAGGTCTGGCGAATATGGAGGGTGAGGAAGCTCGCCGAACCCACATTGTCGCACAACAGCCTTTGCAAGTCGAGAGGTGTATGAAGAGGCATTGTCATGAATTAGTAGAACTCCAGGAGTCAGCATTACCCGCCTTTTTTCTTTGATAGAATCTATCAGTCGATGAAGCAAACCATCATAGTGGGCACCGGTCTTTTGACTTTCAAAGTAATCAAGGATCACACCCTTTGCACCCCAGAATACAGTGGCCATAACTTCCTTCACTGATCTTGAAGACTAGAAATTCTTTGGTGACGGAGAAGTTGAATGGTGCCAGCCTTTAACATAGTCCCTTTCCCTCGTATATCATTTAAGCGTGAAGTCATAATTAGCCCCTTTCCCTCATATATCATTTAAGTGTAAAGTCATAATTAGCCCCTTTCCCCCGTATGGCGTTTAAGTGTAAAGTCACAATTAGCCCCTTTCCCTCGTATGTCATTTAAGTGTCACATTAAAATTGGTCCTATTCCATCGTATGCAACAACTGTAACACTATACTTAGTTCTATTCTCTCGTATGTCCTAAGTGTTACATTAGCAACAGGTGCTCACAAATCATATCAAAGTTACATTAATCTATTTCATTCTTATGAAAAACTAAACTAAAGCAATGCATCAAAATAACGTATATACATGTACTTACAACCCCGTATTGCCCGTGCTGTTTTACTGACTGGCATCAAATAACATAAGTATAAACATGCTGTCATCCGATGTTTATCAGACTATATTTACCCCACGATTCGACTAAAGCATCAGCTTACCTAATATAAGGGCTGACGGTGAGTCCCGACCTGGCAGATAGTGTACCCCAGTGCATGCACTCCAGGTGGTGATAATGTTATGTTATCTGTCGCCAAGCAGACATCCGAAATGCCGCCAGGAAATTCCAGTGTATCTTGACGTACACCGAGAACCGACTTACCGTAAATCATCGATTAAACCGCCAAGGATTCGCACGCAAACTGGAACTTTTGGGCAAATTTACCCATTTAATTTTTCTCCGCAAATTTCTTTGAATTGCCAAGACACTATTTACAGATCAGACAAGCATTTAATTTAATTACCACACTGGCATTTGTTGTAAGTTGAGGACCTTTGTACTTGATTATTTATTAGTGTTTCTTAATAAAACAAAGTGCTGATGCATGAGTTCCCAATAGGGAGTTCATATTTTGTCGTCATTTTAAATCACGATAACGCTTTATTTATCCGAGGTTTATTCACGACAGTGTTTATTTGTTTATCGACGGGGCGTGGTCGGGAAGCGCTTCGGCTGAACGTGTGTGTTATGGCTCGAGTTCATCTGAAACATTACGGGGAGACGGTGGTGCAAATAAATGATCAATCTCGAGGCAGCTGTCATCAAGGTCATCGCGACCATCATACGACATACTCACAATTGATGAGGCAATTATAAACACGTTAATTTAGTATGTCGCTGACGTGGCCTACAGCTGACTTGGCGGACGAAGCACTTAGTGGAGAAGGTTGGAGCGGAGGACAGGGTTAAAGTTAACGACAACGCACGCACAATACAAATTACATAATCTCACATGCTTCCGCTTAGCTAAAATATATTCCCTGCGAAATTCATAGATTCAAATCTGTTTCCATGCTCTGGTAAAAAGACAAAACCCTATTGAGCATCACAGAACTGGTCAAAGTGGCGTAGAGTGGGGCTGGGCGGGGTCAAAGTGGTGTAGAGTGGGGGAGAGTGGGGTCAAAGTGGCGTAGAGTGGAGTGGTAGCGAGGGGTCAAAATTGGGTGAAAGTTGTGTAGAGTGGGGTCAAAGTAGTGGAGAGTGGGGTCGAAGTTGAGTATAACGAGTGGTAGAGTGGGGTCAAAGTGGTGAAGAGTGGAGTGGGAGAGTGGGGTCAAAGTGGTGGAGAGTGGAGTGGGAGAGTGGGGTCAAAGTGGTGGAGAGTGGAGTGGAAGAGTGGGGTCAAAGTGGTGAAGGGTAGGGTAGAGTAGAGTGGGGTCAAAGTGGTGGAGAGTGAGTGAGTGAGTATGGTTTTACGCCGCTTTTAGCACTATTACAGCAATATCACGGCGGGGGATACCAGAAATGGGCTTCACACATTGTACCCCTGTCGGGAATCAAACCCGGGATTTCGGCATGACGAGCGAACGCTTTAACCACTAGGCTACCAGACCGCCCCTGGTGAAGAGTGGAGTGGTAGAGTGGGGTCAGAGTGGTGAAGGGTGGGGTCAAAGTGGTGAAGGGTGGGGTCAAAGTGGTGAAGGGTGGGGTCAAAGTGGTGGAGAGTGGAGTGGGGTCAAAGCGGGGTAGAGTGGGGTCAAAGTGGTGGAGAGTGGAGTGGGAGAGCGGGGTCAAAGTGGTGAAGGGTGGGGTCAAAGTGGTGGAGAGTGGAGTGGTAGAGTGGGGTCAAAGTGGTGAAAGGGGGGGTTAAAGTGGTGGAGAGTGGAGTGGTAGAGTGGGGTCAAAGTGGTGGAGAGAGGAGTGGTAGAGTGGGGTCAAAGTGGTGGAGTGGTAGAGTGGGGTCAAAGTGGTGGAGAGTGGAGTGGTAGAGTGGGGTAAAAGTGGTTAAGAGTGGAGTGGGAGAGTGGTGTAGAGTGGGGTAGAGTGAGGTCAAGGTGGAGTATAACAGTGGGAGAGTGGGGTCAAAGTGGTGAAGGGTGGAGTCAAAGTGGTGGAGAGTGGAGTGGGAGAGTGGGGTCAAAGTGGTGAATGGTGGGATCAAAGTGGTGGAGAGTGGAGTGGGAGAGTGGGGTCAAAGTGGAGAGAGGAGCAGGAAAGTGGGGTCAAAGTGGTGGAGAGTGGAGTGGGAGAGTGGGGTCAAAGTGGTGGAGAGTGGAGCGGGAGAGTAGGGTCAAAGTGGAGAGAGGAGCAGGAAAGTGGGGTCAAAGTGGTGGAGAGTGGAGTGGGAGAGTGGGGTCAAAGTGGTGGAGAGTGGAGCGGGAGAGTGAGGTCAAAGTGGTGGAGAGTGGAGTGGGAGAGTGGGGTCAAAGTGGTGGAGAGTGGAGTGGGAGAGTAAGGTCAAAGTGGTGGAGAGTGGAGTCAAAGTGGTGGAGAGTGGAGTCGGAGAGTGGGGTCAAAGTGGTGGAGAGTGGAGTGGGAGAGTGGGGTCAAAGTGGTGGAGAGTGGAGTGGGAGAGTTGGGTCAAAGTGGAGAGAGGAGCAGGAAAGTGGGGTCAAAGTGGAGGAGAGTGGAGTGGGAGAGTGGGGTCAAAGTGGTGGAGAGTGGAGCGGGAGA
Organism: Haliotis cracherodii; assembly: GCF_022045235.1. Taxonomy (NCBI): domain Eukaryota; kingdom Metazoa; phylum Mollusca; class Gastropoda; order Lepetellida; family Haliotidae; genus Haliotis; species Haliotis cracherodii. The sequence goes on from NW_027266275.1 coordinate 68,474,961, forward strand.
GTGGGGTCAAAGTGGAGAGAGGAGCAGGAAAGTGGGGTCAAAGTGGTGGAGAGTGGAGTGGGAGAGTGGGGTCAAAGTGATGGAGAGTGGAGTGGGAGAGTGGGGTCAAAGTGGAGAGAGGAGTGGGAGAGTGGGATCAAAGTTGAGTAGAGCGGGTTCAAAACGGTGAAGAATGGAGTGGGAGAGAGGGGTCAATGGAGTAGAGTGGAGAGGGAGAGTGGGGCCTAAGTGTTTGAGAACAGAGTGATCTCTGGTACTGATCAGTATCCATTTTGACAAAAACAAATCATGTCGAAAGATCAGCATCACTGAACTGGTACACCACATAGTCACTCTGTTTCCACATCACTGAGGGAGGTGAAGGTAGAATGTTGATATTTCAAGTGAGTTTAGGTTTCAAGCACTATGCAGATCAGCTTGATGTGAGAGGAAAGCCCAAAGTGATGCAGGTCTTAAAGGTTTACCACCCTGATGTAATCCACGAGCATGTGTATGAAGCTGACACATCTAAAAACATGATCAGGTCAAATCTGGGATTCAAAATCAGTATCATGCCACATAGGGATGCAACTCGGCCCAGAGAATGGCCGACCCTTTGACAACTGAGCATCCTCCTCCTCCTTACCCCTGCTCCCCAACCCCCAACCCTTTGTCACTGGAACAAAAGTTGATCACACCATCTGTATGCTATGACCGAAAGACAGACTCCTTGGTCCAGTGGAAGAACTTCCACCCACAGAGCGGAAGGTCCGGGGATTTCTTCCCCAGCCGCATCATACCAATAGTCGTTAAAAGATTGTACTTGTTGTTACCCTGTCTATTGCTCTGCATTAAGGGGCTAAAACAAGGACTGGTCAGCTCGGAGTCAGTATACTGTGTCTGGGGTATGTCCGCAGCATGGTATCTGTTTGCTTGCACTATAAATCAGCATCAATCCCCACTAGTACAAGCAGCCTCACACACACGTGCATGCACATCGCTATATAAGTGCAATAATCTTCGACGCAAATACGTTCACATCATTTCAGTTCCCCTTAGTGAGAGTAGTGACTGCTGGTGGACTATTGTTAAGTATGTTCATGGGGGAAGCATGCAGGAATAACTGCCCATTCGTTATTTACAAGCGTTAGTGCAATGACAATTATTCCTCAAGTTCCTGTTTTCAGTAAATTGTTGCAAATGTTGGTGAATTTTGTGCACAATGTGGTCCACATAGTTACAGGTCTAAGCTTGATGTCTTACGTAGGGGCAGCTGATAACTACAACCTGTGATCTAATTCACTTTGACTGGCTGTCACAACTGACATGGAACTTACATCAGCTGTCACATGTTCAACATTTGGGATAATTGTGTGTTGACAGGTGACATCAGCCAGCGGGTCAGCCAAGCGCAGCACGTTACATCACGAGAGAACATCCTCCCAGATCCGGCCACTTCCACACAGCCATCTCAGTGCAACAAGTAATTTCAGTCAGTGTTCAAGTGTGAGGGTTAAATGGCCTCAGTACTAAGATACTTTTGTGTATCTCCAGTGAAATCCTTTCCTCCGTAAAGTAATTATCTTACAGACAATATGTGTATACCCTGTGAGTAATTATGAAATAGAAAATCCTACTGTGTACATAATACACTTATCCTTTGTAACATGAAGTGAAGTAATGAATGGTAACAGCAGTCAAGAAGGCTAATGGGGGCTAACAGGGCAAGGGGGGCTAACAGAGGTAAGGGGGGCTAACAGAGGCAAGGTGGGCTAACAGAGACAAGGTGGGCTAACAGAGACAAAGGGGGGCTAACAGAGACAAGGTGAATGACATAGGCAAAGGGGGGCTAACAAGGCAAGGGGAGGGGCTAACAAGGCAAGGGGGGGGGGCTAACAGGGCAAGGGGGACTAACAGAGGTAAGGGGGGCTAACAGGGCAAGGGGGACTAACAGAGGTAAGGGGGGCTAACAGGGCAAGGGGGACTAACAGAGGTAAGGGGGGCTAACAGAGGTAAGGGGGGCTAACAAGGCAAGGGGGGCTAACAGGGCAAGGGGGACTAACAGAGGTAAAGGGGGGCTAACAGAGGTAAGGGGGACTAACAGAGGTAAAGGGGGGCTAACAGGGCAAGGGGGACTAACAGAGGTAAAGGGGGCTAACAGAGGTAAGGGGGGCTAACAGGGCAAGGGGGGCTAACAGAGGTAAGGGGGCTAACAGAGGCAAGGGGGGCTAACAGAGGTAAGGGGGGCTAACAGAGGTAAGGGGGGCTAACAGAGGTAAGGGGGGCTAACAGGGCAAGGGGGGCTAACAGAGGTAAGGGGGGCTAACAGGGCAAGGGGGGCTAACAGAGGCAAGGTGGGCTAACAGAGACAAAGGGGGGCTAACAGAGACAAGGTGAATGACATAGGCAAAGGGGGGCTAACAAGGCAAGGGGAGGGGCTAACAAGGCAAGGGGGGGGGGGGCTAACAGGGCAAGGGGGACTAACAGAGGTAAGGTGGGCTAACAGAGACAAGGTGGGCTAACAGAGACAAGGTGAATGACATAGGCAAAGGGGGGCTAACAAGGCAAGGGGAGGGGCTAACAAGGCAAGGGGGGGGGGGGGGCTAACAGGGCAAGGGGGACTAACAGAGGCAAGGGGGACTAACAGAGGCAAGGTGGGCTAACAGAGACAAAGGGGGGCTAACAGAGACAAGGTGAATGACATAGGCAAAGGGGGGCTAACAAGGCAAGGGGAGGGGCTAACAAGGCAAGGGGGGGGGGCTAACAGGGCAAGGGGGACTAACAGAGGTAAGGTGGGCTAACAGAGACAAGGTGGGCTAACAGAGACAAGGTGAATGACATAGGCAAAGGGGGGCTAACAAGGCAAGGGGAGGGGCTAACAAGGCAAGGGGGGGGGGGGGTGCTAACAGGGCAAGGGGGACTAACAGAGGTAAGGTGGGCTAACAGAGGCAAGGGGGGCTAACAGAGACAAGGTGGGCTAACAGAGGCAAGGGGGGCTAACAGAGACAAGGTGAATGACATAGGCAAAGGGGGGCTAACAAGGCAAGGGGAGGGGCTAACAAGGCGGGGGGGGGGGGGGTGCTAACAGGGCAAGGGGGACTAACAGAGGTAAGGTGGGCTAACAGAGGCAAGGGGGGCTAACAGAGACAAGGTGAATGACATAGGCAAAGGGGGGCTAACAAGGCAAGGGGAGGGGCTAACAAGGCGGGGGGGGGGGGGGGGGGGCTAACAGGGCAAGGGGGACTAACAGAGGTAAGGTGGGCTAACAGAGGCAAGGGGGGCTAACAGAGACAAGGTGAATGACATAGGCAAAGGGGGGCTAACAAGGCAAGGGGAGGGGAGGGGCTAACAAGGCAAGGGGGGGGGGGGGGGCTAACAGGGCAAGGGGGACTAACAGAGGTGAGGTTGATGAACTAACATGGCATGGTTGACTAGCAAGAGGCAAGGGAACTAACAACAGCAAAATGGCCTAACAAAAGCAAGGGGGGCTGACAGAGTCAAGAACGCTAATAAAGACAAATGGAAGACTAACAGAGAAAAGTTAAAAAGGCTAAGTGAGGCAATAAATTACATCCCCGGAGTATACTTAGGGAGACAAGGGGAAATAACAGAGACAAGGGGGGATAACGGAGACAAGGGGGATAACGGAGACGAGAGGCAATAATAGAGACAATGGGGGATTACGAAGACGAGGGGCAATAACGGAGACAAGGGGGGATAAACGGAGACATGGGGGGATAACGAGGAAACTAACCAGATAACTGAGCTGATGGAGGCTGTGGGAAATAAGGCAGACAAGTCATAAAATAAACAACAAAAGTCTTATTAAGGAATGTTTTTTTATTGAAAAGAATGGGAAAACATTTTGCTCATGACTTACAAAACTTTGATGTTCACATCTAAGTATAACTTATTTGGATCTACAATGACATTCAGGAGGTTTATGACAACTTGTTCATTGTAAATGACTGCAACTTCTCTTTCACAAGTAATAACAAGTCAAACTGAATGAACCGTCAGCCTTGCTTCCACCATCAGCTGTCACAATGTCACACTCTCTCCATGCTGATTCTGTACCAAGAATTACACTCAGCTGAAACAATGGCTCCTTCACAGTAAACAAGCTGTGATCCGTAAACCTAAAACTCTAAAAGTAATAAATAACTATCTTTTTTTGCACCAACATTTATGCACAGGTATAAACTTAATAATAAAATGTGGAGAATGTACTTGTGATACACATGAGATATTCCAACATAGGAAAATATTGCTTAATTTTATTAATTGCTCCTTATTACAATTATTTCATACTCTCTCCTAATGTGGACATGTACCTGCACTGTTCAGGTCTCCAAATGCAAACACAATACCTTAAATGGAAAATTATATAAATGTACCAAGAAAGACAAAACGTATATACGATACAATGACAACACACCAATGACCTCCTATATCAGGATAGTTTGTCCACATGGTCCCCGACCTGTAATCCAAGCATATCAGGTAGGCCTATCATGACAGACATGCACTTCTCATCTTTTCAAAATGTTACCAATCTAAGTGCATATTCAGTTAAAGAACAATACCACTCAAAAGAAGTTAGGAAACACTTGATTTCTTCACATGACTATCGTCAATCTGGCATGGCATGGCATGGGTGTTCTTGAACTTGTTTTGAGTAGTATATATTTTGATAAGGTCAGTAGAGTATGGGCAAACTATCCACTTTATTTCATTTTAAGATTATGTACAACAGATAAGAGTGTATACTCATACAGACTTAAACATGATATTTCTCTTGGAGGGTGGCAAATAAAATCTGTACAATAATGATCTCCATGTTCCCTGTCGATGTAAATGACTAACCTGCTGTCATTTCATCTCTGGAAAAAGAGACGAAGCAGGAATGGTTTTCTTCATATTCTTTTACTAAGTGCCCAAATTTTTCACTTCCTGCATTTGTTTTCTTAATGTGATTAATGCTTGTTTTTATGGTTGAGGTTCCCATGCCAGTAAAGGCACAACGTTTGTAGACCATTAAAGTAACACAAATTAACAACAATACTTGTGGATACAAAAATAGTGCAATTATAGCAGCAATATGTACAGTTTCAAATTGCGAACTTAGTATTGTGTACAACCTTCAACTTAAAAAAAAATGTTTTTGCATAATGTTCACATAACATCCTACTCCTTGAAGTTATTTCTAAGTTCAATAAATCTTATTACCGGGAAGTACATATCTAAAAATATTATATCAAATTAATGCACCAAAGAAGATATCATATGGATCCATGTATAGTTTCATATCAATTCAGTTTGTTAAATATTATATCACTGAATATGGAATAACACAACAATGTATCAACTATATACAAACCTAAACAGAAAACAGTTTTTTCCACTCTTGTCAACAACCCCATTTAACTTAAACCTCATAAAAATATAATCTTCATAACCCAATCGGCATGACAATTTTGCGCTACAAACCTGAAGTAAAATCAAGACAAAAACAGAAATTAAGATGTACCCAAACTCATGTCAAGATTCTATTTAGTGTAAACTGCTAAATATTTTTAAGCATAATTTAAATAAAGAATGGCTGAGATCACCTAAATGTGTGAAGACTAAACGACTTATCTCACCCAAACATTGATGAGACTGATGCAAGGAAGGTCTAGAACTTAATGTAAAGTAACATTACGTGTCTATCCAGTGTCAGCAGGTCCTCGAGAACAACTGTTAACAGCATCCTATGGCTAGCAATACTTAAGGACAAAATGAACCGAGTATTTAAGTGTGTTATTTCTTATGAGCTTGGGTTTGGATTTTCCTGGTCTTCCCGATCCTGGCTTGTGTCTAGTTCCACACGTGTTTCTGGCAGTGCTCCATGGCCTGGAAGACAAGGAAAGAAGAGTGAGTGAGTGAGTGAGTGAGTGAGTGAGTGAGATGGAGGGTGGGAGGATGGTGAGATGGAGGGTGGGAGGATGGTGGGTAAGTGAGTGAGTGAATATATCTAAGTACTCACGTTACACTTCCTTGCATATCCAAGTACTCTTGTTACACTTCCTTGCATATCCAAGTACTCAAGTTACACTTCCTTGCATATCCAAGTACTCAAGTTACACTTCCTTGCATATCCAAGTACTCAAGTTACACTTCCTTGCATATCCAAGTACTTACGTTACACTTCCTTGCATATCCAAGTACTCACGTTACACTTCCTTGCATATCCAAGTACTCACGTTGCACTTCCTTGCATATCCAAGTACTCACATTACACTTCCTTGCATATCCAAGTACTCATGTTACACTTCCTTGCATATCCAAGTACTTACGTTATACTTCCTTGCATATCCTAGTACTCACATTACACTTCCTTGCATATCCAAGTACTCACATTACACTTCCTTGCATATCCAAGTACTCACATTGCACTTCCTTGCATATCCAAGTACTCACATTGCACTTCCTTGCATATCCAAGTACTCAAGTTACACTTCCTTGCATATCCAAGTACTCAAGTTACACTTCCTTGCATATCCAAGTACTCACGTTGCACTTCATGGCATTGTCTTTGTTGGCACACCAGAAGCTTGGTCCAAAGGAACACTTCTCCTTCCCCAGCAGCTTGCTCTGGAAGTGGAGCTTGGTGTGGATGCCCCGACTGGCTGGACACAGGCTGATGGTCTGGCAGACAAAACACAAGGCTTAGGAACCATGTTATAAAATTAAAATAGTGCCACGGCACTGTAGCTCACTGGCATTTGTCGTCAACATCCTACAATGTCAACATAGACGGCCACATAAAACAGTTGTGGTCAGCATTGCTATTCAATTTTTTTCTGTATAAATACCAGGGACAAAAGCATTAACAAAAATGCTGAGTCCCATTACCAACTACACAGGTACCAACTTGAATTTAATAATGATTGTTTTTGTTTAACACCACACTCTGCAATATTACAGCTATAAAACGGCAGATTGTAAATAATCGAGTCTGGACCAGACAATCCAGTGATTGACATCATGAGCATCGATCTACGTAATTGGGATACGATGACATGTATAAACTAAGTCAGCGAGTCTGACAATCAGATCCCGTTAGTCGCTCTTACGACAAACAGTCGCCTTTTATGGCAAGCATGGGTTGCTGGAGACCTTTTCTACCCCCAATCTTCACAGGTCATTAAATAATGAACAAAAATGACATAAAAAGTAATGGACATAAATGGCTGCTGTGGTGCTTCATGGGTTCAGTGGTTTCTGAGGAGATGATGTTAACAGTGGGAGAAAAAGCACTTTCAGTGAATTTAATATTCAATATTGAAATTATTGTACCAAACATCCCCACAAAATTTCAGCCCTACAAATTGTATGTCCAGTCAATCAGGAAACAGTAGTCTGATAGTGCGTGTGTTCTGTTTATTTTGGATTATAGAAACATACAAGCTCAGAACATTGGTCAGCCAATCAAATAATATAAAATGGCTATTTAGTAATGAGAGAATGAAGTTCAATTAATTACGTTTTTACAAAATCATAACAAACTACCACATTAGCATGACAAAAAGACCAATAAACATGACACGACACTTCCTTGCTTCTTATCATCTGTCTCACCTGGCAGATTTGCTTGGGATCAAGGTCACTGGCAAGAAGGTCAAGGACAAGTGGTGCGTACTGGTCAACGAAAGCCAAACACTGAAACCAAAACAGAAACAGTGAAGAAGGACAATACTCATGAGTACATGTTCTGACTCCAAATCAAGACTATGTGAACTTCAAATAATCTATATAGAGCTGTCAGACTTCTCACGTCCTTCGAACAGGAAACAACAGTCTGAAACCTGAAAAGTACTTGCTGATAGTTTGTTTGTTGTTTAACTCCGCACTCAGCAATACTCCGGCTATATGATGGCAGACAGTGTCCAGTGCATTTCAGTGTGACCTCTGCAAGCAGGTGGTCACTAAGCTGAGATCCATGGACAGGGACCAGACAACACAGGTCAGTGAACATGCGGTCACTTGCTCAGTTTGGAGGGTAATTCAGTCGTATTACATTTTCAGAGTAGGTTTGGTTTGTTTGTTGTTTAACTCCGCACTTAGCAATATTCCAGCTATATGACGATGGTCTGTAAATGATTAAATCTGGATCAGACAATCCAGTGATTGACATCATGAGCATCGATCCACGCAATTGGGATATGATGACATGCATCAACCAAGTCAGCGAGCCTGACCACCCGATCCCGTTAGTCGCCTCTTACGACAACCATGGTCGCTTTTTACGGCAAGCATGGGTTGCTGAAGACCTATTTTTAACCTGGATCTTCACGGGGCTAAAAGTACTTGCAGGAGTTCTTGTTGAACCAAAGTCATCATGTTAATACTGATCCAAAAGTACACATCCAGTTTGGCATCTGAGTATGTCACAAGAACTCACCTGGTTTGTCATCTGAGCAGACAGAAAGTTGCAGACTTTGTCCAAGACCATCTCGACATCCTGCACTGTGGCATTCTCCTTCAGCAGTTCATCAGCGTAGTTCATCACAGTCACACACAGGTCACACAGCTCGCTGTTCACCTTCAGGGGCGCTAGAGGAGAGAGATGCCATTATTGTTGATATCACACTGAAGGCTGGATTTCAGGTACACATGTCACAGTGATGTAGCGAATGCTGTTGAATGCCAGTCAGCAATATTTCAGCAATATCATGACCCACATAAATAATCCAGTCAGCAACATTACAGCAATATTGCAACCCATATAATTTTTTTTTTTTTATGTTGTCTAAAGCCACACTCAGCAATATTCCATCTATATAAAGGCGATCTGTAAATAATCGAGTCTGGACCAGACAATCCTGTGATTGACATCATGAGCATCAATCCACGCAATTGGGATACCATGACATCCATCAACCAAGTCAGTATGCCTGACCACCCGATCCTGTCAGTCGCCTCTTACTACAAGCATAGTCGCTTAAGGGACTTCACGGGTCACCCATATAAATAATTCCGTCAGTAATATCACAACCCATATAAATATTCCAGTCAGCAATATCACAACCCATATAAATAATTCTGTCAGCAATATCACAACACATATAAATAATTCCGTCAGCAATATCACAACCCATATAAATATTCCAGTCAGCAATATCACAACCCATATAAATAGTTCTGTCAGCAATATCACAACCCATATAAATAATCCCGTCCATAATATCACAACCCATATAAATAATCCAGTCAGCAATATCACAGCCCATGTAAATAGTTCTGTCAGCAATATCACAACCCATATAGATAATCCCGTCCATAATATCACAACCCATATAAATAATCCAGTCAGCAATATCACAGCCCATATAAATAGTTCTGTCAGCAATATCACAACCCATATAAATAATCCCGTCCATAATATCACAACGCATATAAATAAATCAGACAGCAATATCACAGCCCATATTACATCAAATTACATCATCTGTGTTTCGCTATAATTGAAACCAAACTGAGGACTTCATTTTGTTTTTTCGCCCTTCAATAGAAAAAAAGAATCAGAAGGGAACACATACCCAGTAAACATTAATAATAACACAACCCACCTTTTTTGTTGCTGTTCCGTGCACAAAGACCAAGGGCTTGGCAGACTACATCTGCATCAAGTTCCTGGACAAGGAGCTCAATGATGGCTGGGCCGTATGTGTTGACAATGTCGGTGCACTCTTGTCGGATGGTACCTGGCAGAAGGTTACACACCTTATCCAGGGCAGCCTCAACAGCAGCCTAGAGGGGGACACAATACTCACATCAGATGGGACACAATACTCACATCAGAGGGGACACAATACTCACAACAGAGGGGACACAATACTCACATCAGAGGGGGACACAATACTCACATCAGAGGGGACACAATACTCACATCAGAGGGGACACCATACTCACATCAGAGGGGACACAATACTCACATCAGAGGGGACACAATACTCACATCAGAGGAGGACACAATACTCACATCACAGGGGCCACAATACTCACATCAGTGGGGACACAATACTCACATCAGAGGAGACATAATACTCACATCAGAGGGGACACAATACTCACATCAGAGGGGACACAATACTCACAACAGAGGGGACACAATACTCACATCAGAGGGGACACAATACTCACATCAGAGGGGGACACAATACTCACATCAGAGGGGACACAATACTCACATCAGAGGGGGGCACAATACTCACATCAGTGGGGACACAATATTCACATCAGAGGGGACACAATACTCACATCAGTGGGGACACAATACTCACATCAGTGGGGACACAATACTCACATCAGAGGGGGACACAATGCTCACATCAGTGGGGACACAATACTCACATCAGAGGGGGGCACAATACTCACATCAGTGGGGACACAATATTCACATCAGAGGGGACACAATACTCACATCAGTGGGGACACAATACTCACATCAGAGGGGGACACAATACTCACATCAGTGGGGACACAATGCTCACATCAGTGGGGACACAATACTCACATCAGAGGGGGGACACAGTAATCACATCAGAGGGGAGGGGGGAGGGGACACAGTATATAAAAAGGATTCTGTGGCAGTGAATTATTTATTATTAGTATTAATTTTGTTTGTACCGATACAGACACAAGTTTGTATTGATACAGTACCAACATTACAAAAGTACTGATACATTGATACTGTGATGAACGATAATATCCCTATATCTAAGATAACTGACACAATTCAGACCACTTACAAGGTGAGATAACATACTGTAAACAGTCAATATTGATGCGTAAGGGACTTACCTGAGTCCTGTTGTTCCCTAGGAGAGTGTCCAGTTCATGCATAACGAACTCACAAATGACACATTGAGGGTCTGCTGATGCCTTGATCTTTGGTTTCATCGATGGGCTCTTTGAGACTGCAATGATGCACATATTTCTGAGATGTGAGGGGATATTAGATTTGGGTAATCATCAATAGTGAGTGAGTGAGTATGGTTTTACGCCGCTTTTAGCAATATTCCAGCAATATCACGGCGGGGAACACCAGAAATGGGCTTCACACATTGTACCCATCGGGATTCGAACACGGGTCTTCGGTGTGACGCGCGAACACTTTAACCACTAGGCTACCAGACAGCCCCTCATCAATAGTGAATGAGGGATTGAAGTAGTTGGGCCTCAATGAAGCCTTGAACAGTATTTCTGCTATATCACAGCTTGTCTGTCTTACTTGATGCAGGCCTTAGACATTTACGACATTGGTGAAACCCACAAGCATGGGTATGATGCTGTCAAACCTAGAAACATAATCAGGGCGAACTGGGATTCAACCCCACACTCTGGCATGATGTCTCCGGCATCAGTTTCTGCAACTCTGCACAATGAATTGTGGCACCAGAGATGATGGGGATCCTCCCAATACAGTTCCAAGCTTAAGAAGACCTAAAACACCTACAGAGTCCCAGACACATGGCGCCATGTAGAGAACTGCGTCCTGAACAGCGCCAGGCTGGTATACTGACCTTCAGCGACCTTGCTGCTTGTACACAGACGCAGGGTCTTGCAGACACTTTTGGGGTCAAGTTTATTGACCAGTAAGTTGATGACAGCTGGACCATACTCCTGGACGAACTGGCTACACTCGGCGCTGATGGTTGCTGGGAGCAGGGTGCACACCTTCTCCAGTGCTGCTTCAACCTCGGCCTGTAACAGGAAGTCAATACTGAAGACTCTAGAGCAGAGTGAGTGAGTGAGTTGGGTTTAACGCCACTTTTAACAGTATTCCAGTTATATCGCGGTGTGTCAGCTTAATGTGGGAGGAAAGCCTGAAGTTATGAAGGTCTCAGACGTTTACCACTTCGGTGAAACCCACGAGCACGGGTATGGTGCTGAATAACCTAGAAACATAATCGGGGCAAACCGGGATTCGAACCCACAATCAGAGGTTTCTGGCGTGCCCAAGGGAGGCAACTCTGCACAGTGAATCGCGGCGCCTTAGACGACTGGGCCACCCGTGCCCCCCCTCTGGAGCAGAGCTGGGTACTACCATTGTTATTGAACTGCAATAGATTAAGGAAGAGAATATATGGATGTCAGCTTCTTTATTATGAGGAACACAACTTTCAGAGAATATCCTTACTCCATCAGGTGATGAAGGAGTAAGCATACACTACGAAACATTGTGTTCCTCATAATAAAGAAGTTGACATCAATAAATTCTTTACCTTTTGTGCATTACTTCTGAATGCCTTTAAAGGAATTATTCTTATAGGTTTTATGTGTTTTGGTACCACAAAATGTAGTTGTTTGGTTTGTTATTTAACGCTGCACTCAGCAATATTCCAGCTATATGACAGCAGTGTGTAAATAATAAAGTCTGGACCAGAGAATCCAGTGATTGATATCATGAGCATCGATCCACGCAATTGGGATTGATGACATGCATCAAACAAGTCAGCAAAGCTGACTACCCAATCCCATTAGTCACCTCTTAAGACAAGCATAGTCGTCTTTTACAGAAAGCATGAGCTGCTGAAGACCTATTCTATCCCAGATCTTCACGGGTCACAAAGTATAGTGATGGGCAGGGTAACACATGATAAGGACATAAGGTGCTCAGTAACAAAGACAGGACATTCATATATTCTCTTCCTTACGTATATCACTTCTATATGCCTTCCAAAGACCTGCATTAGATTGTTACACTACTGAGAATAATCCTGTCCACCATATTTCCTTGCCGTTAACAGAGACCGGGGTATCAACCTAACCAGTGTGTACTCCACTGTGCTTTTACCACAAATGTACCATAAATGGACATCTTGATTACCCTATCGCTTGTGTCACAGTCAGATCCGTGTCACCACTACACCTCCAGTGTACTTAAATAATCCTCTCCTGTCATCATAATGTTATCTAAATCCTATCCCCTCTTCTGTCAATATATTGATATCTTTGTACCTTAATCCTATGTCTATGTCATTGGTTTCGTCATTATATTGTTATCTTTGTACCTTAATCCTATGTCTATGTCATTGGTTTCGTCATTATATTGTTATCTTTGTACCTTAATCCTAAGTCTATGTCTTTGGTTTCGTCATTATATTGTTATCTTTGTACCTTAATCCTATGTCTATGTCATTGGTTTCGCCATTATATTGTTATCTTTGTACCTTAATCCTATGTCTATGTCATTGGTTTCGCCATTATGTTGTTATCTTCGTACCTTAATCCTATGTCTATGTCATTGGTTTCGTCATTATATTGTTATCTTTGTACCTTAATCCTAAGTCTATGTCTTTGGTTTCGTCATTATATTGTTATCTTTGTACCTTAATCCTAAGTCTATGTCTTTGGTTTCGTCATTATATTGTTATCTTTGTACCTTAATCCTATGTCTATGTCATTGGTTTCGTCATTATATTGTTATCTTTGTACCTTAATCCTATGTCTATGTCTTTGGTTTCGTCATTATATTGTTATCTTTGTACCTTAATCCTATGTCTATGTTTTTGGTTTCGTCATTATATTGTTACCTTTGTACCTTAATCCTATGTCTATGTCTTTGGTTTCGTCATTATATTGTTACCTTTGTACCTTAATCCTATGTCTATGTCATTGGTTTCGTCATTATATTGTTATCTTTGTACCTTAATCCTATGTCTATGTCATTGGTTTCGTCATTATATTGTTATCTTTGTACCTTAATCCTATGTCTATGTCATTGGTTTCGTCATTATATTGTTATCTTTGTACCTTAATCCTATGTCTATGTCATTGGTTTTGTCATTATATTGTTATCTTTGTACCTTAATCCTATGTCTATGTCATTGGTTTTGTCATTATATTGTTATCTTTGTACCTTAATCCTATGTCTATGTCATTGGTTTCGTCATTATATTGTTATCTTTGTACCTTAATCCTATGTCTATGTCATTGGTTTCGTCATTATATTGTTATCTTTGTACCTTAATCCTAAGTCTATGTCTTTGGTTTCGTCATTATATTGTTATCTTTGTACCTTAATCCTATGTCTATGTCATTGGTTTCGTCATTATATTGTTACCTTTGTACCTTAATCCTATGTCTATGTCATTGGTTTCGTCATTATATTGTTATCTTTGTACCTTAATCCTATGTCTATGTCATTGGCTTTGTCATTATGTTGTTATCTTCATACATTCATCCCACCTTGTGCTATGTAAACATCATGACATATATATATAGTACTCTATGCACTTACTAAGCATTCACTTGATGAAGGAGCAAGAAGTAGCTAACCATTAAAAAGTGTCAAATATTCATTTCTCTATTTTCTAAATAAAAAAAACTCACAAAACACAAATATTCCCTTGATAGCATACCATTTGGGATGTGGTGGACTGGCATTCAGAAACGAGTGAGCATGGTTTTACGCCGCTCGTAGCAATATTCCAGCAATATCACGGCAGCGTTTGGAAATTACATGATGTATAAAACATCCACAACTATACATCAGTACAGCATTATTAATTTGCCTTCATATTGCCCCAATATATTTGTTTATGAGATACAGATCATTCTCTGAAAGCTTGGCTCACTGATACAAGGAATTACGAAGCCTTGATGAGGATCTTCTGATTGGAAAGTTCACCTGATGCCACCTTCTACTTCACACAGATAAGTATCATATTGGTGTAAAAGATCTGATTTTAAGAGACTGATCTGGGGGTACAGACATACAACCTACTTGTGAACTGTTAGCTGTGATGAGAGAATCCACGGTGGTCATGACAAACTCACAGATGATACAGCCTACATCAGCACCAACTTTAGGCTTGACAGACCTCATTCCTGTGAAAGAAAGATCAGTCGCGTTCAGTTGAAAATATATCACCACATGATTATACACTAAATTCAACCATACCAGATCACTATCAAATTTCCAAATGGATGTGTTAAGCATGCTTAAATACATGGGAGCACACCCATGAATCCTCTGTTCTCTCTGGATCTGTGCATGAAGATATATACGCAAATGTTCAATATTAAGTTTCGGAGAGAGACTCAACGTCAACATTTTCATGAAAATGATAAAAATCAAATTGCAATATTATTAATGTAATGAAAACATGGCGAAGAAACTAGCGTCCTGAAACTACTTTATTAATTGAAATTAATTTTTGTCTGAATCATAGAGACAGAATCCATAAAGCCATACTTCACAATCCATGCTTGACATGTGTTGTAGCCATTGTGGCCACCAAATACCCAATTCATATCACTTCAAATGAGGTAACAAGAGTCATCAGAAAATGACAAATACACCAGCCCCAACAAGTTTGAAAGAGCGAATCACCTAAAGTCCAACTTGATGAGAGAATTTCTAATCTGTCTGTCCATATACAAGAGTAGTTTTTGAGCTATAAAGACAATACTATGAAATTGGGATTCAGAACTTTGTATTTCTATGTCAATCAAAATCAAACTTGTTGCCATTGAAAGAGAAATACATAAAATCTAAAAATTGCTAAATAGCAAAGGGCACCATTTGATAACCTGGTTTTTGTGTGTGCACAGTTTCAAGAAAAAACACCTATTAGGTTTAGATATATGGTCCAGACAAACACCACTTTAAACAGAGTCAAACTTGTTGCCATGGAAACAGGAAAAATTATATTTTGTTAAAATTCCTAAATAGCAAAAGGCATCACTTCAGGCCTTGGTTAATACATGTACCAAGTTTGGATGAAAATTCTCTCACAGTTGTAAAGTTGTGCTACAGAAATGACACCTACCCCCAACTTTTAGAGACCAAGTCCAAATTGTTTCCATGGAAATCAAGAAAAATAGACATGCTATAACTCCCCAAATAGCATCACTTCATTACATGTTTGATATATCTGCCAAGTTTTGTTGAAAGATATTCAACGTTTTTTTAGTTGGGTTCAATGCTAAAAATCTGTAAATAGTAAAAGGCACCACTTCAGGACCTGTTTGATATCATTTCCAATTTTTGTTGAAAAATATAAAACAGTTTGGGAGCTCCAAAAACGAAATGACTACGGACGGATAGAAGGACAGACAGACGAAGCGTCGACTATATCACCCCACCCACATTGTATGCCGGGGGATAACAATAGCTTATACTATGGTTATAGATCTAATTGAATCTGAAATCATCTATATGGAATATGATGTATTCCTACCCTGAGCACACAAGCCAATTGACTTGCAGATTTCATCCGGCTTCAAGTTCTGGATGAGCAGTTTGATGACGGTGGCACCATACGTGTTGACGAAGTTGACACATTCTTGACTGATGGTGGATGGCAACAAGTCACACACCTTGTCCAGGGCCGCCTCCACTGCCGCCTTGTTAAAACAGACAGACACAGTTTCTCCATATACACTTGTACTCATACAGTGTACAGTACTCATCAGCCAACACAATACACCTCCTGCACTCTCACAGGTTGTCACTCAACTGCAAGCCTTTAGCAAACCAAGATGGCTGCCATAAAGTCATTCCCAAATCAAAGAGGGTAAGTTTCGTATTCGAGGGGAAGTTTGTATCCACATATTAACCAGTCTGAGGTACCAATGTGCAACAATCGATAATGTTTACAGCCAGTGAGTATTCATTCACAGATTCTTAGTGGTTATTCAAAGTCTTCTTTGGTACATGTAATCAAATGAAAGCCATATGCTTTATGCAGCGGCCAGCCAGTACAATCTGAGATGACTTTTTACAATATGTTGCACATTTGGCTATGTCATACTTGGAACAACCATTCAGAGAGTGTGTGTTAGACCTGATCAAAATCAGAAATAAGAAGTACAGAAATAAAAATAGCAATGCCATCCGTTGGATAGGTCATATTGGCAGTACTTTACACTTTACAAAGCCATATTTAGTACTTGTTCTGAATATTTTTTGGAAATTGACCTTAAGGTCTGCAAAGTCAGCACAGACAACTGAAGCTGACTTTCTTTGTTGTCCAGCAATCTCAAGTACGAACCAGACAAATCTGCCATTGATTTTCCACACCCCTGCCAAATGTGTCGAATGTTGCATCAGCTCACAACAGATATACAGTCAAGTCTCGTTAATCCGACACCTGTTCATCCGACATTCGCCTTTATCAGACACTAATGATGGGAACCGATTTAATCAGTGCTATTTAGGCCTGTTAATCCGACAGTCTCGCACTCCGACAGATCTAATTTGCAATGAATCACTCATTAATCAGTCTCGTTATTCAAACACAGTGATCAGCATGCTCCGTGGTCATGTGCCCGCGAGTACACAGCCCCATGTTTTGAAGTGAGATGAGAAGTGAGACAATAAACTTGCTTAACAATAAACAATTAATGCTTTAAGAAATTAATCACATGCTTAGATTACTTCAATATTATTAAAATTAGATACATGTTCTCGCTAATGCTGAAGACATTCCATTACAGGTCACGTTAGACAACCTTTCGCAAACTTTGACCGAACAATGAAATGACTAACACGAAGTCGACATTAGCCACTTAGAAAGCAACTTTCTTGAGCTTTGCAGCACTAGTTTCAAAATGGCGACTTCCAATCCAGACTATGCGTTTTAAAATACAGCCCGTAATCGTAGTTTTGTGTTAAGCTTTAGAGTTTGCATGATTAGAAAACATATTCCGCAAACAATGTAACATAACAATATGAATATTTCATTTTTCATTTTTTTATTATGTGTTTGTATCATTATCTATCGTGAAGTTGACCGATTTTCAATCATGAAGGCTGATACAACTTAATTTCGTTTATCTGACATACTCGTTAATCCGACATAATCATATGCGACCTACCATGTCGGATTAACAGGACTTGACTGTGCAATGGCAAGTAAGAATACATTTACAGCACTTTTGTGCATGATTCACATAGAGTTATGCATGCGTGACATCAATATTCAATCATTCAACACAAGACATCTTTGAAAGAATAACAAGGTCCTTCAGCATGTTCAGGGAGGTAAATTTATAAGAACAAGCAATATTGGACTTAAAAAAATAAAAGAATTAGTTCTCAGGCAATGGCTTTTGAAAATATAGTGCAGTTGGGTGGTGTCTTTTTTTCTGTTTTTTTGTTGTTCAAACTAGTATGTAACCAAATAAAGAGTTATGCAACAAAAAAAACAGTTGTATACAATCAACCTGGGAAAGGCCTACATAAATGTATTCCTTGATGAGTAAAGTACTGAAATACAGTATTTGACTACCCTTGGACTTTGGATGATATTTAACGATTTTTCATATATTTTTAAAAATAGAAATAAAAACGAAACATGCGGCAAACTTAATGATGCGGGCGGTGCCTGAGAACCAAGGCTTATTTTTTTAGCCTAAGGAAGTATTTCTTTACCTGACTCCTATTGTTCCCAAGAATTTGATCCACTTCAGTCAAAGCAAATTCACAAATAGTGCATTCAACGCTGACCTTGATGTTTTTACGGGTTTCCATGACCTTGACCTTTGTTTGGTGGGAAGTCAATCCAATACGGGTCATGGGCACAATCTTGGCTTGTGTACACAGCTTCAGATACTCACACACAACTGTTGGGTCCTACCATAAATAAATAAGTGTGTCTTCAGTCTATGCACATCATAACATGGATACAACATACTTCTTTAATTTTGTACATTTTTTCGTTTTCATTATCAATTTTCTTTTCCGAAGCCCTGATACAAAAAAAGCAAAGACTGCCCTAAGGGAAGTGTTTATAAAGACATATACACACACACACACACACATTATAAGCAAATAATTAATGAACAAAACAAAAATACTTTATTGCTTTCAAAAATCTGATTTGAAGAGTTATGTCCCTTGGATCTACAAGAATCCACCTGCTTGAAAACAAGATTGGCTTTAGTGATGTCAGCACCACACCTGTGTCAACAGCTTGAGTCTAGATCTGCATTTGATCTTCCCATATTAGTGTATATTCCCTCATATTACTGTTGAACGTGAATCACTCATTTCATGTGTGTGACAACTCCATCCGTTTATCTTATAGACATCAAATGAAACTGTAACCTTAATTTGAGACTCTAACACAAGTACATGTAAAAGAGACCCGTGAAGATCCGGGGTAGAATAGGTCTTCAGCAACCCATGCTTGCCGTAAAAGGCGACTATGCTTGTTGTAAGAGGCGACTAACGGGATCGGGTGGTCAGGCTCTCTGACTTGGTTGATGCATGTCATCGTATCCCAATTGCAAGGATCGATGCTCATGATATCAATTACTGGATTGTCTGGTCCAGACTTGATTATTTACAGACCGCCATCATATAGCTGAAATATTGCTGAGTGCGGCGTTAAACAAACAAACATAACATATAACTAACAATCTTTCTGATGTATCTACAAAAGAAACTATTTCTTGGAAAAACGGTACAGCTCCAATGACCCTTAAGTAACTGAAACTTGGGAAAACAGTAATCTAAAAAGGATTTATTTTTATGACTATTTTATAATTATGGAAATTTATGTATTCACCCAAAACAATTTTGCAACTAGAAGACTGGGTTAACAAGCACACATGGAACCATATTAACATGGCTTTTTGAAGATCAAACAAACATTATGAAATGTTATTATTTTACCAATCAGTACATGAAGAACCATGTCTGACCCTAATTGTGATGCATACACAAGGTGACGTCCTTACCAGCTCATTTGCTAACAGCTGAAACAGGATGGCAGCATACGTCTCCACGTCCTGGACACACTGGAAGAAAAGGAAGAAAATGCTGCAATTATGATGAAAATGGGGAAACTGTTTTGTTTCATAACACTTTCGGCTGAAGTCACAGTGATCTTTGATCATCTAATGTCGCCTTGACCATGATAAAGGTTATATACCACTCAATATAAGTTAAGGTCCACCCAATTCTTTCACATTACAATTAATCTGACATGACAGGACCACCCAATTCTTTCACATTACAATTAATCTGACATGACAGGACCACCCAATTCTTTCACATTACAATTAATCTGGCATGACAGGACCACCCAATTCTTTCACATTACAATTAATCTGACATGACAGGACCACCCAATTCTCTCACATTACAATTAATCTGGCATGACAGGACCACCCAATTCTTTCACATTACAATTAATCTGGCATGACAGGACCACCCAATTCTCTCACATTACAATTAATCTGGCATAACAGGACCACCCAATTCTATCACATTACAATTAATCTGGCATAACAGGACCACCCAATTCTATCACATTACAATTAATCTGGCATGACAGGACCACCCGATTCTCTCACATTACAATTAATCTGGCATGACAGGACCACCCAATTCTTTCACATTACAATTAATCTGACATGACAGGACCACCTAATTCTTTCATATTACAATTAATCTGGCATGACAGGACCACCCAATTCTCTCACATTACAATTAATCTGGCATGACAGGACCACCCAATTCTTTCACATTACAATTAATTTGACATGACAGGACCACCCAATTCTCTCACATTAAAATTAATCTGGCATGACAGGACCACCCAATTCTCTCACATTACAATTAATCTGGCATGACAGGACCACCCAATTCTCTCACATTACAATTAATCTGGCATGACAGGACCACCCAATTCTCTCACATTACAATTAATCTGGCATGACAGGACCACCCGATTCTTTCACATTACAATTAATCTGACATGACAGGACCACCCAATTCTTTCACATTACAATTAATCTGGCATGACAGATCAACTGTAGTAATATGAAAGAATTGGGTTGTCCTGAACATTTCTGAGTAGTATAGTAAAGAAATGGTATTTATCATTTGATCAACTTTCTTGCTGTTTCCCTGTGATAGTGTTTAACACCAGCCAGAAATTGCAACTTGGACAAGAAGGGGGTATCTGCACATACATGCACAGTAAAGACATATGGTTGTTACAACATGCTACTGTGCAGGTCAGCTGACACTTGCATCGCTTGCGAACACGTCAAACCAGTGATTCTTTAAATGACAAACTGATATTCCAGATCACCCATACTTATTATCTTCCTGAAAGATGATGTCACAAGTTCCAGGTGAAGTATCACCCCAGACTCTTCCGCTCCTACAACTGTCAGATCTAGGTTTTCTCTTCCATGTCTACCTGTTGCAGATTGCTTGTTATCACACTGGTGAGTTACCTTACTACTGATAAAACGGAGATATAAATACACTGACATACTTAAGTTGAATGTTCTCAGACAAAAGGGCCGTCCCACATGCTAGACAGGCTACATTGCGTCAATTGCTGGCCTCCCAAGCTGAATATTACCAACCTGTTTTTGAGCAGTACCGAGGTATGGGCAGATATTATCTTCGACAAACTGTTTCAGCTCAGTCTGGAACACACATCATCATCATCAATATCAATATCAATATCATCATCATCATCATCATCAAAATCAACTCTAGACCAGATAATCCAGTGAGTGAAAGCATGAGCATCATTCAATACCAAGAGTACACTGTCAGGCAATCAGCCAAGTCACCGAGCCTAGCCAGCTGTCGGCTGTTACAAGTACAGTATATTTAGGACCTACTCTGAAGACCTGTTAAGATTTGGGGTAGAATAGGTCTTCAGCAACCCATGTTTGCCGCAAAAGGCGACCATGCTTGTCGTAAGAGGCGACTAACAGAATCAGGTGGTCAGACTCGCTGACTTGGCTGATGATGCATGTCACCATCCCAATTGCGTGGATCGATGCTCATGATGTCGATCACTGGATTGTCTGATCCAGATTTAATCATTTACAGACCATCGTCATATAGCTGGAATATTGTTAAACAACAAAACAAACAAAACATACTCTGAAAATGTAATACGACTGAATTACCCCCCAAACTGAGCAAGTGACCGCATGTTCACTGACCTGTGTTGTCTGGTCCCTGTCCATGGCTCTCAGCTTAGTGACCACCTGCTTGCAGAGGTCACACTCAAATGCACTGGACACTGGCTTCTGTGCTGCATGCTGATGACAAGAAAAGACAATTAGGTCCGATAAAGCCTGTTGTCGGATTAACAAGACTTGACTGAATTTGTGTTTCTAAAATAGTGATCAAATCATTACGCCAATCATTTATGTTAGACATTTTCTAGTTCAAAAGACACCACATCAAAGAGATGCAATGTCCTCTACATCAACATAGGATGGAGGGTAAGAGTGCCTGGATTATGCTCAGTGATCTGGATGGTTCTTACCGCTCGCTCCAGAACTTCCTGTGTACACATGCCGAGCAGTCCACAGATCTGGTTGGGGTTCTGGAACAGCCAACCAACATAGTGTAAATATCAAGCTGGAAGAGTCCAAGCATTTTACTTGAAGCATTACATAAGTCAGCCTAAAAGGTACATGTAAATTCAACATTTGTCTTTGACATAATCATTGCTTGCACGGCTGCTACAGCTTGTAAAAAAAATTCTATATAGATCCTGCTTTTTTCAACACTCATTTTTTACCACTTAAGAAAATGTGACTAGGCAAGTGAATGCTTTACCACAAGTGAAGGCGTTACCTCAAGTGAAGGCCTTACCACTAGTGAAGGCGTTACCTCAAGTGAAGGCTTTACCACTAGTGAAGACGTTACCTCAAGTCAAGGCGTTACCTCAAGCGAAGGCTTCACCACTAGTGAAGGCGTTACCTCAAGTGAAGGCCTTACCACTAGTGAAGGCGTTACCTCAAGCGAAGGCTTCACCACTAGTGAAGGCGTTACCTCAAGTCAAGGCGTTACCTCAAGTCAAGGCGTTACCTCAAGCGAAGGCTTCACCACAACAGGTGAGGTGAAACAGGGTTTAATGTCACGTCCAAGATTATTGCACTTATATAGCGATGTGCATGTCCTTGTCCATGCTTGTACTAGTCCTGACTGATGCCGATTTATAGAGCTAGCCCTCTGAGATACCATGCCGCAGTTTAACATGAATACCCCACTCAGACACAGAATACTGACTCTGAGCCGACCAGTCCTTGTTTTAGCCCCTTAATGCCGTGTGCCAGGCAGGGTAACAAGAAGTACCATATTGTAACGTCTTTTGGTATGATGCAGCCAGGGATCGTACCCCGGACCTTCCGCTCTCCAGACGCTCTACCACTAGACCACAGAGGCAGTATTTTTACCACAAGAGAATTCTTTACCAAAAGTGAACACTTTTTTCGCTCCAAAACAAACAACAATAACGCCATGAGCAGTTTGGGTTTCTTTGTATACTAACAAGTCATTTGATCTTGAGACAATGTGTCCTGCTCACATGTTTCAAAGCAATTACTAATATTAAGAAATAATCCTCTGTTTAAAGGATACTGACAAAGATGACTGCAGTGAAATGTACTTACATCTTGATTGGCAAGATACTGCAGGACTTGAGGCACATAGCTGTTCAGAACCTGCTTACACTTCAAAAATAAAATACAGTTTCACATTTCTATACTGAAGTGAGTGAGTGAGTTTGGTTTTACGCCGCTTTTAGCAATATTCCAGCAATATCACGGCGGGGGACACCAGAAATGGGCTTCACACATTGTACCCATGTCGGGATTCGAACTCGGGTCTTCGGCGTGACGAGCGAACGCTTTAACCACTAGGCTACCCGACCGCCCCTTCTATACTGAAGAGCCTTGTTACTCTGAACAGTGTTGTTTTCTATGTTTTTTTCCAATCAACAACTGATGGGATCAAACGAGAGACCAAACATATTCTGGTTTCCAACAAGTCAAGTTTCTGTCCCTGTTAAATGTACACACTACTCAAAAGAAGTTAGACCCAGGGGTCTGGAAACGGTCATATGCGCCGGACATGTCCGATTGAAAATCTCAAATGTCCAGTTTATATTGCTAACCGGACATTGAATTTTTTTCTATCTGGACATTTTAAACAAATTGTCTGGACATTCTTAAATTTTGACCTGACATGATCTACAGTTTGGACTGAATAGTTTCTGTCTGCAATTGTAACACAATAAAGATTATCTATACTGACAAGCTTGGTTTGTTTTGTTTCATGAACAAATCGATATTATAACAGAAATAAACATATGTTTTCCATGTAATTTTTAAATGATATTTTTGTTATTTGTCTAATATTTATATTTAAGTATGTAAATAAAACAACAAACAACATTAATATCGGTGTTTATATCATCATATTATGAATACGTACCAACTTGTAATGTGTGTTAAAAGTCGTACTAAATACACTATTTGAAGGGGGCATGGCCTAAATGCAAATGTCCAATTGGGATTTTAAATTTTCCGGATCCCTGGTTAGACCACACCTGATTTTTTCATACAACACTAGTTAATCTGTCACAGCCATAGTCTTCTTTAAGGTTTTTTGAGTAGTATGTAGTACTTGGATGATGAATACAATGCTTTAGGTGTTAAAATTATTACCGTACATGTTGTAAAAAGTGTCTTATGAGGGCACTTTTTAAAACCATACAAAGCAAGTTGAATTTGGTGTCTGACATCAAGCGGTAGAGAACAAACTTGGTTAAAACATCGATGAAGCTCAAATGTTTTTGAGTAAGTGAGTGAGTGAGTTTGGTTTTATGCCGCTTTTGGCAATATTCCAGCCATATCACGGTGGGGGACACCAGCTATGGGCTTCACACATTGTACCCAAGTGGGGAATCGAACCCGGACCTTCGGCTTGCCGCAAAAAGATGACCATGCTTGTCAAAAGAGGCGACTAATGGGGTCAGGTAGTCAGACTTGCTGACTTGGTTGATGCATGTCATCGTATTCCCATTGCGTGGACAGATGCTCATGATAACAATCCCAAGATTGTCTGGTCCAGAGTTGATTATTTACAGACCACCGACATAGCTGGAATATTGCTGTGTGCAGCATTAAACAAACAAACAAACAAACAAACAAACAAACATGGTAATGTAGTGAGTGGTGTGTCCCTGCAATGCCAACAAACCCTTTAGTCTTCTCCAGGGGACATGAAACAGCCTTCAAATTCTTGCTAGTCTACTAGCCCGAGAAAACTAAATAATGCCGAAGGCAATGAAAATATCCAATGATGGTTGTCCTCAGTGACTTGTCACATGTGTGTTAAATATTTTTTTCCATGAATTGATTTTACTACAAACTGTGACGACTAGTGAAAGATATTCTGAGGCTGATGATGTTATCTGTTGCTTTATTTATTCTTATCAGTATACATGATTAAGCTCAAGAATAGACTTACCAAATCTTTCAGCGAGCCGAAATTAGAACACACCATCTGGTCCAACAATTGTTCGATCTCAGCCTGGTAAATAATGCAGTGTTATTACTATCAGTTAGCCAAATTATCATTTACTGCTGAAAGTAAACACCAATTATTCACCGACTTGAAACGAATCAAAATGACGTAGAGCAGTACAAGTGGCCTCTGCTCGAATTCAAATTAAGAGAGTGAGAATTCTGAATTACGTATATCATGTTCAGGGAGGTTGAGTAGAGAACAAACAGTCTAAAATCTAAAATCTAAAATATCTAAACAAGACTACTTTCAAGCAGCTAATATCATTTGCAAAGTATTTAACTGGTATGACAATATATCCAATCCAGGAAAGCAAATATGTTTCCCAGAATCAATAGAATTAAATCATACTTTAAAGTATTCTCCTAAAAATTCAAATCTGCAAAATGAATAAAATTATAAAAGCTAATTTCACCTCAATTACTGGTTTTTCCTGAAACTGTTCAAAATACCTATTTCCATAGTGGTGAAAATCTTTGGGCTTCCACTACAATACTCACAGTTGTGTTAGCAGACGACACCATCTTGGCAACATCCGTGAAGAAGTTGATGCAGTCGGTGCACACCTTGTCATCACTCTACGTGGAAGAGGAAAGTGTGAAAAAAAGTAAAGTGAATGAACTCATTTTAGAACCATCCAAAGCATTGTTGCCAAATTACACACATTTCAAACAATATTTCCCATGGATTTGTTAATTTACTGAGTAGTGGTTTCCATACCACAAGGCCATCTTCCAATCTGAACTATAGACTTACCCCCTGGACAGACACCACCCGACCTGCCTGGCCATTGGCTGAAACAAAATAAAATAATGTTACCATGGTTACATAACATACCACTTACTTCAACCGTCTGTCCAAAAACGCACCTATGTCAGTGAGGACAATGTACTAAACATACTCATAGGATTATACAAAAGAACTTTTGACTTTCCCATTCACTCAAATTTACCAGGGCTCCGGAAAAACATTTCTCACACACACTCTCACACACACACTCTCACTCTCACACACACTCCCACTCACTCACTCACTCACTCACTCACAGCCCTAAAGGATATTGTAATAAAACAAACATTGTAACAACCTCTTGCATTGGCTCCTTTGATAACTACTTTTCTGTCATTGATTTTAATAGTGGATGTTTAAATTTCTGAAATATTCTGTTTCTTTTGAGATTGCAATCTATGACCATTGGTCACACATGATCAGACAATGAATTAAAAAAAAAAAAACAGGTATATGTGCAACAGGTATATGTTTACTCCCCCAATCAAAAAATTATTTTGTGGGTATGTGCAGTGAGCGACTCCCGTGATCACATGGCCTATATTTCTAACTGTGCGGTACATTGGTCAGGAGATTACTAATGACTCATCACAGGTCATGAAGGACTGCTGTGATTTCCTCAAGACACAGACAAGCTTCCTACCAGAACTGAACTTCCTCTATACCATTTACAGCTACCCACAGCGTTAAGCTCCTTAAATTATTTCAGACTTGTTTAGTGAGCATGCAAAGTAAAGGGATCGTTATTGATTGTTCACATAATCACATTATCATTCAATAGGAATACTACCTGTCTCAGCAAATGATATCTGTGTACTTATCAAATTATATTAACAAAAACATTCATGTATTTTTTATTATACACTTTACAGAAATAAGTCAAATTCTAACACCTGCCTACATAGATGGGATCATCAATTATATGTTTGTACATTGTTTTCCTCTCCAGCTGTTTGTTTAATGTTTACAGGGAAATGATAACAATCAAATTGAAAATATAAATGATAGATACTCAGCACAAGGAAAGAGTTACACAGATAAATACAATGTGTATTGGTAATATAGGATATTTACTATCCTATCACACACGCCTGATAACCTCTATTTACACTGCCTTGGCCATGGATATAATTCATCATGGTGAGTGAGTGAGTGAGTTGGGTTTAACGTCGCTTTTAACAGTATTCCAGTTATATCACGGCATGTCAGTTTAATGTGGGAGGAAAGCCCGAAGTGATGCAGGTCTCAGACGTTTACCACTTCGGTGAAACCCACGAGCATGGGTATGGTGATGACAAACCTAGAAACATAATCAGGGCGAAACAGGATTTGAACCCACAATCATAGGTTTCTGGCGGGCCCAAGGGATGCAACTCTGTACAGCCTGGCGCCTTCGACAACTGGGACACCCGTGCCCCTCATCATCATGAGAAACAGGAGGGTTATTTCAGGGGAAAATAAACAATATATGGGAGTGTCATACAAATAATTGACAGTTCTGGTGAGCAATAAATTTGCTTTGAGAAGATTGCCCAAAAAGGACCCTACCCGGTACATTTGGATACCCATTTGGGTAAGCCTCCAAAACAAGGACCGATATTTGGGTAAAGCTCCAAAACAAGGACCAACATTTTGGGAAGGCTCCAAAACAAGGACCCACATTTGGGTAAGGCTGCAAAACAAGGACCCACATTTGGGTAAGGCTCCCACATCAGGACATTCATGTGGGTAAAGCTCCCTAACAAGGACCCACATTTGAGTAATGACGTTATGGTTGTCCACACTTGGGTACGGCTCCCATATAAGAATCCATATTTGACATTTTTAAGGAGACACAAAACTTTTATTTGTGGATATTTTATGACAACCCCTAACACTGTCTACATGTACTTATTCTAAATCCAAATTCATTTACTGATCACGAAAGCAAAACTATCTTCAGGTCATTTCCTCAACCACTGATAACACAGTCTTGTGTGGCACAGCATGTAACTCAGAACTATCAACAGACCATTCCATGTTATCTGGGTTCCGTGAAGTTGAAAATGATCCGTGATTGTATGATGCACACATTCATGATCAACATGTTCATATCAAAGACCAACCCTGCTGAATTATCTTCAAAGCGATAACTTTGAGCAGAGATAACTATGGGTGGAGGAAGTACTTCAATACTTTATTTATTTCCTTGTTTGGGTTATATCGGTTTCAGCTTCTCAGTTTGTTTGTTTGTTTTCAAAACTGAATCTAATACATTTTCAATTTACACAATCTTAAATCTAGCAACAACCAAACCATGTCATCACTGATACTATGAACACACGATGCCATTTAGAAAGTGTTCAAATCTACCAAATGTTATATTTGGGATAACACTTCTAAGTAAAGTACAGATTTCTGACTTTTTTGGGTTGAGTCCGGTCCGGGATTGTACCCACGTTGCCAGAGTGTGTTAAGGATTTGATGGCTAACTCTGGCAGTGTGGGTACAATCCCCGACGAGACTCTACCAAAAAATATACGAGAATCTGTACTTTACTAAGAAAGTGTTATCCCAAATAAAACATTTGTTACATCACTGAGACTGTTATAAACACCAGAGTACCACAGCTGCAGACACTCTCCTTTGTTCAGCACTTTTTCATTTGAGGGTGAGAATGTGTCAAACTAGTTACAGTAAACTACAGTTACAACAAACTCAAAGGGACTACTAATTTCAGTTTGTTATATCCATCATTCGTTATACGCATTTTGACAATCAGACATCTTGGATCAAGTCGTGTGCACATCATGTTACTTGATAAGTAACAAAAGTGTGCATGGTACATGTACTATGTTCATTCATCATACATAACATAAAAACATGTTTCTGTGATTTCTTTTGAACATTCATTGAAAGATGGATTTCCTCACTGTAGTCATGGTATTTTATACACAGAACATATCCACTTCAAAGGCTATATCTCATATCCCATTCAGATGTGACCCATGACCTCAGACCTTTGTAAAGCAGTAGCAATAACTAAGATCTGTTTTTAATTAGATTGGGAGTTTTTAAATATAATTTAAAAGTGATACCGATACGATTCTTGATCAATTATCAAAACAATAATGAATATTATGATTAAAATGCCAACAAGCAATGTTCCAGCTATAGTACAACAGCTTGTAAATTAAGTAGAAGTGGACCAAACTCTCTGGGTATCTATCTACCACTAATGATGCCCGTGCATATCTCTTGTGATTATCTAGATCTGCTTGGAGGCCGATATTCGGCCCAAGGTCTGAAGCAAATGTCAGCAACCTATATTTCACCGATAACACACCCAATAAAGAAGATAAAGGCTTTAGTGTTTAGTTTACCATTATTGCATCGAATGTAAAGACATCAGAATTTATAAAATAACTAAATCAGAATAGAAGAAAGTATTGATTGTTTCCTAATTTTTCTTGCCAAGGGAAATTAGTTTGGAATCCTATGTAAAATTCCTGGCGTCTACATGTAGCATTGTCATGGTGATGTTTAGAGGCCGGTGACCATGTGACAGCTATAGTGTAGAAGCAGTCTGTGAAGTCATATGACGAATACTGGACTTTGGACAACTGTGGAGACCTGTCAACTGAAATGTTAGTGAAACCTAACATTGTTACATATCTACCATCAGTTTATTTTAAAAAACACACCATGAGTCATCCAAGGCAGACAACTTTTCAGGCCCTAAACATGAACATGATCAACATGTCTGACCTTGGATCCTCTGTACCCTTTTCTCATAAATCTCAAAGCATTGCTAACTTTCTCGTGACTTTCATGACTGGCAGGTGATCGTAAAACTAGATGTTATGAATACAATCACGTTCTGTGGATCACATGAGTTTTGTGTCCACTGCATAGGCAATGAGGGGGATGTATCGTCTGTTTTTAATCCTGTTGTTTGTTTGTTATTGTCTGATATCCCCTACTCGTATTTCATGTGAGGTGAGGTGAGGTGAGGTGAAATGGGGTTTAACAACACTTTCAAGATTATTGCACTTTTTTAGCAACATGCACACACTTGTGTCCGGACCAATGTCGCAATAATAGTGCTAACACACTGGATACCCCACTCAAACATTAAACTGACTCCGAGCCGACCACTCCTCGTTTCATTCCATTAATGCCAAACGCCAGTCAGGGTAACAACAAGTACCATCTTTAAACATCTATTGCTATGACATGATCTGGATGGCACTCGGTTCCAAATTTAAAATATGTCTTCAATAGACTACAGTGAGATGTTACCTAAAATTTCAATATCTTTAGCTTTATCTTCAAAATGAGGTGTTACTGTATATCATAAGTTCCCTTGGCAGGCAATTTTTGAAAAAAAAAAGATATGGCTCAGAATTTGGACTTTTGCAAAGAACTGATTTTCTTAAGTTCAGAGGCATTTTAACATTGGATTGATTGCTTAACTAAACTCTTTTCCACTGAATAGTCTGAGGCTTATAGGGTTGGGAATTGGACCAAAAAGTGTATTGCGATATATTGCAATATTTCAAACACATATTGCAATATTATTGCAATATACTGGGAAATAATTTCTACTAAAAGAAAAGCTTTTTTTCATATCCCTTATTAACAAATATTAATGTGAAAGCTGCAATGTTAACAATTTGGTCAAACTCATGAACCAATTTTAATATATTGTACTATTATTTCTATCTACAATCAAATAAAGAGTATGAAGCATTTGTTTTGTCTTTGTGTTGACTTAATAAGGTAGGACTATACATCATGGCATATACATGTCAGTCACAGTCTCCAACCTTTTTCAATGACATTTGAATAATGTTTACTCTCTGAAACAGTTTGAAACACAATGAAACATTAACAGTAACATTCACATAAATTGGATAAGAATTATACATCATGACAAATTCCATGTCAGTCATTGTCTCTCATCAAACATTGTGAAAAAAAATTAAACTCAAGGTCAAAAGATTTTCCCTTTTTGTTCGGCACGATGTCAAAGGCATCTGCCATGTTGGATAAACAATCAAGGGAAGTAACTCTAGTTCCAAGTTGTCAGCAACGTTCGTTCCCGATGATTTCCGATTGTAAAATACGTATATTTATCAGATGGTGTTTGAATAATGAGGGAAAATCCGATACACTAAAAACGTATCGCGATACGTATCGTGATGAATTTGTATTGCAATATACCGGTATACCGATAAAACCGCACATCCCTACATAAACGTCACTTCAACAAAGCCAGAACATAAAACGTAACTAAGTATCAGACCACATGCGTCTTGTATATTAAAGATGGTAGGCTGTAAGGGTGAAACGATACACCGATATTCCGATGCATCGCGATACTAGACCCACGATACGATATATGATAAACATGGGCCCATTTATCGATACGCCACGATACGGAACGCAAATCTCAAGTACAGTGTTTCCTTGCTATTGTGCCTTTCAATAAACCGCTAACTTGGTTACAGCGAGCGGTAACACATGGCTCCCAAAAACATACTTACATTTTTAATAAGCTCAGGTTTTACACCGACAGATGTTTTTCCCCATCTCAAAAAACATTATCAGCTGATCTGCGCAAGCACGTAACACCGAAAATACCAGTCAGCAAATCTGAACTAAAGTATATTCAAATACCATTCTTATAGTATCTTGTTATTAAAACGTGTTCATTGTATATCTGGTCTTGTGTTTGTAATATATTTGATTAATTTTATTCAAAATTTCATTTAATATTGTTTTCATTAAGTTATGTAAAATCGTGTGTGAAGAGATACAGCAACCACGGTCACATTACCGCTTTTGATGCATTGAAACAAACTTTAGTTACTAGAGAACGGATACATATATTAAAAATGCCATACTTTGGCTAATATATGTCAACATAACGTTTTCGCAATCAAAATACCTGTAGCACGGGAATCCCTAGGGTGACTGGTCAAATTGTTCCTTACGTAAAAATATCCTGCAACAGCAATCACCAGTACCAAAATGCTATACTTGTGGTTCTATAATTTTAAATATATATATAGTAAAAGCTGCTACTAAGGTAACACGATATTGGAATATACTATTCCTGATAAAACAATAATTTCAGATACAATTTCTTCAACCATTGCATCAAAATTCTTTGAAGTTGTATCACTGGTGGAGTACATTAATTATTTTCTGGTGTTTGAACTTTGAATTGTTTTGAAGGAAAGTTAGAGAAAGTTCCACTTTGAAGCTGAACAACTTCATTAGTCTTGATATTATAAAATAATGTTGACTGTTCCAGAATCATGAAAGGTTCAATCTTGACATGTATTAAGTCTTGTTTTAAGTAAAGTTCGAGAAAGCTGCTTTCTGATTGGCCAATGTCGATTTCTTGTCAGTCATTTCATTGGTCGGTCAAAATTCGCAAAAGGTCGTTCTGATGTGACCCGTAATGGGATGTCCTCAGATCTTTGTTTAGCGGTAGCGAAGACTAAGATCTGATTTTAATGAGCTTGAGAGGTTACAATGAAGGGCTTTGACTGAAGTTGGATGGTCCACTGTTGGATGGTCAGTATCACTGTGATCACAAGTTGTTTTAACAGCTTGATATTTCTTTATTACCTGAAAACATCCCTGCAGGTGGTTTTATTCATGACTTCAACAAATCAAGATCATTTCTACTTTTACATTCTGAACCACAAAAGAAACATCACTTCATGAAAATACTTCATGAAAGTTTCCCAATCAAATGCTTTTTTTGGAGGTATCTCATTTTTGACATTAGTCTGTATCCAAATGTAACGTTAACAGCCAAAATGTGACACAAATATGGATATAATGAGTCTCCAAAACACAGCTTAACAAATGACCATGGAACAAAGTCCATGAAAATAAAAAAGAACTTGCGTTTGATTGTGCCTTTTCGGCATACTAATATGCGGATCCAACATTCTTGGATTGATACTGGCGCCATGCCAAGATGGATGAAGAATCAGAAAAACCAGGTTTTATGTTGACTGCAAGCTGACCTGGTATCGTTGCTGTAATCTGTAGACAGTTCTCACATGGACATTAATAGCATTGGCAACCAGTGTAGCCAGCTTGCAACTATTCTATTACACAGACAATAATATTTATCTGTGAACCATTAAATGTCAAGCAGAGCTTTCTTTGAGATCTTCTCCTACGGTATTTGAATCCAGTGACCCCCCAACTTTTGACATCAGGGTTATGTCATGGTTTATTTCAAACATGATACCAACATAAGCACTGAAACTGAAAGTGTCAATTATTTGTTGCTTTTCTGGAAACATTAGCACATTCAACCGGGTAAAGCACATGAGCACTTGGAGATTACACTATGATAAGTCTATTGTTTCCGTCTGGTCATGAACCGGACGACCAAGAGGAACTTGGGTTGACATTATGTCTCTAAGGTAACATATGAGTCATTAGTCATGAGTTATTACTAATAACTCCATCGTTTCAACAATGACAATAGGCAGATTGTGAAAGTGTCTTACTGTGACCCAACTGGATTTTATTGAGTGTTTGAACCTTTTCCTTGTCATTGCTTACCTTGTCAGTGAAATCCAAGTCGGCCTTGCAAACTAACACTTTACCTTATTCGACATAATAAGCACCCTGCTCTAATAAGCACCCACGGCGATATTTACTAATATATTGGCTAGTGAACAATCCCAATAAGCATGATAAGCACCCCTTCCGATTGATCAATGTACACAAGACTTATATATTCATGTATAATACGCATTCGTGTGTTATATGCACCCTTAGTTATGGGCAATTAAATTCTGGAAAATATATCTGTCGTGGATAATACACACAGAATTTTCTTTTGTATCATTTCAGGCTGACAGCATAAACCACGAAATTTACAATCTTTCAACTCTGCTTTTTTTTTCTCACTAAAATTATATTCTAGAGTCCCCTATTTCTAATTTTGAGAGCACCCTGGGCACTTAGTACGTTGAATACAGTAGTCATCATGCTACTCACAGGGGAAGACACCCTTGGTTATATCGACTAGTCCACTGCTTATTTCAGACTAACTGACCTGTGGTCATCAGGGTATTGCATGACACACAAATGGACGCAGAAAAGAAAATATACTGCGTCCCGAAATACGCACAATAATGTTCATTGTACCTACAGTGCATCAAGAGCAGTGACTGGTGTTATTTCATCCATCAATAATGACCACTGTCCACATTATCACTGATTCATTCAAGTAATTATCAAGATGTACAGTTCACTACACCATATCATTACTTTGCAGGACCCTCATATTGCCTGCAAGGACCCTTAAAAGTTATTATTGGGGGTTAAGAGGAAAAACCCTGGGTCCAGTTTATCCCTGACATATACAGAGGTACTGAAAAATTTCCAAGGAGGGGCATACTTTCAAACAGGGGCCAAACAACTCGACGGGGAACAAACAGGCCATCTGAGATATTGCTGCAACTCGCTCCGTTTGACAATCTTCAGAATCATGAATGACGAACACAATATTACATTTGGTATTTGACACATGATATTTGACAAAGTTATGTTTGATAGAACTGTCATATACGTCATCTTCTTCTTTTGTTTGCATTGCACAAAACTCTTGACACCAACATTAATTTAAAACCTGAAAAACACGGGACAAGGGACGTAACTCCGTAACTCGAACAAAGCCTTGACAAGTATCTCTTTATAGATAAGCATGCAAATTTTCAATCATGCAGCTTAAGTAGTTTCTGCACTAAGTTGAAAATCATGGAGTAAGGGCCATAACTCAAACTCATCTGAGATTATGACGAGTAACACCAGTGTGCAAAATTTCATTTCTCTGACTTAAATAGATTTTAATTTCAAGGTACATTGAACTGATGCCCATGCTCAATTTCCAGATCAGGACAACATAAACGGACATGAGCAAGCGCCATTTCCAATTTGTTTTTTTATGAACTTCAAATAGATTTCACAATTTATAAAAAAATTGATAGCTGACACATTACATGTGTTAACCAGTGCAAGTCAAAACAGATATATATTAAAACCGCCACAATAAAGATAAAAACAGTTATGGTTTATCATGTAATAATAATCTATTCCTAGATTATGATTATGAGTAATATGTTGAAACATTTGCATGATTTATAAAATCCATATTCACAGAATTTTAGTCACATCAACAATAGGGCTGGGAAAAGTTCAAATTTACTACAAGGGTACCCACCACACTATTACCCGACCCAACACGGGTACCCGCTGTAAGTCTCAAGAGTTGGGTGTAAAATGTCTGATTGGGAATAGTTTGACCGTAGCCCTGGTAAAATGAATTTTGATACATGTATAAAACGATCTGGTCATGCATACACTGAAGTTTTATCTTTATTCAAACATATAAAAGCCAGAAGGAATGGGTGCTGTCAGAAAGAAATATGAACATTAGTGACTTGTAGTGTAACCATAGAGTTCTATGTTAAGTCTTTAAACAGTATATCACATGTTTAACTACGGGTCCAGGTAGTCCAGTGGGTACCCGGGTCCTATTCAGTACCCACCGGACCCGAGTACCCAAGTTACCCGTCCCAGCCCTAAATTTCTCAATGACCTGTGGACTGCAACCATGAAAAAATCAACTATATATTTATAACACAGAGCTAAAGAGTGATGAATTAGATGAGTTACCCAATGAAAAATGTAATGACCCAGATCAAAATAGAAACTCTAAGAGTGAAAACTCAGTTGCTCAAAAAGTTATCTGGAGCTCTGCAGACAGAACATCATTAAGATACTGGTTCACAGAATTCATTCTACTCTGTTCTGTAATCAAAGGTTAATACTGAAATGGTAGTTCCACTACATCACTAAATCGCAAGTTAACTAAGACTTGTCAAAATACCAAAAAACACATTACAAAAAAAACAACTACTCATCTAACCTCTAATATGTCTAACCTGAACAATGATAAGTGTTTCAACCTCGGCTCAGTGAATGTTTGGAAAATCTTATCACCAGCAGATATTACTGACAGTCACTGACTAAAATGATATTGATCTAGCCGATTCTAGGACAAACAAGGATTAAGTAATGTGAATGAAATCATTCCATAAAACATGTGTCAAGTTGGGTTTAAAAAGACATGAATAGGATTAGTGTTTGTTTGTTTGTTTCATGCCGCACTCAACAATATTCCACCTTTATGACGGCAATCTGTAAATAATCGAGTTTGGGCCAGACAATTGACATCACGAGCATTGATCAAATTGGGATGCGATGACATGCATCAACCAAGTCAGCGAGCCTGACCACCCGAACCTGTTGGTCGCTTCTTACGACAAGCATAGTCACCTTTTACGGCAAGCATGGGTTGCTGAAGACCTATTCTAACCCGGATCTTCACAGTGCGAATAAGATTAGTATGAACCATGTTAACAAGGTGTTAGTGATCTCTGTATAGACAGACAACAACCCAAGATATCATCTTTTCTTCTCTTTGTTTATTCAAATGCAATATGTATTCAATATATAAATAAATCAAATTCATGCCTGTTTTGACCTTTTTAATGATCGTTTTAACTTTTTCATGTTAATTTTGACTTATGTGGCCATCTTTACGTATATGTATCTCAAACTCACTGGGAACACCACCGTCCATATTAATGGACATGAGGTCGTTAATGCACGGGGTACTACAGAAATGGTACCTTTCTGTATACAGAAAGTGAACCTTGGCCAAAATCAGAGTACAGATATGATCCCAAGCTCGACAAGTCCAGTCAACAGTGAGCGAAAAACTTGTTCCTCTGTGAAATTTAGTATGTACTCCGGTAAAATCAACCATTGCTGCATATTCTTGAATTGGCACTTTCACGCTTGTACTGCTTGAACTTTCAATATAACCCATTATACTAGTATATCATCACCACGGTTGCTATTTTCTAACATCAATCAGTCAGTTGCCATAGCAAGCTAGACTTTAGGTTACCGAACAAGTGAAACAGTCAAATGGACTTGACCAGCTGCTCCAGTGGTCAATATGTAGACTGTTTCACTTGTTCGGTAACCTAAAGTCTAGCTTGCTATGGCAACTGACTGATTGATGTTAGAAAATAGCAACCGTGGTGATGATATAAAAAGAGAAAAAAGTTGTTAAATTATAGTTATAAAGTATAATAAAAAGGAACCGAGAGACTTTCTCATTGCCTGATACTGCAGTAATCTAGACTTGCCAAATATTATACACTTGCAGGGTCTGTATGACAGACTAGTCAATATGATCAATAAGGAAATATTTCTGTATCGTGACCTTTAGCCCAGGCCATACCACAAAGTGAACTTAGCACCAAGACAATTGTAACTCCCATATTTTAACACAGACTTACCAATGTTGTAGTGCTAAACGCTTCATGCAACAGGAACTGGGAAACTTAATATACAGAAAGGTACCTGGGGTAGTCGTGTCCTGAACCCTATGCCACAACTACCCCTTCAGCCATATTATCCATAATCTGAGAATCATCAGTGTTTGAAATAACATTAGTCTGCCAGTATTAAACTAGTACATTTATCTATTTTCAGGAAGGACAAGTGACACTTCCGTTCGACTATCACTTTTACTTTCGGAATATGGCAGCTCTGTAGCAGATCATTATTGTGGGCAGTGAAACTAACCATTATTTCTATCCCCCAATCATTATCTTCAGGATATACATTACGACATCCTCATTGAAATGTGAATCCAAAGTGTCGCGTGATCACCTGAACTACTTGTTCTGGTTCACCAACTTCCCAGAAATACCCAACCCGTGTGAACGTGATCGCGTTGTCAAAGTCATCTTGGTCTTGTCAACGTCTGAATTTAAGATCTTGGGACATTTTGGGAGCTTCAAGCAACCTAGATCAATTCTGTCTGTCACGCTGTCTACGATTATTATTCTACAAAGGCATTTGTCCAATAATATTCCACAACTCACTCCATACAAAGTTCTATTTTCTTAGTGATATTTGGCTAGGCGAAGATGAATTTCCTGCAGATGGAAACTGGTCAACATTCCTGTAACTTGTTACTCACCTTGGCTGACAAATGCCAACACCGTTATGGCGAAGAAAATGTTCATTTTGATACCTCAAGTGCCACAAAAGGCCGCCGACTCAAGTACAATCGGGAGAAGAGAGTGATATATCAAGCGTAGTTCAGGACACTAGTCAACTCACGATCATGTGACTAAAAATCATATGACTTCCGGTAGCGACAATGTCGCAATTTGATTGGTTGTTTCTTCCAACCTAGCCTTGCTGAGGGCTAGTATTGGCTTTAAATACTTTTGAGTTTCAATACGGCAATGAATCTGGTTTAATTAACACAGCGGGTGATTCTTGTGTTATTATTTGTTTTATGATATCTAACCG
Organism: Haliotis cracherodii; assembly: GCF_022045235.1. Taxonomy (NCBI): domain Eukaryota; kingdom Metazoa; phylum Mollusca; class Gastropoda; order Lepetellida; family Haliotidae; genus Haliotis; species Haliotis cracherodii. The sequence goes on from NW_027266275.1 coordinate 68,513,509, forward strand.
CATGTTTTAAAATAAATGGTCAAATTGCAATCAATCAACACAGTAAGTGTAACAGGTGCCCATCGGACACTGGCGGATCTTTACTTTTTTTCAGACACTATATAAAATTACATTCTGTCTGTAAAGTGAAAATCTGAAAAGTGCTTTTGACATTTGTGTAAATTTATATTCGTGATTCAGGGAGGGACAGATACGACTTGGAGTGAAAAAATACATAGTATTGGGGATTCATGGGAGGAGGGGGTAATTGACAACCTCTGTACATGATTAACAGGTTTGGTTTACAGGCAGAAATGTGGCAGTAGGACAGCACCATGCAGACGTTTATAAATATGATATTATGTGGTGTTTCAAGATACGCTTGTCAATATAATTTATTTCATTATCCATTTTTCTAGTAGTGTATCCACTAGGGCGTATGTGCACAGCTTGCGTACTCGGAGACATGCCATAAACCTATTATAGAATTAATTTTGATTACAACATAACGAGTAAAGGTTAATGGTTAACATATGGTATACGTAGTGAAACATGTGTGTTACCTTACATGTTTGTTTGTTGTTGTTTTTTAACGACATACTCTGCAATATTTCAGCTATATGACGGCGGCCTGTAAATAATCTAGTCTGGACCAGACAATCCAGTGATCGACATTGTGAGCAACGACACACACACCACCTTTTGAAAACCAAAAGTATGTTAGGCAGTAAAATTGACTGAAGAGGATATTGATATATAGACCCCTCCCTTTAAAAAAAACGCTGGATACGCCCTTGAAAAGTGCATGCCATAATAACTAAGACGCAATGCGACTACAGCTCATAATATATTTCAGTAGTCGATCCACTAAATACCGAAAAAGAAAAAGAAATATTTTGAGTGAGTATGTATTCCAACATTATTAAAGATATTTAGGCCTGCAAGAGGCGTATTGTGTTCATATATGCCATCATGAATGTCTTCCGCATAAGCTCAGAGTTTCTCTCTCCGGTCCAATATGTATTTGTGTTAATTGGTTTCCTTTGTCAAACATAGTGTTCATACGAAACCGAAAGTAGCCAAATGTGTAAGGAAAGCTCACAAAAATGTAATCTTGAAAATATCTGAAGCATGGTCAAGGCTCAGAAACCTTTGCTGTCATGTTGTTTTCAATCTCCTGTTTAAAACAAAGAACAGCTGCCGCGCATGCCCATGTCATGTGATATATGTTTGCAAATAAATCGATAATTAACACTTCTGGTGGAGAGAGTAAGGGGACATAGGTCCCGATTACAATTCTTTTAGGCGGAGGTGTGTCCCCTTACCCTTGGTTCCAGGTCAAATTGAGACTAATACTCAAGATGTTGCTGGGTAGAGGTGGGGTGGGGTGGAGGGGGGTCCAGTGGTTGCTTGGTAGAGGTGGGGTTGGGTGGAGGTTGTTGGGTGTGGGTAGAGGTTGGGTGGGGTGGAGGGGGGTCCAGTGGTTGCTTGGTAGAGGGTGGGGTGGGGTGGAGGTTGTTGGGTTCGGGTAGAGGTGGGGTGGGGTGCGGGGGGGATACTGAGCTTGGTGGAAGGTAGGATCGAGGGGTTGTTGAATGAGGGTGGGTGTGGGATTGAGAGATTGTTGGATGGGGGTAGATGTGGTGTGGTTTGGCTCATCTCAAACTGTATTATTTGTAGCATGGGTTTGTGCGCTATCAATCAAGGCACCGAGCAGGACCCCATGATCCGTTTTAATCGACTCTTACGGCCAGCACAGGTTCATGTCCAAGAATTACGGATATTAGCGATGCTCCACAGCTATGTTAGTCAATGAACACGCTTCAGAGCATGCAGTCACGGCAAAGCCAGGTTTAACCCAAGGGGATCTGAGCAATGCGACCATAAAATGTGTTTGTGCATAGTACTTTTAAAATATAAATGTAAATATATTAATATACATAACAACATAATCGGATGTGAGTGTGTGAGTGCGTGCAGGCAAATTGTTATTTTTATTAATTCGGTATTTTGACATTGTATTCAATCCATTAACATAAAACTAAGCAAACGCGCCTTTACTGGCCCTGTTGCATGTCAATGATATATAGATCGCCTCCGCGGTCTAGTGGTAGAGGTCATAATACGACGATGTCGTATTGGCCATAGCAGGTATACAAATGAATTTTTATTGAAAGGTGAGGATCCTCCATTTTGTATCCCTTGTGATGAAAGAATCACTGTCAAGCATGTCCTGCTTGACTGTATTGATTTTTCCATCACAAGGGATAAATATTTCAAAGTGTCATCTATAAAGGATCTTTTTAATCAAATCAGTGCTCATTTAATCATCGGTTTTTTAAAAGAAATAGAATTACTAGATAAATTTTGATAATAATATGTATAGTATAAAGTAAATGAATTTTAATTTGGTGGAATGAAATAATAACTGAGATTGTTGGTGGCCGTATCTTCACAGGGGGTTGAAGTATCGTAAAACAATTGTCCCCCTGGGACGGTACGTAAGTCCAGTATCATTCAAGGTATCATTTCCTTTCTCTGTGCTTTTAATCGTAGTATTTTTGTTGATTTTAACTCTTTGGCTAATCTGTCTGATAATCGCCAGTGGCCAGAGGGATGGTGTAAATCCTGCTGGGGTACCATGTAGGTAGCAGAAGTACCGTAAGTCCCCATGGTCCCTAGTATGGTGGCCTAACTATGGTTGCTGGCGATCTACAGCCCGTTTTTATATTGTATCGTTTGTATTGTATCTGATTATTTTATTGCTCTAAAACTAGTTTTAAAATTATAATCTGTGATATATTGCTGGTTGTTGTACTGTCCTTCGATGACAGCTTTTAATATATAATATAAATGCCTAACTTGTTCATCGCTATATGGCTGAAATATTGCCGATGCGATGTAAAATTTAACTCACTCACTCACTCTAGTGGTAGAGCAGGTCAGACATTTGCAGCTTTGGTGACACGTACGAGCACGGGCATGGACGATAGGGCTGGAACGAGTCGAAATTTACTACCCGGGAACCCACACCCCTATTACCCGACCCTACCCGGGTACCCACGGTAGGTCTCAAGAGATATGCCCAAATGTCCGTCTCGGAATAGTTTGACCGTAGCCCTGGCAAAATGTATTTAGTTACACGAATAAAAACGATCTGATCATGCATTAACTGAAGTTGACTGAAGTTTTACTTATCAAACATATAAAGTCAGAAGGAATGCAAACATTAGTAATTAATAGTGTAACCATAGAGTTCTAGATAATTTTTGTCATTATTTTAAACCATATATCACGTGATTAACCCGGGTCCTACTCAGTAGCCATCGGACCCGAGTTACCTGTCGCAGCCCTAAAGGGCGAATATGGGATTAAAACTCACGAACATCAGATCCTGGAAAGACTAAGGAACGCATTCCTGCGCAGCGAATTAATGCCTAGAAATATTCCGGGACTGTGCATGTTTTAGCCATATATGCTTATATTTAATCTGTTTGTACTCTAGATGTGTTAAAGGGGCACTGATCTAACGCCATTCCCCGGACTGGTTGTTGCCTTTGTTATTGTTTTTTCCCCCGTGAGTACCCGGATGATACGCAACGCAACTGAGCGTGACCAGAGACTGGGCTACCGTCTGCAAGGACAGCTAAATAAACTTGGAGGCTGGAGGCAATATTTGTTTTACGCATTTTTGAATAAACACTGATTGGTTAAATGTGATCGATAAAGATTCGACAAAGGGCGCATGTTAATTAATTTCTTCAGCCTAAACAAACAGACAAAAAGAACGGCGGAGCTCATCGGAAGTCGTCATTTGGAAATACCCCAGATGGTTAAAGTTTAATACTAAAAAAAAGTATCTATGCAGTGAAAGCATTTTCGGATTTCGGATTGCGTCGATAATACGTTTACTACTCCCTTGTTGTCATCCACGTTTTCTCGTATAACCCTACACTTGTGTATTTGTCGTCATTCACTTGATGCTCAGTTAATGAATTTATTACAGGTACAATTAGTGGTAGCACCACTTAGATTACCTGACAAAGGTTCTCATTTGGCATTTATTGTGTCTGGGGTAATTATTCAATCTAAATCCAGGTTTGAAGTGAGGTGAAATGTGCGTTATGTAATATGCACGTGGCAGACCAGCAAGAGATGAATGATCAGTTGATTTACTTTTTTAGGTAAATCAACGGATCGTTCCTAGTCATCAAAGGATTAACAGAAAATACGTTGATTGATTAATCACTGTCATCTTGCACAGTGGATATGTCAAAAGCGAGTGTTTACATGTCTAGGTTTACTAAAACAAAGGGAATACACTCATATCAGGGCGTGAAGTGCCGATGTAAAAACAACATACTTTGTTCAAAGGGTTAACTGATAATACGTTGATTGGTTGCTCATTGTTATCAAACTCAGTGGATTTTTTAGGAACCGTGGACGTAATGAAAATAGTTGTCACGTGGCCTTTCTCAGCCAACCCTTGAGACTTGACACCTATGTGAAACACCTGAAACAATCCAAGTGATCAGTTGAGAAACTAACACTGGTTATAATATCCCGAAACGATATATATCTTTTAGAATATTTGATAGTTACAGAGACACGTGACATCGAATAAGTTATTTTGTATAGCTGCAGATGAGTGGGACATTATTCCTTTGTGTGGATATTCACGGATACATTCCTCGAACAAGGAAGCTGCCTATTTATACACATAAATTTGGTAAGTTGTAATTATGTTATTTGCATTTTTTTTCCTTCATTTGAACCGATTCGTTCTTGTTTCTCTACGTCTTGGTTGGAAATTCTTCAATGCGCGATAGACGTTGTTTTCACAGGTCATTTCCTTTGTAAGCGTGTATAGATTACCGTCAATTTGTAAAATGTGATTCTCTCAGGCAATTTATAAAATGTGTAAATATTTCAGTCATTTTGACTAAAAAAATCTGTCCAGATTGATTAAGACGATCAAAAGGGCCTACAAACATCACAACAGATTAATATGTAGGATTAGAATCCAAACAACATAGAAATGTACTTTTCAACGTAACATTTTCAGTCTCTTGGTGATGACATTAAACATCAAAATGTTTGGAATTCGTTATCATAATAATACAGATGGAAATGTTTTTCAGTCACATTGTAAAATAACTGAATATTTATACGTTTAATAAATATGTTACACATTTTGACAGTAAAAAAATATACACACTATAAAAAGGCAATGCTCAGATGAAATATTTACTTTGTGTTGCAAGTCAAAATAGTGTAAACGAAAATCGCAAAATTACAAAGCAAGTGACTTGCTATCAAAACTTCGTCACCATTACCGATGCTACCCACAAAGATGCCTACATTTCCTTATTATCTCGAAAACTGTATTTCATTTTGTTGATCAATGTGACCATACGCTCTTATTACTACCGGTATCCATAAAAGTGACTAATGCGCTTACGAATGGCGCAACAGAGGTCGCGAGCTAGTCTAGATTTCTGCTCTACATCCGGGTACTCACTGGGAAAAAACAATTACAAAGGCAACAACCAGTCCCGGGGAATTGCGTTAGATCAGTGCCCCTTTAAATTTAACATGGGCATATACTACCATATAGTTTCGAAATAAAGTTAATTTATGTATAAGCTTAGTTAATTAATATCCGGAACCCTCGACGAACCCTTAAGTCTCTTAATTTCCTAGAGGTCAAAAGGACAAGCGTATAGGTTACTACAGCTGATAAGTTAGTGCATAAGGATGGAATGGGGTAATTGTTTTATTTGCTGTGGGCTATATGAGAGAGACATGCATGTATGAGAACGACAAGCTGTCTTTGGAAGTCAACGTCTTTTATAACAACCCTTTCAACTTTATGCATTTGAAAACAAGTAGACACGCTGTGAAGAGCTAATATATAACATACATGATGCTTAGAAATGTTACTTTATTGTCTTCAGAAAATTTAATGTATGTCCAACAAAGGGCGGATAACTCTTACTTCGTGAGCACAGCTAACACAAAGAGTCCAAAATGGCGGCAGTAGATGTATCGGTGTACAAAAAAAGGTACATATTTCTATTTTATCCTTTTCTGTAATCTGCAATTATGTTTTGGAATCGCGTGTAAGGTTAATAATATCATACAGAAAAGGTGTGTGTGAAAATACAGCGATTTCTGGTTGTATTTGTCCATCAAATGTCCTTTTAGGTGACCGTCTCCTGTCGTGTCTGCCATGTCTGCTCGCAAATGTTTGCTCAAGAGTGTTTGTTTATTCCAAAATCAGTTTTCTGTGATGTTTAACGTTGCAGTATATCTAGATGTCGTTTTTTACCAATTATATATGAAGTATTTAGTTAGTAATGCCACTGTAGCAATGATATCACCGAAAACACTGGATGCAGACGCATTTTGCTAAATTATGAAGATTGGGTGACGCCAGCCACAATTTATGTAGACTTGCTGAGGCTCCAAATAGTGAAAAATAGCCTCCGCCTATTGTGTCGCATGTACGGGACATTTTACCACAAAAGAATTTTAGCGATTTATCTGTAGAATTATTCTTTTATATTAACTTTTCTTTTGGAATTGACATAATTAAAATACATTGTGCCTGATAGTGTGATGAATAGTCCCGAGTACACTGCAGCATGATGTTAGGGAACTAGTTTTAATCATCTTGATAATTTTATTCTTAAATATTGATCAATATTTTGTTGGAAACATATTTTGTTTCTCCATTTTGTTTATTAAATTAGAAAAAGATTAAAGAAACAAATACTTGACAAGTTGTGAACATTTTTTTCATATTGTTGAAGATAGAAACATGTATGACGACGTTTCCACCATGTTCATATGCATGATATTAAGTGTCAACTCTTTTTGGACTATCAACATATCAAAGAAACAGGTTGTTTCAAGCTGTTGATGGATTATTCATTTCAGTATGGGAAGTACACAGTTGTACAAGGAAGCCCTGGAACAAACAGCAAGTTTCAACACACGTATGGCCATGGAGCGCAAAATGAGATTACCATTCCTTGATTCACAGACAGGCATGGCACAGAACCACAGCAACCTGTGGCACCCTTATATGAACAGACAACCAGGTAGTCATTAAGCTCTTGCATGTTGAAACACATTCAGGAGCAGTATGCATAGTAATAGTATAGATTCCTGTATCCTTTGCTTATCTAAACCCAAGAACTGACAAATGAAAATAGGGTGGTCGACACTTGATTATTGCTCTTGCCATCAACTGGCTGGCCCAGGTTCGATTTAGACCGTTATTTATTGTTCGTTATGATATTGCTGGAATAGTGCTGAATACAGCAAAAGGCATCATTCACTCTCACCATTTAGTTTTGAGTCATGACCCAGTAAGCGCCAGGCATTTAAGTTTGTTGCAACATCCAAAGCGAAGGGGATACATATGACGATAACAATGATGAATGGAGCACTGTGTCACATTTCAAAATGTTATCAATAAACACGATGAATGTACAAATTGACAGGGGTTACTATTACAACTATGGCATGACTTATGAAATAAAATTCTGTTTCTTTGCTGCGGGGATGTGTGCATTCTGCTTGTGATTATTTCCAGGGAATGTATATGGTCAAATATACTCATATCCTGCCAAACGATGGAAAAAGAAAAAACGCTCATTCTTTGCTGCTGAGGTTCGTCTAGCTCGTGCAGGGGACATTGAGATGGGGGAAGCAGGTAAGGACTTCCATAATATTCATGAGTATTCAAGAATAAATTGAGGTCCACTCACCCACTGGCTATTTTGACACTACATAAAACTCTACAAAATGAGTGACCGTATTGAAAGTAAATGGACTAACCAAATTCTCTTGGTTGGCCTTATCATGCCTTACTTGTATAGGAGAAAAGTAATGATATCATGAATGCATGGTGTTGGGCAACCATCCCAGTATTATCCAATTATCCAATTCTTATGTTTGCAATTTGACATTGCCCATTCTGTGATTGTTTCTTTTAAGAAAAATGTAAGGGAAAGAAAACCCAGATTTTGTACAGTGAGATTTGTTTGTGATTCATGTTACCAGTATAAATAAATAAGAAGCTGCTTAAAAGTCTCTGTATGAAAGAATACTATCGTTTTTGTTTGCATTATATCTTGTCTTGTTCAGTAAACAGTGTAAATGCAATTTTTGTAAAATACTGTTTTCCCCCGTTTTATTTTGATGTTTTCATCCTACCAACAGCAGTCAACCAAAATAAGTCCGCGATCCAAGTAATAAAAAAAGGTTGGCTTTATCTTCATTATGTTCATGAATTTGTTTTGTTACATGTGTGATAGGGAATATAATGTACTGATGATATTCTTGATTAGTATCTAACAGTACAGTTATGATTAAAAAGCTGATCTATGTAACATAGAGGCACAGTAATGCACATACCTAATCTACATGATTAACCTGTTTTCGTTGCCATTGAAAAGTGAGCGTTGTGTTGATTCAGAGGCGGAATATGACCCAATCAGCTAATGTGACTAGCTGACTTATAATGGGGATAATGTCATAATACCCGTTGATCATGCAGTCTATAGTCACTGGATGGCCCAACCCACACTTGATTTCCAACTGTTGTAATACTGTTATGGCTGAAATATCGCTGATGATGCTGTCTACAATGTTAAGCACAATTCACTCACTTCACCATACTCACTCACTCACTCACTTCACCATGTTCACCGACTTATTAACCATGTTCACTCACTCACTTATCAACCATTCACTTGTTGATAAATGAAAGGCGGTGGGGTAGCGTAGTGGTTAAAGCGTTCGCTTGTCGAAGACCCAGGTTTGATTCCCCACATGGGTACAATGTATGAAGCCCATTTCAGATGTCCCTGTGATGTTGCTGGAATAGAGCTAAACGCGATATAAAACTGTACTCACTAATTCATTTGTCGACACTGATGAAGATCGACATCTAGATCAAATGCCTCCAAATGGACAGTGTTATTCCATCTCTGTTCACTGTTACCCATTTTAAAGTGAATTGAAGTTGTTATTGATCATTTTGATGTGGATTCTACTTGGACTTGTCACTTGTACCTATATATTTAGTGTTGGAAACTTAAGGCTGAAAGTCAAGGAGTCCTTGTCATAACCCAAATTTTAATAATTAAGAATTTTGGGGATCATGGGATGCTTAGGTAAAAATATTTAAAAAATAATCAAGGCTCTCAAAACACAATCATGTTACTTTCAAATACATAAAATTGATAAGGCTGCTTTATATAAATATGACAAATCTATTAGTTACAATAAACTATGTTTATAAGGAACATGCTTGTAGCGAACTGGCAGATATAACAAACTCTTTTTTTTGTCCCGTAAATTTGCTGTATATATGCTTGTAACAAACTTCGGTTATAACAAACTTAAATCACCTGTCCCTTTGAGTTAATTATAACCGTAGTGTACTGCAGTCAATGTTCAGACATTTATACTGACAGTATGAATACCTTAGTTCAGCTTTCAGGCAATGCACAAACACATATCAGTGTAAAACACAGATGAAAGTAACATTATCCCACTGCATTCAACTTAGGACAAAAAAGTGTGTATCATTTGTTAAACATGTTAAATGAGATACGACAAGCAGAAGTATGTGGTAACATGGTTTAAGAGAAGGGGTACAATATCCTAATCTCTATCATGTCCAGGATTGCTTTGACCAACTAACATATAAGGGTCTTATTGGCAACAATATTTCATTACCGGTATATGAGGACCAATAATTTAATGCCTTATAGGATATAGACAATTCAAAGGTTTGGAAATGTGTAGTCTATGACACTAGTCTGAAGCCTGAGTTGAGGAAAAATGTAGTCTATGACACTAATCTGAAAGCTGAGTTTATGAAATGTATTGTCTATGACACTACTCTGAAGCCTGAGTTTTAGTAAAAATCTGTTCAGTCCAGCAAGCTCAGCTCATGATAGTCCACATCATAACAATGATCATGTTGATAACACTAAATCGACTTTGATGAAAATGACTACTAGACAAGTTTGGTCTAGTAGGCTCAAAGTTTTTGGCACAGACTGAATTTGTACTTGGTAATGCATGCAGACATAAAGCTACAAGTTGGCTTCTTGTCTTACTATTGGAGTCTCTGACTCATGCAGGTTATTATTTCAACTTGTCGTCACTTCCTTAGACCTGCTTTCACTCCATCAACTAGCTCAGGGCACTGGTTGTCCAGTCGTCGAGCATGCAGAGTTGCGTCCCTTGGGCATGTCAGAAACCGATTGTCGCAGTTTCAAATCCAAGTTCGCCCCGATCATGTTTCTAGGTTTGTCAGCACCATACCATGCTCGTGGGTTTCACCAAAGTGATAATAATCTAAGACCTGCATCACTTCAGGCTTTCCTCCCACGTGAAGCCAACATGCCGTGATATAACTGGAATACTGTTCAAAGCGGAGATTAACCCAACTCACTCACTCATCGACTAGCTTTAGTTACATGATGAGAATAGTGACTTGATGCCGATAAAGGTCAGTATCCAAAACACATTTGATGATGTTTCTACATATTTCAGACATGCATCAAATAAGTGCGGTGGAGAACCCTGCCCACAGGGGCAAAGAGGATGAGGATGTCTTGGAACAGAAGGCCGAGTCCCAGGACCGGTGGTTTGAAGACTTTGACATGCTCAGTGATCCTCCAGATGCTGGGGAGATGGTTGATGATCAGTCAGATATCAGTGATTATGAAGATACGATCAAGAAGAAGAAGAAAAAGGTAATTGCTTACAAAAATAATATGATCATACATGGAGATTATGTCCATGTGTTATTTTATCCTTTGTCAACGACTCACATTTTCTGCCTCATGTCTTGTAGCGTGAACATTTTCGACTACCGTTGAACGTTTCATTTTATGCAAATCTTGAAATTTTGACTAGACTGAATAGTGATAACATGTAAAGACACCCCTGAAAAAAAAATATGAAATTTTAAGAGCTCTTCAATACCTCTCACCGTTAGACAAACACAGAATTTAAACGAGGACAGTTTCTAGCTTGAAAAGTATTAGCTTTTATGGAGCTATCCTGTAGTTAGGAGCTTGTTTCTACAGCTAAGTGTGGGTTTTGTTCAGGCTAATTGTGGGCTAAGTTTGTCATATTTCCTGATGCAGGGTCCAGGACGAGGAAGGAGGAAGAATGTAGACAAAGATTTGATGCCAGAAGAAAAAGATAAACCTTATGTTTGTGAAGGTGAGTACACTTCCAGAATGTACCTGGGTAACAAGTTAATTAATAGCGGATACTAAACCATTACTGTGTGTGTCTGTATATGTATACTGAATACTTTTTACTAAAGCTCACCCAAACCCAATGTTCATCATTGGTTCAGATCCCACATTCCCACTGATTATGATTCTTGGTTTGTCAGCTACCATGAATGTACTGAAGATTTTGTATCCCCAAAGTGGCAAATATCTTCTTTGGGGATTCTTTCCGCATTAAGCTAACATGCTGTGAGTAAACAGAAATACTGTTCAAGTGAAACTCTGCTCCCTTGGGCAAGACTATGTAGGCTTGCCCTGAGTCTGTAATTGAATATTTTCTCTACCCTCTACAGCATGCGGTGCCCGCTACAAGACACGGCCTGGTCTGGCTTACCACTACACACACTTCCACAATGGCATGATCGACGAAGACTGCAACACACAATCTCCAAAACCTCAGACTCGTTCCAATGGTAGCAAGTGTGAGTGTGCAATCCGCTTACACAAACCACCTTTCGCGTTACCATGGTTACCATATCTCAAAATGTTGAAATCATTTCTACATCTTTTGTAACCACTGTAGGTCATAATGCATGTCAATTTTGATTACAAGCTGATAATTTGTAGATTTTTTTGTTATTTTTAGTATTTTTCAAATTTTGTTTTGTTGACCCCTGTATTATTTTAGATGGATATTTTGCCAGCTTGGCATCTGGAAAATAGATGTTGTCTATCTTGCTTATATGTAAGTCAGTCCCTTGCACTTGGCAGTATACATGCATTCTGGTAGCATTTAGAGACTGTTACAATATGATAGCACATTTCACCATTCTTGGGGTATTCATGTTGTAGATTTTAATAACACATGTGGACAATATAGACTACAATGTATTAAGGTTACAATTGTGTAAATGCCGAATTCAATTGAGAAAATAGTGGTGAAATATGATCATATGAAATGTATTGTGTTGTGTTGATATTTGTGTTAAAAAAATATTTGCACATACATGTGATGGATCGAAAATGTGAAATAACGACCTAAGTGTGTTGCTTATGATGTTATAGATAGGTAGTTCATTCTTGCACTTAGGACTGTTACAGATTCTTCACCTCACGATTTTAGAATCTGAACACCAATAGATGTTTAGTAATGTTGAATTACGTCAATGTTAGAAATCATTCAAAGATGGAGACTGGTATCCAGATTTGTCCTGGTGTATGCTAGCATCTCACTGTATTCATTCTAATGCATCATAACCCTAACCAGGTGCCTGTTCCTCAAAGCGACCTTAGCTCTACAATTGTCGTAATTCAGTGTTAAAGTGTGGGAGTTATGATCGTGTTAGCGCTAAGATAGCTTTGTAGAACACGGCCCTTGACTTTATCTGTTTACCTACCTCATGATCCAAGAATATTTGAAGATGCATATAACTGTAGTTGCCACCCATGATGTCTTGGGGTGACCCTATGTAACTGTTGACCCCTCCCGTCTGACATTCTCTAGTTGTGAAGTAACTTGCCTGAACTGTTCTAGTATGATTTGTTTGGGACCAGCTCTAAGCCATCTCATGACCATGCTTCGGAAGTTTCTCCCCCGATGTTTTGAATGTTACAGTTTGATTCCCCTTCCCCAGTCCTTACCAAACTTGAAATCTACCTTGTGCCATGTATCTACTTTCTCTACCATATTTCAAAAGTCCTTACCAAGCAGAAATATCTTTTCCATGATGGAATGACCATACTCTGTTTGAAATGGCCTCACAAAAAGTCTTCAGCACCCCATGCTTGCTGTAACAGGCAATTATGCTTGTCGTAAGAGACGACTAACGGGATCGCATAGTCATGCTCCCTGACTTGGTTGATGCATGTCATTGTATCCCAATTGCGTAGATCGATGCTTGTGGTGTCACTCACCTGATTATCTGGTCCAGACCCAGAGTTCCCTTCACCATGTTTTCGTTTTCCATACCATGTTTGATAAGTCCCTTTTAACACAATAGAAGGCCCCTTATGTTTAAGTTTCCCAACCTAATTTGAAACCTTCCTACCATGTTTGAGAGCTGCCTAGCACTGTACCTCGTGTCTCCCTCGTTATGTGTCTAACAAGCCCCTAACCCCCTATATGGAGGACCTAATATATCAGTAACCTTCCTATGTGTGTTTCCCATGTGTGGTGTTTCATTCCTGTCACTGATGATGACTCTCACCAAGTGGAGAAGGGGAGTGGGATAGCTGAGTGGTTAGAGCATTTGCTTGCCATGCTGAAGACCCAGGTTTCAATCCCACGTGGGTACAACCAGATGTATTTCAGACACACACATTTCAAAGTGAGCCCAAATCAGGTTTAGCTTTGTCATTCCAATCTCCGATCTCCAATCTTTGCAGGCAATCTGTGAAACCATGTCATTCCTCAGCAACTTTTCCAATTCTGGTACCTGCTCTAACAACATGTCTCTTGTCCGAACATGTAATCACACATTTTGGATCTATCACATGTATGGCAATGTGTGCAACAGTGTTGTGGTAATGTATGCATGATGCATGGTGGGATGTTATGGTTCAGTTGCCATGGTATTGTGTCAGGTATAGATTGAAAATATTGCCTTTCACATAGAAGTCACGTAATTCTGAACATACAGTCACAAAAATATCTGAAATTTCCAACTACTGGTCGAAGAAGGAAAACACCCTTGCTGTGACAGCTTTGCTTGTAGCGTAGTCATTGTGGTCTTAATTGTTTTAGGATTATGGAAAGATTAAAGCAGCAGTTTGAAGAAACTGTATATTAAGATGCCTCAAATTTTGAAGAAAACAAACTCCAAACTATTAATTTTCCTGTCCACGTAGGTTATGATTTCAAATAGGTTTAGTCAACTTGAGAATTACTGTGCAATGTTGTTATGAGGGATGTCATTTAGTCTTTACAGGCTTCAGTTATCTGTCCACTTTTGGCTACGTTGATATCTGCTGGGCTTCCATTGTTAAGTATTTCTCTAATCCCAAGTGATTGTTGTTTATCATTGCATTCAGTAATATGTTCAAGTGTAATTATTCAATTAATTACCTGAAAATTGTTGATTGCAGATTCTTCTGTGAAGAAGACTCCACACCAAGTTTCATTTAATGAAATCTGCTGAATTTGAAGTCATTTTGCCCTGTTTTACCATTCTATTTGGTTCTATAGAATTTGAAAAAAAAAGTAGACAATAGCACAGATTAAGGATGAATGGAAATCTGGGATTTGGAGGTTGCCTATTGTCTTGGGGAGTTGCAGGTTGAAGACATTTATGTTTTCCTTGTTTTTATTCTTTGAAAATTCTATATCATTGATGGAAGAAAAGATGGAAATTGTTGCCAAGATGTACCTTTTGTTCATAAGTTACCATAAGGGGGACAACTGTCAGTATTTGGACCAAAGGAAGACAATTGTACAAGTTACTGTAAGACCCATATTAATCTGATGGTAAACTAATAAGAATCTTTCCACAATCCTCCTACTTTTGTGACAACGATCAGTAGCCACGATGTGAATATACATGCCTTACTAGAGGTTAGACTGTAAATGTTGGTGTAATAGATTTGCATGTCCTAGCACTGCAGCATGTTGTGGTTAGTCCGATTCGCACTCAAGCCCACTGCAGCGCAAGTCTCAACCATGTCTGCTTCTCCCACCCAAATGCTGGTAGAATTGTCAAGAATGTGCATGCTGGCCCCACCCCCTCCATATCCCTCCTCACCCCCCAAGACAGACGCAAGGGTTGGTGACATATCTGTCTCTCTGATATTATGGTTTTGGATCCCAGCGACTAATCTCTCCTCTAAGTAACTTTTTCTCCGTTTCAGGTGGGTCTATGCGAGCTCACCGTCACACTTAACTTCCCCCACTTATAGCCTCTTCATGGACTTCTGAATGGGATGTACAGTGTGTGTATAGTTTCTAAAGGGCAACTTTTTTTTTCGATTGGATCATTCATCCATTTTTTGCTCCTAACATCACCTGGTGATTAAATGTGTGATCTTATTTTTGCTAATTTTTTGGTGGGTTACATGCCGACTGGCTGATGGACTCTCCTGAATTTTTGTGGCTGTTTGTCAGAATTTGCTGAATACGCCAAGAATATAAGCTTTTGATTTGCCCACTGCTTAAAGTTTAGCTAGTTGTATGATTTCTTTATTGTGATTAATTTGAAATGCTTGATTGTCTGATTAAACGTAGTTTGCAAATTTTGCATCTTAGTTCTAAAAGTTGAATATACATGATTTTCCAGAATGATCTATGCTACCCAAAAAATGAGCTCAAGAAGAAAAAGTCATATTTTGACATTCATAAACATGTTCCGCTGTCACCAATTTTTAACTGTCTTAGTCATAACTATAACATGGTCTTCATACATAGATCTAGACTAAAATGTAGATTTAGAAGTCCTGCTAACTCTTGCATAATCTGTGTATATTTCCTTTTTTTAATTGTTTTATTTACCAAAATATATTTGATGTTTTTCTGTATGTGTTCAGTGTTGATATCAAAGTGCCTACTTTCATTAATGTAACATGGTGTGGACTTTTCTTCACTCAGTAGATCGTGAGAGGGTATTATGAGTTATATTCAACCTCTGTGGTAATAGGTCCTCTAGCCCTGATATCAACAGCCTTTGTTACTTTGTTAGCGTGAGGACGAACTGTCGTCCTGGGCAACTTAGGGACAACACCCTTTTGTCTGTATAGTGTAGTTGGGTTTAACACTTGGCGGTTCTGTTTTAGAATGAATGAGATTTGAATTTGATTTTTTTGTTTAATACAATCATGAACATTCTTTTCTATTTAGATAGCTTTAGTTAGTAATTATGTAGGACAGGACAATCTATTGCTGATAGTGATTCTTCATTAATATTGATATAGTTTTATTTATTTTGAAAATATGGATATTCTTGTCAGCAGTAAGATTTAAGAAAGGAAAAATGAAATATTGTTTGGATCAAAGATTTGATTTAATTTCTTTATGTGACAAAGTGTTAATAATAAATCAGTATTCAACTAAAGTAAAGTGCTATGTTAATCCTAATATATTTAACCCCCTTGATAGCAGGCAGATGGTACCTGGGTCCCAATTTCATAAAGTGACCTTATTGCTACGACTGTTCACATGTCCAAATAATTAAGCTAGTCGTAGCTTTAAGTCTTTGTGATGTTGGGTGCAGACTGTCAACATGTTCTTGAAGCTGTCCTCTGTGCTGGTCATGCTGTAGCTGCCATGTTGGACTGACTTGGGCTGTGTGATGTGTTACAGGTAAAAATGCTGATGGGAAGGCAACTGCTAATAACTATTGTGACTTCTGCTTGGGAGATGCTGCAGACAACAGGAAGACCAAACTACCCGAGGAGCTGGTGTCTTGCAGCGATTGTGGCCGTTCAGGTGACACAGACTTTCTAGCCATGCACATTTCAATTGTCTTATTCAGCCGTCTCCGTGGTCTAGTTGATAGAGCGTCTGTGTGGAAGGTTGTAGGTTCAATCCCTGGCCGCGTCATATTAAAAGATGTCAAAATATGGTACTTGTTGTTACCCTGCCTGGAGCTCAGCATTAAGGGTATAGAACAAGGACTGATCAGCTTGGAGTCTGTATTCTGGTCTGAGAGGTGTATCCATGCTAACTGCCGCATGGTATCGAGCCACATACACACAGACATATGCAAACACATTGCTATTGGAGTGAAATAATCTTTAAGTCAACTTACTCAGACTCTTATGCACTTGGCCACAGCCAATTCATGACCCTCTACACAATCGTTTTAGTTGAAATAATTAGTTGTGTATCTGACAGCAGGATTCTTCAAATAAGTAATATATTGATGTGAACTTAGGCCTGTCAGCATTTCTGGTCTAGGGTATATTGCAGGTATCTATAAGTAAAATTGAACCGGTAATTTCTATGGGTTATCAGTCCCTGTCTCCAGGAGAAATGTGAATGACCTTTGAGATGGAATATTGTCATTGGTCACTTTGCTTTCATTGGCAGTGGCGGGTGGCCTAATCATCTGAGGTGCCATATATCCCTTCAGGCGTTCCTCCTTCATCCGGTTGACACATAGTGATTTACCCAAGCATAATATGCATTATCAGACTGGACCATGAGTAACAACATTTGAATGTTCATGGTATTTAATTTTACAGTTTATATCTCATGTAGTTTTCAGGTTTGTTATGCCAATATGAACCTTGGTTCTATTTGGGGACTATTCTAGGAGACAGTGTAGCCTTCCCTATGTGACCATCTGTATGTTTGTGTGTAGGTCACCCAACATGTCTCCAGTTCACAGCCAACATGATCATATCAGTGAAGAAGTACCCCTGGCAGTGTATTGAGTGCAAGTCATGTGGACTGTGTGGGACCTCCGATAACGATGTAAGAGATGTAGCTGCTCGGTTCTCAGATACAGGCTCTGTGTTATTTTGATGATTTAAGATTCCAACCTTTATACTTTACAACTCAAAAGAAATTAAAGAACACCATCAGTCAATATGAGGGCCCTAAGAAGTAGTGAAATGGTTTGGATATTTACTTTAAAACCTGGAATGAATTAATGTGGACAGTGGTCATGATTGATGATGAAATAAGACACCAATAGCTGTCAGATTCTAATGTGCTGTAAGTACAAAGAATATTACTGTGTCCCTTGGGATGCAGTATATTCTTTTTCTGTGTCCAATCTCAAATTATTTTTGCGTACTGGCTGCACATTTGTGAGTTGCATAAAACGCTGGTTTACATCAATGTTTACATTGCTTAGGAAATGTATAAAAATGATTAATACAATGTTAGCATTTAAGCCTGTTTTCACCCCTTGTTAAATAGTGCAGGGGAGATAACTCATGTTTACGGAGGAGTTATCTTTGAAGCTATGAAACTAAATATTTGGTTTCAATTTAGATATCAAAAGGAAATTTAAAGATACATTTCTTTCATGACATTAACATGATTAAGGTGTCTGAAATATGGATGTGAGTTCATAGTGTGAACAGTTTATATCTATTTCTTAAAATTAATCCTGTGAGAATTTTAAAGATTGAAAACTGTTGACTTTGCCCCTTGATTGGTTTATATTCATTTCAGGATCAGTTGTTATTTTGTGACGACTGTGACCGAGGCTACCACATGTACTGTCTCACACCACCTCTCACTGAACCTCCAGAGGGTACGTATACAGAATACACTACAGGGAGTGAGTATGGTTTTACGCCGCTTTTAGCAATATTCCAGCAATATCACGGCGGGGGACACCAGAAATAGCCTTTGCAGGCAGGATAAGTTTTCAGTGTATGATCTCTAGGGAGAAGAGAATGAAAGTCTACTGCACACTGATCCAGTGACTGGTAGTAATAATATAAAAGCGCCTGTGAGCACTATATTATTATTATTGTGCAAATGTGCCTCTGTTCACCGAGCAGTGAATGGGTACCCGGTAGGATGAGATGGCAGTGTGGTTGTTAACCTTCTAGCGCCTAACAGGCGTCTTAGGTTGTATACTCCCAAGGGAGCTGAGAATGATTGTTGATTTCACACTGATCCATTTAATGTCTAAGTGCTTAGAGCATGCTTTTGCATGGAGTACTGTGCCATATAAATGGATGATTATTATTATTACCGTATTCAACATAATAAGCGCCCCACTCTAATAAGCGCCCATGGCAATATTTGCTAATATTTTGACAAGTGAACGATCCCAATCAGCACCCCTTCCGATTGTTCAATCTACACAAGACGTATATGGGTCATTCTCAAAAAATGTCAGAATTTCAACTAAGCAAAAACATCAAAATTGTCTTTTGTAAAATTCCTTTTTTATTGACTCAGTACACAAAGTAACTTCTGAATAATAATGTTAAGCAAAATGACACCTTAATAATCAATGATGTCCTAATTATGATAATTAATTAACACTGAATAGGAAAAATATGTCTGTCCTGTTACCATTTTAACAATTATATTTTCTGTAACAATATTTTTCAAAGTTCAACACAAATCATGTCAGTTCTTGTTTTTAAATGTATTGTTTAATATTTCAATGAGTACAATTAAAAAGAGATTGGATACATTATTTTATGGACAGATTTGTCCAGCATTTGAGTCAAATGAAAACATTTGAATTCATTCAAATCCAATATGACAAACATACCCTGATTATTGCATCTTATATTTGACACATATACTTCATTAGATGATATATGTTTGAATTCAAATATGTTCTTCTGAAAAATAAAAATAAATAATCAGTATATTTCTATTTTAAGTGCTGGTAACAGGACAGACAACGTAGTAACAGGACAGACAACTGGCTTTGATTACAGATAACTATAATATTCAGGAGTTTCAAGATTTTGAAATATCTGACAAATACGAAAAAAGTATGTGCAATTGATTACACCTGAACATATAAGGTGTAATTAACTGAATATTCTTGTATGTAATCTGAACTATAGAAACCGGTCGGTAACAGGACGGACAATTGAAAGTAACAGGACGGACAAACTTATGTTTGCAGTCAACTATCCTGTTCAGAAGTTCAAAGTTTAGAACTCTGACAAATAAGAAAATGTTTTGCTTAATTCATGTGTTTAACAGTATCTGATCATATGGATGTTATTAACTGAATGTTCTTCTATGTAATCTGAATGTAGGATACTGGTAGGTAACAGCACAGACGGAAGTAACGCCAAAGACAATAACTTTTGCATTTTGGGTTAATCCCTAGAATTACAAAGAATTTAAATTGATTTAAACTTACACAAAATAGTCATGTGACAGTTTTTGTCATGAAGCAGCAACACAATAACCAACTTTATATATGTCAAACATCAACATAATCTGGAGAAAAAAAACTTGTCAGAAGATTTCCTTTTGAAGCTGTATTCTTTTGCAATTGTATTCGCAAATACTCAAATAAACGGTCTGAAAAGGTGAATTATAGTTTCCTTAAAAGTACAATTCACTTGTATCTATGATTATTTGATTAGTGCCAGAATTAAATGGTGCCTTTCATTCACCCAGAAACCACAGGTTGTTTATTGTTTCTGTTTTATCATATCTGTAATAGCTTCCCAGTAAATGTTTTCAACACTGAAGTGGGAAGCAGTGCCTTCAATCTCCTTTCGTTCAGGAATGATGGTAATAATGTCCTCGTGCTTGTACCAGCATTTGTCCAGCAGGAGTCTTGGCCAAAAGAATCATTTTTGATCCTATTTTTTTGCCAGGCTTGTGCATGCATTCCACATATATATCATAGGTAGAAACATCTATGTATCCAGGATATGGAAAACCATCATATAACACAACCACACATTTTCCAAGACACTCTTCTGTATCATCTGGAACGGATAGTAAAATGTCACTCTCACTTTTCTCAACCTCACCCTTCTCCACCACACCACCTGTCTTCTCCACACTTTTCTCAACCTCACCCTTCTCCACCACACCACCTGTCCTCTCCACACTTTTCTCAACCTCACCCTTCTCCACCACACCACCTGTCCTCTCCACACTTTTCTCAACCTCACCCTTCTCCACCACACCACCTGTCCTCTCCACACTTTTCACAACCTCACCCTTCTCCACCACACCACCTGTCCTCTCCACACTTTTCTCAACCTCACCCTTCTCCACCACACCACCTGTCCTCTCCACACTTTTCACAACCTCACCCTTCTCCACCACACCACCTGTCCTCTCCACCTTTTTCTCAACCTCACCCTTCTCCACCACACCACCTGTCTTCTCCACCCTTCTGTTGTTTTTTCATCAGATAACTATCTTCAACAAAGTAGTCTATTTTTTTATGTATATATGTTTTCTTCTAAACTGTGATAAATTTGAAAACATATCTCTTAATGTTTCATAAAATTAGAATATTTAGTGATTGGATAAGAAACGTTAGATAAAGATGACCAAATGTCTGTGCTGTTACTTTTAAGTCTTAACCAATTTTTTTTATTTAGCTTAGAAGATTTGTTCAGCCATAGCCTCTTGAATGCCTGTGTTATTTCAAAAGAATTATTTGTGTTAATATGGTAATTATATTATTGATTGGTTATACTAGGAAAGACAGTTTAAGGTGATGATAAGTCTGTGCTGTTACCACGGAATGTCTGGGCTGTTACTTTTTCATCAGATAACTATCTTCAACAAAGTAGTCTATTTTTTATGTATATGTTTTCTTCTAAACTGCGATAAATTTCAAAACATATGTCTTAATGTTTCATAAAATTTGAATATTGAGTGATTGGACAAGAATAGTTAGATAAAGCTGACCAAATGTCTGTGCTGTTACCAATATTTGTCTCTGCTGTTACTTTTAAGTCTTGAGCAACTTGTTTTTATTCAGCTTGAAAGATTTGTACAACTATAGCCTTTTGAATGTCTGTGTTATTTCAAAAGGAATTATTTGAGTGATTATGGTAATTATATTATTGATTGGTTAAACAAGGAAAGACAGTTTAAGATGATGATAAGTCTGTGCTGTTACCACGGAATGTCTGTCCTGTTACATGTTTGAAGGTAACAGCACAGACAGTAACAGCATAGACAAATTGACATTAATTACAGGCTTTTTTAATGAGACCTCCCATGAAATGTTGAGACCACATGGCATTGTGAACAGTTCATATTTTCTAATATTCTGAAAAAATGGTTTTAGAAAAAAATATTTGTTTTGGCAAAAATGAGCAGTAACAGCACAGACATAAGAAAAGAGTATTCATGATAGGAATAAACTTCCCTGTCAAGCAGAATTATCCAAGGTCTTCTCTCACTTGAAGGACACTGCTGCCATGATAGTACAGGAAGTAAGCTGTATTTCTGTTATTTTGAATTATGGGAATCTTGAAGGATTATTTATTTTTCAGTTTTGATCCATCTTGGTAACAGGACAGACACTTTTTTATGTACAAGTGTTTCTTACCAAAAACCAATATAAATAAAAGAGTGTATCTTCAAAAGATAATTTTATATCATGAGTTAGAAAGGTATTGTACAATATATAAACATTATTTACATAATATTTTTTATTTTTAGCAACATTAAACAATGTTGATGTGCAAACATAGGGTTACGGACACACCCTTCAGCTCAATTTAACCGCAATTAAGCAGTTTTAAATAAAATAAAATACCTAATGAGAAATACTAAAACTTAACTTTCAGACACCATGGTATGTTCTACAAAAAACACTTGTGTTTAAACATATCTAAAATAAATATTTTAATTGTTATTCAACTCGGACTAAAAAACTCACTTTTTTTGAGAATGACCCATATATTCGCACTTGTTTGTTATATGCATCCTTAATAATGGGCAATTAAATTCTGGAATAATATATCTGTCGTATATAAACATTTCAGGCTGTCAGCATAAACCACAAAATTTATCTTTCAACTCTGTTTTTTTTTCACCCAAATAATATTCAAATAAGAGCCCCCTATTTCTAATTCTGAGAGCGCCCTGGGCGCTTATTACTACGTCGAATATGGTATTATTATTATTAAATACTGTTTAAGACAGTGTTAAGCCTCACTTACTTACCGGTATGTGTGTCTGTTGCAGGTAATTGGAGCTGTCACTTGTGTATTGAAGAGTTCCACGGGGGTAAGAAGCCTGCTGGCATGCAGTGAGGACCATGCCTCGGTTGTTCTCAGGGCTAACAGCGGGACTTCACAGTGGGAACTTAGCATTTATCATATCGGGTCAAGATCTCTCATGCACAAGAAACATGCATCAATGCATTCGAGCTTTGCTTTGTGCAGGTGTTACGTGTGTAGAAACTGCTATCACTGTCATCTCAAAAAACGCATTTACAAAATACAAGGAGAAAGTTGATATCCAGTAACTGTTTTGGTCAAGCATAGATGATACTATGTAATGGTGTAATGGTATGACGATACAGTAGGGTATCGCGGTACTCATTTACCAAGACAAGATCTGTCTACAGGAGCTGTAGCTTCACACAAACAATAACAGCCATCCAAACTGTGCTAATAAAACTGATTCGTAGCGTTGGGTGATACCCTCTTGTATTAGCCGATGGATTGTGTGGGATTCAGTTATCATGGTACAATCAGTATTGCTGCTGTATCATTTCATCCCAGGATGACATCGTCCCAGGTACATCATTACCATCTACGATGTCACCGCGAGGAGAAGTTTCATCTGCAAGACACCCTATGGTATCATACTGACAAAGCATTCCCATCTAAATGTTGAAGCAACTTGTACATTATCTTGTTCATATATTCTTTCGTTTGTCTATAGACTGTATAGTGCCTTTAATGCTTGTATTATTCAGGAATTTTCTTGGTATTGTTGTATTTCTCTTTCTTACCATAATAGACAGTCACATCAATTGGATGACTGATGTAAGGAACATGTAAATGGGACTCTGAATAATGTAAGGAACCATTTTGTCAATAAGGCAAATGGTATTTTAATGTTTCTGCACTTACTTCTTAACAAAGAGAGCACTTTTGTTTCGAAACTGTTTGTGGAGACACTTTGAAGCGAACATTGCAATGAGCTATTCATGATGAAAGTGTTGACAAAACTGTTGCCGGTGAACTTTTATCGGAAAATGATTGTATTGTGGTCATCAATAATGCCATGTAACAATGTTGGTTGTTCTTAGTCATGTTTAGTACCACCAATCTGAAATGACTTAAAAATAATTTCTCTCACATGTCAGAAGCATCTTTGTAAGAACTAGAACTGGTTCCTGCTGATAAACACGGAAGAAATATGTTCCCTGTGAATTAGTCTTATCAGCAATACTTAGTTGGACTTGACTGATCAGAAAATTGAGACAATTGTTATGACGGTATTGGGTCTGAGGTTGTGTCCCCGAAAGAGTATTCAACGTGTAGACTTTCTCCCTGGAGCTATCAGTCAACTTGACTTGATAAAAGAGGAAATCCTTTTGTTACATCGGAATTTTGCTGTTCACACAAAGAATGAATATATAACCTATGGTGGGACTCAGAATTGAGCATTGGTGTTTCACTTCAATGGACATTGGTCTACCTTTAGTCAATCAATCCTTTATTTCAGTATTAAGGCCTGAGGCCCAAGTACAATTAATACGATGAAGGTATTTTGAACATGACTGCAACAGCTAATATTTACAACTGTGAAGATTGGAGACTGATGACATTTAGTTGGCTGTATGAAAAGAAACACTGACATGAAGAGGTGTAGTTTGTAATCATTTGTGCAATATTTTATGATTTGCAAAGATCGAATAGATTATTTTTATACAATGACAACAAATGAGTAATGCAACGATGAGATTAAATCAAAATAGCATTTGTTGTTAAGATTGTGTCCTCTGGTTATTTTTGAAAGATTTATGTAGTCAGTATTGATAATGCCTTTAATATCTTACCTGTACAGCAGGCTTTGGCTCAGGAAGAAACAGCTCCTCTGGGGACAAATGATGAAACTCGTCAATTTAAAGAAAAACCATCACAATTTTTACGAAGTTTATTAAAGTTTTTGCAGGAGAGCCACTTGTACTAATTTCATGTGAATATATTTCACCTTCTTTTAATATTTTATGGATTTTTGGCCTAATAATTAAGGTTGGTATGATGGGGGGAACAAATTCCAAATTCAAAAAAGTTGTTGAATTTCCTCTCATAATTCAGTGTGTTTTGAATATAAATTTTCAACAGGTTTTGATTATATTTAATAATTAATATTGATACCAGTAAATTTACTTATTTCTGGTCAGATAATAAGACACAGACTGCTTTCCAGTATTAATATATGTTGAGTTAGCAGATTCATAAACCAAGTTTGAAAAAAGTCTGGCCTAATATCTTTGTCAGGAATCAAGTGAATTGGATTCACACACCTTTTTTGGTAGCTTGTTATACTGGTACATTTTGTAGATGACTGCATCCCTTCCCCTTGCCAGCATCTGCTGATAGTTGCTTAATCCTGATTAATCAACCCTGGTCTGTAGGCACTATACCAGTGCTTGTGGTTTTCAACAGATTGGATAACCTCTACGACCTGCATCACTTTACGCTTTTCACAAACATATTTCGTCGTGATATGACTGAAACTGTTCAAAGTGGCGATAAAGCACTAAACGTTGCTTTTAATGAAAAGGGCTAACATGCATTGAATTTGTTAAACAAAGTTGAATGGGAGATCTTCCTTTGACACATTAATTATTTTTGTTTAAAGCTTCCTTGGTATAAACTCTCAACTGTGTTCATTGTAGGAGTCTGCATCTAACAGGATGTGTAGATGTAAATATATGTTTATTGTTAAGTGCATTCTGAACTTTCCATGCTGTTTGAATCTCCATCAGTAGCATCTTGATTCATTTGACCGAACATAATTCAGTGATGAATTCAGTATCTAGAATTTTGATTCTTTGCCCTGATAAGATTGTCAGCATGAGTAAATATTGCAAGCAGAATCTTTGAGTAGCCACATTGTGTGGTTGAGAATTGGTTGACGCGGCACCATTTTCCATTTGATCTTTCAAAAAGTAAGTTCAGTGGCTTAAAAATGTGGTTGCTAAGTGATCGCATTGTCAAATTCTACTCTAAAATAACAATAATTTCATCCATTCAAGGGTGTTATTGAAGCAGTAGAAATAGCATGGAATATCGAGGATGTGATTTATGCCGAGGTTGGGTTTTGATTCTTCCAGGCCAGTAAGGCAGCTGACACAGTCATGTCTGTTGTTTATTTCATTAAATCAGCATCATTTGTGAATCACTTAGCATATTACAGTTTGCAAAACATGAAAGGTGCTCGTCAGTTTCACATTATTGTAATCATTGTCCATCTGTCACCGTTTGTGCATAATCAGCATCATTAAAGGTCATAGTGAAAGAACTGCTTTGTCTGTCATTTGTTTTCATGAAATCGGGTTCGTTGGTTAAGAATGGTGGACAACAAGTTTATTGTTTGTTTTTCAGATTTCATTTCTTTTGCAAAGGATATGAAAGGCAATTATTTATATATGATAATGTTTATTATTCCCAACTGATAAAAAAGCAAAGAACACTGATTAAATAGTTGTGGCCTGTGTATTTACCCAGCCAGGCAAGTGAGAGGCACCTGTTGGGATAGCTTGTCATTCTGATTTTGGTTTAGATAATTGCATATTGATGATTTGGAAATAAAATACGTGTAGTTGTGATCTCCACCATCACAATTTCTCAAACCAAGAGGCAAGGATAAAAGTGTGGGAGGTGGGGAACTCAATTTATTTTCATTTTATAACTGAACACACTTGATGTGACAGTGGGGTGATTTACTTTGAAAAGTGTAGTTGAACAATGGATGTAGGCAATGTTTGATAGAAAAGCCAAATACAATGACTCATCTTCAGGTGAAGGTCGGTGAACGACATGAAGGGTCAAAACCCAAAGCCGACGCGTGTGGCCACCTTGTGAAGCAGCACAGCCATACATGGTCCCAGTAAGTCTGTGGGTAATGTCTCGTGCTATCCTGTTCCATTTATGTTGCAGAGCGAGTTCAAATTCCCTGATGGTATTTATCAGGACTCGCTTGTACAAAGCGATCTTAATGCTAGGAATATCTTAAGTCTATGTAAGAGTATTGGAGTTACAATGCTTTGGGCAAGTGGGCCCTGATCTGTGGGAGACATGAAAGTCGTTGCCCAAAGTAATCCCTCAAAGGCTCAGTTGGTGAAAGGGCAGGCCAGGGAAGAACTGAAATGTTTTGTGCCAGGAATTGTAGCAAGACTTGTGCTGAAAGAGTTGGACGATGTGATGTCTCGGAATGTTATACCTGTAGTACACGACCTTGACCCGACCACAACAGACATGGTTGGTTGATTTGTTGTTTAACGCCACACTCAGCAATATTGCAGCTATATGATGGGGGTCTGTAAATAATCAAGTCTGGACCAGACAACCCAGTGATTAATATCATGAGCATCAATCCACGCAATTGGGATCCATGACATGCATCAACCAAGTCAGCGAGCCTGTCCAACCGATCCCGTTAGTCGCCTTTTACAAGAAGCATAGTCACCTTTTACGGCAAGCATGGGTTGCGGAAGACCTATTCTACCCGGAATCTTCAAGGGTCACAACAGACATGGAGCAGTGCTCTGTCGTGGTTGGTTGGTTGGTTTGTTGTTTAACGCCGCACTCAGCAATATGCCAGCTATATGACGGCGGTCTGTAAATAATTGAGTCTGGACCAGACAATCCAGTGATTAATATCATGAGCATTGATCCACACAATTGGGATCGATGACGTGCATCAACCAAGTCAGCGAGCCTGACCACCTGATCCTGTTAGTCGCCTCTAACGACAAGCATGGTTTGCTGAAGACCTATTCTACCACGGCGTCTTCACGGGCCAGTGCTCTGTCGTGATAACTGATCCCAGCCCACACCATCACGCTTCCACCATCATATACCCATTTTGTTAAATTCTGTTTTCTTGTGCTGCATGTCACATGTCATATTTTGGCACTTTGTTCATGTACGCGTTGGTGGAATCATGTTGCTGGATTTTGCAGCTTGGACAACGCACATTAACTATTGTCCATAGTTTACTCACATTATTCCATTCTCATTAGACCGCCTCCGTGGTCTAGTGGTAGAGTGTCCGCCCGGAGAGCGGAAGGTCCGGGTTCGATCCCCGGCCGCGTCATACCAAAAGACGTTCAAAGATGGTATTTGTTACCCTGTCTGGCGCTCGGCATTAAGGGGCTAAAACAAGGACTGGTCGGCTCGGAGTCAGTATACTGTGTCCGAGGGGGGATATTCATGTTAAACTGCGGCATGGTATCTCAATGAGCTAGCAAATCGGCATCAATCCGGACTAGTACAAGCAGCCACACAAACACACACACGTACATGCACGTCGCTATATAAGTGCCATTATCTTGGACGCGACGTTAAACCCCATTTCACCTCACCTTCACCATTCTCATTAACACAAAGCATACATTTCTGTACTTTACTAGGAAAGTGTTATCCCAAATATAACATTTGTTACACTAGGATGTTACTGGAATAATGCTGAATGTGACATGAACAATATTCACTCACTCCTCAGCCAGCAAGGAGTCATAGGCCCACCATGTGAAGGGCATTTGTAATTGCACCAAATTTCCAACTTTCCAGAGATAATCCGAAAGTGATTTCTTTCATGAATTCTTCTAAGATTGCCAATGAACAATTCCTGTAAAGATTACGTTGTAAATACTGCATGGGATTATACACACTACGTTCCTCCATTGGTTGCCCAGTCGTCTAAGGCGCCGCGATTCGCTGTGCAGAGTTGCTTTCCTTGGGCACGCCAGAAACCTATGATTCTGGGTTCGAATCCTGGTTTGCCCTAATTATGTTTCTAGGTTTGTCAGCACCATACCCGTGCCCGTGGGTTTCACTGAAGTGGTAAACATCCGAGACCTGCATCACTTAGGGCTTTCCTCCCACGTTCAGCGGACACGCCGCAATATAACTGCAATACTGTTAAAAGCGGTGTTAAACCCAACTCACTCACTCACGTTCCTCCATCACCCGTGAACACATTAGCCACATTGTCACTTATTTTTAACCAACGAATCAAATGACGGCCTGGTTCCTGCGAGAGGGCAGCGAGTGTTGTGCAAATGGGTGGTTGAATCGCATAACCAGTGAAGTTCCCCGCTAGACGTGCCATATTCTCTGCTGTCTGCGCTTAATGTCAGACAATGGTAGGGTTTGTACAAACTTAATACACAGAGTTGGGCTTATCTGACTTCCATCAGCATGGACGGTGGGGTAGTCTAGTGTTTAGTGTTCACTTGTCACTCAAAGACTCGGGTTTGACTCCCCACATGGGTACAATGTGTGAAGCCCATTTCTGGTGTACCCTGCCGTGATATGGCTGGAACATTGCTCAAAGCAGCGGAAAACCATACTCTCACTCACTCCATCATCAGCCTTTGAAATTCATGCTAGGATGCTGCCCAAGACTACAAAATTGTGCCGAGGACAAGTAAAAATCCAGTGATTGTAGTCCTTATTAACTACTAAAGTGCTCACGGAAATGAAAAAACCCTGTTTTTTCGACCTCAGATCTTAAATAAATGTAGTTATTGTACAAAATATATAAATATTCAAACAACTAAATAAGTACTAATTGGGCCGTGGCACAAATACAGCGTAACAAATGTTTTTATGCCTTTTTACACGTAAAAGTGTGTAAAACTGTGAATAAAACAGACTATTGTGAAACAGGGCATAACCAGGTGTAAGTAGATCAAGGTGACCTATGACACCTTGACGACAGGTGAGAACAGGTGCTTAATGCCTATAGTCTGTTTCTGCTATGTCAATTTGGACTTAGTTTTATTTTTGAATGTTGAAAGTGCTGACAAATTACCTCGTGTAAAGTACATTTTGTATTGTTCACTGAGATCAAACTAGCAAATCCAGACTAGTACTTTTCGAGTTATTTTGTTATTTCGTATTTACAGCTACGTAACACTTTGTCGATTTTTAAATTGAGAAAAACAGTTTTTTTTCATTTCCGTGAGTACTTTAGCATGTGTGGGCTATAGTTCCGAACCACTTCTCAATGCTTCAATTTTGCTAAAAATTGGAACTGAATAAAACTGACAAAAAATGTAAATATAGTTTTGTCTCGTTCCTGCACAGAGTTGGACTCATTTGACTTCTGCGAGTTATACATAGTATCATTCATTAGCGAAATAAAGATACTGGTTACAATTACTGAAGATGCAAAATTCGAGCTATCCAAAGAAATGTAAAAAAATGATTGTCAGGGTAAAAATAACTGGGCATAATATTTTAAACAGTTAATTCAACAGGGTATGATAATGTTCACTGATGTTTGGATTTAACAAAATGTAGGTACCGTATTCGACGTAATAAGCGCCCCACTCGAATAAGCGCCCACGGCGATATTTTCTAATATATTAGCAAGTGAACAATCCCAGCATAAACCACGAAATTTACGATCTTTCAACTCTGTTGTTTTTCACCAAAATGATATTCTTATAAGAGCCCCCTATTTCTAACTTTGAGAGCGCCCTGGGTGCTTATTATGTCAAATATGGTATACCAAAGCAATTTGTAATTGATTTTACACTTAATTTTTTTACTTAAAAGACATGTACTTCCACAGTGGTTATCTCAACCTTGGTCAAATAAATTTAATCACTATTCAGGTATTAAAACAAATTTAAATAGAGCACTGTTTGTATAATATAAATGTGAAGAAATTCCAAGTGGTGTTAGCCTGATTTAGATGCCGTTCACATGATCTGCATATTAAATCAGGTACTGAAAGAGAAGACAGAGTTTGTTAACTATGAAGTTTTAATATCGAAGATGAATATCACTTTTTCTTCTTTGTTATTTTATGTAAAAAGTTTACTTACTATAGGCATGTGGCCTTCTCAGTACCAGGAAATAACGGTTGTTTGATTCACTAAAGGACCCGTGAAGATCTGGTCTTCAGCAACCCATTCTTGCTGTAAAAAGAACGACTATGCTTGTTGTAAGTGGCAACTAATGGGATCGGGTGGTCAGGCACGCTGACTTGGTTGATGCATGTCATCGTATCCTAGTTGCAAGGATCGATGCTCTTGATGTCAATCAATGGATTGTCTGGGCCAGACCTGATTAGTTACAGACCGCCATCATATAGCTGGAATGTTGCTGAGTGCGGCTTTAAACAACAAACAAAACAAAACAAAAAGATTCACTGAAGATTTACACACATCACTACTTCACTGCATATCGACCCAATGTATAATGGGTGATGAATGATTGCAATGTGTAGACACACACATGGAGTTCCGATGATGGTCTAATCCCAATGAACAATTTCTGTAATTCCACACATTTGACCTAACATAGATCGCACATCAATCGTTACAATCTGGGAAAACACAACATGACAAGTTGTTATGAAAATATCATTTATTACATTGAACCATGATAGTTGCTTAATCAACAAGTTGGTTGCCTGTGACACTTCTCCAAAGACAGTAGGCCACAGAATGTCATCACAGCATCCAGACACAGACGCCCTACGACAGTTCCGACGTGTTTAGTCTTACACTCGGTGAAAGGACACACTCTGTTCAGACACAGACTCAATATCACCATTTGCCTACATCTTCGTAACTAGGAATATTTCAACAATTCTTACAACAGACTCATTGATCTCCATACAGAATGGACAAAATGGCCACACATTGGAAGAGGCATGAAGTTCAGTACTCAAGGTGCTAAACCTGATGACTACATTGAGTACTATGTGTCTTTCATAAGCCATTAGTGTTGAGTTAATCTCCCGAATGTATAATAACGAGGGTATAACAAAACTCTATTTAATTCCATAGAGTACCTGACTACTAAAGCATAGTTTGGTCTATGTCCATGGTGGGTGTTTTACAAAGAGGGCTATGTGAAATACCCATGTTCATGGACTATTTCATTGAAGCATTTCCTATTTTAAAAGTCATGAACCAGATTAGATGACTTCAAACTTCAAAGTCTCATGCAACAGTGCTGAGCCTAAGGTTTAAGGTAGCCTTAGATTGCTGAAAAAAGAGAGAAAGAAACTCAAGGCTTCAATAAATCAGCAACCCTTTCTTCATACATTCTCGTCATGACATATAGCAAAGGGAATTTGCAATGCTGAAATTGAAAATTTTACAATAAATTATCTATTTATATAGATATTCTACTTATCCTATCTCACACTATGGATTTCTTCTTCTATCGATCTTGGTGTGGAAATGTCTTAGAACAAAGTTTCCAACTTCAAAACAAAATGTTACACCAAACACATCCCAGCATCACCTTGGTCACTACCCAAACAAATGAATCTGTAATGCTGTCCATAGCAACCCGGCCACGTTGACCACCTGGCACTACCTATGTTATCATTCTCTTTCTCATCATCGACCCGTGAAGATTCGGGGAAGAATAGGTCTTCAGCAACCCATACTTGCCGCAACAGAGACCATGCTTTCGTAAGAGGCTACTAACAGGATGGGTTGGTCAGGCTCGCTGACTTGGTTGATGCATGTCATCATATCCCAATTGCGTGGATCGATGCTCATGATGTCAATCCCTGGATTGTCTGGTCCAGACTCGATTATTTACAGACCACCGTCATATAGCTGGAATATTGCTGAGTGCGGCGTTAAACAACAAACCAACCAACCAGCTCTTTCTCATTGCCACTGTGTGGGGACGTGTACTGAACACGAAAGAATACATATATTTATATTTTGGATGATCTTCCTCTGCATTTGTTTTAACATCTACAACATCATTTGAATAGAGAATACTGGTACAGATCATGAGAAAGGACTTTTATTTGTGTAGTGACCATGGTGATGCTGGAATGTGTTCTTGTGTAATATTTCTTTTAAGCTGGAAACTTTGTACTAAGATGTTTCCACACCAAGCTCCAAGAAGGAGAAATGCATAGTGTCAGATAGGAAAAGCTTAAAAACCATATTTAACAAACCTTAGCTTTATTGATATATATTCTTAAAGGTATAATAATGAAATCCAGTAAAAATAAAAACCCTACCATCTAAACAATAAACCATTTACCTGTCCTGTTGGGAACACCAAAAAGGCAATCACAATGTCCCAATGATTTGTTAATCAGGAAGGTTTTTGATCTGGACAATTTCACTTACACAGACTTCACAACAGGATGTGCTAAGAGCACAGCGATGTAACAATCTTTGTCTTTCTTGACACTTCTACTGATAGTTTTGCCTCCTTCATACAACTAGAAGTTTCAGAGAGGATGAATGACTTGGGAGACAGGTCTGTAGGAGACCTCTTCCTCATCAACTTGTCCGAGCTGTTTGAGCTTTCCCTGATGACGTGTCATTTCCTTGTGTTGGGTATATTATTGTAAATATGGTAATCATGTTATATTGATGGACTAGAGATCTTGTTTGTGTTGACAACTGCACAAACAAACATTTGTGGAATATTGTACAAGATTTTTGACGAGGTCAAACAGTACACTTTCAATACTTTAAGTACAAAACCACCCAAATGGAACAGTAACGATTCTTGGAAAACAATGTTGTCAGTTCATGAAAGTGATGATTGTTATCTACTGAAATATATACTACTCAAAAGAAGTCAAAGAACACTCGATTCTTTCCTATTATAATAGTTAATCTGTCATGCTATGAGAGATTAACTATAGTAATATGAGTGAGTATGGTTTTATGCCGCTTTTAGCAATATTCCAGCAATATCACGGCGGGAGACATCAGAAATGGGCTTCACACATTGTACCCATGTCAGGAATCGAACCCGGGTCTTCGGCGTGACGAGCGAACGCTTTAACCACTAGGCTCCCCGACCGCCCCTATAGTAATATGAAAGAATCGGGTGTTCTTTAACTTCTTTGAGTAGTATATATAAATATATATGTAATACAAAAGAACAATAAGGATAAATTTGATAAATTCAGATCTTTGAGACTTCTACTGCCAAAATAATTTAACTCAGATGACTTCGAGGAAAATTGTTCATATCATGAATGCATCTGTACAAAGAAAGTGAACACACAACTGAAAAAGTATCGACGGTAAAGCTGCTTGGTTGCTGAGTATTTTAGATAATGAAACTTACAGGTGTTAGATTCATAAAAATATTGTAATCAATTTTGTTCTATGATGATATTCTTCTCAACAACCATAGAGAATTGTCAGTGTATTCCTAACCCAAGAGGGGCACTGATATCAATTCTCTAACCCAAATATTATTTCTTTTAGTAATGAAAATAAAGCACCACTTTTCTCCTACACAGCCACCAGCCTATCCAACTATTGGCAATCAGCGCACAGTAGCCCTATGTTGACGAACAGAACCATCTCAGCACTTGGAGTATCAACTTATAACAGCCGTGGTACTAGGACTATATTCAACAAGTGCTCCGGTATGAAGGGTGTATTCAGAAAGGTATCTGGGGCGTTCCTTGTTTTAATCCTTGTCCAAAAATTTCACTTATTTTGAATTATTATCCAGTTTTAGACAAGTAACTTAAAAAGTTTAAAAAACTGAAATATGTAAATTCTACTTTCCCCCTTTTCATATTTCTGATAAAATTAGATCTTATTTTTCATTTGAATTATTTTTCTTCTTCTTAAAATGAAAAAATAAAATAAAATTAAAATTAAAAAAATAACTTCCAAATAGGTAACCCTTCTAAGCCCCCCCCAAAAACCCTGCCTTTTCCTATTTCTTATGATTATTTCCATCTTTAAATATTTGGGCGTCTGATCCTACTATATTTAGGAGGGGGGGGGAAATCTGTAAGAAAGCTCTATAAACCAGAGATGTCAACTGACACATGTTCCAATCAAACCATAGTACAATCAGTTCCTGGATACTGGGAATATCCAACTTGTCACGATCACAGTAGAGTGAGTGAGTGAGTATGGTTTTACGCTGCTTTTAGAAATTTTCCATCAATATCAGGACAGGGGAAACCGGAAATGAGCTTAACACATTGTACCCTTGTTGAGAACCGAACCCGGGTCTTTGGCGTGAGAAGCGAACACTCTCCCACTAGGCTACCCAGCCGGAGTAGAGATGCATCCATGAGGTATAAAGCACTAGAATCATGGGTTCCTTCGCACAAAGCAAATAGTTCTACCATAAAACAAATCAGAACAAATTAAAAACATTTCTGAAACTATGCACAGATAATGATACTTGCTCAACAGCTAGCCTCTCTGTAAGGGAACATTCATAAAAACAATAAAAATGTACATTCCTAGATACAGAACTATATTACAAACGGTCAAATAGTGTAAGAAGTTTGTACGATGGAGTGTTCACATTGCCTCAACACCATGTCCACAGTAATGGTTTTCTCCCACTAATTCTCTCTCCCTGTAAAGAACATATTGGCTAGGAACGCGTCAGCTCATCACTGATGCAGAAAGAGTTTAGCTCCACCTGAAGTAAATATTCTATAGGTAGGTATTACGTGTATGCACATCATGAAAACATCAGACAGTTGAATTACTGTTCAAATATTATATAATGGGGAGAATAAACAAAACACAATACTAACAGATGCATGACATTGATCCTTCCCCTCCTATTCAACAATAAATGGCAAGTAAGAGAAGTTATGGATGGCAACTTGTTTGTTTCGAGGAACAACATTTCAGAGTATATACTTACTCCTTCATTACTTTTGTTGTTCTTACAGGTACACATATATATGTTCTCTGCCTCATAGAATTTATTCACCTGATGAAGGAGTAAGTATATACTCTGAAACGTTGTTCCTCAAAACAAACAAGTTGGCATCCATAAATTCTCTACCTTATGTGTATCACTTCTAAATGCCTTTCAAAGACTTAATAAATGACAAGGCAGCCCTGCCCAGGGCCCACTTGCACAAAGCGCTCTTAGCGCTAAGATGATCGTAACTCCCATACTTTAACATAGGCTTACAATAGTCTTATCGCTAAGATGATCGTAACTCCCATACTTTAACATAGGCTTACAATAGTCTTAGCGCTAAGATGATCGTAACTCCCATACTTTAACATAGGCTTACAATAGTCTTAGTGCTAAGATGATCGTAACTCCCATACTTTAACATAGGCTTACAATAGTGTTATCGCTAAGATGAATTGTAACTCCCGTACTTTAACATAGGCTTACAATAGTCTTATCGCTAAGATGATCGTAACTCCCATACTTTAACATAGGCTTACAATAGTCTTAGCGCTAAGATGAATTGTAACTCCCGTACTTTAACATAGGCTTACAATAGTCTTAGTGCTAAGATGATCGTAACTCCCGTACTTTAACATAGGCTTACAATAGTCTTAGCGCTAAGATGATCGTAACTCCCATACTTTAACATAGGCTTACAACAGTCTTAGCGCTAAGAGCGCCTTGTGTAAGTGGGCCCAGGTACTTATGTTCTCATCCATACCAATCAAAAGAAGTTAAGGACCACCTGATACTTTCAAACTATCATAGTTAAATCGGGGGTCCTTAACTTCTTTTGAGTAGTATAGTTCATTATATCCCTATACAAGGCCCCACTAGCAGCCTAGACTACACTCCATCTGTGAAATCATTGAAGCCTAGCTTGCACATAAAGGTGTCTTACCCTACTAGTGGTACTAACACATGGAGGAAGAACTAGCAGTTCCATTGCCTTGAGGACATGACGTGCCGGGCTTGTTCCACTGAAGACATATTATTTACAATCTATATACACTTCAAACTATACAAACAATAACGATATGAGTCATATTTGGAGACAGTGAAATCGACATGTCATAGGATACACACAAGCCAATGTCAGTGAACATAACCGCTCACCATACAGAGATACTGTAATTGTCTTAACAACTAACTGTGGAATTGGATGGGGGAAATTAAATGTGGGACTGCAGGAAATGAAATGGAGTATAAATATGTAAACTAAATCAAATGGAAGCGACACAAACATTAGTTTGCTTTATTATTCTGAACCGTGCATTTGTTGTTGCTCTTATCCAAAAATGAGGTAATTTAATTTTGTGAAAAAAAAGAAAAAGAGGTAATTTAATTTTGTGAAAAAAAAAAAAAAATTGTTTTAAAAAGATATCAATCTTGTTAACTAAAGGACATAACCATACTTACATCTGTCATGCAAATATTCACCCAAAAATATATAATGTTTCAACACCACATTTCTTAAAGCAGGGAAAACAAGGTGTTATGACCACCTCACACTGTGTTTGATCATACACACTGTAACACTGATAAAAATACTTTTTCTGATTCAGTTTGTCTCTATTTATTCCTGAATCTGCTCTATTTTTGACATCTTGGAAGAGGTATTGCCAGTGGCCCTGTGAGACACAACTTCAACTTTCAACTTAAAATATACCTTTTTGAAACAATGCTATTCTTGTGTGGATGATTTAGTAACTATACAAAAATGAAGCAAACAATGCAATACATTGTATTTGACATCATTAGCGCCCTGGGGTTCACAAAGTCTGAGACCAAAGGGGGGTTACATATATAGACACCTTATAAAACAAGGAGCATTCATGCCTTGGAGCTATTAACAATGTCCATTCAAGATTGGT
Organism: Haliotis cracherodii; assembly: GCF_022045235.1. Lineage (NCBI taxonomy): Eukaryota > Metazoa > Mollusca > Gastropoda > Lepetellida > Haliotidae > Haliotis > Haliotis cracherodii. The sequence continues at coordinate 68,550,920 of NW_027266275.1, forward strand.
GAACAAAGTTTTCAATCTTGTACATCTGATTACATATTAAGCAATGGTCTCAAGGTTCATACAGGTGCGAAACACTAAAATTCAAGGCCTTTTCAAGGCTTTCAACTGTCATTTTCATGATGTTTGGCTGGGTTATTAATCTATGTCTGTCAATACTTTTTTTAAAATCCAGCATACTAAATATTAGTTGCAAAACCTAAAAAGCAATAGGAACATCACAAATTTTCCATCAGGATTTATTTTCACAACCAACAACTGAAATAGAATTTCAATACTTTTTAAAGTTTTAGTTATTTTGTACAAATTCAAGGTTTTACAAGCTTTTCTGGTAATTCTCACAGCTTTTCAAGATTGACACTAAAAATAAAGGCTTTTCAATCGTGACCTTAAAATTCAAGGCCTTTTCAATCCTGTACGAACCTTGGGTTTGACATTTTTGTTAAAAATAATTTTCCCAACATAGGTGTTGGGAGTTTTAAGTGAGAACACAAGGATGTGTCACTCAAACTATTGTCATACGGCACTGGAGGGCATGGTTATCAAGGGAGGGGCGCTAATAACAGCAAATGCGATAGTTGTGACCACCTTGAAGCATGACATTTATCACAATACTTTCCTGGAAGAACATGCTCTCTCAACCCCTTGCAACTCATCACCTGCAAACGTAACAATATTCACACCCTTGGGTTCGGCTAATATGTCTTTAATTCTTTTTCTCGTTGCGTTTACAGGCTGACAACTACTTAGAAGCAATGCTAAAGCTTTGCACCAAAATGGATGCCATGAAGTTGTCTAATACACGATCATGAAGCATTTTGATTGACACCTTCAACACTGACGAAATATCGGTTCTTATTGTAGTAACGGCTTACTTTGACCAAACACTTGCTCCCATCTACATAACCAGGGCTGCAGTTCACCTAAGATCAGCCCACGTTTACATATCCGTCCCTGGTTGACTACAAAATACTGGCTCTGCATTTGATAACCATATTCAAATGACCTGTTTCTCAAAAATAAACATCTTACCGCCTATTACTGTGAGAATACACATTGAACCTTTTACTGTCAACGTAAACTGTGAGGTTTAGAGTTGTTGATTCTGATGTAATTTATGAAAGCTTCTTAAAAACTAATACATTTTTTATTCACTTATTAGACCAGAGATAGTGTCAGTTACTGTCCTGTGACCTACCTCTTGAATTTGCCAACTAGGTCTCTTTGTATATATCAAGTTAAGGTCTCACTTCACTAAAAATATATTGAAGAATATGCAAAGCGTTCTGAAATGCTTTCAATTTAAGATGTTAAAATACCTCTCATATCTATCATTCAAGGTCATATAAATCAAAATTAGCTTTCAAAACAGTTTTCAATCCAGTACATGTTGTACAATCTATGGCCAGATATCTGGTAGGACTTCCTGCACATGTAGGACTTCGTGTCACCTCACAATAGGCTTGTGGCGTACCACCTTCACTAGCGATGCCCTACTGTAGGGTGTGGCTTCCGCAACTGAACACAAGGATGGTAGGAGATGGTTAGTGATACAGTAGCCCTGAAAGGATGAGTACGGTTTGTGCTGCCTCTCACGAAAATAACATGTGGTACCTGGTCACACACGTTAGAGAAATATTGTATTGACATTTGCCATAGCTGTACCTTCTGCAAAGTGAAAGAGTTGAGTCTCAACAGCCCATTGCAGCATGTTGGTCTCACAGATTATTAAGTTTAAATACAAGATTTAATAAAATGTTGGTTTATGTAACTCTTCACAGTTTCAACTCTTAATAAGTAGAACCTTGTCAATGTGGACTGTCATGATCTTTCAACATGGAGGGCGAGTGGCTGAGTTGGTTTCACACTACAGAACAATACTTCAGTATTTTCCAGAGAGTCACATTCCCCGTAGACTCAACAATCAGCAGATCCTAGCAAGGCCAAGGTGAATTGCCAGACCTCAGACCAATGATCTCTTGAGCCAGCTCAGCACATATACTTTGGAATTTCATTAGTGTCTTGTCAGGCTGTTGACCCATTTCAGAAATCTAGATTATTTTGAGTGAAAAGAAACTGTCCAGATTAACAAGGTTACTCTTTGCCAGCATCAGGAACCTGTCATTTTTTTAATGGGGCCTTTGTCTCCCACAATTCTACTGAATAGAGATAAACAAAACTCATTGCCTGATGGCATTGTCAAGGAGATACACTTTTCATCAACCAATGCAAATATTCTAAAAGTTATTGGTGATCAGAAACAAATGAACAAGAATGTCATCAATGCATGATAATTTTGATGAAGTCAAATGACTTTTCCCTCTGACCCTCCCCAAAATAACAAATAATTTTAACCAAGGAAATAATACTTTTTGTTAACTCACAAAGTTTCTTTCCTGAAATGTTTTCCCAATAAATGACAGGGCCCTTACTTCCTTGCTGTATTTCTCAAACTGTCTTGTTGACCAAGTATGGTATGTTGTCTACATTATTCACTCCTCCAATCATCTCTTGAGCCATATTTAACCAATCACATAGGTACATTTCTCTGTAGTAGCTTCAGTTGCCATGGTGTGAATAACAACATGGTCGGATATTTGTTCCCAGGCATATCAAACATTATTCACAACAATCAACAAAGTAAACGGGACAGTAATATCAATACAGTCTTGTATGTATACACTACGTTCCTCCATCAACCATGACTACATATGGCCGTCTCCACTACACCACATGTCGACCGGAGGCTGGCGTGATGGAGGAACATCGCGTGTATAAACTTGTGAAGTATTGAAACTGTAAAGTAGAGCAAGGTGTGTTTATCCCAGCACTAGTGACATCCCCTTCACACAGCAATAATAACAAACGTAACTACGACGAACAGCGTTGATGTCTGACAGACACCAGGCTATAAGGACCTCGTCGTCACACACTCTCAAGACACATAACAATACATAACAATCGATAATTAACATCATAAAATATTTTCAAATGAAATCAACCAATCTATACAATCTTCAAAAAGTAACAAGTTAGCCCTAGGTTTGAATGCTGAAATTTCATATAATATCGTGTTCATGACAATTGTGAAAAAAAATAATCAGTGGGGAAACCATTTAATGAAAATACTATATTCTTAAAATAAAGATATGTTTTGGTGATAAGTTGAACATGATCTCATCTATTTCGTTGCTAAGGAAACCGTTTCATACAATTTGAAGGTTTCCATCAACAGATATCTTTCCATGGAAATTTCATTGATTTTCCCAATTAATATAATCACAAGTCAACTTCATCCAACATAAATTGCTACTCATAAAAAAGACCCCAAACTTCTTTGCTTTGTATAGAAAAATAAAAAGAATGCCTCATTCCACAAAGCTATCTTAGCACGAAGTTCATCGTAACTCCAATTCCTTAAACTGACTAACAACAGTCATAGCGGTAAGATTGCTTTGTGGAGCGGGCCTAGGGGCCTGTTTCACGAAGTGATCGTAGTGCAACGATTGTCAGAAGTCAGAGAGTTACGATCATCTTAGCACTAAGATCGCTTTGTGGAACAGGCACAGGGCCCTGTTTCACAAAGTGATCGTAGCGCAACGACTGTCAGAAATCTGAGAGTTACAATCATCTTAGCTCTAAGATTGCTTTGTGGAGCAGGCCTAGGGCCCTGTTTCATGAGGTGATCGTAACGCAACGACTGTCAGAAGTCTGCGAGTTACGATCATCTTAGCGCTAAGATCGCTTTTAGAAACAGGGCCCTTGTGTTTAACAACGTTCCTTTGGACTTGATGTGTTTGATGTGATGAGGTTAAGTACTGAGGAGATACCTACATCGGAAATGTACAAGGTGTGGGTGCGCCTACCCTACATGCTTGTGTGTTTAAAGCATAGCTGGGAGTTATGTACAAGCAATGTAAGGAAGAGAACTTCCATGATAGCCAGCTGCCTTCACATGTCAAGTCAGCTGATTCTGGGACGATGCAGCAAAACCCTACCCAGTGCACCAAATTAAGCATGAAAATCAACAGCCCTTGTCATAGCTCTAGGTTAGAAAGAAATATTTAGTGGGTCCTTGGATTCAAATACATCAAAGAGCCCAGTGACTTCCTTATTTTCCAATCACTGCTATCTCAGTAATGCCTAGAGGGTTCCAAACGAACATTATCTTTGTTTAAGTTACAAAATAACAGGATTGTCTTGTTTGATTTTTACTTCCGTCAAACCTTGTCATATCAATGAGTTTGATAATCTTAACAGGCTTAGTTCAATTTAATCCCAGCATGTCAGCTTGATGTGTGAAAATGTCACCGACTTTGATGAAATGAAATGTACAGAGTCTTGATTTTAAGAAAAAACAACTGAAATCTCAAATTTGTGAGTAAGAACCAACTAAGAATTAATTGTATGCATATGATCTATCACCTTTATCACTAACTGATCTCAAATTACCAAAAAGTCTTTTCATATTAAGAATGTGTGTGTATAAAAATTTATTATCCTTCAATTCTTCTGACAATTTTAATCCTAGTTTCCTGCAGAGAAGGCGGTGGGGTAGCCTTGTGGTTATAGTGTTCACTCAACCAGGGTTCTATTCTGCACATGGGTTTGTTGAAACACATAATTACCAGACTCTGTCAGGGCAACGCTGGAATATTGCCCAAAAGTGATGTCACTATATCCAGTCTAACAATGCCTATTATTCTGAATGTTTGCATTTCTAAAACGTAATGATCAGTTTTATCAATATGACGAGGATTGACAGTGCATCCCAATTTGGCACAAAACAAAAGCCTATTTCTCAGTTTCTTCACCAACACAGTTCTACCTGATGCTACAATTGGAAGCCCTCATTAAAATGCATTAAGCAACATCATAACATTCTCAAACAAACTTCGAGTTCAACTGAAAGTTACTGAAATTACCTCAGGTCGAATCGGAAATTCAAAGAAAAGTTTAAATGTTTACGGAAAGTTAAGAAGTTTCCTGTATGTATGACAGGTTACATGAATATATCGACAGGAATCCTTCAATACAAAAACAAAGCGAGATGCATTTTATGATGCAAACCCTCCGCCCGATTGGTCCAGCAACAGCCCACACATCAACTCCTGCTTGTATTGACTGACTACCACGAAATATGACTAAGCTATGAAGAACTAAGAACTTACATGACTGGCACACTCCAAAGATTCAATGTTTGTTATAAATCGACTATTTTACCTTAACATAGTGAAAATTTTATCCATCATTTGACAAATGTCCAACATAATTTTCTTCCAACAGACCTGTATTGATAATACATCCGTCCGTTTTGACAGGGTAGGGTTCCACTGCAATCGATAGCCAGCTTACAAGTTTCCTGATTCACTGATCAAGGAACTAGATGTGGGGAAAGCCGTACAACGAGTATTGGCACTTCATGTTTGGTCCCCCGTGGGGAATAGGTCCCGAGTACCCCATGCTTGTCGTAAAGCTAGACTGGGGATTGGGTGGTCACAAAGATTCCTGAATGGGTGATGCCGGGAATGACCAGTTCGTGAGTCGTAACCTAGGCCCCGTTCCACAAAACAGCTGCAGCGCTATGGCAGTTGCAAGTCTGTGTTTGAGTATGGATACTACACTCGCTACATTAAAATCAGATCCCTGTTCTCGCTACCACTAAACAAAGATCTGAAGACATCTCATTAGGGGTCACGTCAGAACGACCTTTCATCCAACCAATCAGTGTTGCTTACCAGATTATGAAAGTGACTGTCGGAATGTGATTTCTAATCATGCAATCTCGAAAACTTTAACATGGGGTATTCCGAACGATAGTTACGGGTTTAACGACTGAATCCTTATTTTCTAGACCATCTATTAGTCATTCCAGAATGGTTATTTTGTTCAGGTTTCAAATTTGTAATCGAGAATTTGTCAAAACATGTTTCGAAGCGTAGTCGCCAATTTTGATCTTTGCTTAGCGGTAGCAAGAACTAAGGTCTGATTTTAATGAGATTGGTGGAACAATGTCCCTGACAGATCCACAAAGTGATCTCAGCACTACAAACTGTCACAATTCTATGTAAAACCATAGGATTTACGATTGCCTCAGCGCAAAGACTATTTTGTGAAATGACGCCCTGGTTGACTGGTCACTGTAATTGAAGTGTGATTTGTGGCGAGAGGTTGATTGACATAACAGGCCATTGTCATACTGTTGTAATATTGCTGACTACGGCATAACACCCCATTCACTTATTCAACTAAAATACTTGCTTCATGTTCGTGAAATAAGATTGTGACAGGAAAAGTTGTATGTAACACAATGTGATTATTATTTCTCAACGGAATCTGCCATGAAAGCCACTTATTCTGTCATCTAGGAGACTGGGAAAGTAGTATTGATGGCATCAGAGTAACCCTTAACTAAATGACTACAGCCTACTGAGGTTATTACCTTAGACCAGACCAATTTTCACCTTGCATACAAGTTTATGAACAATATTAAGTAATTTGGCATTGGATCAACATACAGTTCATCTACTTTATTGAGGCAAGTTATAATTTCAATAACTGATCATTCCATTTTCTAAAAATAACAATTATATTTTTTTAATTTGACAAAATAAAGGTCTTCATGACACAGTGAAATAAGCTGCTTATATCTGAATCAAATTGATCTGGCCTTAGATTAAATTCCGGCAGATAGACACAAAAAACTATTTTTCCTTTCTAAAAGTCATCGGAGTAGAAACTTTAAGAAACATTTGTGACCATTCAACCCACCAAAATAAGACTCGAATAAACAATGCACAGTTTCCTTACAAGAAACCGTGAAGCAAACACAAGCTTCTAAAATCAGAAGTATCAACAACTGGATGTAGATTGTAACACGTCAACAATACAGCTGTAAGGCAAAATACACCCAGCCTCCCACGATTGGCTCAACCCACAGGGTCAGGGGTCATACTTGGGTCACTTCACAACCATCCCACTCATTGTCCGATTCTGTATCCGAGAGATCGTCGTCACTGAAGCCCCCAAGGGACACCCCCTCCGTGCTCCCCGATACGGAGGCAGTATCGCTGCCCCCCTCACCGCCCCCCATCCTGTGATTGTATAAAGCGTTATCTGGCGGCACGAGGAGGACTCGGTTGGGTATAGAGTGTTCGCTGAGGCTCAGCTTGTTTACGGAACTAGACAGCGTGCTGCTGCTGCTGCAATCCATGGCTTGTGGCTGAGGAACCCACAGTTTGTCCGAGGTCTGAGACCGAGGCTGTGTGTACTCGTCTCCTCGCTTGCACGTCTTGCAGATCATATTGTCAGCACTTTTACTGCGTTCCAGGTTAGGATTAGGTTCTGCCTCCTTCATGGGGGAAAAGAAAACTTTAACCTGAAAGTGTAAAGCATAGACACAATGGACCAGGTTGATCATTTCATTTGAAAATGGGAAAAGACGTACTTACACTCGTAACATTTTTCATAACTATACAAAAAAATATTAAAAACTGACCATACTACCAGAGATTTATCCAGGATTCCAAATTAAGTGTCCTTGGCAGGCAAATTGGGAAATACCAAGTCATCATTTGTTCAAGTTGGTCAGTGAAATACAAGCCTCCCGTTTCAAGCCATAACATTAGTCATTACTATATATCGACTTTAAGAATATTCACTGACATCTGCTGCTGAGGCTTCCCGCTGACTTTGGGCCAAATATGGGTATTTGAGCAGGCCTACATAAATCCCTGACACTACACTTTTAGATCTGCTCTGTTGTCTTCTGCTGCAGTCAGCACTATCCAAGGTACTACACTAGGGCTGTTACGATTCACTCGTTTAGATCTGCCTTGTAGTCTTCTGCTGCAGTCAGCACTATCCAAGGTACTACACTAGGGCTGTTACGATTCACTCGTTTAGATCTGCCTTGTAGTCTTCTGCTGCAGTCAGCACTATCCAATGTACTACACTAGGGCTGTTACGATTCACTTGTTTAGATCTGCTCTGTTGTCTTCTGCTGCAGTCAGCACTATCCAAGGTACTACACTAGGGCCGTTACGATTCACTCGTTTAGATCTGCTCTGTTGTCTTCTGCTGCAGTCAGCACTATCTAATGTACTACACTAGGGCTGTTACGATTCACTCGTTTAGATCTGCTCTGTTGTCTTCTGCTGCAGTCAGCACTATCCAATGTACTACACTAGGGCCGTTACGATTCACTCGTTTAGATCTGCTCTGTTGTCTTCTGCTGCAGTCAGCACTATCCAAGGTACTACGTTAGGGCCGTTACGATTCACTCGTTTAGATCTGCTCTGTTGTCTTCTGCTGTAGTCAGCACTATCAAAATGTACTACACTAGGGCTGTTACGATTCACTTGTTTAGATCAGCTTTGTTGTCTTCTGCTGCAGTCAGCACTATCCAACGTACTACACTAGGGCTGTTACGATTCACTCGCATATTCGGTGAATCGAACCGTATCCATTCATGAATTGAATTCGTTATTCGTGGCCACTAGAATCGAATATTTATGAATACTCAAGCATGTGCACTTACATACCCTGTACCTAAAAATATCCATAAGAACATGGTATATGCCTAGATTTCTTCAAAGACAACTCTTTTATAATAATTGATTTAACAGTATTGTGGTCACTGGTCATTGTCACATTTTTAGCAGATACTAGTACCTGGATAAGTCCAGTACATAAATGTATAATGTATTAATAATTAACAAACCATGTCAGATTATTTATGTTGTTAATGTTTCACTGAATATAAAAAATAATATATTCACTGCTGACTTTTTATTGTATTCGTGAATTAATATTCGTATTCGTTACCCTATTTTCGTGATACGAATCGTATTCGCCTCATAGTGTATTTGTTGCAGCCCTATACTACACCCTGTCAATAATCAAGCCTGGACGAGGAAAACCAGTGGCTGAAAGCATCTCCAACATCCCACATTCTCGGGGTACAGTGACACACACTCAGCCACATAAGAGTCAAGAAGTGATTGATAACAACAGCATCGATCCACGCAATTGGGTTACGAAAACATGCATCAACCAAGTCAGCGAGCCTGTCCACCTGATCCCATTAGCCGCCTCTTAAGACAAGCATAGTCACTTTTTACGGCAAGCATGGGTTGCTGAAGATCTTCACGGGTCGATTATGAGAACAACCAATGAACTACAACGAATAATGAAGTATCTGCCCCGAGTGAATGAATAGTGTTTAGACTGAGCCTTTGGCCTCATAGACGTTATTCCATATATTACTCAATGACATTTTAAGAGAGAAAATGAAAAATAACGTATGAAAAAGAAAGAAAACTTCACTGAACGCAGACTATTGTTTAGATGACATAATGTAATAAATTTGTGATGTCATTGATGAGATTGTTTCATATTCCATAAAATGAAGCACTGTGACATCATTTGGCTTCAACTGACCAATCAGCATTGAGAATCAACAAAATGCACAGTTGCAATTATCGAAAACTTTTTACCACAACAATTCTACCCTTATGGGTGATATTTGAGATTCAGTACTTACTTTAAAATTAGGGCTGAAATTTCTATGTGACTTGTCTTTGTTAGCCCTGTCGAGTTCGTTCTTGGGCAGGGTAAGTGTGAGGTAGCCTTGGTTGTACTCCTCTTGTGTGTGGTCCCCCTCGTCCCCCTTCAACGACCCCCCACTCAGCCTCTGCTTTGCCCCGTTCTGCTGGTCGCAGTCCTCCCACTCCTTGATGAAGAAAGTGTTGAACCAGAAGTGGAACATCTTCTCCTGAAAATATCCGTTTACCACATACAGTAAACTACGTTCATAACAAACACGCTTATAACAAACTGATGGATGTATAACAAACTGTTTTTTGTCCCGTCTATTTGTTGTATATATGTTGCAGATATGCTTATAACGAACTACGGTTATAATAAACTAAAAATTAGTGATCCCTTTAAGTTCGTTACAACTGTAGTTTACTGTATTATGAAACAAAGGGGAATGTCTGTCTCATTCTGATTTGATAATCTTGGGCTTTTTACCGAGTATGATTAGCTTACCTGATAAGGGTAATTTGTCTCTTAGTTCGAAACTTGAAAGCCCCGCCGCTTCCCCCCCCCCTCAAAAAAACAAAAATACCCAACAATTTCTGTTCTGATAGAAATACAATCAACGTTTTGAAAGTCAGATTTTCTGAACTCAATAAGAAGGTTTTAAGTGAAAACAAGAGTCATCTGGGGATGACATATTGCCCATTTTGGAGGAAATTGAAATTGGAGTTTGGCTACTTATACCCAATTTTGCTTCAATGCTATTGGATACCTTCAGTTCAGAGAAGAAAACACTAAAACTGTTCAGTTTTTTTCAATATCCTAACACAGGAGCGGCACCAGTTGACCACTAGACTGATTTCTAAAGCAGGTTCCATCTTGAAATATTTAAGGGTTTTGGAGTTCTGCTCCGGAAATGGGCCTTACCCTCATTATCAGTATAGGTTTAACTTTAAAAATAAACAAATAATATCCCAAATAATCAATAGGCACCAGTTCACATAGCAAGTTTCAAAAAGATGTATTTAACGGTTTTGGAGTTCTGCTCCAATAATGAGAAAACAAACAAACTAAAAAAGAAACAAATCTCAAATCATCAAAAGGTACCAGTTATCACTAGACTGATCTATATAGCAAGTTTCAAAAAGAAGAATTTAACAGTTCTGCTCCGGAAATGGAAAACAACATGTTTTCATCATGAAAAATCATCAAAACAAAATGAAAAGAATAAAAATCTCAAATCATCAATAGAAACCAGTTGCCCACTAGACTGATCCACACAGAAAGTTTCAACAATATATATTTAACGGTTTTGGAATTCTGCTGAGGACGGACATGGTGATCCCTATATCCCAACCTTTTTCAAACAAGGGAGATAAACAAGTAAACAAGGTAATAAAAAGTAAATCAGAAAAAGAAAGTAAATACAGTATAGAGGGAAAATAGTAACAGAATAACACAAGGAGTGCATACCTTCTTCCCATATCTTGTTCTATGAAAGAACTCGATCTTGATGTCCCCGCACAGCGGAACCGGCTGTGTTATCGGCATAAGAAAGTATTCATCTTTCTTCTTGAAGCCATCAAAGTTCTTGGATGAGAATACTTTCACTTTAAGCTGGTAGACTTCAAAGCAAACAGCTGTAGAATGTAAACATAGAAAACAGGTGAACAAGCTTGAAGTACATTACCGACATGTGCTAAGATAGTGAGTGAGTGAGTTGGGTTTAACGCCGCTCTTAACATTATTTCAGTTATATCACGGCGTGTCAGCTTAATGTGGGAGGAAAGCCCGAAGTGATGCAGGTCTCAGACGTTTACCACTTCGGTGAAACCCACGAGCACGGGTATGGTGCTGACAAACCTAGAAACATAATCAGGGCGAACCGGGATTTGAACCCACAATCATAGGTTTCTGGCATGTCCAAGGGACGCAACTCCTTAGACGACTGGGCCACCCGTGCCCCCTGTGCTTAGATAGTAGAATGTCAGCAATGATGATCCTTCATAGAAACCATGTAGGTGGAGACAATTGCTTGACAAAGCTTGTCTGTTATCAGACTTTTCAGTATTCAAACATTACACTCTTTCCTATTATGCCTCATTAAAATGAAGTACCGTTTTCTCCATATTGAGCGCTCTGCTCCAATATGCCCCCGACCAACTTCAAGACAAAGCTGTAAGTAATCTTTATAAGTGCACCTGTATAAGAGATGTCCATATAAGAACATATTTCCTTTGCCACAGAAAAAACACAAGTATATAATTGCCCCAAAAATCTTTTCTTTGTTGACTACCGCTCGATCTCTGAAAAGAAGTTAACTTATGTATGATTTTAATAAGTGCCCCTTCTGTCAAGTTCCTACGCGCCAATTACGGTGAATACGGTACCACAGATTTAATCCTCTGGAAACTGAAACCAAATTATCATGAGTGAAATCAGTTACCATATTCAACGTAATAAGCGCCCAGGGCGCTCTCAAAATTAGAAATAGGGGGCTCTTATTAGAATATTAATTGGGTGGAAAAAAACAGAGTTGAAAGATAAATTTCGTGGTTTATGCTGATGGCCTGAACTGTATATATACCACAGATATATTTTTCCAGAATTTAATTGCCCATAATTAAGGGTGCATATAACACACGAGTGCATATTATACACAAACAAATAAGTCACGTGTACATTGATCAATAGGAAGGGGTGCTAATTGGGATTGTTCACTTGCCAATATATTAGCAAATATCGCCGTGGGCGCTTATTAGAGTGGGGCGCTTATTACGTCGAATACGGTAAGTGAGACATTTCAAAATCGAAAACATATTTCTTGTCACAGAACCTTCGTACTTACAAATTGATCCAACATTGACCATGGGCACAGTTTCAAACATGATCTGTTTGAGAAGCAGACTGACAGGCTTGTAGTCCAGCTCACTCCGCAACAGCTCCCCGTAGTACCGGACATACCTCCGCTGGCTTGGTATTGTCACACCCTGCACACATAGACAGTCACATAGCATCCATAAGGGAAGAAAGATCTACTGTAATATCTTTCCAATATTTGTACATGTGTATTCCAGGAATTACCAATGCTGATTGGATGGCCTGAACGTCAATGTCACATTGCTTCATTGTTGAGAATAAAATGGTAAGAACATTCTTGACAAATTGATAAATCTAAGTCGTCTGGGGCAAGGTGAAATGGAGGTTTAACATCGTGGTCAAGATTTTTGCACTTCTAGAGTGACGTGTGTGTGACTGCTTGTACTAGTACACAATACTCCTGTCTCTCCACGGCAAGAGAGTTAACCGACTATAAAAGTCCAGTTTCCACCCTTGCCGAACTAGCCGGTATTATGGAGTTACATTTTGGCTGGACTAACGAGTCTATGCATAGTCCAATCAAAATCGTGCAACGAAATCGAAATACGGTTTGTAAAGTGTGGTGCAGATTTCGGTTGATTGCATGTGCACCGCCAGCTCGTTGTTTTCCAAGTCTTACCCTCATGTTTTTTATGAAGGTGCTCACGTGATTTGAGCACTTCGTGTTGTAAGACCCGTTTTATCACAATATAGATCTTGATTATCAATCAGATCGTCATGACTGGGCACTGCCATTTTGTTTAAAACAAATGTAAGCGATACGAGAGGTGGAATCTGATCGGTCCATAGGAGAGGCTTAGAAGGGACATAACTCAAAATAACCACTGTTGGATCGAACGCAGGAATTCCAGCCTAGTTCGGCAAGGGTGGAAACTGGACTTTTTGACTTGGATGAGCCTAATATTTTCAGAAGCTTGAAAGGACGCAGTAGGGAGCAGTGAAGATCGGTATATGTTTGCTTTATGTACTCAAACAATAATTGTCACCATAATACTTGAACCAATTCAATGAGACACAAGAAAATCATGAGTGAGTGAGTGAGTTGGGTTTAACACCGCTTTTAACAGTATTCCAGTCATATCGCGGCGTGTCAGCTTGATGTGGGAGGAAAGCCTGAAGTGATGCAGGTCTCAGACGGTTACCACTTCGGTGAAACCCGCGAGCACGGGTATGGTGCTGACAAACCTAAAAAACGTAGTTGGAGCGAACCGGGATTTGAACCCACAATCATAGGTTTCTGGGGTGCCCAAGGGACGCAACTCTGCACAGCCAATCGCGGTGCCTTAGACGACTGGGACACCCGTGCCCCCTAGAAAATCATGAAGGCAGATATCCTGTAAGCATTATTCCAACAGAAATAGAAACAAATTTTGAAATCTTTCGTTCTGAGGTTTGTTTGTTTGCTTGTTGTTTGACGCCGCATTCAGCAATATTCCAGCTATATGACAGTTGTTTGTAAATAATCCAGTCTGGACCAGGCAATCCAGCGATTGACATCATGAGCATCAATCCACGCAATTGGAGATACGATGACATGCTTCAACCAGGTCAGCGTGCCTGACCACCCGATCCTGTTAGTCACCTCTTACAACAAGCATAGTCGCGTTTTTAAGCAAGCATGGGTTGCTGTAGACTTGTTCAAAGGTACATGACGTCAAAATGTTCTACAGATTGGAAGTCTAAGCATTGTGATCTGGTGATCTGGTCAACCTGTGATGATATTTCTGAAATTCACAATACACTTTATAGGTATTTGTTCAAGTTTTATCTTAAAATAAATTCAATCAAGAAACCCTACCCTCACATGAACCTGAGTCAAATGTGTTTTCATGGAAACCAGGAAACAATACCAATTTTGAAATTCCTATATAGCATGATGCACCAGTTCATGACTAGGCTGACATCTGGGCAAAGGCTGATCAAGAATTATTGAACTATCTCAGAGTTATGCTCTGATGGGCAGACCATACCAATTCCTTAATCCCCCTTCCACTTCATGGCATAATAAGCTCTTTTCCCAATGTGATGAAATATAAGTTTTGTCTCTGATATCAAATACTGACACTTAATTTAGGTCCAAAACAAATAAGCAATCCAAACCTTGTGGACACAAATAGCCTCAAACCATAAAAAGCAGATGGAACTGTTTGTTCCCACTAACACCTAAACATCCACATCATCAACATTTTGACACCTCTGCAATCCCATTATTACATGAAGTACTTTTTTTCTTAGAAAAACATCAATTTATTTTTAAAGAAATCAATAATAAAAGAGGGTTGCTTCCATTGTCCTTGGCTGTACGAACCTTATAATCTCTGGTCCTTGTTTTCCCATAGTATTTGAGAGCCTCGTCTGCATCTTGGAACCTCTTCCTGTGCAGCATGTAGGCACAGATCATCACTCCAGTCCGACCCTGGACACCAGAAACAAACATTGCACATCGGGGCCAAGCAGTCAGCTTTGAACAACATATGACAGGTGATTGATATGAACCTCACATAGAAAGACTTGACCAAAATACATTAGAATGATTCATTTTTCAATATAATCCCCCTCCCCTTTGGTTTACACTTTTGCCAGCGATGTTGAAAGGATTTTAACCTCGTTTCGTAGAAGTCCTTCTCATTCCTGTCAAAGAAGGTCTCCACTGCTGCTATGATGAAATGAGTTCCGGCTGGAGCCTTCATGTTTGGGAACAGATGAAAGACTGATAGAGCTAGAGCAGGCTAAAAAAAATAATATTCTTGGTTCTCTAGCAACGCCCGCATCATCATCAAGTCTTCCTCACGTTTCCTTTTTATTTCCATTTTAAAAAATCCAAAAAATCCAAATACTTAAAAACAATACGGTCCAATATAGCACACAGTTATACTGCTTTATGTGCATCTTGTGTTGTGGTCACGGCCGCAATAGGAGTTTGTAGTCTTGTTTATGTAGGGAGGCCCTTTCCCAGGTTGATGGTACACAACTGTTTATTTGGTTACATACAAGTTTGAACAAGCCTGCCCGCACTATATTTTCAAAAGTGATTGCCTGAGAACCAATTCTTTAATTTTTTTAAACCCAAGGAGAATAAGGTGGAAGTTGAAGTCAAGTTCAAAGTCACTCAAAGTTCAAAGAGACTGTAGACATGGCAGTGACTGACTTGTGCACTGGCACTTTGTCATGATGGAGTGAGTGATAGTGAGTTGTGTTTAACGCCGCTTTTAACAGTATTCCAGTTATATCGCGGCGTGTCAGCTTAATGTGGGAGGAAAGCCCAAAGTGATGCAGGTCTCAGAAGTTTACCACTTCGGTGAAACCCACGAGGACGGATATGGTGCTGACAAACCAAGAAACATATATGGGATTCCAACCCACAATCATAGGTTTCTGGCGTGTCCACGTGACGCAACTCTGCACAGCGAATCGCAGCACCTTAGACGACTGGGCCACCCGTGCCCCCTTGTCATGATGGAAGAGCCCCCACCTTTTCTCAGCTTTCCATGTCCCACAGTCTTAATTTCACACTGCTATTGCATCAAAATATACTCTGTTTAGTGGCCCTTTGAAAGATTGCCCATCATGATGAAACCCTCTGCAGCTTTTTCCAGCTGATGTGACAGTCTTTGCCTTCTTTGGTGGTGATGTCAAATGCTGCCACTGTTCTAATTGTTGTTTGGACCTGTTGCAAGAACCTTTCTGGATCAGCTTCAAGCATACCTGGTGTGCCTGCTGCAATGTCAGAAGCTTTGAAAACAAACAAGCTGATACTTATTTCATTGCCAAAGTTTCTGTGATAATCAAATGTCATTCTCCGGTCTGTCATCACTGTATCGTGTATTCTCTGGATCATTTCAGCTGTCGCTGACATCGTTCTCCTTGCTACTCTTAAACCCAGCTGCTGACATCTTTATGGTGGCATGGGAAGGAGGCATCTTTGCCTAGAGTTGTACTCATATCTTCATGGATGGTGTTTGATGCTAATCCCTTTTTTCGCAAGTACTTGATCACAGCATGCTTTCAAGTTTGTCCATTTTCCAAAGGTGACAGACCCCAGCTTGTTGTATTGCCTTGTCATAGTGAAACAAGTCTCTCAACTGACTCAAGTTTTTGTGGGAATCCCTCAATGACATCATGTGATGTCCACAACAAAAGATTTTACTATTAGACAATACCTTCTAGGTGAGGATGAGAATGAATCAGTCAACCCTTGTTCTTCATTAAATGTGGAATAGTGTTTCTATTTGCATTAGGAGATGAATCCAGGCCTTGAAATCTTGAAATATCTCCCCAAGGCAGTCAGGAAACTTAAAACTACTATATTCACCTACATCGCCCGCTTCATAGAAGAACAGCTACCATATTCACCTGTAGTTGCAGCAATTAAGTAGATACAACAGCTATATTCCCTACCTTGCCAGCTTTACAGTGAATAGCTGCTATATTCTCCTTGTCCTGCAACAGCCATTGGTCCAGATCAATACAGAATGGCTTAATCAGCTCCAGACGGGGCGGATTGTGATCATCAAATGGGAACCTGGCGACACGCTGGTGGAACTTGGAGGTATCATAGTCTCTCTCACAGCACCTGCAAATATTGGAAAGGTTTTTCAAGAGCAGCAGCAATGGTCTACCTATTGAGTGAGTGAGTGAGTGAGTCAATGAGTGAGTGAGTGAGTGAGTGAATGTTGTTTTACATCATCATCTTGATTTATGTTAAACAAAAGTCAAAACTTGACTGAATAGTCTGCACTGAAACAGGTTATAGAAAACTAAAGCCACCACACTCTAAGTTCATAAATCATCATCATCATCATCATCATCATCATCATCATCATCATCATCATGTCCTCATTATACATCATCATCATCATCATCATGATGTCCTGATTTTATGTTATACAAAAGTTATAGCTTGACTGCATTGTGAAGTGAAATGGCCGGACGCTCTACCACTAGACCACTAGGAGGCGGTCTTGACTGAAAAGTCTGCACTGAAACGGGTTATAGAAATCTAAAGCAATCACACTCCCATGTTAATAAAACTTCCCACTATACACTATCTAGACTGACATATAGTCCCCAAATAAAGTTACGTATAATGTTAAATAAATAAAATTTGAGAAGTACATGTGCCCAACAAGAGTTGCCCAATTAGAAGGAGACTGTTCCTGCATCACTAATTGCAAACAGTAAAAATATATATACAAATATCTGCAAAAATGTCGCTGCATCTCTCTTCTACACACAGCTCCCAATAGGTACAATACTTATAATTGCAAAGGACCCGTGAAGATGCGGGGTAGGATAGGTCTTCAGCAACCCATGCTTGCCGTAAAAGGCGACCATGCTTGTCGTAAGAGGCGACTAAAGGGATCAGGTGGTCAGACTCGCTGCCTTGGTTGATGCATGTCATCGTATCCAAATGGTGTGGATCGATGCTCCAACCTCATTAAAATCAGATCTTAGTTTTCGCTACCGCTAAACAAAGATCTGAGGACATCCCATTACGGGTCACGTCAGGACGACCTTTCGCAAATTTTGACCGACCAATGAAATGACTGACAAGAAATCGACATTAGCCAATCAGAAGGTAGTTTTCTCCAGCTTTATGACACTAGTTTCAAACTGGCAACTATGCATCGAAACATATTTTGACGTATTCTCGATTAAAAAAATTAAAACTGATAAGAAGAACATTCTGGAATGGCTTATAGATGGCCTAGATTGTATGGATATAATCATAAAACCTGTATGGACATAATAATAAAACCTGTAACTGTCGTTCGGAATACCCCGTGTTAAATATTTCGTGGTTGCATGACTAGAAAACACATTCCGACTGTCACTTTCATGATCTGGTATGCTCTGATTGGTTGGAATCAGGATGAAAGGTCGTTTTGACGTTACCCCTAATCGGATGTCCTCAGATCTTTATTTAGCGATAGCGAGAACTAAGATCAGATTTTAATGAGATTGATCGATGCTCATGATGTCAATCACTGGACTGTCTTGTCCAAACTTGATTATTTACAAACCGCTGTCATACAATATAACTGGAATGCATTTTCAGTCTGACTTTGGATGTCACTATGCAATAATGCATTTGATTTTTAAACAGAAAGCACCATTAAGATATATTTGTTGTGACAACCATGTTGTGTCTGAAAGGAGAAACATAAAGTTTTAAGCTACAAAAGCTAATTTTCCATCTAAAACACAATAACAAAATATTTTTCTAGTTTTTCAAGAATGAAAGCTAGTTTCATATTTTCCGTAAAATAAGAAAGAAACGTGTCTGGCCTAATATTGAGTTTGCATTTGTAAGAGCAATATGTGGATGAAACCACCAAATATTGAAATCAGCGATAGAAAGTAACATTTTTAGTCCACTAGTCCTCATTATAACATGGAGAAAGACCCTAATAAAAGGCAAAGTTCTACTAGTCCTTATGATACCTTTACTATCGAGCAGATTGGCACAGACTATAGGTGTAGTGTCAATTTCTATTGCTGGAAATAATACTACAGAAAAAAGGAGCATGTGAATTTGCATAAAATACGCAAATCACTATTACCCAATTTTGAATTGCCTGCCTACAAAGATGTGAGATGAATTCCCAAAACCCAAGAGTATTAAAACACTGTAATTACCCAGTGTATCCTGTATAATGTACATGGATTTCCTTACCATCTTTATTTAAGAAATAAATGATGTGTGGGAATTATTTATCGCAGTCCCGAGTGGTCTTTTCTCCCTGCAGTGTTTTATTGTATGATAAACCTAACCTAAAGTCGTTTATTACTTATACGAGATATCAACATTTTGTACAGCCTTCTTAGGATGTCAATAAACTGTACAAGCTTTAAAAACATTTACTCGTATTTAAATAATGATGACTCCACGAATATAATACAACCTCGGCAATGTCGGACGACTCCATTTATGTACAAGGGGGATAATTTTGGTCTTCTCACATAGATTATCTGTATCTTTTCTCCCAATACTGATTGTCATATCTCTCCCGCTTCTGGATGCGATCATTCAGCCATCACGTTTATCTGCGTTACCTAGCTACATTTATGAGGAATAACTCACTAGACACTTCCCTCTCAAAATTTATGAAGTCATCAAGTTGCGAGCGTATGTTAAAATTCAAGAAATGATGTCATGATAGAACATTGTTTTATCGTAAAAAAAACCATGCTTTGTTCTTCATTGTTCTTAGCGATTTATCATATAGCTATCTTATATTCACTCATCAAGTGCAGATAGCACACACATATGAACTCTAATGCAACAAAAAATACACAAGAAAGGCGTTGCGACTTGCTTACTGATAACTAGACGTGGGCGTTACCGCTCTTCAGAGATATCTCTTGAGATATGTTAGACACTTGGGGCAGCACACAAACAGAAAGAAATATCTGTCTATTCATTGGGGTAAAAATACCCAAAAGACTCAACCGAAGGGAGAAAAGAAATATTGAATACTAGGGCTGGGACGGGTAACTCAGGTACTCTGGTCGGGTGGGTACAGAGTAGGCCACGGTTACCAATAGACCTACCCGGACACGTGGTTAGTCACGTGATACATTGTTTCATGAGGGACATTCAATACGACCAGTCCATCTTTACCTACAAGTCGCTAATGATTGCACATCTTTCTGACTTTTGTATGTTACAGCTTCAGTCAACTTCAGTGTATGCAGGGTTAGAAATTCGCACTAGTCCTGCCCAATAGTTAAGGTATCATAAGGACTAGTAGATATTTGCCATTTTTAAGGATTTTGCTATATATATTATCACAATAAAGACTAGTGGACTAAAAATGTTAGTTTCTACCGCTGGTATGCATGACCCAATTTTTTTTATATCATTTCAAATACTTTTGGCCAGGGGTCTGGTAACACAATTCCTAATAGGACATTTTGTACCAAATTCACGAGACCTACAGGGGGTATCTGGGTAGGGTTGGATAATAGGGGGTCGGGTAGCTGGGTAGTAAGCTTGGTGTAGTACCAGCCCTATTGAATACCCAAACTAAACTATCAATACCAGACGTGAATGATTAAGGTGTGTAAACACTCAATGGCTAGAACAGTAATTTGGAGCACGCCACTTCATGTACGACAGTCTTCACTTCCTTCAGGTTTACATATGACAAAGAGGACTATTTATGGATCTGCTTCTTATTCAGATTTATTTCCATGTAGGCAGGACAAAGATTATTTCCTGTTTGAGATATTTTGACATTTTACATATTGTGTGTCCTAGTTATAAGTGCCTGGTTGTTGTCTACTTCCTGTATTCAACCACCTGGCCACACTACTTTCACTACAATTCAAAGTAAGGAAAAGTGTCACGACAAAATGAATACATAAAGAACATTGTCACTTCCTCCTGGTTTAAACAAAGACAAGGGTGAAACGGAGTGTGAGTGAGTGACTTGGAATGTGAGTGAGTGACTAGGAGAGTGAGTGAGTGAGTGAGTGAGTGACTGGGAGTATGAGTGAGTGAGTGAGTGACTAGGAGAGTGAGTGAGTGAGTGACTAGGAGAGTGAGTGAGTGACTGGGAGTATGAGTGAGTGAGAGAGTGAGTGAGTGAGTGAGTGACTAGGAGAGTGAGAGTGACTAGGAGAGTGAGTGAGTGGGTGAGTGACTAGGAGAGTGAGTGAGTGAGTGACTAGGAGAGTGAGTGAGTGAGTGACTGGGAGTATGAGTGAGTGAGAGAGTGAGTGAGTGAGTGACTAGGAGAGTGAGAGTGACTAGGAGAGTGAGTGAGTGGGTGAGTGACTAGGAGAGTGAGAGTGACTAGGAGAGTGAGTGAGTGAGTGACTAGGAGAGTGAGTGAGTGAGTGACTGGGAGTATGAGTGAGTGAGAGAGTGAGTGAGTGAGTGACTAGGAGAGTGAGAGTGACTAGGAGAGTGAGTGAGTGGGTGAGTGACTAGGAGAGTGAGAGTGACTAGGAGAGTGAGTGAGTGGGTGATTGACTAGGAGAGTGAGTGAGTGAGTGACTGGGAGTATGAGTGAGTGAGTGGGTGGACAGGCTAAAACAAAGACAAGAGTGAATGAGTGGGTGAGTGGGAGAGTGACTGAGCTGTTAAGTGAGTGAGAGAGTGGACAGGCTAAAACAAAGACAAGAGTGAGTGAACGGCGGAGGAGGGATTGAGCGGGTGGGTGAGTGAATGAATGAGTGGGAGAGTGAGTGAGTGAGTGACTGGGAGTATGAGTGAGTGAGAGAGTGGACAGGCTAAAACAAAGACAAGAGTGAGTGAATGGGGGAGGGATTGAGCGGGTGGGTGAGTGAATGAGTGGGAGAGTGAGTGAGTGAGTGACTGGGTGTATGAGTGAGTGAGAGAGTGGACAGGCTAAAACAAAGACAAGAGTGAATGAGTGGGTGAGTGGGAGAGTAACTGAACGGTTGAGTGAGTGAGTGAGTGAGAAAGTGGACAGGCTAAAATAAAGACTGAGGTGGGTGACTGAGTGAGTGGGTGGGTGGGTGACTGAGTGAGTGGATGAGTTGGTGGATGGTTGACTGGGTGAGTGGGAGGTTTGTTAATGATGAGTGAGTCCGTGACTAAATGAATGAGTGAGTGAATGGAGGCATAAACTTGGTTGAACTATAAATGGGGGGATAAACTTGGTCTAACAATGAACTGGGAGATAAACTTGGTCTAACCATGAACTGGGAGATAAACTTGGTCTAACAATGAACTGGGAGATAAACTTGGTCTAACCATGAACTGGGAGATAACTTGGTCTAAATGTGAATGGATGGATAAACTTGGTCTGAGTATGAACAGGGGGACAAACTTGGTCTAACTATGACTGGGGGATAAACTTGGTTTCACTATGAATGGGTGAATAACTAAATGGCTGGTCTAACTATAATTGGATTATGATTAATGTTTCAGTCAAAACATTGTTGAGATGTGTGTGAGATTCGCACAGATGCACTTACAGAAAACAGACCTCTCAGTGAACTTTAAGTGTTTCTACTTGAAACATTTCAAGAGACATTTGTTTATTTTGTTACACTGAGGAGCTACGAGAAAATGTAGAGATGGAGAAATATTTCTCCAGTATACACTGCAGGTAGGGTGCAACTTGTAATATTAAATGTAAATAGGACAAACTTGGTTGCAGCACAAACCAATACAGACAAACATGATCTAATCACCCTCTTGTTAGTGCTGTAGTGGGTAGGCAGGGTGGGGACGGTCTCCCAGACACTAGAGAATAAATTATCAAATTAATCCAACTCAAGTACAGAATGATTTAGCAAGTCTATATTGTGTCAGTTCTGTGTTTACTTCTTATTTTGCAGACATGTACCGTATTCGACGTAATAAGCGCCCAGGGCACTCTCAAAATTAGAAAGAGGGGGCTCTTATTAGGATAGTATTTTGTGCCAAAAAAAACAGAGTTGAAAGATAAATTCTGTGGTTTATGCTGACAGCATGAAATGTTTATACAGACAGATATATTTTGAAAGAATTTAATTGCCCATAATTATTGTTCACTAGCCAATATATTAGCAAATATCGCCGTCGGCGCTTATTAACTCGAATACAGTATTTCAAATTTGTCATAATTCTGGGACAAAATGTTAGTCTAGGGGTGGGGAGCGAACAGTGGAATAAAGGCAAGCCAGTGGTTGACTGTCAACACAACTGGGGTACGATGACACACAATATGCCAGGAAAAACATTGGAACCTCATACTCATTTTAGGGCGGTGGGGTAGCCAAGTGGTTAAAGCGTTGGCTTGTCACGCCGAGGACCCGGGTTCGATTCGACACATTGTACAATGTGTGAAGCCCATTTTCCTGTGTCCCACCACTGTAATAGTGCTGGGATATTGCTGGGATATTGCTGAAATATTGTTAAAAGCAGCGTAAAACCATACTCACTCACTCATACTCATTTTAGGCAGACAAGAAGGCAGTTTTTCTATATTAAGAGTACACTTAGGTTGTTCACGTTTGTTCCTGCAGTATTTGAATCTGGGGACACTTTAATATTCATCTTCTGAAAATGATACACAAAACTACCCTTTCTTTTATCGATCATTAACATACTAAAACTTAAATAATCATACAGCTTTGCACCTGAACGTCTAACATGGATTCTCCACTCATTCCCCACTCAGACACAGCATACTGACTCTGAGCCGACCAGTCCTTGTTTTATCCCCTTAATGCCAAGCACCAGGCAGGGTGACAACAAGTACCATTTTTTAAATATCATCTTTGGGTATGATGTGGCCAGGGGTTTGAACCACCAACTTTTCAGTCTTCAGGCAGATGCTCTTTCGACAAGAGCACAGAGGCAGTCAAACATTAGCCAACTTTAAAACTGCCAAAAAATGATTTGCTTGTTTGTTGTTTAACACATCACTTGGCAATATACCAGCTATAAAGTGATCTGAAGATAATCAAATCTACGTACGCAATTGGGATACAATGACATGTATCAAGCAAGTCAGTGAGGCTGACCACCCCATCCCATTTGTCGCCTCTTACGACAAGCATAGGTTGCTGGTGACAAATTCTACCTCGGATCTTCACGGATTGGCTAAAAATGGTACTAATCATTAGGGCTGTTACGATTCACTCGCGTATTCAGTGAATCGAACCAAATCCATTCATGAATCGAATTCATTATTCCTGACCACTAGAATCGAATATTTATGAATATGCAAGCATATGCATTTACATACCCATAAATATAAATACCCATAAGAACATATTTTATGCATA
Source organism: Haliotis cracherodii (assembly GCF_022045235.1). NCBI lineage: Eukaryota > Metazoa > Mollusca > Gastropoda > Lepetellida > Haliotidae > Haliotis > Haliotis cracherodii. The sequence goes on from NW_027266275.1 coordinate 68,575,091, forward strand.
GATTTCTTCATAAGACAACACTCTTATACTATTTAATTTGACAGTATGGTGGTCACTGGTCATTGTTGCATTTGAGCAGATACTAGTACCTGGATAAAAGCAGTATATAAATGAATAATATATTTAATAATATATTAAAAATTAACAAACCATGTCAAATATTTTATGTTGTTGCCTCACTGAACATGCTGAATATGACAAATGATACATCAACTGCTGACTTGTTATTGTATTCATGAATTATTATTCGTATTCGTTCGCCTATATTCATGATACAAATCGTATTCGCCTCATAGAGTATTCGTTGCAGCCCTACTAATCATGCTAACTGATTTTATGATTTCAATATTTCAAAAACATGAACCCAAAATTACACAATCAATGTCAGCCTGTCCCTCTCTCACAGCAGTAACCAAACACATGAGAGTGAAAAGTAGTTTTTTCTCGTCTTGCCTCCATCTGTTAACTTCAACAAATAAATAAATAAAGAAAGAAATATTCCAAGAGAGTTTACTGGGGGTAAATGATAAGGACATTTTCATGATGTCAGCAGCTGTTTATAGGATATTCTGTATCACTACCAAATAGGAAATTGTTCAGGAAACCTATGCAACTTTCACCCCCTTATCCCTACAATAATTACGATAATGAACAAGATTTAATCCACAAGTCATGGATAGATTAGTAAAAAAAAGAGGCTTAGATTAATAAAAAATAGCTTAAGAGATCAAAGAACTTTACTGCAGGCAAATATCATAAGACAATTTCATGATTTTTGAAACCTTTCATAGAACATTCTGCATCATTAACCAATTTGAAATTCTTCAGGACAATTGGATGACGATGAGAATGAACCAATAAGAAACCCTGATTCCATTTAATAAAGAATAAAAACACTCCTTAAAATAGTTGGTTCCTCAATCACTAGACAATCCAAGTCAAATTAATATGAAGTCTCTATAACAGCAAGTACCGGTACATGTATACGTAAATCAATGAGCTCTGTCGGACTAAGATACATACGACACATAAGCCAGTTAATCAAATATCGGATAACAAACTTAACGAGTATAAAATTCCCATGAAGGTTTCACATGTGTAGTCTAGCTGAGTCACATGACCCCTGGCTGTTTCTGTGCAAAGTACAGAGGGTCAACAATGATACGATGAGTATCATCCCTTTTCATGTATATTTCGTGTCATGTCAATCTCGTTTGTGAACATGCTAATAGTGAGAGTGCACACTGACACAAGCAAATGATGTTGGTTACACCCATGATGATGTCGCTTGCGTCACGCTCAGATAGGATCAGATATCCCACATCTTGGGCATGTAGAGAGTAGGGTTTCTTTTTTCTCTGCCTCTCTATTCAATTCTGCATGACCTGTCTAATTTATCTACTGCCATCACAAATACTGAACTGTGAAAATCGTGGGAATATGCATCATAATCATATATCATGAATATATTATGAGCATATCACGTACTCTATGTGATAGACATTGAGGCTAAAAACCACACACTTCGTCACACAGCAATAGATGCATCAATAGCAAGCTGGCAAACATCTTCCCCAGGCAAGAGAGCTAACTGCCGAACTAGGCTGGGATTATGGAGTTTTGGCTGGAATAACGAGTCTATGCATAGTCCAACCAAAATCGCGCACCAAAATCGAAATCCGGTTCGTAAACTGTCATGCAGAGTTCGGTCGATTGCAGGATTTGCAAAGCATGTGAATCGCGAACTCTTTGTCAACAGATATTTACCAAATCTTTTCATGATTTTAATCAAGGTGCTCACGTGATTTGATGTACTTCACGAAGTAGATCTTGATGGTTGATCAGATCATCTTGACTGGCGCCACCATTTTGTTTGAGGCAAATGCATGTGATACGAGAGGTGGAATCTGATTGGTCCATATGGGAGAGGCATAGAATGGACATAACTCATAACAGCCACTGGTGGCGCTATGATGGAGCCCAGGAATTCCAGCCTAGTTCGGCAAGGGTGGAAACTGGGCTTGTATAGTCAGTTAACGCTCTTGCCTCGGGAAGATGTGTGGCAAAATGCATGAAAACTTGCCACTTGTCATATTAAGCGAGTGAGTGAGTTGGGCTTTGAACTGCATAACTATTTCAAAGGTATCACAGTGTGTCAGCTTGATGTGAGAGGAAAGCCAGTCCACTTCGGTCAAAACAAACGAGTTTGCTGCTGATAGATCTAGCAATAAAATCAGTGTGAATCGGAGATTTGAAGCGACAATCACAGGTGTCTAACACGCCTAAGGGAGGAATGCAACTCTGCACAGCGAATTGCGGTGCCTTATACGACTGGGTCACACGTGCCTCGTCATATGAAGAAGTCAACAAAACAACAAATTACTTGTCCTTCTGTATCAAGCACAATGGTACTGCCTTGTGTCTATACTTATAAACCTCTTTTGAAGAGGTTCTCTTCCAAACCAAGGGTTACGAAAACTGTCCCTTCTAAACCAGCTTTGAGGTGTTACATTTCAATTGAAATACCTAGGTTTTACAATAAACATTTTATAAACTTGCCTCTTGATATGAACACAATTGTCTTTAATGATTGGTTAATAAAAGCCACAATTTATTTTTACATGAAAATTCCATGATGTGAATCGAACCTGCAACCTCACATATCGTGTAAAGTTTCTTGTAACGAAATGTTTTCCTACTGAGCTTCTGGGGCAGGTGATCAGAAGTTGGTCAATTTTGTGTGTCATGACTCGAGCCGGTCCATGCTGCATGTGTTTTTTCTCTCTCACTCTTTGATTGAAATTACTTTTATATCATGACACACTGTATTGTTTGACTATAAAATATCTTGATATTTTCTCATTATTTTCTGTCATTTCTTGCATTAAGATGGTTTATAAGTGAGATAAAGCACTCTTTCTCAGTTGTGGTCCAGAAAATAAGACGGAGGCATGAGGGCATCGTCTCCTCGGTCTTACATTGCCGATACCCTCTTGCCCCGGTCTTACTGCCTCGACAATAACCTCGGAGTCGTGCCTTATCCTTCACATAACATCATGCTACTATACTCGTATCGTGGCACAAAGTATCGCAATATCGAAGGATTAGTTACAGCTGTGCTAGACATTTCATCAATAAGGAGGAAGCAATTGATATGTACTAAAATATAAGGGTCACATTCTCAAATAACATTCTTGCCCCAAATTCAGATAATAGCAAATTTTGCCTCCACAATGATTACTTATTTATATAAATCACAAATCATTGATAGACTTGTCCAAAAAAAGCTTAGATTAATACAAAAATGAATAAGAGATTGCAGAACTTTGCAAAGAATTGATGAAATTTAATTTATCAATGGAATATTAAATGTTTGGCTGTGGAATTCAGCAGGACAGATGATTTAATATTGAACAGTCTTCAAAATTCACAGTAGTCACTCGCCCGCAGAGCATGCTGACAAGTAAAAATCCAATGATGTAGTCCTCAGTGACTAGTAGCTTGAAGGCTTTCATTCTGAACAAGTTCGCAATGCTTCAATTTGGCTACAAATTGAACTGACATGCTGAATAAAACTGACAGAAAATGAAAACATGGCAAACATTTTTGTCTTGTTCAAGCATGACTAGCTACATACTGAGGACTAGTGAAATAAGACTCTGGACCCCTCCTAAGACTAATTTCTATGGCTGTTGAACATATTAAACTTCATCAATCAAGTACGATAAGCCTCAGCTACGTTGGCACTAAAAGCACTGTGTTTTGGACTGCCTGAGAAAATCCCTCTACATAGACCTTATAGTTGGTTAATTTTCATCTTTGCCTGACATTTCTAAATAAACTAAGTCTGAGGTTTCATTCATAAGCTCTGCACTCTCTCACATAACCCATGGGACATAGTTATTCTACCCTGGTGATAAGACACTGTGTTTCCTTAGAAATTGAGGGGATCAAATGGCAAGTCTGACTGTAGCAGTTGAATGCTTGGTATAAACATGGGATCGGATGCTTTATTTAAAATACTGAAACTATGTGCCTCTGATAGATTGGGGTAGGGTGATCTCTAGAATTCTCTAGTATTCTGGCATTGCATCTTGTGTATTTATATATCAGGAGGGCTGTTTGATAGAAATGGGCATACAGATTCATTATTTTAATCAGAAATTCAGCATTAGCTGTTGGGGGGTTTCAAAATCTCTGTAAAATTTGGACTATGACACGGTCCCTTTCAACCATAATTTCTAACAATAATGCTCAAAGGTCAAAATAAGATTAAAAGCATAAAGAGTTTTAGTAAGTATGATTTTACGCTGCTTTTAGCAACATTCCAGCGCTATAATGAGAGGGGAAACTAGAAATTAGCTTCACACATTGTACCTATGAGTGGCATGGAACCCAGACTTTCGGTATAACGAGCTGACATTTTAAGCACTTGTCTACCCCACCACCCTTAAAGAGTTTATAAACAAAATACCTACTCCATCCATTGCGACTTAATTTCTCGGCTGCAAGTAGTGTTATGAGTGACCTTGTATATTTGTGTGGTTCACAAGGGGTCCAGTTTGGGTGGACGGCGTCATGCTTGATTGAGTTAAGCAAGCTGCCTGACGGGGAGAAGCGTGCTTGTGGGGTGATTGCAGTTTGAGTTGGCTTGGTAACTGAGTACCCGGTACCTAGTCCTGATTTTGAAACATTTCCTATCTGATGATGTCTAACCAACAGAATATCTGATGATGTCTAACCAACAGAATATTTGATGATGTCTAACCAACAGAATATCTGATGATGTCTAACCAACAGAATATCTGATGATGTCTAACCAACAGAATATCTGATGATGTTTAACCAACAGAATATCTGATGATGTCTAACCAACAGAATATCTGATGATGTCTAACCAACAGAATATCTGATGATGTCTAACCAACAGAATATCTGATGATGTCTAACCAACAGAAAACCAGAACAATGGATGCAGTGGGGTGATTGCAGTTTGAGTTGGCTTGGTAACTGAGTACCCGGTACCTAGTCCTGATTTTGAAACATTTCCTATCTGATGATGTCTAACCAACAGAATATCTGATGATGTCTAACCAACAGAATATTTGATGATGTCTAACCAACAGAATATCTGATGATGTCTAACCAACAGAATATCTGATGATGTCTAACCAACAGAATATCTGATGATGTCTAACCAACAGAATATCTGATGATGTCTAACCAACAGAATATCTGATGATGTCTAACCAACAGAATATCTGATGATGTCTAACCAACAGAAAACCAGAACAATGGATGCAGTGTGTGGGCCCTTAACCACTAACCTGAAGCCCATTCAGGTAAATCAAGCCATTAGATGTGGCCCTTAAGTAAGTGTGACAACTATTCACAATAATAATAATAATAATAATAATAATAATAATAATAATAATAATAATAATAATGATGATGATGATGATGATAATAATAATGATGATCATAATGATGATGATGATGATGATGATGATAATAATAATAATAATAATAATGATGATGATGATGATAATGATAATAATAATAATAATAATAATAATAATAATAATAATAATAATAATATCCGGAACCAAAAGAGTTTAATTTGAAAGTTGAAGCACATATTTGGAGCTTGACAGTAGATCTGAGGCCCCTTTAAGATGATGAAGGTGTTCTATAACAGCAGTGATATGCCATACACGATCTTAAAGTCAAATCTACCCTCTGCTGAATCAATAACAAAGAAAAATATAAATCCTGAGCATAGAATAGAACAGTTTAAGCAAGCAGCAAAACCTCCTGAAACCCATCCCGGCACAAGGCCCATTATCTCTATCTGCGGCCACCAATTTAGACAGCATTACAAAGTAGTCCTATTTGGCCTCCAGTGAGGCTTAATCATAATTACAACTCTGCTATTATTAATTTGCAGTTTTATCAACACAAGAAGTTCAAGGTTATCAGCACCAGGGAGATATATGACATTGGATATCTCCGATCTTTGTGTCAAGATGAAAGCTAGAAGGCTTCTCGCATGTACCTCAGAGTACGAAATCTGACCTTTAGATGCATGATGTATGTAATTATGCTAATTTGAAGTTGACTGCATTAAGTAGACTGTAATTAGATCCCATGTCAGTCAGTACGTGCAATCTTCAACATCTCCCACAAAGCCGAATTACTTACAAGTTGTACACCTTGTACTTGTCTTTATGCTTCTCTTCCAGAAATCTGAAACAAAAAATACAAATTGTAATTGAAATTGGATTGAGGGAGAGAGACCAGTAGACCTGGGCCCTGTTCCACAAAGCTATCTTAGCGCTAAGTCGGTCGTTACTCCCACTCTTTAACACTGACTTACGAGAGTCGTAGCACTAAGATCGCTTTGTGGAACGGGTCCCTGGTTGGTATGGTAGGTATGGGAGCAAGACAACTCTGGTGCTGGAGACCTCCAGTTTTGATAAACGCGATCTTAGCGCAAAGTTGATCATAACTCCCATACCATTGACTTACAGTAGTCGTAGTGCTAAGATGACTTAGTGGAACGGGACCAAGCTTGTTTCTAAGAGTGAGTATTGTTTTGCGCCCCTTTTAGCAATATTCCAGCAATATCATGGTGGGGGACACCAGCAATGGGCTTCACACATATTAACATTAAACCATGTGGGGAATTGAACATGGGTCTTGGGCATGACGAGCGAACGCTTTAACCACTAGGCTACCCAGCTCCCTTGTTTGTAAGAGGTTCCTTTCCACTGTTAACCACATCTATAACCCTGTAACTGGAAACACAAGCAGTCTGTATTAAGATGGGGCTTAGTTTCATTTCAATCACCCAAAGAATACAACCATAAACATGAGAAAAACAATTCCTGAAACTGCCTAAGAATTATTCCTTATTTCCTAGGAATGTTTCGTCCCACTCTAAATCCTTGCTAATGATAATGCCTCAAACGTAAACCACCAAATGTATGTTTCTTTCAAAGCCTTTTCAAAATATTTCAAGGCCATGATAACTCATTTCATTGGTAAGCAAAACCCAAGTGTATTTTCATACTTTGTGTCCCTGGCTGGATATACATCCCATTACGCTATAAAATTATTCAAGTGTTTCAGTATTATTTATTGATTAAATTATTGAGTGCGAGGGCTGGTCAAAAGCCTAACAAAACCAAAAAAAAACAATTGTGAAAGTGTTATTAATTTTATTTTTCAAAATAATTTTCCTGCTTTTCAATACACTTCTTATATCGATAGTGAAGCTTTTCAATTCCAATCAGGAAGAAGTTTTCTGAAGCCACCCTGAAATACCCATTCATGGCAGCTTTGAGGTCATCGGTGTCATAATAGTGCTTTCCACAAAGGTGTTCTTTCAGTTCAGGAAACAGGTGGAAAGCACTTGGGGCCAGGTCTTGCGAGTATGGAGGGTGAGGAAGCTCTTTGAACAAACATTGTCGCACAGCAGCCTTTGTAAGTCGAGAGGTGTAAGAAGAGGCATTGTCATGAAGTAGTAGAACTCCAGCAGTCAGCATTCCTAGACGCTTTTCTTTGAAAGAATCTCTCAAGCAAATTAGCATAGTAGGCACCAGTAATTGTCTTTTGACTTTCAAAGTAATCAACAAGGATCACACCCTTTACATCCCAGAATACAGTGGCCATAACTTTCTTCACTGATCTTGAAGACTTAAATTTCATTGGTGCTGGAGAAGTGGAATGGTGCCAGCCATAAACATAGCTGCCCAACGTTTAACAGTGGAATAGCTTGTGGAATAGTGGAATACTCTTGTCACATGTGGTCATGAATGACTTGGGGGAGCACTTTTCTCTAAAGTAAAAAACTTGATGACTGCTTGGTACTCATACTTTTCCATGTCTGTATCCATTTGGACCCCTATCACGTTCAACTGGCTGTTACTAATATACAAACGTCCTCAGCAGACCAAATACACTTTCAATGAACTACTTAAACAATGTACTACATTGACTAGTTCACTTTGTTATAGCCCATAGTTTAAAGTTAGCCAGGCTTAGAATTTTTTGACCAGCCCTCGTACATTGCTACATGATCATGATGATGTCATTACGCATTATTTGAGAACAAATAATATTTTTATTTATGTAATAGCAGAGTCAACACTGTGCCAAATTTCATTATTTTCATAAAATTGAAGGCCTTTTAAAGGGTAGTTCAAATTCAATATGGGACTGTCAAGTTCAAGGCCTTTTATAAAACCTAAGGCCTTTTCAGTGGTGAGTTTGAGAAAGTTTGGCAAGGGTGGAAACTGGACTTTTACAGTCAGTTAACTCCCTTGCCTTGGGAAGATGCCCAAGGCCATGTGGAGGCAAGTCCCAGTTATCAATATTCATCACATCAACTTTATCACATTAGTCATGCAAATTTGTGACATGACGTAGATAATATCACTGGTATCAATGGTTTCATGTAGTGCATATTATGTAAGCAGCTTGAAGTGGTCTAGGACAAACAACTCCAGCGGTTATAACCACTGACAGGTACAACCACAAAGTGAAAAACAGAACATCATTAAAACATATTACCGCATTTGCCGTAATAAGAGGTTGTTGACAATTAGAAACTGACAAACGGGGGCGCACATAAAAAACATACACAAGTTAAATTTGTTTTAAGAGCTCTAGTGATAGTGAATAAACTTAGCTCAAACATAGATGAAACTAAACCTTTTTCGATCATAGTTACTGGGCAAATGCCGCAATTATATACCCTGTATACACTGCTGTTTTTCTGTAAACAATGTGTAATATACAAAAGAAAATATTGGCGGTCATGTAAAGTTTCGGTGTTAGTAGGGGACTGTCAGAAAGATTAGTTAGCAATTGGTCTACATGTTGGTCCTGGGGGCTCTTATTGGAGCAGAGCGCTTAATACAGTGAATACAGTAACTCCAAGCCAAACATGTCAAATCCACACAAATAATTAAAACATGGTACGTACAAAACAACTAATTTTTGATTGGCTTGTATATTTAATTTCATATTCTATTAGTCATATAAATTAAAGAAAATTCATTGTTATTTTTTGTGAGGGAACTACTAGGAACTGGATTAGAAGATATTGTGAACAATGTTTGAATCATCATAAACATTATCTATCATGTTTTTTAATGATGAAATAAGCCCTTATCATGCTGCTTGTTGTCCAGGTAAAAATAAAACAATTCATGAAATGATTTGTATCGATACAGAATGAAATGTACAAGATTAATATTGCCTTGCATCTGTGATTTTCCAAGACAGCCAGTCCTGATCTGAAGTTAGGTTCGTGGGTGGGCTCTATTTCCAACACTGGTTATCTACACAGCCAGTGCCAAACACTGTCTACCAGTCCCAACTTGACTCTTAGCATCATTTTAGAGTTATTTTATATACTGAGCTGAGCCTACTACACATAAACGATATATATTACACCTAGACTAATGGCTAGAGTCTCCTTAGACTGTCTTCATGTCTACATATCAATATCTAAAAGCAATACAGAACAATGTTGTTTGTTTGTTTGTGGTTTAACGCCGCACTCAGCAATATTCCAGCATTATGATGGCGGTCGGTAAATAATCAAGTCTGGACCACACAATCAAGTGTTTGACATCATGAGTATTGATCCACGCAATTGGTATCGATGACATGTATCAACCAAGTCAGCGAGTCTGACCACTCGATCACGTTCGTCGCCTCTTACGACAAGCATGACAAGCATAGTCGCCGAGAACAATGTTCATGACCCAAATCATAAGCAATATATAAAATTTCTCTGACTTTTAATAAAAATATATTTAAATGTCAAAGCAAATGATTCACAAACCATGCAAACTGTGATTACAGCATGTTCAAATAAGTGAGTGAGTATGGTTTTACGCCGCTTTTAGCAATATTCCAGCAATATGATGGCGGTCGGTAAATAATCAAGTCTGGACCACACAATCCAGTGTTTGACATCATGAGTATTGATCCACGCAATTGGTATCGATGACATGTATCAACCAAGTCAGCGAGCCTGACCACTCGATCACGTTCGTCGCCTCTTACGACAAGCATAGTCGCCGAGAACAATGTTCATGACCCAAATCATAAGCAATATATAAAATTTCTCTGACTTTTAATAAAAATATATTTAAATGTCAAAGCAAATGATTCACAAACCATGCAAACTGTGATTACAGCATGTTCAAATAAGTGAGTGAGTATGGTTTTACGCCGCTTTTAGCAATATTCCAGCAATATCATGGCAGGGGACACGTCACCAGAAAATGGCTTCACACATTGTACCCATGTCGGCATGTTCGAATAAGGTGTGAATGATGTGATAAACAGTGTGGCGCAGGCTGAAAACATGGGCAGTACTAGGGTTGAGGCAATTCACAGGTACATCGCAAATTTGAAGATTGGATACACTGCACACCTAATGATGTACTGACTCTTGCTATTATTCTGCAAAGACTTTAAAAAATGTATCGATACAGAACAAAATGATTAGGACATAGAAACTTCAATATAAATAATATATTAATTTGTAGTGAGTGAGTGAGTGAGTGAGTATGGTTTTATGCCGCTTTTAGCAATATTCCAGCAATATCATGGCGGGGGACACCAGAAATGGGCTTCACACATTGTACCCATGTCGTGAATTGAACCCGGGTCTTCAGCATGACGAGCGAACGCTTTAACCACTAGGCTACCCGACCGCCCATCAAGCAGGTTAGCAACAAGTACCACCTTTTAACATCTCTTAGTAGGAAGTAGCCCAGAATAATCAAACTTCCACTATCCGGTCAGACGTTCTATCCACTAGGACACAGAGGCGGTCAAGTAGAACAAAAACAAATAGTCTTCAAGTCCTGGCAAATCAGATCTTGACAGTTATTAGTCAAGGCAAAATGAACACTTTTCACCGTAGCATACTCTCACAGAATTGTACAACAACTTAATTTCATATCCAAAAGTGTGAGAAGACCATGAGGACTTACTTGACTACATCATCGATGTTGTTGCGATAGACACCTTCCAAGTTGTCAGCAGGGAAGCCCATTGCTATGATGTTGGGAATAATATCTGGCAAAGTTAAGGCAAATGCAAGACATTGTTTCTATGGTTACAAGACAATATTGACTTTCTTTGGCTTACATATATCATCACATCATGCATACAAGGAAATAGATCACATTTCGCAACTGTATATCTGACATTAAATACAATTTTCATGTATTCAGTGAGTATTTGAATGTAGTTTGTAATCTATACTTGTTGTAAGAGGTGACTTATAAAGGGAATGGGTGACAAGCTTACTGACTTGGTTGATTGCTAGTCATTGTATCCCAGTTGCGTGGACCGATGCTCATGATATCAATCACTGGATTGTCTGGTTCAGACCATGTTTACAGATCATATGACAACAAACAAACTTAAGATAAGCATGGGGTACTGGAGACCTACTCTGTCTTGAAATCACAACTGAGGCTGTGATTTTGATTGTTGTGTGACACAGCACTCAACAATATTCCAGCTATATGATGGCTTTCTGTAAATAATTGAGTCTGGCCCAGACAATCCAGCCATTGATATCATGAGCATCGGTCCACGCAATCAACCAAGTCACTGGACCAGACCACCCAATCCACATGGACCAGCTGTAGCCATAGACGAGTACCTTGTTTTTAAAAACATTGCTTTAAAAAATTGTAGCTATATTTTTTCAAAAGAACCTTTCTCCTCTGCTGTTTTCATATGTGGAATCAAGGAAACCAGACTTAATTTAGTTTGATCTAGTCTTCCCCAGCCTTTCAGTAAAAAAAAAAAAAAAAAAAAAAAAAAAATGAACTATTTTAATTAATTTTGTAATATTCTACAGTCATGGTCCATGACTACTAGGACCAATCCTAGCCCACAATCCCCACAGGGCAATATGAACACAACCAATTAGTTCTAAGAGGACACATTTTCCCACCATTATTCAAGGAAGCCAAACCAACACAGCTTCCCCGTGGGTCTGCCTGAAGCATCCCACCCCCACTAGCCCACCTTCAGGGAGCGAGGGCGCGAGATCCAGCTGGTGTATGTGTTGGCTGTTGTAGATGCTGCAGCTCCTCAGCCATACTGACAAATGTTCCCTGACTCCAGGTAATTGACTCAGTGAGTGAGTGGGGTGTAAGCACATCGGCACTGATTTCAACACTACTTATCCCAACCCAACTGTAGTATGGCAGTATCCCATGTGATGCTGAAATTTGCCCATCTTCTAAAATTACCAGCTGCTATGGTGATGGATCGAGTGGTAGTTTCATAGAGTTTCGTCAAGTTTCATCAGTCAAAATTATCTACCTGAAACATGTTACCCGGGGTAAATGATTTTCCTGATTAACAAAACTGAAGACTTATTCAACAGTTACCATGGCAACTACCTAAAAATGAGGTTTTCAGAATAACAAGGGCCAGAATGGCTACAACAAAATAATTTTAGAGATTTCAATAATTTTAGACAGACAGACAGACAGACAGACAGTTCTATTCAGTTGAAGGCCTCCTGCCCAAAATACATACCACAATCTGATCATGCATTTCAGACTTCATTCAAATGAATATTTAAAACGTTAGCAGTGGTTAGGTGGAAAGATGTTTATCATAAACAAACTCATCAAGGCATCTACTGTCAATAGATGTGATTCACATGAAGCAGGAGTTTTGCTGGACTGTACATCAAGGTATATAATTCCTCAAGTAAAGACACTAGGTACACTGAGTTTCTTTGTCTATGGGCATGAGAGGTACTTGGGGACCAAAAATGATTGGGGGGGGGGGGGGGAAGTTAGAAGTGAGACGGGTGGGATAATTAATTTATTATGGCTTAGAAAAAGTCTCCTAGAAACTTCAGGAATTGGTGACATTCCTTGTGGACCAGCACTTTTACTATTAGATAGATGGCAACTTTGTAGCAGGCCAGTTTTACTGATTAGTGAAAATAAAAAATTATTTCTAACCGTGCCTAAAGAGTATCTCAGAAGGCATATGCACCGTCCTTTGTTCTGGTCAACACATTCCTCATGTAGCCTATGTTGAGCACACTGAGTGATGCAATTGCATGTGCATGTGGTCACATGACACAGTCATGTTATATTCAGGAAGTTCCCACATGATCTGTCAAAGGCCCGGGCTGAGATGACTTCCTGGAGCAAGGGACTGGCTTTTTGTCAAGCCCATGACGTGGCACAGGAATTTATACAGTCCCACGTCATCCCTAGTTGACAGCTAACCCCCATTGGGTACTACTGACAGCTCATGTCATGTGTTTCCCAGAATGCACGTGGCCTAGTTGACAGCTAACCCACACTGGGTACTACTGACAGCTCATGTCATGTGTTTCCCAGAATGTACGTGGCCTAGTTGACAGCTAACCCACATTAGGTACTACTGACAGCTCACGTCATGGACATTCAGGTATTGATGAGGCCACGTAGAAACATCTTGTTCCTCATCACCAACCCACCCAACAAACCATAACTTGTCAATATGGAAATCTTTCATTTGCATCTGGTTCCTGTTCTGGATTTTTCATAATAATATGACATTGCTAAAAAACATGACAACAGCATTCAAAATTCAAGCTAGTCTGCTAGTCTGCGACTACAAAATTGTGCTGAGGTCAAGTAAAAATCCAATAATGGTAGCTTTCATTGACTAGTGGCATTTGAAGGCTATAATTCTGACTGAGTTCTCAATGCTTCAATTTTGCTACAAATCGGAATGACTAAAACCAACAGAAAATGCACACAAGTAAACATATTTGTCTCGTTAAAGCTACGAACCCTGAGGATTAGTGAAATAATTAGTGAACTTGTCTTAAAGTACCAAATGAAATGAAAAACAATCCACGTATTTTGTAGGTGACAACAAATACATATACCATGTGTATACTGCTCATCGCAAATCTAAATATTCTGACCAGAAGAATTTCCAAATAATTTTGCTCCATGTTTGGACGAAACAAACAGTCAGACATATCAGACAAAGGCAGGAAATGTTAATGTGTTGTTGACAAGTGGAATCTTCCATTTCAGTTGTGCTAGGATAAGTTGAAGTCCTCTCGAATCGAAAAAGAACCATCTTGACACTGGTACTTATGTAACTAAACTAGTGAGTGAGTGAGTTAATTTAAAGTCACATCGGCAATATTTCAGCCATATCGTGACTGTAACTAAACTAAATATATCAAGTACCGTATTTTCTTGAGTATAGAGTGCATCCCCCTCTAGCGGATTCAGTATTTTGAATAAACTAATTTGAATATTATGCGCAGAAAAAAAAAAAGGTAAATGAATGGGTGATAAGAAACTTGGTCAGTACAAATGTGAAAGTTGAGATAAAAAAAATCACTAGACATGTTCATTTACTGTTTAAATTGTATTTTTTGTTCTGCTAGGCATTGTTTTACATCCAGGGATTAAGATTACCCGTGTGTATTTTCTCGTAAACTAAGCTGGAAACAGCAATCATCATACACAATTTAACCGAAATTAATTAAAACAATATTAAAAGGAATTTTGAATAAAATTAATGAAATAAGTTACCAACATTAGTCCAGATATACAATGAACACTTTTTAGAGCCAGACAGTGTAATTACATGATTAATTTGTGTATTTGTGTATGGATTTGTTGACATGGTATTTCCATTGTTACATGCTCACTGTAATGTCTTTGCGTTGGGGGGAAAAAAGACATCAAAACTCATTATGGCGTGTACACACTTTCTACACAGCTGTGTTTTTTGGAAAAAAGTGTGCACTATACTCAAGAAAATATGCTATTCCTACACATCGCATATGCTCATTTAGTGCAGTTTTAGCCTTGTATAATAATTTCTATTCAAGTAATTGTGCAGTAAACTTCATCATGGATTGTACGTGTCATTATCATTGATATTCAACGTGTGCACATCATGCAAATTGTTGAAACATTAACCGACTTACCTATTTGTTAAAACAACTGGTAACTGAAGTCCAAATCCAGGTTTAAGCATGATACAATACACAAGTCAAACGATATCTTGCCTATTGTACCCATAAATAATCAGATTTCAGGAACAAAAGTCTTCAACTCCCAACAAAAAGGCCTTTTTAGATAGGTTGATTCATCTTAAACATGCTCGTCAGACGTAAACATACTAGTGGTGGGACAATACACCCATGCATCGGTAGACCGCGATTGTTTACTTCTCGATACAAGTATCGATCAAAGTCGCACACTAAATAAAAAAATACTGATTCTGACCTTAAATGTTTGCTTTAATAACTGTTCCACTAAACACTAATCAGTAGTGAACATTAATAGTGAAAATATACATATGTTCATTTGCTGTGCCATACTTGACACTGCCAACTGTAAATCGTCAATGAGCCAGGTATTTCCTGTCTATGAAAACGATGGCTTACGCAACACAGATAAGAGCACATGCAAGTATCGGGATACATATGGGAGGGGCGGTCAGGTAGCCTAGTGGTTAAAGCGTTCGCTCGTCACGCCGAAGACCCGTGTTCGATTCCCGATGGGTACAATGTGTGAAGCCCATCTCTGGTGTCCCCTGCCGTGATATTGCTGGAATACTGCTAAAAGCGGCGTAAAATCAAACTCACTCACTCACATATCGGATCGTGAGCAAGGTATCGTGATACGTATCGGATCTCACAGTTGGTGTATCATCCCAGCCCTAAAACCATACCATATAGATATTGAAATAGATTATGTTTGGTAACCAAGGCAACCATCACTGATCAGGGTGACCAGAGCTCTGCCACTTTGTAATAATTCTGCATGAAAGTCCAAAGCTAAACACAAATAATCAAACAATCCTAAACACGAAACTCATTGAAACACCACACACAAAAAGGATGGGAAAGTTTTCAGCTCTTTATCAAAACTGGTTCTTCAATTGCTTGTCATCTGGGTGCTTTCGGTTTCCAATCTAACCAGCTAATCCATGTTAAGCAAGCTTCTCAATACGCCAGTGTTAAGAGTGACCGAGCCAGGCGGAGCAAGCTGGTATTATCATTACACAATCAGCTCACTACAGCCTAGTTCCTCCTTGCGCACACATTTGTGTTACTGTGTCACCGTACCACGCTTATTTATAGATATGCATATAAACACCCTGCATGTGTTTATTCAAAATCCATCTTTTCAATACCACCTGCCCATAATGGCAGGACTGTGGATCAGGGATCTATAAAAAGCTTTCGGTACCAATAAGCCTACAGCCAGGCAATAAATGCCGTATCAATTACCAACCTTATGGCATCCACAGAGCCCGAGATCTATGGAGACTAGCTCCCAAAAAGAGTGAATTGGGGCTTCACCATTCTCCAAAGCTGATAGCAGGATGGCGGACCATGACAAAGAACTACTTGTTGCTGGGGAAAATACACAGTGGTGAAAAAGTATAGCTGCAGAAGTATAGATGGAAGATTGGGTATGCTTTGAAGGCCTCTGGGGCTGGTGTGAGTGGCTGCTGTGTGGTTATATCTAATACTTTGCTTCCAGGACCGGTGGCAGAGGAAAGATGGCTGATGATAGGCATAGGAAACTGAAAATAAAATCTAGCAACATTTTATCAAGTATTTTTCAATGTTTTCTTTTTGAAAGTCTGTCCCAGTGTTTCAGCACTGACGGGCATATTGCCAAGGCTGGATATCTTTTGGCAAGCTTCAGCCTTGTAGCAGTTAATACCGTTGAGGATGGAGAACTTTCTTTCACAGGTCTTAAAGCATTTCTGTTTCGAAAAGAGATTGTGAGTTAAATATGAGTTGTAATGATACAGGTGTCCAAAATGAATCCCAGGGTAAAGAATATTGAATTTATTTAGCACTCATACAATATTAACCTGAAGCATACTCAGACAAACAGACTTATCCAAGCTGAACTAAACTATAGTCAACAGTAAGAGTAAACAACACACTGGAGTGAGTGAGTGAGTGAGTGAGTGAGTGTGTATGGTTTTACTCCACTTTTAGCAATATTCAAGCAATATCACGACGGGGGACACAGATTGTACCTATGTCATGAAGATACGGGGCAGAATATGTCTTCAGCAACCCATGCTTGCCGTAAAAGGAGACTATGCTAGTGCATAAAGGCGACTAACGGGATCGGGTGGACAGACTCGCTGACTTGGTTGATGCATGTCATCGATCTCAAATGTGTGGATTGATGCTCATGATGTCAATCACCAGATTGTCTGGCCCAGACTCAATTATTTACAGGCCGCCGTCATACAGCTGGAACAGTGCTGAGTTTGGCTTTAAACCACAAACAAACAACAACAAACAACAAGTAAACAATGTGAAACTGCTACACATGCTGAAAATTTCAATATGGCAGCCAGGGTGGCCATATTGAAAATCTAGGTCTGTGAACAAGCTGTCATGACACCATTCCAGATGTCAGCCATACAAAAGTTTTATCTATCCATAGTCACTGAAACTATGTGGCCATTGAAGATTTGAATGCCAGATAACTGACAATGTACATCAAACTACAAGTTGACTGATGCACATTTTCAAAATGGCTGCCAAACAAAATTCAAATCTGAGTGAGTGAGACGATATGGTTTTACGCTGCTTTTGGCAATATTCCAGCAATATCATGGCGGGGGACACCAGAAATGAGCTTGACCCATTGTACCCATGTGAGGAATCGAACCTGGTCCATCGGCGTGATAATCGAACACTTGAACCACAAGGTTACCCCACAACCCCTAAATTTAGTTCCCACAAGCCGATTAGCAACTCGTGTCCCTCTTGTGACCATTTTGCGACTGGATTCCGTCTGAGCACAAACGGGCAAAGTTAAAAGAACTGTCAACTCGTTGCGTAATGATTCACGTATATTTCCACCGCATGCTATTTCCAGATGCTATCTAAAACACATTGGGACTTACAGTATTTACACAGCATGATTGAACACATTTAACTGTATCTAGGGTATATTTTTAGATGCAAGGAACATGTAAAATCAAAAATTATTCCTGAGGGTGGTTTGATCTAAGCACTTGAAGTCATGCAAACTCTGATAGGTTTGTTGTATTTTCGCACATAACATTCATCGATACGGGACGAATCTTCTTGCAGGTTATGGAAAGGGGAGAGTGGTGACCAATGCCACTTTAGTACAGGTACAGGTGGCCTACTCAGCCTTTGAATTACCTCAAGGTTTCCAAGCCATTGATTTTGAGATGTGTATACTGATATTCTCCAATCTGTTGATATTGAAATTTTGACCTCAGTCAATAATATCTATCTCAAGTAATATCTAACTGAGTTCATTCCTGATGGCGTGGACAAAATTTTCAAACGATTGGGGCTTTTAACGACACACTATCAGTTTCATATTGACACTGAATAAACTGTATGAAAGGACGACCTGTTTGTTATGATATGATCTTTTTATAAAACATGATAAATATGACAGAGCGAAGTTCGACGTCTATTATCAGATTTGCAACTACTCTAAACACAACACTGAAAGGATGGGACTGTTTGTTTTTATATATTTTTTTACACAAACATGATAAACATGACAGAGCAAAAATTGACGGCCATTATTAGCTTTAAAACTACTTGAAACATAATTTTTGTTCACTTACCAGAGAATGGAGGTTCTTTTATTGTAGTAATAGGTTTAACCTTGTAACATTAAAACCCGAACCAGTGTTGGGTTTCTGTCTATTACCTATGTTTTCAAGCTCTGGTACAAAGCATGCTAGCCAAGGGTAACTCGTAAAGGTAATCAGGTAAGCATTTGTGTAAAAAAGGTTTTAAAATCTCGCACCCCTCGGGACAGTTCAAGCGTGATATGACAACAATAACAGATTCAGTTACTTCAACAGCGGTACAGCGGTACCTCTATACAACAAAACTGTTGAAATGGATTTCAGCATGACATAAAACTGATCAAGTGTAAACTGTGAAATTAGCCAGATGTCAAAACTTTACTCTAAAGAAATATCTTACCTTTGATTCCTGTTTTCAGATTTATAAAATTCAGGTAAGCTTGGGTACATTAGGCTTTACACCAAGTTATTAAACAGACATGATCTACACAATCTAGGGTCTCAGAAATCTAAAACATTAGAGTTTGGATTATTAATACAAGGATCCACTTTCTTTCTTAGTTTTAAACACTGACGTGTTGTTGTTGTTGTTGTTGTTGTCAGAACAGGTCCCCAGGAACCTTTGCCTGCAATAAGACATGAGTACGATAAGACTTTTAAGACGTGATTAAATGGATTGGGAGGTCAGGCTAGGTGACTTGTTAAAGTGTGTGTCATTGTACCCCTAGAGCACGCGATATTGCAACAAAATTCTGCAACAAAATTCCCTGCAGTCTATGGGTGGTGACTCCTCATATTCCAGGAGGGTAATGAGTGAGTGACTTTGGTTTAATGCTGCTTTGTATAGTATTTCGGATGTATCACTGTGTGTGATGTATCACTGCTTGTCAGCTCAAGGTGGGGGGAATCATGGAAGTGATGCAGTTCTTACACGTTCAGCACGTTGGTGAAACCCATGAGTATCGGTTAGCAGACAAAAAACATTATCAGGACGAATATGGGATTTGAAGATATGATCGTAGCTTTTGGGCATACTTAAGGGACGCAACTCAGCACAGCAGGAGGTGGAGGGAATGACGGAAGTGATGCAGTTCTTACACGTTCAGGACGTTGGTGAAACCCATGAGTATCGGTGGGTGGACAAAAAACATTACCAGGACGAATATGGGATTTGAAGATATGATCGTAGCTTTTGGGCATACTTAAGGGACGCAACTCAGCACAGCAGGAGGTGGGGGGAATGACGGAAGTGATGCAGTTCTTACAGGTTCAGCACGTTGGTGAAACCCATGAGTATCGGTTGGCGGAAGAAAAATATTATCAGGGCGAATATAGGATTTGAAGATCCGATCAAGCATAGGTTGCTGAGGACAAATTCTTCTGGAATAAGCAGTATTCACACACGGTATCCCCTTTGAAGATCCTGGTTAGAATTGGTCTTCAGCAAATCCCATCTTCCTGAGGCAAGTGAGTTAACTGACTATAAAAGTCCAGTTTCCACCCTTGCCGAACTAGGCTGGTATTATGGAGTTACATTTTGGCTGGACTAACGAGTCTATGCATAGTCCAATCAAAATCGCGCACCGAAATCGAAATCCGGTTTGTAAAGTGTCATGCAGATTTCAGTCGACTGCAGCATTTGCAAAGCTTTGCACCACTAACTCGTTGTCAACAGATATTTTCTAAATCTATTCATGTTTTTAATCAAGGTGCTCACGTGATTTGATGCATTTCGCGATGTAAGACTCGTTTTATCACAATATAGATCTTGATTATCGATCAGATCGCCTTGACTGGGCGCCATCGTTTTGTTTGAAGGAAATGCAAGTGATACGAGAGGTTGAATCTGATTGGTCAGTAGGAGAGGCATAGAAAGGTCAAAACTCGCAATAGCCACTGGTGGCGCTACAATCGAGCCCAGGATTTCCAGCCTAGTTTGGCAAGGGTGGAAACTGGACTTTTAAATTCAGTTAACTCTCTTGACTCGGGAAGATGAGCAAATCCATGCTTGTCTCTTCCGTTCAGAACCAGGTTAGATTTGGTCCTCAGCAACCCATGCTTGTTGTGAGAGGTGACTATGCTTGTTGTAAGAGGCGACTAATGGGATCGGGTAGTCAGGCTTGCTGACATGGTTGATGCCTGTCATCATATCCCTATTGTGTGGATCGATGCTCATATTGTCCATCACTGGATTATCTGGTTCAGACTTGATTATTTACAGACCACATTCATAGAGCTTGAATATTGCTGAGTGCGACGTTTAACAACAACAACAACAACCAATGTTCATAATACAAAGCATGCAAGGAAGAAATATGATCATAGCAACAGGTTAACATATTATTAGTTCTACTATTCTGATAATTGTTCATATAAGGAGTGTTGAGAATCACTCTAACAATTCTGATTGATCATTACCTTAAGACAAATTGCTGATTCACCTTTGTTAATGTGAAACATTTACTAGCCCGAAATTGTGATAACATTTACGAGACCCCTCTAAAAAGCCTGATCTTCAACAGGGCCTTAGGATGCTTTTAGCATTAGATTGAAAATCTAGTGCTAAGTTGCTTCCCTGCCAATGATTGCCTTACAATTGAAAACCTTTTAATGCCCTTGACACTTCATCTTAAACACCCATGGTCTCCAGCAACCTGCTGACTAAACAGATCGGGTAATCAGATACGGTGACTTGGTTGATTGCATGTCATCGTATCCCTACTGCATGGATTGTATTACTGGTGCTCATGATGTCAATCACTGGATTGTCTGGTACTGACGCAATTATCTACAGACCACCTCATTTATCTGAAATATTGTGGCATTTAACTACAAACAAATTATCATCCAGAAAAATCAAAAGTAATATTTGTCAAACATCAATGTGACAAACTTTTGTTTAACTCTTCAAGTCAAAACAAGATCTATCACAGGAATTCCAGACTGACAGTGACACAATATGTCACATCATCTTCCAGATTGAAAGACTAGACAAACATTAAAAGAAAAAACTGGAATACTGGTGTCAAACATCATGAAAGGCGTGAACACACCAGACATGACACCTAGCGTTGCTTCACAAATGAGTGCAGGTAACGGAAAAGTGTCAACACTACTGTTAACAGTAAAGGGCATTGACCTGACTTTCATGTTGCAATTCAGGGGTAGAAATAACATTTTTTGTCTACAGTACTTATGATGACAACATATAGCAAAACCCTTCAAACATGTAAAATGGCAAATTTCTACTAGTCCTTAAGATACCACAACTATTGGGCAGTTTGGCAAGGACTACAGGACTAGTGCCAATTTCTAATGCTGCAATTTCTTGCAATGATTCTTGTATTGTGATACACACCACGATATAGTGCTGCTTTTCTGTCATCTGCAATTTGTTGTTAACCCAAATAAAAATAAGTTATCTTCACACTTTTTCACAATTTTTTTTATCATTTTTTTACAAGTCTGAAATGGACCCATACATCGGACTTCCTGTCACAATTGGCTTGTGTAATAGACTAAATAATACAAGAAGCTGGACATGAATAGTTTCCCTTTATCGATCACAGTAATCAGAGGCTAATTTCTGATTTTCATAACTTCAGATCGACTTGTCACTTATTTCCAACATGATGAAAATATGCATGATTTTGAAAAACATAACATACCAGTATCTTTCAAATCTATTGTGATATGTATTCATTAGTATTTCACATTGTGGTATTCATGTAAGAGTCTGTCTCCCAGACACTAGAGAATAAATTAAAAATGAGTCCAACTCAAGTTTCAGCTCTAAAATCAACATTGTTCTGGGCTCCATTTGGATTTTCTTTTATAATATTTTGTAGATATATATTTTTAAATAAGATAACTTATTTCTGGAACTAAATATCAGTCAATATGGTAATACTGCACACCTCTAACTATTCCGACTAATTATTGGCAGATTGAAAATGTCTTGGATTGTATTTCACAAAAAAAAGCTGTAATTTGGTCATGTTGGTTACAGGTTATATTTCACATAAATAATAGGTTAAACTTAATTTAGTCCAGGGTTTCTGAGAATATGCAAATTGCAATCTAGTTTACTGACCTGGCTTACACCTGTAATAGCGTCAAGGGTAGCCGGGACGTTACAGCTGTATTCACAATACAGAAAGCGAATGCTTAAGCCTCTGATAAAACCTTTCAACAAACCCCAGAAAATATTGTGATTGTGGAGCTCTTATCAACCATTACTTCCCCTAAAACCAGTAAATGATTCAATGACAGTCATGTTCTGAATATGAAAATACCAATACACAAATCCACTAGCGTGCACTCTCAGGCTACTTGCATATAAAGTTGCAGGAAGTTGATTGTATACTTGAATAACGTGACTGAATTAATTGTAAAAAGTCAACATGTGGTAGAAAAAGGGTCTGATATTACAAGCTGACTAAAAAATATGTTCATTGTTATTTAATTATTGTGTAAAATCGAATGAAACCTAAAATTAAACGACACCATGTACCCTACACCACAAGATCAGGAGTCTAGGTTTTCGAGAATTACTTCCTGTTAAGATTTTGTGGTGTGGTTATCATTATGAGCCTTCCTGAGTTTATGACACTGACAGCAAGGAGTATCTGAGCCTGTGGTACAATAATAAGACGCATTCAAATAGTGGAACATATGCATTCATGTCAATTCAATAAATAACACTGGTCAAGCTGAAAAATACGAAAAATAATTACTTAGAGTGTCATTTAACTCGTTGGAGTGTGAAATGTTGTTTGACATTTTGAAATGCTCAACATGTGTTAAAAGGATACAAGTCAGATCCAGATCGTAGCCATCTTCCTTGTACCGGCGTTTGTTTTTGCTGACCCACTCTTTGATTTTATTCGCCATTCTTGGAAATGTTTCGGAACACTCAAAAGTCAATGTTGGTTGAACTATATAAAATAATCGCGACAGTGCACCGATAGATCTATATTCACATGATATCAACTCTTCGGTTTTGGCAGGTGCTCGCTCTTTGTCCTTTTCGAGCCCTGTAGACACAACATCGCTTCAAATTTGGTCTCAATCCATTCCAATTTTCACACCGGATCCAAAAAATCCATTTTGAATAACAAAATCCCACTGTCAATTCATGTTCAAGCTGAACAGGTCTCAAGCCGACTTGTGTGCGGAAATAACAGTGGCCATGATGGCGGCCGCCTTACCGTTAACTGCGCACCACAAGAAATAGTGCGCATGTACTACATTTAATACGCTTCACTGTTCACATGCTGAAATATTGTGTTTGCAGGTACATTGATTTTATGCATTAATCGATGAATTTAATTTCATAGACTTGAAAACAGACTTGAATCTACGCCGGTTTAAATTTGACAACAGGTCAGGGGTCAATGTAGTGTAAGTTCTAAGCCCCACTTTGGTGACCTTTTCTGCTCGGTAACTGGGTCAGATTGAACGTAAGTATCGTATTTGACCCAGTGACCGTGAGATGCACCCCGGCAAAATGCATCGATTAGCACGGGACGAACATAATTAGAATTGTAATGTCTCATGCAGCGCAAGAAGGGTCGGCGTTGGGGATGTGATTTGTCGTTGTTTCGCCGTGTTAGTTTGTCAGACGCATTTTATAACAAGTTTGGTTTCTGCATGCACGTTTATTTATAGCCATGATCAATGATACGTTTTATTTTATTCCCTCGATTAATTCAAAGCGCTTTCTTTTCCTCATAATATAGACAATTATTTTAAAAATGAATTTCCATTAATGATTTTGAGATGATACGCCCCGAATTCCGTATTTGGACTGAAAATATATTTCAAAGAAGATTTTTATTATAAGCCGATGGAATTTAAAGTTCCTTATTCTGGTTGATATTGTGGGTTTTTTCGATTAAAAATAATATCTTAACACGTCAAAATAGTAAACACACAAAGGCAAACGAAAATGTAATCACGATCCGTACCTCTTTTTCATATTATGAATATTTAGAAGCGCATAACTTCATAATCTTTTATAATTAAGAGGGATTGAGATTTCTGAAAATTTCTTTTAAATTCAAAACTTCAAGTTTCTATATTCTGCCATGTAGTCTTTATCGGCATAATTATTGTTGATTTTTAGTTCCAAATAAAGATCTACATTCTGATCACTTTTACATTTATTTAAGAGACAAACGATGAGTGGGGGTTGTTTATCGTAAAATTAAACACTGCAGGCGAGTGGTTTATTCCCCCCTCAATATTTTTATTGTACTCTAAACAACGACCACGTGTCGTTATTTTCTTATCTGAGATATCAACATTATGTAAGTCTCTTTAAGGCTTATGACAAAATGTACAAGCTTTAAAAATATTTACCCGTACTTTAATAATTTTCCCGCATACTTTCACAATCCTCACGTTGATTACTTGTCCCGTTTCTCCCCAAACCGATTGTCATATCTCTCAGCAACCCTGCAGAGTCCTTCGCTTGGAGGAAGTAGTGGCGGTCGGGTAGCCTAGTGGTTAAAGCGTTCGCTCGTCACGCCGAAGACCCGGGTTCGATTCCCGACATGGGTACAATGTGTGAAGCCCATTTCTGGAGTCCACCGCCGTGATATTGCTGGAATAGTGCTTAAAGCGGCGTAAAACCATACTCACTCATTTGGGTGA
Organism: Haliotis cracherodii; assembly: GCF_022045235.1. NCBI lineage: Eukaryota > Metazoa > Mollusca > Gastropoda > Lepetellida > Haliotidae > Haliotis > Haliotis cracherodii. The sequence continues at coordinate 68,600,396 of NW_027266275.1, forward strand.
AGTCGGCTGGCCTGAAAAGTGAAACAGAAGGCTTTCTGTTTGCTGCTTCGTTGAAAATAAACTTTATATGTATAAAAGCCTGTTGCTCCAAGGTATACCTAATTCCTTTCTCAATTAATTTCTGAATTCTCAAAAAATGGTGTAAGCTTAAAAAATGATTCGCTTTTGTTTGGTACTGTAAACATTTCGGAAAATGTAAGGTTGATTTTATCATACGTTTTTCAACTGAAAATGTCTTAAATTAGCGATATACCGTATTCGACGTAATAAGCGCCCAGGGCGCTCTCAAAATTAGAAAGAGGGGGCTCTTATTAGAATGTTATTTTGGTGAAAAAAACAGAGTTGAAAGATAAATTTCGTGGTTTATGCTGACAGCCTGAAATGTTTATGTACGACAGATATATTTTTCTAGAATCTAATTGCACATAATTAAGGGTGCATATAACACACTAGAGCGTATTGTACGCGAATAAATAAGTCTTGTGTACATTGATCAATCGGAAGGGGTGCTCATTGGGATTGTTCACTAGCCAATATCTTAGCAAATGTCGCCGTGGGCGCTTATTGCGTCGAATACGGTAATATCCAAACCATAAAGTGTATTGGTGCTTAGTCCGCACTTAGTAAATACTTCTACATGGTTTTATTTTTTAGAATATACAAATTCCTATACTAACTGCCGGGCAAAAGAAAGTATACTTGAAAATTGGATTTGACCAAAAAAAACATACAAACGTTAACGAAACGTTACTAGGCTGACCACTTGTGAAATACTCATTGCTATGATGCATGTAATATCGCCTATGATACCCGTATGAAATACGTCACCATTGAGTAACCATTTCTTGCTTGTTTCATGCTTAGCCAAATCAGCCATGGATGTATACTCTCTTTTGCCCGGCAGCTAGTGTATAAGGTACAAATATGTACTCAATAGGGTACCTTTCTTAAAATGGCTTGCACAAAGTGGGGCCAAAATAAGATATAATAAATGCGAACAGGATATTAGAACAATATAATGTCTAAACATTAATAGCCCCTATGTGGGTGAAATATTAATAGTTGTTAAGAAATATTTCTTACCTACGGCACATTCCTTCGCGGATTATTCGTATTCCGTCTAACAGTTCTTCTATGTTAGGGGCGGTGGGGTAGCCTAGTGGTTAAAGCGTTCGCTCGTCACGCCGAAGACCCGGGTTCGATTCCCCACATGAGTACAATGCGTGAAGCCCATTTCTGGTGTCCCCAGCCGTGATATTGCTGGAATATTGCAATATGGCTTTACACTCACTCACTCTTCTATGTTAACTTGTGATTACCTTCGTGTGGCCTAGTGGTTAGAGCGTCTGCTCGGTGAGCGAAGGTCGGGTTCGATCCCGGCTGCGTCATAAATACCAAACACTTTAAAAGATGGTACTTGCTGTTACACTGCATGACTGGCGCTCGGCATTATGGGGATAAAACAAGGACTGGTCGACTCGGAGTCAGTGTGCTAAGTCTGGGAGAGATATCCATGCATGTTTAAACTGCTGCAATATATTTCAGTGGGATGTTTTCAGCCTACAGTAACGTTTGCAATTTATTGATCGAATCAAAGTTTCATGTATATACTTGCTTTTGCTCGGTAGTTTAAATGAAATCGGCGACAATACGTGATGTCAACTGTATGAATATAACTATGAGAATCCGCATTTAAGAATAAAATAATGAAATTGTATGTCTCAGAGTGGATGCCAAATTAGAACCTGTTCCACCTAGAGTTTATTTTAAGCAATTTGAAGCCCAAATACAGTCTATCCTTTTTTTACGGCTCAGAACTTTGAACCAATAGAGAAAATACATTTATATGCATGTAAAATGTTTTTGAAGACAGTTATATACACTCCAAACTCTGTGGTTTATGGCGAATGTGGAGGATATCCGATGTACGTTAATGCATATATTCGTGGTTTAAAATACTGGTTTACAATTTCAGAAATGCACGAAGACCGCCCACCTCGAAAAGCATACAGCAGGCTTCTTACTCTGGACAATCATGGGCATCAAATATTCGTTACATGTTATTTTATCACGGTTTCGGTTATGTGTGGTTGTATCAAGGGGTCGGTAATAACCATGATTTTTTAAGATTATTTCATAGAAAGTCACTAGATATGTTTCAGCAGGATTGGAGATCGACACTTGAAAACAGTTCAAGATATGTCATGTTAGATCTTTTAAATCGTTAATTAAACTTGAATTGTATTTAAATGTTATAACATGCAAATCTCTGCGCATAACATACTCAATATTTCGTCTCGGATTGTCTGAAATGATGGTTAACATTGGACGACGTCGATCTATACCGAAGCCAATGAGATTGCGTCCCTTCTGTCAAACTTCTATAGAGGATGAACTTCATATACTGCTTGTTTGTACTGTTTGTACTGATTTAAGGGAAGCATATATTCCACAGAAATACCCGCGTTACCAAATGTGTATTCATGTAAATCTCTGTTAAATTCTTAGATGAAAAAAAACAATTCTTAGGTAAGCACTATTTGTTCATCATGCACTTTCTCGGCGCAAGAATCTTATAGTATCGTGACGTCACTCCGTAAAATAATTGTGTACACCCACTTTGTAACATTGTCCTCACATATGTATTGTATGCAGCACAGCTCTATATAATAGCTGTGTTGTACTCACGGGTATTATCTCTTTGTACTCTTGTTTTGCAGGCCGGAGGCCTTAAGTACAGTAAAACATCTTGAACTTGAATACATTTACTATATATAGGTCTGTGGTATATTCAGTGTTGAGGCTAAAAGTGTATACATTCCAGTTACACCCACAGCAATCTCACAGCATGCAGATATATATTTGAGATAACTCAGTAAACTATTTCTTGCTCGAGTAGGTCCCCTTGAGAGGATACTGCCATTGTTTCTTAAACTGAATGCAGCATTTTGTCATTGTAAACTATACGATTCTATTGAGTGATCTACCTGAAAGATGTAACCCTAATATTTTATTCTGTACATATGTTGTATAACTTGTACCAACATACATGAAATCAAACAATATACGACTGTAACTTCAATGTACCACACCATGCAAAGTAAAGTAAATATTAGCCTTTCTCCAAGGCTGTACTGAATGATAAGTCCATGGATGTATAGTAATCCTATCCTCATAATAGGCAAGTCTACTTAAGCAAACAGTACAGCCAGTCTCTTATAGGGACAACTTGCGCTTATTATTTATATAATCTAGAAATTATAATTTGAACTAACAATGGTTGCCTTGGAGACTTGTGCAAGTCTATATGTGTATGTATAATTGTACACTTTGTATTCAATGATGATTCATATGACGTTTAAATGTATCCTTCCTCCAGTTCTAATTGTTTGTATCCTTGCACCTTATCCCTTTGGTTGTTGACAATATGTTAACATCAAAATATAAAAAAAAGGTGTTACATATATACTGGTGTCTGTGATATACGTAGAGGAGTATTTTACGGTAAGAGAGACATAAATTGCCATTGTTTGATATGGATGACCTACTGTAGCCGGGACCTGGGCTTAATTTCCGTGTTTGCCTTTGCTTTGCTTCCTTTGTATCAATAAAACAAAGGCTTGAAACAGTCAATTATTTCCGCCACTAGGAAAAACTACATGTGTGTCACCTGTCGCCCACAGCTGACAGTGAGGGAGAGAATGTTGCTTTATGCCGCAGTATATTCCAACCATCACGGCGGTCTACAGTTACTGGAGTGGCTGAAGGCACGTGTGAGGATCAATTCATTTCCGCATCGAGGCCACTGGCCCTCGTCAGTTTTCTTATATTGCAAGCTACCGGAATGGACAGCTAGCATTCATACACGGTATCCCCCCGGGAAGATCCGGCGTAGAATTGGTCTTTAGCAACCCGTGGTTGTCTCTCCCGTGAAGATCCGGGTTAGAATTTGTCTTTAGCAACCCATGGTTGTCTCTCCCGTGAAGATCCGTGTTAGAAGTGGTTTTCAGCAACCCATGGTTGTCTCTCCCGTGAAGATCCGTGTTAGAATTGGTCTTCAGCAACCCATGCTTATCGTACACTGTAAACATCTGTGTTAGAATGTAAACACATACACGATATATTTAGATCTTAACATGTTTGAGAATGAGTTTTAACCCTATACGGAAGACACATTTGTTATGTTCCAATTAAACACATTTAGGGTCAAACATGAAATGAGCTATCGTTTCACAGTCTAGGCACAACGTCCTCATTATCTTAACATGTTTGGATTTTAAATGTGTTTAAAGTTTAAACTTGTTAAGAATTTTAACACGTTTAAAAATGTTTAAAAATATTTAGAATTCAAACACGTTTTAAAATGTTCAGAATTTAAACACGTTTAAAAATGTTTAGAATTTAAACACTTTTAAAAATGTTTAGAATTTTAAAAGGTTTAAATGAAAAGTATATCATGAGGCAATAATTCCAATATTAGTAAATGTATAATATATCGAAATTAGATCCGCAAATCAGATTCACGGGCACTTGCATAACACATATCTCACCAGTACTTGCAACAAACATGGTTCAATATTAACATAAAATGTACAAATAGCCCAGGATCTGTTAATGGCGACTAATTGACAAGTCTCCGTAGCAAAGCTGGTAGAGTGAAAGACGACAGATCGAGAGGTTGCAGTTTCGTATCCCGCCGAGGTGTGAAAAGTGTTGGTTAATGTGCTATTGCTGTATGGCTGTATAGGTATTTCCCTCAAGGAAGCTTACAATGAAAGTATATCTCATTAACACGACAAACCCATTACATTTTAAAGTTATACCACCCCCCTCCCCTCCTCTAAAAAAGGAGACGAAAATATTATTCCATTTATACTGCTACAAATATCTTTTACCACCCCCACACCCACGTCTATCTCCCCATTATACGCTAAAATATCGAATGCGCCCCTTTTTCACCTATATCACCTAAAATGAATTTCAAGGAGTGCACACGGGTCTTTCCCACATTTAGACCCTAAATACAATCCTAAACATGTCAAAAGTATGGGACAAGGAACATGTTTAGGTTTGTGTTTGGGATCTAAACACATTTTTACAGTGTAAGAGGCGACTAACGGGATCGGATGGTCAGGCTCGCTGACTTTGTTGATGTATGTTGTCGCATGCGTGGATCGATGCTCATGATGTCAATCACTGGATTGTATGGTCCAGATTCGAATATTTTTGGACCACCACCATGTAGTCTTGATATCGCTGAGTGTGGCGTTAAACAACTAAAAAGCAATCAAATACAAACAGCTGGTGAATGGGACGCGGCACCGACAATTTGGCGTCCCAGCAAATTTGATAAGGTCTCTCAAACACCATTTTATTAGTCTGCGCGTAAATTTGATGTATGTCTATCTGTAGTCGTTTACCAAGTGCACACCTGATGCAGCAACAACGTCTATATGACGCAGGCCAGTTGACAACTTTCCTTGCGTGCTCCAAATGTAAATAGAGTTTAAGCGTATCTACGTTTTGTTTCATATTTAACTCCGTAGTGGATTGTGAATACTTTGGTTTTAATTATGAACAATCACAAAGAGGTGTTAATTTAACCAGTCAAACCATCTTTGCATCCTCTTCATCCTCTCTGAAAAACGGGGGGATATTGGGATCAGCATGTCCGTCCGTCCGTCCGTCCGTCAGTCAGTCAGCCGTCCGTTATCTTATATAGAAACTTTCCATATAGACTAGTCTAGTGCGGAACCGGCTCCTTTAGATGATTTGGGATTTTTATTCTTTTTATTTTGTTCTGTTTTCATGTTTTAATTGTGAAAACAAATTGTTTTCCGTTTCCGGAGAAGAACTCCCAAACCGTTAAATATTTCTTGTTGAAACTTGGTATATAGATCGGTCTCGTGGCGAGCTGGTGGCTCTTGGACAAGTTGGGCTTATACTGAGGATGAGGGTAGTCCTCTCCTGATGACTCTTGTTGTCTTCGAGGAGGGATGTTTTTAAAATATGACATGGTAGATCATTTTATGAATTGAGCTACATGATTAAAAAAAATAAATAAATACAAATAAAACTATAACTGCATTTTAGCTCAAGCTTGTGTCAGTATACACGAGAGTTCTGCCAATATTTGAGCCTCACTGCTTCCATTGAACTGCGACCTCAGACATTTATTTAGGTGAAATCGAATATTGATGTCCCACCGTCGAGAGCGGAAGGTCTGGGGCCGCGTCATACCATGCAAAAGACGTTAAAAGATGGTACTTGTTGTTACCCTGTCTGGTGCTCGGCATTAAGGGGCTAAAACAAGGACTGGTCGGCTCGGAGTCAGTATACTGTGTCTGAGTGGGGTATTCATGTTAAACTGCGGCATGGTATCTCAGTGAGCTAGCACTGTAAGTCGGTATCAGTCTGGACTAGTACAAGCAGCCACAAACACACACACACACACACACACACACACACACACACACACACACACACGTGTATGCACGTCGCTGTATAAGTGCATTAATCTTGGACGCGCTGTTAAACTCAATTTCACATCACCCCACCAGCGAGATGTATTGAAAGAATATTGCCCGAAGAAGCGTAAGACCCCTGCTCACTCTTGCGCACAGTAGGGCGGTACAATTATTTTTGTTTACACTTTTCCAAAACAAAAAAGTGTCGTATAACTGCAGTCAGCCCTAGATGTAGACGTAACTGCTTGTGTCTAAGAAGCTCAATCTCATTAAAATCAGATCTTAGTGGTCGCTAGTGCGAGCATTAAGATATGATTGTAATGACATTGAGGAACGCTCGGTGTAATATACAAAAGCTTACTATAGGCTCTGATGAACACGGGGTCACAAAACAAATGCTGCAGGTTCTACATGTACCACTAAATGAGCTTAGCACATTATGATAAACATTAAATTATCATAAATTTGAAAAATCCTATTTTTGTGTAAGTGAAAATAAAATGTCATGTGGTGTTATTGGATGAACTACTGTTTGAAAGTGCGCCATACTCTGACAATTATATTTGGATAGAAAAGCAAGGTTGATCAACTCAAGGACGCCATCGAGTGATACATTAAAGCTGGAAGACCTAAAGTACCACGTGACCTAAATACGCCAATATGGAATTATCTTCCTGTACATAAAACCGGTACGGACTTATGTGCAGAAAACATTGTACTGTAACGTAAGCCTCATTCTGGGATTAGCAGCGCTTGGAATGAGTGCTTGATGATTACCTTTAATGGTTACCTTTAAGGGTTGAGAAATAATTCAAACAAACCCGACATCGGGCATAAAAATTCCTTCAGAAATGATCAGAGGCGGTATATACATGTTTAGTAATAATCTATTTATCCACGCTTAAGTATTAAATTAACAGTCTCTGGTGTCGAGTTGATACAGCGTCTGCCCGGAAGGTCGGTCGTACGATCATAGCAAAAGACGTTGAAAGATGGTACTTGTTGTTACCCTGCCTGTGCTAGGCGCTGACTGTGAAACAAGGACTGGTCGGCTAGGAGTCAGTATACTGTGTCTGAGTGGGGTATTCACGTTAAACTGCAGCATGGTTTCTCAGTGGACTAAAGCTTCCCACAGGGCATTATATGTCGCTATATATAAACCGCGGTTCACCTCACCTCATCTTATATCATATACATATCGGTATAATGGAATTTCAGTTAGAGATGTAGCAGTGTATGTGAAAAGGGTGTCTCTAGATTAATAATGAACACAAAGAAACTATACGAAGGTTGATGATATCTTTACAAACATCACGTCCTGACATCGACTGAAACATCTCACAAGCTATGTTGGGATACATATAATATGCACAGAGGCGAGATCAAGCCTTTGTGTGATCTATCCTTGTCATTTAGCGAAACCAATTTACACATCTATTCAAATAAGCATCAATGCTCTACTCGGTGACAGAGCGTAGAGACGGGCAATTGTACTGCAACCGAACCCGAGCTGAAATACATCGTCTTGACTTCGACATACGTCATAGTATTGATATATAGGAAAAGCATCCTTTCCGACGTTTCTGTCCGAATGCCAACGCATATCATTTACTTTAGTGCCCGGCTAGAGATACGTCAACCCTTCACAGGGATGTAGGTAGCCTATTTATAGAGAGTAAGCATTGGTACTCTACGGAAACAGATTGCGTCAGCGGAATCAGGATCTATTAGGAGGTTATTTCTAACAAAGGAATATGACTTGTGACGTATAAGATATCATTCATGTGTATATACGAATTCTATAAGCACATCTTTTATTTCATACTTTACATATCTATTTAGAAAATCTGATAAAGGAGATATATTTGAAATGGAACATATCAATCTATTTCAAGGAACATACAGACGTTATAGAATTTTAAAAAAAGACATGGTTTGAGACAGTTTGTGATGACGTATTATAAAGCACCTTTTCGCCCTCAAACAGAAAAAGAAATGTTGAAGATTTTGTTATCAAATACGTTCACAAGAGAGAACTCGCATTTCAGCTGTTGTGTTTATGGTTGGTAGGTTTGTGGTTTAACGCCGCACCCAGCAATATTCCATCTGTATAACGGCGGTCTGTAAATAATCGAGTCTGGACCAGACAATCCAGTGTTTGACATCCTGAGCATCGATCCACGCAATTGGAATGAAGACATGCATCAACCAAGTCAGCGAGCCTGACCACCCGATCCCGTTAGCCGCCTCTTACGACAACATAGTCGCCTTTCACGGCAAGGCTGGGTTGCTGAAGACCTGTTCTAACCCGGATCTTCACGGGTCACACGAATTAGTAATCCACTCAGATATAACCTATGTGATATTAACCTGTCTGACAAACGGAGTGTAGGTTAAATGTGGCATCATGTGCCTGTGTTACTTTCCTTTCCGTGTGATATCATGGGGAACGGGTTTGCCAGTCATCTAAAGCGCCGCAAATAGCTGTGCAGAGTCACGTCCCTTGAGCACCCCCGAAACCTATGATTAAAGGTTCAATCCCTGTTCGCCCGGATTATGTTTTTGCTTTGTCAGCACCATAACCGGTCTTACCAATATTGAAAGGGTTTTGTTGCATTTATTTTTATAATGTTATTTATATAATAATTGCTTTTGTAGAAAGGTGTTAACATCTGTTTTTTATATCGCAAAGCAACACATACACTTTGATGGAGTATAAATGGCATAGAAAACTATATCTGTATCAACGATATAAATCAGATTCAAATTCTGAAATAGCATCAAGGAAGACACACGTGTTAAACGTTTTAGACGTTTATGATACTAACGTGTAAGAGAGAGAGAGAGAGAGAGAGAGAGAGAGAGAGAGAGAGAGAGAGAGAGAGAGAGAGAGTTTCCAATGTAATGATAAAAGGCTATATGAGGCTGTAGTCTGGCTGGGGTAGTGCACTATCGTACCCCGGGGATCTGGTGGTTGTACAAATGGGTAAAGTGTCACTTGTTATGTTGTGTGTTGGCAGTGAAGTGTTCACTCGTCACACGTTAGGTCGGGGTTCGAATCCCCCCTACTGTTTCCAGGTACCAGATATTGATAAAATACTGCTGAAAACGTTGTATATTTAGTCAGTACATCCTAGTGGTTAAAGCGTTTGCTCGTCACGCCGAAGACCCGGGTTCGATTCCCGACATGGGTACAATGTGTGAAGCCCACTGCTGGTGTACTCAGCCGTGATATTGCTGGAATATTGCTAAAAGCGGCGTAAAATTATACTCACTCACTTACTGACTTACAGAGATGGGTCCTGGGAAACAAATCGATAGTCATGATTGATAACCACTCTTGCGGACGATGGGGATGGTAAGGAAGAGAATTTAAGGATGTGAAATTCTTTATTATGAGGAACACAACGTTTCGGAGTACATGCTTACTCCTTCATCGGGTGAATGAATGTCATGAGGCAGAGATTACTTACTTACTTTGGAGATTTAACGTGCGCTTTCCGACTGATGCGTATTTCGCACACGACCCGGCCAGGCCGTTTTATGTGTTTCCGAAAGGGGCGAAAGTGGTCTGTGCAACCCAAGAAGGGGGTTTAGGGGTTGCTTATATAGAATTTGGGAATTTTGAGATTTGGAATAGATGCCGATGGGGTTGGGGAGGAGAACTAAGGGAGCTGGGTATATGGTGGATGTTTGTTTGTTTATTTGATTTTGATTTGGTATGTTATTGTGTTTTTAGATGCGTTTTATTAGTTCCGTTTTTATTAAGAATACGCCTAAGGCCTTGAAGTTTTCTAGTTTATTTTGTGGGTTTAGTATTGCTTCTAGAGTGAGAGCCTTGTTTAGATTGAGGGTGGTTTGTAATGCGGTTCGATGTGTTAGGTAGTGTGTGCAGTGGATGAGTGCGTGTTCTGGGGTTTCTGGTTGTTTGCAGTGTGGGCAGTTACCTGTAGTGTGTTTTTTTAAAAAAAAATTTAGGTGGTTATTTAGGTTGGTGTGTCCTGTTTGGAGTTTAGTGATTACTCTGTCGATTTTTTTTGATGGATGGAGAATTTTGGGGTTTGGTTAGTGGTTTGCTGAGCACTTTTTTTATTTGGCTATTTGAGTTTACATATAGGTTATGCTATTTTTGTGATTTTTTGCTTGTTTACACTTTTAATTTCTGATTTTGAGATTGGTAAGTTTAAGCTTATTTCTGGGATTTTGAGGGATAGTTTAGGTGCTCTTACCGTATATTCCTACATGGGCGGGTATCCACAAGAAGGTTATTTGTTTGCCTGCCTTAGTTAGGTCGTTGGAGCTTTTAAGTATTTGATTACTTAATTTAGGCCGGTTTTTGGTATTTTTGTTTTGGAGGGCTTGCAGAACACTTAGGGAGTCGGTAAGTATTAGGATTTTTTTTGTGGTTTTTGGATTCTTGATTATGGAGGGCTGAGGCCATGCCCATTAGTTTTGCCTTGAATATTGATTGGTTGTTTGGGAGTCGGAAGGATTGTGTGGTTTTAGTTGGTTGTGTGGTATAGACTCCGAAACCTGTGTATTTGGAGGTCGGATCTGAGGATCCGTCCTTGTAAATGTGAAACCAATTTGGCCAATTTTCGTGTATGTGGTAGTTTTAGCAATGTTTGGGTCGGTTTGTTTATTTATTTGGCTAGCTAGTGTTGTGTCTACTTTGGGTATTTTAAGTTTAGGGGTGAAGATATTTGATTGTTTGCAGTTTTGTTTGAGATTTTTAATTTGGTGTTCATTTAGCTAGTTTGTTATTCTTTGGGATATTGGGGTAATTAAGGTGTGTTTACGAGCTAGAGCTTGGGTTTTGGGGCTGATGTTTTGGTTTATTAAGTTTTGGATGAGAGGGTTTGATTGGGACGCAGCCCAGAAATTTAAGCTTAGCTGTTCCCTGCGTAGACTTAGTGGCATTTCTCCTGTTAAGGCCTGAAGTGAGATGTAGGAGGTGCCATGTTGGGTGCGTGTAATTAGCTTGAGAGCCTGATATTGTATTGAGTCAAGTTTTTTAGATAGAGAGTTGTTAAGGGTGTTGTATATGGCGCAGCCGTAGTCTAGTTTTGATCTAATTAGTGATATGTAGAGAGAGAGGAGGGTATCTTTGGAGGCTCCCCAGTTAGAGCCAGTTAGGCATCTTAGGGTGTTTAGGTCTTTACTGCATTTAGTTGTTGGTTTTGGATGTGAGCATCCCAGGTGAGATGTTCATCGAAAATAAGTGTTTTTGAAATTTGATTGTTTGATTGTTTAGCTGGAGGATTGGGGAGGCGGGTTTCATGTTTTTATGTTTGAATACTATTCCTGTTGTTTTTTCTGAGTTAAGGGAGAAGCCCCATTTGTCAGCCCATTGTTGTATTTTATTAAGAGATTTTTGGAGTAAATTTTGGACAATTTTCATGCTTTTAGTGCGGATCCAGATGGGTCCATCATACGCGAAGAGGCAGAGAGCATGTATATGTACATTTAAGGACAATGAAAATAAAAAGATAACAAAAGGTGGAAACTAACAAGGGATGAAAACTCACAAGGGAAGCCAACAGATGATTGGCGCTGATAGGTGATTAGCAATAGACACTGGAAGCCAACACTTTAGAGTAATTAGCGCTGATAGTATGGAAGCCAGTACTTAAGTTATCATAGATAGGTAAAAGGCAACGTACAATGGGCAAACGGGAGACCAGGGAAAATTAGCACTGGATAAGGATGGTGACGCGAAAATACACGTTGTCCTATTGTCTTGTTGTTATATTATTAGCCTCTCAGCTCTGTGTCATTTGTTATCATACCCCGCCCAAACTCTACTATCACCATACGTGGCTTCTCTCCCGTTAATCCTGTTGGCTTTTTCGTTATATTTGTGCATTTGTGTCAACACTGTAAACGCAAGATATGGATATTTTATGAGTGCTTCAGTAATTTCTTGCACTATGCAAAGGGACGTAACTCTGGTTTGTGAACCAGTGGAAACCATGTGATTTGAGAGGTATGATAAAAACATTGTGAAATGGGCCTAACAAAATGGTATATTGTTTTAATTATAGCTAGGGTTAATATTTTGTTAGAATTTAGTGTTTTTGCAACCATAAGGATGATAAATAAACATAACTATTATCACTTATTCCATAGTGTGGTGTACACAGTTTTGGGAATATTGTTTCAGTGAACATGGTAAACTTTGTATGCAGCATATTATGTAACGATGTAATTTTAGTTTGAATTATTTATTGAATGATGTAGTGCATAGTTCAACAATTCTTTGCTTTCTATCTGTTATAGTCAATCGTCTCATCTGAGAGAATTGTGAAAGGGAGAAAGAAAAAAATAATAAATGGGATGATAAAGAAATATGTATTTTGTTCATTATAAACATATTTGTACGCTATGAACGCAAAACGGTTAATTAATATCCACCTGATGAAGCAGAAAGGAGTAGCCCTCAAATGTCGCCAGAAACAGTAAAGAAGTTGTCATCCACGAAAGTTTCATGTTTTCACAGAAACGTGATTGTTTCATATTGTATAAAATTTTGGTGTGTAATATTGTACTTCTTACGGTGATCGGGTGGTCAGGTATGTCATGAAGATCCGGGGTAGAATAGGTCTTCAGCAACCCACGCTTGCCGTAAAAGGCGACTATGCTAGTCGTAAAAGGCGACTAACGGGATCGGGTGGTCAGACTCACTGACTTGGTTGATGCATGTCATCGTATCCCAACTGCGTGGATCGATGCTCATGATATCAAACACGGAATTGTCTGGTCCAGACTCGATTACTTACTTACCGCCGTGCTTCAACATTGAAATAAGAGACTCAATCAGTGGTTACTGGTTGGATTTGAAAGTTGTGATGATGTTGAAATATCGGCATTAAATCAGATGTCAATGTTGAAACAATGTTTTGCTTCAACGTTGAAATGATGGTGACTATTGGTCGGATTTGAAAGTTTAAATGATGTTAATATGTAGACGTTGAATCATCAGATATCAATGTTGAAACAATGTCGTGCTTCAACGCAGAAATGTCACTGATGTTGGATTTAAAAGTTGATATATCGATGTTGAATCACCATCAGATATCAATGATGAATTGTAGTTTGGTATTGGTTGAATATTGGTTGCATTGATACATACAGTTATGTGACCCGTGAAGATCCGGGGTAGAATAGGTCTTCCCAACCCATGTTTGCCGTAAAAGGCGACTATGCTTGTCGTAAGAGGCGACTAACGGGAACGTGTGGTCGGGCTCCCTGACTTGGTTGATGCATATCATCGTTTCCCAATTGCATAGATCGATGCTCATGATGTCAATCACTTGATTGTCTGGTCGACTCGATTATTTACAGACCGCCGTCATATAGCTGGAATATTGCTGAGTGTGGCGTTATACAACAAACAAACACACATACATTTATATCAAAGTACATAATCAGTTCAAATGGACTCCCAAACTCTACTCCTTGTCTAAGTTGCATCTTCTTAGATACAGGAAAGCGCCGAGTGAGGTCCCCGGCATGCCAATTTCTCCACACTGGAACCCCGTTCTTTCCGTAGGGTGACATGCAGCATTTTGTGAGAGTTCAACATACCTTCAAATATCGAAAGGATATTTCGACATCATCACAACTTTCAAATCCATTAAAAATCAATGATATTCCAGTGTTGTAACATGACATTGACTAACAGTGTTTCCGTAAACTTCAGATGACATTTTCTTTCATTTTAACAGAATATCCCGATCCTATGAAGACAGAGATGTAACTATGCCCATGGTCACCACGTTAGTAACGGTTTAAACCTATTTATTTTCACAAAAGTGTGAAAATGGATTGGTAAACAATCGAAGCGCTTATGTTAATACCGCTCCAGTACACATAGAACATATTACAATGAATACATAAATGAAGGTTAGATGTTACACATGAATTGTACATGCCAAGCTAGATGTGTATATATAATAAACCTATTTGCACTTTATATTAAACAATTAATTTAACTGAAAATCTGCCAGTTTTGAATATGAAATTTTCAATAGAATCTAATATTAGGATTTGCTCTTCCTTACTCAAATACGAATTTCCGCATAGCACTGTTTGTAAAGAATAACCATGTTGGTAAAAATATATTACACGTTAATATCATAAACGTCTAAAACGTTTAACATGTGTGTTTTCCTTGATGCTATTTCAGAACCACAGCCATAAAAAACACCTTCTTTAAAAATCTGTTTCAATTAATGGTTCCTTATCAGGTTTTATGTTACTACGGCAACGTCCACTGGAGACACATATCTGATTTATAACGTTGATACAGAAATAGTTTTCTATGCCAATTATACTCCATCAAAGTGTATTGTAAAAAAACAACAGATGTTAACACCTTTCTACAAAAGCAATTATTATATAAATAACATTATAAAAATAAAAGCGACAAAACCCTTTCAATATTGGTAAGAACGGGTATGGTGCTGACAAAGCAAAAACATAACCCGGGCGAACAGGGATTGAACCTTTAATCATAGGTTTCTGGGGTGCTCAAGGGACGTGACTCTGCACAGCTATTTGCGGCGCTTTAGATGACTGGGAAACCCGTTCCCCATTATATCACAAGGAAAGGAAAGTAACACAAACACATGATGCCACATTTAACCTACGCTCCGTTTGTCAGACAGGTTAATATCACATAGGTTATATCTGAGTGGATTACTAATTCATGTGACCCGTGAAGATCCGGGTTAGAACAGGTCTTCAGCAACCCAGCCTTGCCGTAAAAGGTGACTATGCTTGTCGTAAGATCGGGTCGGGATCGGGTGGTCAGTCTCGCTGACTTGGTTGATGCATGTCATCGTGTCCCAATTTAGTTGATCGATGCTCATGATATCAATCACTGGATTGTCTGGTCCAGAGTCGATTATTTACAGACCGCCGTTATATAGCTGGAATATTGCTGAGTGTGTCGTTAAACAACAAACAAACATACAGACATATAGAAGTACATAATCAGTTCAAATGGACTCCCAAACTCTACCCTTTGCATCTTCTTAGATACAGGAAAGCGCCGAGTGAGGTCCCCGGCATGCCAATTTCTCCACACTGGAGCCCCATTTGATTAGGGTTACGTGGTCTGATTAGGGTGACATGCTGCATTTTGTGAGAGTTCAACATACCTTCAAATATAGAAAGGATATTTCAACATCATCACAACTTTCAAATCCATTAAAAATCAATGATATTCCAGTGTTGTAACATGACATTGACTTACAGTGTTTCCGTAAACTTCAGATGACATTTTCTTTCATAATGACATAATGTCCTGATCCTATGAAGACAGAGCTGTAACTATACCTATGGTCCCCACGTTAGTAAGATAAACATCTAAAACGTTTAACATATGTGTTTTCCATGATATTATTTGAGAACCACAGCCATAAAAAACACCTCCTTACAGAAAGAAAGTTTTAAAATCTGTTTCAATTAATGGTTCTTCATCAGACTTTATGTTACTACGGCAACGTCCACTGGAGACAAATATCTGATTTATAGCGTTGATGCAGAAATAGCTTTTTATGACAGTTATAAGCCAACAAAGTGTGTTAAAACAGATATTCACACCTTTCTACAAAAGCTAAAAAAAACAAAACATATAAATAAAAGCGACAAAACCCTTTCAATATTGGTTAGAACGGGTATGGTGCTGACAAAGCAAAAACATAACCCTGGCGAACGCTGATTGAACCTTTAATCATAGGTTTCTGGGGTGCTCAAAGGACGTGACTCTGCACAGCTATTTGCGGCGCTTTAGATGACTGGGAAACCCGTTCCCCATGATATCACATGGAAAGGAAAGTAACACAAGCACATGATTCCACATTTAACCTACACTCCGTTTGTCAGACAGGTTAATATCACATAGGTTATATCTGAGTGGATTACTAATTCATGTGACCCGTGAAGATCCGGGTTAGAACAGGTCTTCAGCAACCCAGCCTTGCCGTGAAAGGCGACTATGTTGTCGTAAGAGGCGGCTAACGGGATCGGGTGGTCAGTCTGGCTGACTTGGTTGATGCATGTCATCGTGTCCCAATTTGAGTTGACTGGATTGTCTGGTCCAGAGTCGATTATTTACAGATCGCCGTGATATTGCTGGAATATTGCTTAGTCCGACGTTAAACAACAATCAAACCAAAAAAACAAACTTATTCATTGCCCCTTTGGGATAGCATATATTCGCCCAGTATGCCATTTGTTCCACACGTTAAAACAAGATAGGAGCCAGGCAGAACAACGCGATACCTGAGAGTATCGAGCATCTTTATATGTGTACTAATTCAGCACTATATTAGATTATCTTAAATATCAATATTAATCTTCCAATATTGATTAGTTATCTAAATATTCAATCTTGCCCAGCATCTCATCTACTGCAGAACTGTCAAGCAAAAGGTTAAACGATATGAAAGAGAAAGTGTTGTTCTACAGTGAGTTTAATTGGATCACTGGCAATTGGCAACTATATATTTCAGTTTAAGTTAACAGTGTTTTAAAATAAGAATAGTTTACTAAACTGAAAATCCTGATCTCCGCCTTCTTCCCACTGCAGACATGCCTCATTAGAAGGACGGTGGATTGTTCTATTACAGTAGGGGGTTGTCTTAATTGATTATCATCTCCTGTGTGCCCCCACTGCAGACATACCTCATTAGAAGTACGGTGGATTGTTCTATTACAGTAGGGGGTTGTCTTAATTGATTACCATCTCCTGTGTGACACATGGCTAAATAAATGTGTAACTAATGGGAGGGACTCATCGCCCCAATACATAAAATAAAAGTATACACATATCCCGTTATTTTCATAATATTATTAATTTACTTTACAAAGAGTGAGTGAGTTGGATATAATGCTGCTTTAAAAGTATTCCAGTTATATCACGGCGTGTCAGCTTTATGTGGGAGGAAAGCCCGAAGTGATGCAGGTCTCAGACGTTTACCACTTCGGTGAAACCCACGAGCACGGGTATGGTGCTGACAAAACTAAAAGTATAATCGGGGCGAACCGGGATTCGAACCCACAATCATAGGTTTCTGTAGTGTCAAAGGGTCGCAACAGCGAATCCCGGCGCCTTAGATCTAGACGACTGGGCAACCCGTGGCCCCCTTAAAAAAAGACCACGATTAAAGGTAATATTCTTTGGTATTTATTGTAGTGAGTGAGATCTTACGCAGCTCACATCAGTATTCTAGCAAATACAACAATCTTCAAATCTTTAAACTAAAGACTGATTACTATTACTATACTGTTTATGTGTTAAGTTGTGACGATGCCACCGTTAGGGCGGGATACATTCCACCTTTTCGTGAACACCTGGTATCATCACTATTTCATAGTGATTCATAAACTCATGATACTGTCAGAATACAACAATCGACTGTGCTATTGGCAGAGATTTCGTGTGAAAATGGAAAGGGTTTTGTCGCTTTCCTTTCAATTCTGGAAATGTCCACAATCAAGGTCACAATTGATGCTTACCATCCGGAATATATATCTACAGAACAGTAAGTTAGGAGAATGAATATATTCATAATGTGCATTGCCCCATGACAAAATCAACACAAACAGACTAATTAGTGCATGCTATATAACTACAGTAAACTACGGTTATAACCAACATGATTATAACGAACTGACGGATATAACGAACTTACTTTTTTGATCCCGACTATTTGCTGTAGTTATGTTGTATATATGCTTATAACGAACTACGGTTTTAACGAGCTAAAATTAGTGGTCCCTTTGAGTTCGTCATAACCGTAGTTTACTGTATTACGCATCCTAATTATATGGTAGGACCAGTAAATACTAACGTTTATAAAAGGACGTCCATATTACTCAGTATGACAATACTTGTATCACGTCACGTGTTTTGACACAACTCAAAACATATCCCAACTACTTAGCGTTGTTTTGAGATACGTGTAATAAGATCAGTGTCTGTATTATTAATGTCAACATCTTAATCTATATCAAGCAACAATCTAGCGAAATATTTATAGTCAATCTTTGACCATTTAGAAATAGACTGATTTATGTCACAAGCCGTCGGAACGCGATCGCACGCAATCAAACAAGTCACCGAGCCTGACTTTAAAATTTATTGACAACATTTATAGCTTATTGGGAATTATTGTAAATCCCCATGTATTTTTTTATCATTGCTGCATTTTACAGTAATTCTTTACGAAAGGCCAACGTAAGTATATCAGATTATTTAATGATCTATTGTGTTTGCGAGTTTGCACGCTGGTCGTGGTTTGTCCAAGGAAAACTCAAGAGAAGTAAGTTTTTCACAGTGTTTTACAACAACAAGGTAAGCAAACTTTGTCTTCGAGAAATAAAATCAAAATTTTGAGAAGTGTCCTTTATCTTCACCCGAGTCTTCTCCTTCGAGAAGGGAAGATATCCTTTGACTCACCTTATAATTCACTTATTCTTTTATGTTTGCCTTTATTTACTTATAATCATAACCTGTCGGATGTGGTCACCAGTGTCAAAATGGCAAATTCCATGGTGCATGTTACACTGATAGACAACAGTTATGGAGGTCAGAATCTTTACCACAATTGATTTAAGTACAGAGTCAACAGACGCAGAGCTCAGAAAACATACTGGAGATGTACAGATGCCAACTGCCCATCGTACCTGGTGACATTTCGAGAATGATGGACATAGAACCAACAATAATTTGGAACAGACTTTACAGGTATGCCATTAAGAAACATCAGAATGTGTTTGAGGTTGTGCGATTGCTGCAGAAAGAACAATCAGCCACTGAAGTAAAAATTCAGCAGATCCCAGGACAGCAGAGAGATCCAATCCGTAGACGTCGCTACCGCATCATCCATGCTCGGATTCGATCCTTGAAGGCCGATCTTCTTGCTGATAGACTTACCGAGTTAAACTACACAGACCATGTGTCAGAGCTGCTGCATCTTGGCTAATTTGGCTCAATATTCAAATGGATGGACTTTATGAATGATCCATTTCTCAAATTTTACTTTTTTGTGTGATATTGTATGAAAATATGTTGACCATATGATATATATGCATGTTGTTATATTGACTGAATAAATTAATATAATGTGTACTAGATATCTCGCACTCTGTTGTTAATTGCTTTCTTTATCTCGGGAACACCGTAAAATCACTCATTTGTGACATCATCTCCACGTGTAAAGTTAGTTAGTTAGTCACCTCTTACGACTAGCATAGTCGCCTCTTTCGGTAAGCATGGGTTGCTAAAGACCTAATCGATCCTGGATCTTCAGGGGTTGCTTAAAAAGTAGGTGAATGGCAGAAATAGATCATGCTGTGGGCAGCAGAATTATACTTGTTGAAATGACAATAAAAATTAATGTGATCGTGAATACCGTGCTGCCAGTTCTTGCAACCACCTAGTTCATGATACGTGCCAGGATCTGCTGTTTTCGGATTCGTACCATGGATTACAACCGATTATTATATTATGATTTGTCAGCACCACACCCTAGAATATCCACGCAATACACAAAGCCTTGATTCGGATTATTATAACGAATATACCACATCATTTGGTTGAGTATTATGGCAGATATCAAAGTACCCTACACCTACAAGTTACAGAAAACACTCAATAATGAAGCAATTAGTGCATCCCAAAGGGGGGATTTGTACCAGTCAGAACGATTATAATGGACGCCAAACTGTTCAAGAGTACGAGGTTAATGTACCTGCATTTGTCAAGAAAGTATACAATAAACACAGAGAAAACTACATAACAATATGTTTGACATTGTCAAAGCGATGTGTATGCATTTAGCTGTTCTGACATCAAATATCACGTTGTTACCCTGTCTGGCGCTCGCAATTAAGGGGCTGAAACTGGTCGGCTCGGAGTCAGTATACTGTGTCTGAGTGGGGTATTCATGTGAAACTGCGGCATAATATCTCAGTTGGCAAGCACTATAAATCGGCATTAGTCTGGACTTGTACAAGCAGCCACATACACACACACATGCATGAACGTCGCTATATAAGAGCAATAATCTTGGACGCGACGTTAAACCCCATTTCACCTCACCTCAAATATCAAAGTATTCTTAACCCATCAAAACATCGCCCTTGTAGGTTCAATTTCATATGAATATAATACTGCTTTGATATAAAAGGAAATATACTGAACAGCAAAAGAAATGCAAGTTCCAATTGAAGTGTAACCATTCCATTTTTTCCGCATGTCATGCATATTATTGTCCATTCCTCACATAAACACAAAACAACCACAATAAACAAAGAACTTTACACGTGGAGTCATTATCTGGGGTAACGGCACGTGCATTTTCACTCAAAGGTATACTTTATAAAGATGGATGTCACTCTAGAAGATCAGCAGTTGAAGTCAGCTATGCCTAGACTGTCGCCTGTGCACATGGTCTTTGGAATGTGGCAGGCCGGTATCTCTGGAACTGCTGTAGCCAGACAGTAAGGATGTCATTTCACCACTACCACAAGACGTGAACCACATCGTCAGCAAACAGGGGTCACGGGGGGCCCAGTCGTCTAAGGCGCCGTGACTCGCTGTGCACAGTTGCGCCCCTTGGGCACGCCAGAAACCTATGATTGTGGGATCGAATCCCGGTTCGCCCCGATTATGTTTCTAGGTTTGTCAGCACCATACCCGTGCTCGTTGGTTTCACCGAAGTGGTAAACGTCTGAGACCTGCATCACTTCGGGCTTTCCTCCCACATTAAGCTGACACGCCGTGATATAATTGGAATAATGTTAAAAGCGGCCTTAAACTCAACTCACTCACTCACTCACTCGTCAGCAAACAGGGTACGTCGCTGATCGACCAAGTTCTGGCCGACCTACAGTTACAACACCAACACCAGAACAAGACCGCTAAGGGTCACTCATTTCAGGAATATAAGTCAACATCCACAACTGCAGTTGTTCCAACAGAACAACGTGCGCCCTCATACAGTGTTCTGTTCCGGCTCAGAACAACATCAGCATTAGGGACGTCATATTTCGTCACAAACATGTTCAGTGGGAGACATACCAAGAGAGGGATGCCCATGGAATAATGTTGATGTTCGGTTCTTTGAAAGGCATTTAGAAGTGATAGACATAGGGAAGAGAACATACGGATGTCAACTTCTTTATCATGAGGAACACAACGTTTCGGAGTATATGCTTACTCCTTCATCAGGGGAATGATGATGATGAAGGAGTAAGCATATACTCCGACACGTTGTGTTCCTTATAATAAAGAAGTTGACATCCATTTATTCTCTTCCTTATGTGGAAGAACATGTCTGTGACGAATTATGACGTCGGATTGCAGCGCGTGGACCAAACACACATTCAGAATTGGAACAGAGATAGCGTGGAACCACTTGCCTCAGGCATTCTTTCAGACACTTGTTAACTTGACGAGACGATGTTGTAGCGCATGTGAGCTAGCCACAGTAGCTACGGACAAGATTGTCAATATTCACTATGAAGGGTATCCATCTTTGAAGTTCTGTGTTCCTTTGTATTCCATTGTTATGACAGTGTAAGCAGCACCTTCAGATCTTAAACTTACAGTTCTCTCTATAAATATGTGATTTGAAACCATTGCGTTTGTCTTTTGTTTCAAAACTTGAACTTCTTGTGCTGTTCAGTACACATCCTGGACATTGTTTTGAAGGCAGTCAACAGTTGGCATTGGTTCTGCTAACCCTGTGCACCTGTGCACCTAAACAAAATCTTAGCACAACTCTGCACAGTACCTAGAGTGTATGTTTGCATTCAATTCAGTTTATTCATATATAACTGTAAGGCCACAGGCCCACCGTACGGAATACATGACAACGTGGAAGCGGTTAAAAATGTTACATGGATTCATTTCTAAAATTGCATGATATATAAAAAGAGATGGATTTCGTAAGTCGTTTTACTCAATGTGACATTAAAGAGATAAACTTATATTTGTTTGGATATTCATAGTTATATTTGTTCAATGTATTTTCACTTAAATTATCATATTTACAACATACAAGCAAAATGAAATTCATTTCAGACGTTTAAGGAACATTGTCTACATAATCTTAAACATTTTGGTTTTGTTTTGTGCATCTATATTGTGCTAAAGGACATTCTGCATTTTCTTATATTTACATCAGTTAAATAATTCTGCGCATATTTGCATTTTAAAATATCTATTATATTTACTTTTAGTGGAAACATCTACAAAACATGTCCATGTTTGAAAGTACACGTAAAAAATATGTACAAAAATTGTCTTGTTTTCGATATAAACAAAGCATGATTCCCTAAGAAACATTGCCCTAAATATAACCATACCCACATTTAACATTGTAGGCCCAATTCTGAACTCCATTTTCTCATATAGTAATATCATATTATAAGATGTATTTTGGTAATCTACTTTCTGGCATTTTCAATAATTTTAACCTATATTTTATGATTTTTATATTGTGATATATATTCAGGGGGACGCGACCACATTCAACACAAACTATTACATTAGAAGTATTATGTTTAACACTAAGTAATCTTTTACAAGCGTTTACATGTACGGATTTCTCTAGCTTCTGCAAAACTCCACATTTCCGAACCATTAGAGAGAACAGGACCATTTTTGTGTCCAAAAATTTGAAGAAAGATTTATAGCACAGTCACTAAAATGTTCAAACGTTTGTAAAAGTCCCATTATATCTTTTAGCTTGAATGGCTGAATTACACATATGTCGGTTCCATGATAATTTACACCAAGACATATCCCCGAAAGTACCACTTTCATTCTTTTGACAGTGTATTTCCTTTGCTATTACCCGAAAAATAATTCTTATCCAAATCAACAGTTTCCACGTATCACAATACAAATCAGTACTTGAAATCAGTTTCTTGGATCAGTATACTCAGCAAGTGAATCTTTATCCTATATTTTCCTGAAATGGTTTAAAAGGGTGCATCTTTCCTCCTTTAATAACTCACAGTCCCAGTCAAACCACATATACAACTTCCACAGCGGACATTTATAATGTGTACATTCAAAACAGAACTTTAGTTAATTAAACATTTTCAAAAATTATTAAGAAATGTATCGTTTTAATATCTACACAGATTATACGTGCCGAAGAGAAAGTCCCAGTATGAAGTGTCCTGGCCATGGAGATATTCAAGTATATCATCCCTCACATAATCTGGTTCTTTACCAGTCCTTGCATTAAAGTCAGCCCTAAAATGTCACCAACATCAAATAGAATGTCAAGCAGTTCTTGTAATACCAATATATCGTTCTTATACCCAACATTACTGTATATAGGAAAATATCAAATGTCAAGTAATAGATATACACCACTTTCCGTGATTCATGAGCTTTGGACCCGTGAAGATCAGGGGTAGAATAGGTCTTCAGCAACCCACGCTTGCTGACAAAGGCGACTATGCTTCTAAAAGGCGACTAACGGGATCGGGTGGCCAGGCTCGCTGACTTGGTTGATTCATGTCATCGATCCCAATTGCGTGGATCGATGCTTATGATGTAAATCACTGGATCGTGTCTGCTTTTATATAAAGTTGTCATATTCCCAGGAACTATTATCAATTCAATTTCTGGCTCCATGTTTCTGTCAAATCAATTATGTCAAATAATTTTTAAATTGATATCACTGTGAGATAGCTTTGAGAGTTTCACAGCATAAATGATACCACCAGCAGGTTCACATGGACCGCCCAGTATATCCAGGCCCTTGCCACATCCCTATCTCTTCTGAGTCGGTCTCCCACCTCTGCCTGCGTTACCCCTGGCGGCCCGACGTAGGTTGTTTCCGTCACGTGACTCAGGTCGAGTTACCCATGAACCGTGAGTATCACGTACAGGAGCAGACGACAGCTTACCGCCTTAGTAGAAACATTGGTTTGCTTGGGTCTTTTTCTTTGTATTGTTTTATTTCTTGTGTCTGATTTATCGACGGATCTTTCGCTAAACCCTAGCCTCTGGACTTAAGAGAACCTCTCAAGTTCAGAGTCTTTATTTTATCGTCCCATTGAACCATTTACGCAACTGGGAGTGGTTTATGGGGCAACATGTGTCCTATCCCACGGGCCCGCTCGATATCCCTGAGAGTTAATAGATCATTTTCATCAGTTCAACACTTCCAATGTTTTATTTTTGCAAACAGAATCAGCATCGTTTGTCCTCTCAGGGATACCATAGATAAGTGTTGTTCCTTCTGCTACGCCTCTCAAGACCCTCAGACCGCCTCCATGGCCTAATGGTAGAGCGTCCGCCCGGAGAGCGGAAGGCCCGGGGTTCGATCCCCAGCCGCGTCATACCAAAAGACGTTCAAAGATGGTACTTGTTGTTACCCTGTCTGGTGCTCGGCATTAAGGGGCTAAAACAAGGAATGGTCGGCTCGGAGTCAGTATACTGTGTCTGGGTGGGGTATTCATGTTAAACTGCGGCATGGTATCTCAGTGTGCTAGCACTATAAATCGGCATCAGTCCGGACTAGTACAAGCAGCCACACAAACACACACACGTACATGCACGTGGTTATATAAGTGCAATAATCTTAGACGCGACGTTAAAGCCCATTTCACCTCACCTCACCTCAAGATCCTCAATACGTGAATCAATAGCATCAAAACCATTACAGACGTCATCAACTTTATCATTAACAGCATCGGTATCCAACCTGATGATGACATTTTCTTCTTTGGTCTCCTTAAGTTGTTTTTCAAAACCTGTGACGTTACCAGGTAACAACTGAATATCATTCCTCATTGATCTGATCTCGTTTGTTAGTTTCTGAATCTTTTATTTGTTGAATGATTGCTGATTTCATGTCTTCTGGATCTTTATATAATGGTCCAAGTTTAACTCTCCACTTTTCTTCAAAAGTAAACAAAGAAGTGCGATTGTACTCAGATATATAAAAGTGTATCTGGTGCCATCCATACTCAAGCCAGAACACACGCAGCTTGCGTTGTTTGCATAGGCCATACAGTAATCACACTGTGCAAAGTTGTATTCGATCATGTCTGTCCCAGGGGTCCATTGCGATATTGATCGATATGGTTGATTTTTTTCAGTCTGTTTGTGACCAAATGGATGTTGAAAACATCCGATCCGGGCGCTATTTATCAATCGGTACTCTCATGCTTATTGTGTTGGTTTTTTTCAATTATAAACCTTCTTTTCAAATATTTGTCGTCGATTTTTGTGGGAGCTTCCAACGGGAGGAAACTTAGTCCATCAATGTGTACATTCATATGGCTTTAATATTAAAAGGGGCGGTCGGGTAGCCTAGTTGTTAAAGCGTTCGCTCGTCACGCCGAAGACCCGGGTTCGATTCCCGACATGGGTACAACGTGTGAAGCCCATTTCTGGTGTACTCCGCCGTGATATTGCTGGAATATTGCTAAGGGGGCGTAAAACCATACTCACTCACTCATTTAATATTTAAAGGCGAACCCATGGAACAAAAATAGTTATATTTGCAAACATTTCTTTTAGTCATACGGTTGACAAATATTATACTCACTTAATTCTGTATGTGGATACCTTAGCATGCAGTCGTGATTGTCATTGTCGGAACATACGCATGTACGCTAATAAACCACATCAAACACATATGCATCACGTTATTTGTAGAAGACATATTTTCATTTCTTCACAACTTGAAAAAAACGCTCTTATGTACGTGCATTAAACTTTGTTTTGATCTCCAGTTATATCACATATAGAGATCTATTTGTCCATAGCTCATCGAATTGTCGGCGAAACACTTTGAACTATATCGGTTAGGTTGAATATGGATGGAATAATGTGTTTACCAATTATCATGTATCATGTCTCAACGATTAGGTGTTTTAAGGTTAGGTCCACGAGCTAATCTGCGTAACATCACTCTCGGTACATACTTTCAAGCTTCTTAAAAGTCGAGTCTATATGTACCTGGAAATAATGGATTTTATCAACAATCCTGAAATAGCACGGGATGAAACACATTTAAGAAGCCTACGCATTACGCCTACGGACACTAACACTACCATGCTATATAAAACCAGTTAAAAAGATCATACATATGTATTCACATATTATACCATAATGCTTAATAATTTTTACTGCAACACATTATCATAGACTTTCCATAAGCATATTTCCTTTTATGCAGATGATGACAATAATTGATTGATATTTATATATGATCATTTATCCTTATTTATATAACAGATTAATAAACAATTCAAACTGCAAAGGGGCGGTCATGTAGCCTAGTGGTTTAAGTGTTCGCTCGTCACGCCAAAAACCCGGGTTCGATTCCCGACATGGGTACAATGTGTGAAGCCCATTTCTGGTGTCCACCGGCGTAAAACCTACCCACTCACTCACTCAACCTACCAAACTGAACATTTAAGAATGTTTTGAAATACACTAACCACTAACGCCTTTATGTTACACAGATATATACGATTGCGTTTTAACTCAACAAATATTGTGTCTGTTAGTTACACAGGAATAAAGTTTAAGTGTATTTTTTTTTAAGAATGCACACAACTCCTATCTACGCTGACATAAATATGTCCTTACTAAGTCATATCTTCCAGCAAACATAACGTTTAAAACCTAGTCGTTTCTGTGAGTGTTTAATTGAATTAATTTAATCAAAAAACAACTTGGCGAGTCAACCGGGCTCGTAAGAATTGATTGATAGGCATTACTCAAAAGTTGACGGATGACAAAGTAGAGACAATTTATGGATGACAATTTCTTTATTTACTGAAAAGGCGACGTTCATTATTCAGCCTTGCGTGAGGACGGTATGAGGATCTTTTCCAAAACGTCGCCTTTACAGTAAATAAAGAAGTTGTTTTCCATAAATTGTCTCTACCTTGACTCATAAGACGTAATGGAACGGTCAACGTGTTACTCCTGTGAGGACTGTGAAGATGTTTGCGAAGAGGAATGCCCCCCCCGCACACACACACATGGCATCCTCTGTGCACTTCTGTTCATTCACATCATCAACATGGTTTTCATCTACATAAGGAGCCAGTTCCTTATTGGGAGGACAACTCTTCAAATAGATTACTAATTAACGGGACCTCTCTGAGGATACCTGACATTACACACGGAAGGTGCTAAAGGGCGAGGAAGATGGTCAGATGGATTGTGAGGTAGGACGTCTGGGCAAATTGTTTGTTATCTGAGTCAGGGACACCCCAAAAGGAGAAGGGAACGGTCATGGAAAGACCTACTTTTTCTTACAACCCTGTGGGTGAGAAACACATTTGAGATAACTGGTATCAAACATGTGTGTGAGATCGAATTCCTGGCCCGTCATTGGCTACTCCTTCGTGATGACCTGTTGGTGATGACCTGATGGTCCGATTATGACGGACTCATTTCCTGGTCGTAAGTCTCGCTTACGTCTGTGTTGAACGTTATGGTTTTAGTGTGTTTAACCCTCTGGATGCCATAGCGACATATATATACCTCCTCGTCAACACACACTTCGGATAAAAGTCGAATTAAATTCATTATACACTCATACACTTCACAGTCTTGAATTCTGTGAACATTTCCATGTTCTATGATATCATGCACTGTGATTTGAGGCAAAGGAACATTACTGGAATTGACCTCTGAAAATTATGTACATCGTAAATCTCGCCATTTCTGATACATTATTAAATCACTATTTACGGCATTAATTATCTACTGTATGTCTAAATATCGGATATTTACTCAAAGAATAGAATTTAAAAAATAACGGTTACATTTCTATCTGTCATTTATAAAATCACCAATGATAATTGTGAAACGTCGCCGAAATGCATAGAATCGTAAGAATGTTTTGGAAAATACGCAGACACGAACGTCGAAGTGTACTTTCCGCCATATGGATATAGTGTTTACAAAGTCACGCCGAAGACCCGGGTTCGATTCCCGACATGGGTACATTGTGTGGAGCCCATTTCTGGTGTCCCCCGCCGTGATATTGCTGAAATATTGCTAAAAGCGGCGTAAAATCAAACTCACTCACTCACTCACGTATGCTGGTTATGAGACGCCTATTACATCGCGTATATTTGAAACTCAGCTGCGACACATACATCCCTCATACATTTCAGAATGTGACACATTATTAAAACACCGATTCAGATTTTACACTGTGCAGTATTCTCTCCGATTTTGAGAGATCCATTCCTCTAATTATTGCATATATTGGTAAACATGTTCGAGCATATTCAAGAGAAGAGTATCGTAGCACGAATTATGGATTTGAAAATATATATATTACAATGATCGGGTAAATTCAGCAGAAAGCGTAAATGTTTCCGTCCTATCTGACGCCATGACTGAGGCAAAATCACGCTCAACGACGACGGTAGTTTTCTGCATTTCCCGACTAAATCTCTTGGTTACATTGGAAAAAAAAAAAAAAAAAATAAGAGTACGCAGATTTTCTTATGGTTTCTGATTACGTACGTGACGCATTTAATTTGATACAATCCTTCGCTCAACGAAAGTCCTTCTCCGAAAATCCCGCGAAGTGCCTTTTATAATAGTCGGTCAACAGTAGTGATGTCGGAAGTAAGCATTGTTGTACATATTTGGTAATTACTTGGAGGTGAAAATGATTAACTCCAGCGGGTTGTTTGATCTTGATAACTCACAGATATAACGGAAAACTTTTTGTGTAGGGTTACATTATTAATGAGTAGTAAGCAGTACGCCGGGTGACGTCACTAATGACCGTTGTGTTTGGTATTAATGTGCCACTGCGATCATGAGAATAGCAAAAATGCATCGATTCGATCTACAAAGTGCGACAGATTACTGCACTCGTGCGTGTCAGATACCATTTATATTACAACTCGTTGTTTCAAAGTGTATCTAACTCGCTTTCGCTAGTCAGATACGTTTTGAATGAAACAATGGTATCGGACGGACACGAGTAACCGCCATGTCCCCGTAGTCTACTTCCAGAGCAAACGCTAGTGATTTGAAAAGGATTGAAGCATAATAGGAATTATCAGGTTGAAAACATGGTATGATGGTTGGCGCTTAATGGTCAGGTTTACAATTAGTTTGTGGATGTTGAAATGTTCTGTACTTACCATAACCCATTCTCATTAGCAACAGAATCATCTACTTCATGCATACGTGTTTGGAATTCTATATTATCTGATTTTGTATTCCATCCTATATTATCTGATTCGGTTGATATGTAGACCTCACTTCTGAGTATCAAGGGGCGGTCGGGTAGCCTAGTGGTTAAAGCGTTGGCTCGTCACGCCGAAGACCCGGGTTCGATTCCCGACATGGGTACATTGTGTGAAGCCCATTTCTGGTGTTCCCCGCCGTGATATTGCTGGAATATTGTTAAAAGCGGCGTAAAACCATACTTACTCACTCACTCACTCTGAGTATCAAACGGAAAAGGTGACGAGAGAAAGTACAACATTCAAAATAGATATATTTAGACTGTATAAAACCTGTCGTCAAAGGGCAGAAAATAACTAGACTAATCTCAGATTTTTTGAAACCAGTATAAATTATATATCACCATACGTAACAATACATGATAAGAACGAGCTATAGATCGTCAGCCACTGAAGGTAGGCCACCATACTAGGGAGCATGGGGACTTACAGTTCCTTTGGTTCCTGCATTGACACCAGCAGGATTTACACCATCCCTTGTCGCTGGCGATTGTACGTAATGTTTAGCCACAATTGTGTTGTAAAAGTCTCATTCAATGCATTCACATGTTAGTGCGTCATCTGCGTTGGATGATCAGTGGTTACAAGCGTTACGCATTATACACTTTCAGCAGCATTCCTCACATATGTACATAGCAAGCACAATTAGAAACTAATCTGTCAATGTTAACTGAATAACTGAATTAACTCTAGTTACCTGCGAGATAGAAACAGATTCTCTTTGTGCCAACACACGAAACTACATCAGCTCATAATGCGAAACTACATTCCTTGCTCCCACTCAAGGAACGATAAGCTTCCATTTCACCAGATAATTTGCAGTCATAATAAATATATAAAGTGAATAATGCATACATATTGTCATCCATCCATATCATTAGGGTTTTTTTTGCTGACAAATTTATTTTTCGAGTTTCCATGGCAACGGCTTTGACTTAGAGTGAAAATGGCGGTAGTGCTCGTTTCCGGAGCAGATCTTGAAAACTGTACAATATTTTTGCCATGCACACAACCGGACAGGTAATATTCGCGAGGGATACGAATATTTCATGCTTTTGTCCATAAGAATTGGAAAAAATATAAACAAAGACAACAAAAAAGAAAAGTGTTTTTATCTTTTATTCTTAAAGTAACTGTATAATGAGACGATATACAGAGAAACAAACACATAATTGGCTAATATTAAAAATATGTTTGTTCAGAGTGAGTGAGTGATTAAGGTTTTATTCCGTTTTAACACCTTATGATTTGTAATTATTTACGAATACGTGATTTACGTAATATATCGATTAAATTATATATATTTTCAAAACAGTATTTACATGGTAAACACAGAAAACAAGGCGTCAAATATTGTATCCTGGTAAAGAATAATACAAAAATGTGAAGATCAATATTCTTATCGATTATATTACTATGTCAACTTGTCAATCAGTATCCCTTAAGACATATACATAAATCATAAGTTTACATACAAATAAGATGTCATGTCGTTGTAATAAAAACTATCATTGGCAAGCGGATCTTTTAGCAGGATATAGGTCTAAATATATCCTGAACCAAATTAAAAACTTCACAATCCTAAAATTTTAACATTTTGACCAGTTATCATTGTGTATTTAAACAGTAATGGCCACGTATTGTCTTCAGATAACACCCGTGTTTGTGCAGGTGAATCGATCAAAATCATGTGCGCAGCACTATAGGGGCAAAAGTGGTTTTTCACGTGCAATTGGTCACGTGGCCATAATACCGCACGTGTTTTCAGCCATACTTGTTAGCAGTCATTAATAAAAAAAGAAAAATACAAGAAAACAAAAGTCTTTACGGCCATTTGTCATGCCACGCCTTTCAAATGTGCAACGTGAAAGTGCCATCTGCATGTTGCAGACGGGAACGTCCGTAGCTGAAGGACGATGGGTTGTAGTTGACGGACTGTTTATGATTTATAGACGCGACTACAGCAAACGGGTACCACCGCTGATCGCCCTCGGCCAGGTCGACCACGTGTGACGTCACATGCAGAGGATCGTCAGATTGTCTTACGTCACCTCCGTCATCGATTTTTGACGGCTACATCAACCAGAAATGAACTGTTTAAGGGTAGACTGAGTGCGCAAACTGTTCGAGAACTGAGAACTGCTCACTTTCAAGCACGACGGCCATACTGCGGGCCGATTCTGACTCAATTACACAGACGTCAACGTCAATTGTGGGCACAGCGACACTTACGATGGACTCAGAGGAATTGGAATCAAGTCGTCTTCAGTGATGAATACCGATTTAATCTTCGCTGATTATTTTGCTGATGGTAGGACGAGGGTGTGGAGGCGCCGCCATGAACGTTACGCCCAGTGTTGTGTACAGGAAGTTGACAGATTTCGAGGCGGAAGTGTCATGGTGTGGGGTGCTTTCTGTGGCAATGCACGTTCCAGGCTTCTTGTCATGCGTGGCAACCTCAACGCTGCTGCTTACCGCAACCAGGTACTGGCACCAGAACTTCTGCCTTTTATGGCAGCACATGGACCCGGTTTGATCTTCCAACACGACAATGCCAGACCCCACTCATCAATTTTGACAAGGAATTTCATTCAGAATGCGGGAGTCAACGTCATGGACTGGCCGTCAAGGTCTCCCGACCTCATTCCCATCGAACACATCTGGAATGCTCTTGGCAGAAGTATGCGCACTCTCCAGAACCAACCACAGAATTTGCAAGATTTTGGCACCATTTTGCAGCAACAATTGCGTCGTCTTCCCAATCATGTGTTCACAAGCATCACAAGGTCCATGCGGAGGCGTTGTGTGGCAGTTGTCAACGCACATGGTGGCCATACACGCTACTGAACTTATTTGCCATCAGATTCTCGTGCTTGGGACTTATGATTTAAACTGTTGATGTTATTACCGAATACCGTAGGTGCTTGGAACAAATTATGGTTACCACCGTTAATTAAAATCCTTCTTTGGACATTAATGATTAAAATTTACCTTTTCTGATACATTGTCCGTTGTATATCATACATGGGATTCTTTTAAAAATGTGAAGTTTTTAATTTGACTCAATTGTTTGTTTTCGGTTACTTACGTACACAACATAGAAGTGTAGATCACTTTCAAACCACTGTATGTCTGCTGACAAAACAAATAAATGTCCATGCAAATCGATATCGTCCATGTCGCTTTACAGAGTGTTTAAGATTGACTGGAGGAGGTGAACAACCTGTCAGCTTCGATGACAACGGTGAAGAGAACAACGCCGAGGATGATGTTCATGAAGAGAAATACCCTCAGGCACACTGCATCAAGCTTGGCAGACACTTCCTGCCATGATGGATCTTCATCATGGCGTTCACCTACATCAGGATCCAGTTTCTTTTTTGTAGGACATTTTACACGAATAACCAATTTCTGCAGCATTAACGGGACCTCTCCTTGCCGCTTGTAGATTTTTAGAATGATAACTGACATTACCACAGTGAGGGAACTTAGAGTAAGGAGGATGGTCAGGTAGATGGTGAGGTAGGACGCCTGTCTGGATGTCCTGGGCATGATGTCAGTCATCTGAGTGAGGAACACACTGAAGGAAAGAAGAACTGTCATTGAGAAAGCCACTTTGTCTCCATATTCTACCGGCAGAGCAAACACCAGAGAACTTAGAGTGGATAGGAGCATGATAGGGATCATCAGGTTGAAGACATAGTATGTTGGTCGTCGATTTACGGTCAGGTTTACCATAAATCGAGGGTACTTTTCATGACTGACATATGTTGATAAGTTGTTTAATTGCCATAAACCATTTTCGTTATTTATAAATTCATCGAATCGATGCATATGTGATGTGAACTTTATATTGTCTGATGGAGTAATCAATGTTGATACAACAAGACTGCACTTCTGAGTATCAAAAGGAAAATGTAGACTATCAAGATCACATTGACTCTGGAGGTGATCCGCGTAGTACCAGATTACTGATCCAGTGTGTTCCACAGATACAGGCACAGGAATATGGTTGAAAGGTTTCCTTTCTGTAACTGAATTAATGAGCAGTACATCAGGGGTCCAGATTTTATCACCAGACAGGTAAATCAGCCCTGTGTCATTGAAATCTGAGACGTTCCACTTCAAGGTGTCGTCAACCCACTGGAATTTGAACCACCCACTGGTGGTGATTGATTGTCGCTGTTCATCAATTTCAAGTATCTGTGAATGGACATAGGTAATTCCAATATTGAAAAAACGTTTTCCTGAAAACAGTTCTGGATTGCTGTTGTTAAGCAGATGTTGTAAAAGGCTCCCTTGTTCAGGAAACATGTTCCCGTGAATTTGAACGAACATAGTGGTGAAGAAAACAAATTTCATGAAAACGTTGAACACTTTCACAGGCATCCTCAACGTGTAATTTCCTCTGCCACGTCTCCCTTTATGGCCGTGTAATAACGGTGATCAGCCTACTGCAACGAGGCTAGAACGAACATTGGAGATAACACATTATATATTCCCACATGACAGCAAACACGATGACAGCTAAACAAGATTTAGATCAATATGGACTGAATTACAACAGCTTCCGTATATTTGAATACCCCCATGGATGACAAACTGATTTCATGGTTACAAAGTTCGATCGATTTTGTCTTGTATGTCAGTTTGAATGAAACGTTCATGGTATCTGCCTACATGATTTTTGTGTGTCTATTGAGGTGGTTGAAGTATTATGGTGAAAAATGGTCTGGGTACATACAGCAGGCATACACGCACATTTAAACTTATCACCACTGATGCCTGAAATCGCACTTTAAACCTACTAAAGGAAGTAGACTCCACCGATGCTACACCAAATAACCATCCTATAACCAAAGTGCGCACGTTTGTTTCGTGAGTGTGTAATGGTACAATGGGGAAAAACCTAGTGTTTTTAAACTAAATGTTTATACTTCGATGATTTGATACCTGTAAAGAAGAAGAGGTGTAATCGAGGAGAAAGATCAGGCAGGACGTCTGTTGGGATGTCATGGTCATGTTATAGGTCAGGACCACGGTAAAAGAGAAGAACTGTCATGTAGAGAGACGCTTTGTCTTCGTATTCTAAAGGCAAAGCAGACATCAGGGACCTGGGACTGGATAGGAGCAAGTTAGGAAATTTTAGGTTGAAAACAGAGTATGATGATTGGCGTCTTAGGGTCAAATTTAGAAAAAATGTCAAGGGTACTGTGCATTAATGACAAAGGTTTATCGTCAGTCAGTCAGTCTGTCACATGTATTCGTCGAATTTATGCATACCTGGTGTACATTTTACATTACACGATGGTGTAACCCATGTTGATAAAACAAGATTGCACTTCTGAGAATCAAATGGAAAATGTATAATATCAAGATCGCATTAATTCTTGAAGAGATCTCCATGCTACCAACTTACTCACCCTGTGTGTACCACAGATAAAAATACAGAATGTTGATTGACACTTCTTATAAGGTTCATCACAACAGCTTCTACATGAAACTCAAAGGATAAGTTTTATTTCTGGTTGTTTCATCATCCACATCCTGGGCCTACCTGACTGTAAATGAAGTGAACGGTCAATGTGTTACTCCGATGAGGACAGCAAAGAGAACGATGCCGAAGATGATGTTCATGAAGAGGAAGACCCCCAGGCAAATTGCACCATGAGTGGCAGACAGATACTTCCAGCATGGATTCTCTGAGGATTGTTCTCAACATGCACATGGTCATCATCTACATCAGTATCTGGTTATCTATTTGATGAATAACATTTGAAATAAATAACCAATTTCTGCAACATTAACGGGACCTGTCCTTGTCGCTTGTAGATTTTTAGGATGATAACTGACATTACCACAGAGAGGGAACTTAGAGTAAGGAGGATGGTCAGGCAGATGGTGAGGTAGGACGCCTGTCTGGATGTCCTTGGCATGATGTCAGTCATCTGAGTGAGGAACACACTGAAGGAAAGAAGAACTGTCATTGAGAAAGCCACTTTGTCCCCATATTCTACCGGCAGAGCAAACACCAGAGAACTTAGAGTGGATAGGAGCATGATAGGGATCATCAGGTTGAAGACATAGTATGCTGGTCGTCGATTTAGGGTCAGGTTTACCATAAGTCGAGGGTACTCTTCATTACTGTTATTTAATTGCTATAAACCAGTTCGTTAGTTACATTTTCATCGAATCGATGCATATGTGATATGAACTGTATATTGTCTGATGGCGTAATCAATGTTTATACATCAAGACGGCACTTCTGAGTATCAAACGGAAAATGGAGGATATCAAGATCGTATTGGCTCTGGAAGAGGTCCCAGTGATACCAGGTTACTAATCCAGTGTGTTCCACAGATACAGGTACAGGAGGCTGATTGAAAAGTGTAACACCTGTGACAGTATTTGTAAGCAGTACATCAGGGGTCCAGATTGTATCACCAGAAAGGTAAATCGTCTCTGTGCCCTTGAAATCTGAGATCTTCCACTTCAAGGAACATCCACCCATTGTAATTTGAACCATCCACTGGTGGTGGTTGATTGTCGTTGTTCATCACGAAAGTGATGAGTCAGCTGAGGTGAATCACGAAGGATCATTCCATTGGATACTTCCATCATAATGGACATTGTTGAATGACATAGCAAACACAATTAGGTTTTACATAAGTAACACTGAGTTACACGAAGCGGCCACATATCCCATACTGAGTTGGAAATTTCGAATTTACTAGAACGATAATGTCTCCCTTGACTGAACAATGATTAGAATATAGTTATAGTGTTTGCACATTGTCTAGGATGTATTACGAACAATATCGATTTCTGTGTAAAAGCTACGACCAATGTTCAAACAAATATATACATTGCACCATTAGCACATAGTCAGATCAGCAGTGTAAACCATCTGTCACAGTTGAGCCCTTTATTGTAAAATGATCAGTTGAATTTACCGATGCAGATGAAATGCGATGGCAGTTAATTCCATCAAGGTTATAAGTAGCTATCACATGTATGGTAAGGGACACCCGACATGATGTAGAATTGTTAGTCTGTCACAGAATATCGTTACATTCATAATATATGCTAAACAATCCTGCATTATATTGTTGAATGAATTACAGCTTTGATACCAAGGTTCTGAAGAAACATTTAAGCCTGTCATAATACACATTACACTAACTAGCAATATACCCCCCTTTTTTAAAAACTAGTTTGGGAAATTTAATAGAAGAAATTATTACATAGATCGGTATGTCCTGCCCCAGCAGGATTAACAACACCGTTGGTGATAGTTAGCCAAACATTAAAATTTAACAATCTACTGAGTTTATAACAGCGGTAGATATATCTTCGAATGACATGGACCAGGACACATCCTCCAACAGTCTCAGTTAATAATCATGCTGCTGCCAATTTAGTATAATAAACTCTGTACTCAACTGAGTCAATCCTTAAAAAAAACCCAAATAATTAAATGAGAGCTTATATTATTTAAAAAAGTCCTTTATGGATGAAACTGTGAAATAGTAATCGCTTGTGAAAATTCAACAAAGTCGAGCAGGACATACTTTACTGTGATTCTCGCTTCACAAAGGATACATAACTGAGGATCCTCACTATGTAATAAATATATGTGTGTTTTGAACAAGGGCATATGTTCTCTTGCTACTAACATACATATACATAAGCGCGTTCCTGAATAGATAGGTATCTGTGAGTGTTGTTAAACATTCATGTAATGCCTTTTGCTGTGACGTGTGAGCAGCATGTTTTGGCATTTAACAGTTGTAAAAAGTACAGAACGTAACTGACTGTTGTACGTACTGTAACTGAATTACACTGAATGAGGTGCTTGGAACCACACTTTTGTCTCGTTGCTCTTGCTTTGACAGAAGTATTGGAAGTTGCCAGCTGGAGGTGTATTGTAACAAAATCAACAATATGCTGCTGAAAGAGTAGACGTTTCTTACTGATTGTTATTATTTTAACCACTAGGCACCCGACCGCTCCTTGAAAAAGTGACACATATGGATTATAGGACTAATGATATTAATCCAATTTCTGACTATGTATATTTTATTATTAATTGTGTACAAATTGTGGTACAATGTTATACCGAGAGATCCATTCGTCAATTCGTTCTTTTCACTGGCTCAGAGTATTCCAAATATGTATGGGGAGGATAATGGTTCAAGGAATGGAGGAATTGGTAACAGGTACAGAACAGAACGTTTCAGTTCCTCACAGCGACGGTGAGACCGCCTCATCTGTTTCTTATTTATATCTATGCATAAAGATTCAGAATGACAAAAAAATATCCAAGATTGTAATGCCAATACGCAACTTTCCCATAATTTCGAGCAATACTTAAAATGCACCAGCCTATGGTGTCAATATTTTACAACTTTTTCAATACAATCAAGTATGCTGATTTTAAAATTTCGAAGAGCGTCCTTTGACCCAAGCACAAAAGCTGTTTAATCAGGATTACAGTAGGTCTTTCAGAATGTTTTATAGTTGACAGCTGTACGTTTGTCTCTTTTACTTACAACGTTGCTATTTGTTGTAGCACTACTGAGTGATGTACACACGATACCTGCATCAATCTCCTACTCAGACTGCTCTCAGTGAACATGCTAATTTG
Source organism: Haliotis cracherodii (assembly GCF_022045235.1). Lineage (NCBI taxonomy): Eukaryota > Metazoa > Mollusca > Gastropoda > Lepetellida > Haliotidae > Haliotis > Haliotis cracherodii. The sequence continues at coordinate 68,638,790 of NW_027266275.1, forward strand.
TGGTACAAATTTCCCGGTAGCGATGTCACACATGAATAATAATAATGATAATAATAATTGAATTTTCCGTCCCTTTTGACACCAGTGTGATTGACAAGATTTGGGAAAAACATGGCAAATATGCGGTCCTCGCCTTTGAAATTTCATGCTTGCATCCCAAGTACCAAGTTGTCCGACTCCCTATTGTTCCCGGTGGCTTAGGTTTGGTACCTCCCAATCTGTTGACTGACATTGGGAGAGTGGTTGGGTTTGCTACCAGGAATACAGCTTGCCTGACAATCCTGGTAATGCAGAAGGCTGCATTGTTGGGGAGTCTTCACATTCTCCGAAAAGTTCTGGTTGGTTTTGACAAGGCAGACCTTGCTGGGACTTCAGACTTTGCATGATCAGCTCCCGAAGCCTTGCATAATCATGGGCGATTTAAACGCGCATAATCCCCTATGGGGGAGAACTGAAAAATAATATGTGAAAGGTCCTTGAAGATTTTATCTAAAAAAATCATTATTGCATCTTCGATCGATCTTAAGCATATACTATGCACCTGATCTTTCACTTTCAGATTTAAATATTTTAAACGATATTGAATGGCCAGTCCATGTTGACCTTTGTGGAAGTGACAGTTTCCCAACAAATGTACTGATGAACCACCTTCAATAAGATGGAACTTTATAAAGGCCAAGTGATCTTTATTACACTATGTACTGAGAAACTACAACCTGACAATTTCAGGAATATTTCTGATCCTATACAACTTTTTCAGACCAATGAAGTGCTACTGGAGACGGAAGCTTTCCTGGTGTCACTGGAAACCCTCATATTCGTTCACTAATGATTGTAAACAAGCGGCTATGCTTGTCGTAAGAGGCGACTAACGGGATAGGGTGGTCAGGCTCGCAGACTTGGTTGATGCATGTCATCGTATCCCAATTGCGTAGATCGATGTTCATGGTGTCTGGATTGTTTGGTTCAGGCTCGATTATTTACAGACTGTCGTCATATAGCTGGAATTTTGCTGAGCGCGGCGAAACAAACCAAACAACAAAAAGTTAGAAAAATAGGAATATAGCTGAGAAATATTTCCGCCGACATACTACCGTGCACAACCTGAATTATGTTTACATCACAAGTGCCAAGGCGAGACATCCTGGAGGAACGATGTATCTTAAATCAATACCCGCACACCCGTGTCCAAGGCGTGGACCATGTTTCAAACGATTAAGTGCAAAGGATCACAATCTGAAGTTCACATCTCGAAGATGGCAATACACTATTAATTATTGAATCGGAAATTACCAACAAATCTTTGCAGCATTCAGTTTCAGAGATACCAAAAACAACAGGAAAATAAAGGGGTGAATTATGACTCTGATAATGGTCAGGACTAAAATGAAACGTTATTACTCCAGGAATTGCATACTGTCGTAGGGCACAGTGACTCAGCAGCAGGAGTCGACAACTTTCATTATCAGCTCCTAAAACACTTTCCTGACTTTACTTTACATATTTGATGAAATATGGACAAATGGATATTTTCCTACTTCGTGGCATAATACTATTATCATACGTATACCTACGACTGGTCGGATCATACGGATCCATCCAATTACAGTCCCATATCATTAACTAGCTGTATTTGTAAAACCATGGAGCGCAAGGTCAATAATTGATTAGTCTGGTACTTAGATAACAAAAACCTCCAGAGTACCATCCAGTGTGGTTTCCCGAAAAAGACAGAAGTACCATTGATCATTTGGTGCTTTTAGAATCATCAATTTTTTTTAAAATTTCTGTGGTCAACAAACAACATACTGTGTCAACCTCTTTCGATTGTGTTGTATTGGCCACAGTCGACCACAGTCAGGTTACTCACAAGTATCTGCTGAGATGCGGACGAACCTCCTAAGTGTATCCCTTGTGATGAAAGGTTCACTGTCAAGCGTACCCTGCTTGACTGTGGATTTACATTATCAAACAGTAAATCTGAAAGATCTGTTACCTGTGTGCGCGGGCATCTCACCCAAAGCTACTGGAAAAAAATTGGTCTGTCATAAATTTGAAATAATAATGTATGTGAATAACTTATTGCTTGTTTTTATATTTGGTGCGATTCTTTTCTCAACAGAGATCACTTAATGCTCTGCCCAGGAGGTTAAAGTACCGTAAAATGATTGTCCCAATGTGTGACACATAATTCCTGTCATAATGGATGTAACTATCATCAACCAGTGGTTCCAACCAACTCATTGCAAATTCTGCTGAGGTATTGTGCAGGAAGCTTAGCCACCGTATGTCCCAATGATCCTCAGCGGGGTGGCCAAGCTTTGGTTGCTGGTGGTTTATAACCCGTGTTTTAAACTGTTATGCTAAAAGAGTTTTAGCAAATTTACCTTTAATTATAACTATTTATTAATGACGCACTTGTTTTTTTTATAGAAAATGCGAAACAATGAAAACCATGTGCCGCATTGGGCAGTCGAAACAAGAGGTGCAATAAGGATATATATATCTGACGGCATATCAGACACTCAAACTGATAAAAAACACACCAAGAGACCACGACTGATATCTGAACAACGCGAGCAGGCCCTGGGTATGATACAGATGGGAACTACCCTTGCCCCTATATTCCTTGAACGTTTGGTTGCTCCCGTTTTACTGTATCTAACCTGATGCAATGTTACAGACAGACCGGGAAGACATCAGACAGACAAAGAACAGGCAGACCAAAGGTAACTACGCCCAATGAAGACCGATACTTGCGTACTTTGTATCTCTGGAATCGATTTCCGACAGTGATGTCATCAGCGACGAAAGCCGCAGGGCATATGGTTAGTCGACAGACAGTGGCCAGGCGACCCAGGGCTCAAGGAATTAGGGCTTACAGACTTTAAAGAGGACAGCTATTGACGGCGCAACATCGTCGACAGAGATTCAGAAGAGCCCAGACTATACGTCGTTGGCAGCGAAATGACTGGCAGAGGGTCGTCTTCACTGAAATAAGCTGGTTAATCTGTTCAGAGCTGATGAAGACAGCGTTTTTACTGCCGATCGGGCGGCATGTTGCGCTCAGGAGGTCGTGCTCTATGGTGTTATGGTGCGGGGAGCAATGGTGTGGGTAGGAGAGAACACCTCTGGTCGTCGTCAAGGAAAATTTTACAGCTCAGACATTCTCCGTCCAAAAGCCCAGCAAGCGTTTTCCCGTGAATTTTTACGAGAATAATAGTGCCGAGAAAAATGCTCGTGACGCGTTTGAACACTTTCACAACCATTTACTCTGACTCCCAAAACAAATGAATGAATGTTGTTGAAAATTGTCTTCTACAAAAGTACATGCGCAGAAATCTCAGCTTTCAGGGGATACTTCGAACTAAAATGTCACGAAATATTACTGCAGCTATCAGATATGCCCAGGTTAACTTTATTTACAAGAAACCAAACATGAACAAAACTTGCATCTGAATACCTTTCGGAAACCTTCCGGAAACCTTCCGGATATCTTCAGTCTTCTTGGTAATTTTCAAAAATAGTTTTTATGTGTTTCACACTAAATTGAACAAAAAAGGTTTCCGGAATATTTCCAGGTAGGATTCAAAGTGGGAAGGTATCTGGAAGGTTTCCGGAAAACGGACACCTACCCTTTTTTGCTATTTACAATAATTGTTCATATGAATAAGCTCCAGTGATCACTTAATCGGAGATTCCATAAACATACACAAGGTTCCATTGAATTCTAACATGGTTTAAGGCGAGATCAAAAGTTTGTGCCGTTGATTGTCAAGCACCGACACGTTTGGAATCAGTCTGCGAGACGTATCCCATGTGCTTGTCAAGGGATATTAACTCTGTCTACAAATACAAACCTAAGAATTCTCATCTAGATGTAATAGGAAGAAGCTCGTCTCATGATAAAATCAACTCCAGGGAACCAAAGGTTACCCTGTTGTATGAAACTGTAAAGCCAGTCAACAGTCAATTTGTAATACTATGAGTACAGTGAAGAGAACGATGCCGAGACTGATATTCATGAAGAGGAATAACCTCAGACACATGGCTTCAAGCGTGGCAGACACATCCATCCAGGATGGATCCTCTGTGCTCACCTTGGCATCTGCATGATCTTGATCTACAGCACCTGTCTGCTTTTTATTTGACGAATAACATTTCCAGAGAACAACCCATTTCTGCAGCACTTTGGGCACCTTTCCTTGACGCTTGTAGATCCTGAGAATGAGGATCATCATGGCCACAGAGAGGGAGCTTAGGGTGAGCATAGCGGTCAGGTAGATGGTGAGGTAGGACGTCTGTCGGGACGTTTTTGGCATGTCTGTGGTCATCTGAGTCAGGAACACGCCGAAGGAGAGTAGAACCGTCATGGATAGAGCCACTTTGTCACCGTACTCTATTGGCAGAGCAAACACCAAGGAGCTGAGAAGAGATAGAAGTGTGATGGGGATTATCAGGTTGTAGACGTAATATGATGGTCGGCGTTTCAGGGTCAGTTCTACAATTAGTCGAGGGTACTCATGTTCCTTTAGAAATGTTGTTATATTTCTTAATTGCCATAATCCATTCCCACCCGTAGTATAGGTATCCAATTGATGCGGAAGTGGTGTTAACTTGACTTTGTCCGACGATGAAACCCATGTTGATAGAACATGATTACAAATCTGAGAATCAAGCGGAAAATGGACAATATCAAAGTCGCACTGACTCTGGAAGAGATCACCGTGGTCCCATTCTACTAATCCAGTGTGTTCCACACATACAGGTACTTGTTGGTGATTGAAAAGCTTCATTCCCGTGACGGAATTTAAGAGCACCAAATCAGGGGTCCAGATTGTTTGACTAGACAGATATATTTTCTCTGTACCATTGAAATCTGTAACGTTCCACTTTAAGGAATCATCAACCCACTGGAACGTGAACCATCCACTGGTGGAGAATGATTGTCGCCGTTCATCAAGTTCAACTATTTGGGATAGGGAAAAATATATTCCAATATCCAACACTTCATTTGTTTGAAAAACCTCTTGATTGTAGCTTTCAAGAAGGTGTTTTGAAAGTTCCCCTTGTCCAGCAAGCGTCATCCCGTAAACTTGTACGAGAACAATAGTGCCGAGAAAAATGCTCGTGAACACTTTCACAGCCATTTCCTCTGACTCGTCTCCCTTGTCTGAACAGTGGTGACTAGAAGCTCATAATAAAGGTGATCGATCGGTTTATGTAAGTCATGAAAGAGTGTTGAAGATAACGCTCTAAACACTTCCATTAACCCCCTAGATTCCACAGGGACATATGTATCCCTTCTCATCAACCCTCACTTGGAAGTCGAATAAAATTCAACATACATCATTCACACAATTCACAGTTGTAAATTCTGAGGCAAATTATCTGTTCTGTGATATGACGAACGAAGCAAATTTATTGAAAATGAATGAAATTCCAAAAATAGGATATTAATGATCACGGGTATCTGTCATGTATTTAATCACCAAAGATCATTACGAAACGTCAACGTCGAGTGGTTTCGAAATTATGCAAACACTAAATCCGAAGAGAACTTTCCGCAACATGGGATAGTGTTTATAAAATCCATTTTCACGTGAGCCGGTTATATCGTCACCGGTCTTAGTCTTAGACCTAGTTTAACCATCCAATCTAACCTGTTTCACTATTACAATAGCACAGTCACTCTTGCGCTTGCCTTCCCTATTGTTTCTCTGGTCTCTATTGTCTCACCCAAGCCCCTTACTTTCAGTGACAGGGTGCATTATGGGACTGGTCAGTTTGAATTTACACTTGTAATTGACTTTGTATGGAGACAAGTTCTCAGTTCATCGCTGAAATATTTCAGTCAACTGTCACAGGTGTGTCCCGGTAAATCTAATGATGTATGATGTTGTGACATCATAAGGCACATACACCTGGGCCTCTGTTCATTAATTCAATTGAATTAAAAAACGGTCATCTACAAATCAACCTGCGTTTAGTGATTCATTCACCTAAACCACATATCCCTCACATCAACCCTCACATGGAAGTCGAATAAAATTCAAAATACATCATTCACACAATTCACAGTTGTGAATTCTGAGGCAAATTATCTGTTGTGTTATGACGAACGAAGCAAATTTATTGAAAATGAATGCAATTACAAAAATAGGATATTAATGATCACGCAAACACTAACTCCGAAGAGAACTTTCCGCTATGTGGGATAGTTTTATAAAATCCTTTTTCACGTGAGCCGGTTATATCGTCGCCGGTTATTACATCTCATGTATATGAGACGAAGAAAAATAAACACATGATAATGAACAAACACAAGGCAAATATTAAAAATATGTTTGCTTGTTTTGAAATAGTCTGTGTTTTTGTTTTTGTTTTTGTCAGTGGGTCAATCTGAAGACTAATTTACCCTCTAGTTAGGGACATCGCTTTCCCCTTTACTTCCCTTTTTATGTAGTACGATTTCATCATTTCTTTCGATTTTTTACAATACCTAAACGTTCACAGTTTCATTATCGATGTCTGTGTTCCGTATAGGTTGGTACATAGTAAACACAGAAAATACAAAACCTTATTGTTTTGATCCACAGCAAACTCTCATCTGAGTTCGAATGGACTAGTTCCAAGCATAGCAGGGTTGTGCCCCTTTTTATTTGTGCTTGTGTATACCTGTCTGTCGTCTTTTGACGTCATAGCTGAAAATCGATTTTCTTCCTTTATGGCAATCTTTTTTTCGAATCGAATGTACAACGTCCAACATAAGCGTACACATCCATTTCATTTATCATCATGTCGTTCAGACATTAGGCAGTATATTTTCAGGTCACAGTTTCCATCAAGGTATTAAATAAAAATAAAATCATTGGAAAGTAATTTTATTGGTATTCGATAAGAAGTGGCGAAATTAGCTGGATTATTTTACGTATAACAAACTCTCGTGCAAAACTTAGCACTGTCTGTTTTCAAACCAGTTCATTTTTGAATCAACAAAATGGAAATTTAATATTCTACATCCCTGCGTCATTTTATAGTCGGATGTAGACCCAGTAAACCGAATTTTCTTAACAACGACCACTTTTCAAATCTCAGGAAAATGTGCGCCAGAAAAATTACTCGGCATCCAGGGGGTTAACATTTCCCCACATCGATGACGTAGTAAACACAGTTAACGTTGATAAACATTGACTGAATTACATCTAGCTTTCACATCCTTGGGATATGATATGACCGACATACAGCAAATGAATAGAAGAGAGAATGGTTTTTGATTTCCTAAAATGCTAAACGCCATGCTGCTGAGAAGAATACATGCCGATATATTTAATACACGTTTAATAGTTATTGTGACTTCAAATTGTCTGGTGAATCGATTCTCTTTGTAGAAACAAAGTAAGTACACAGAGACTGACTTCATGTATTGATTATTGTGTAAAGAGCTTCTCCTGATGAATGTGTGATAAGCACTAGTAGGCAGCGTCAAATAAGTGGTTGCATACATCGATGTAATGAAACATGTTCATTTTAGTTTTGAGGATTAAACGATTTTCTGTGCAACTATCATAACGTAGATTTGATCCTCAAATCAACATACTATTGTTCCTTCTTTAGAATAGTGAGCGTCAGATGGTTGGTTGGTTTGTTGTTTAACGTCGCACTCAGCAATATTCCAGCTATATTCGAAAGCATTGGATGTTATTTTATTTCTTTGGAGTAGTATTTTGTATATGAGTAGCCGTTACGGTAGTAGGCTGTCTCGGTATAGGTTGCCAACAAATATTTGAAATAATGTAATGTATGGTTGATTGAGTAGGTTCATGTTTTATATGGGACATATTTTATAGCCTTTTATAGGTTTTCTCTGAGGTTTACATCTTTATATTTTGACCTTGACCCACAGTGACATATAACCTTTTGCGTTGACGCTATTGTACCTGTTAAGACAATCAAGATCTATCCTAACAACAAGCACTGGATTACAAAGCGAGGTTTTTGTAACAGTGATCATGAAAGTTAAATGTGTTTAAAAAACTATTATGCATGAAATAATATCTTTGTATAGAGCTAAAGTTTAGAAACAAATAACGACAACAACCTTCGCAAGTGAAAAGTATCAAAGATACAAAACAAAATTTGGTGATACCAAAAAATGATGTTATGAGTTATTTTAGCCAACTCAGTGTTCGTGCGTGTGGCCATGATAATGTGTCTGGTTTTGTTTTGAAAGAGATATAAAACAACTGGTATCATTAATTTTTTTCTTTCAATTAAGTTCTGTTAACAATTATTCAATGCTATCTTTGGAAAACTATAAGACAATATGTCAATCAGTGTTTGCAATCAAATTGGGATAACACAAACAACTAACAAGCTGTATTATATTAAGTCAATGATCAATCGTACCAATATCAATATTGCCTGTCGTAGAGACGATGTTGTTCTAAGATTTTGCATTCATGAAATAAATTCATCATTATGAAAAATATAGATTTTAGTCATTTTAACTCGTATTTCTGTAACATGTGACACATTTTCTATCATCCTTTTAATCTAAGAAAATGATAAGCAAGTACAATGTACATAAAGATTAGTCTCCCTGTAAGCAACAATTACTCCTATTGAAACGTTCCCTGAAGTAAATACACATGTTTTTGGTACATAAAAAGGCCAAACAAAGATTATATTGTCCTTGCCGCTTAAGATTTTAATATTGATCCCACTATTCCCATCCTTGCTTTATATCTTTACACAAAGTATGTTTACGTTCACTTTCCACTACTGGCATCTGTCTGTTTTAAACAAATACAAAGGGCACAAAATTGAGCTCGTCAATCATTCGTACCAGTCAGTATTCGTTTCCTTAACTATGAAATCATTTATTATTATTGTCTAGATCTACCACATTTGTCTAACTTGAGAACCTTTTAATTTATGCCTCCCATATTTACTGTTTTACTTCGTTCATAGCAACACTAGCTTCACATTGTGTATGTCATGTTCACTACAGGCACCTGAAACGCCTGTAAAATATTACTCCAATAACCCTGCGGTTCACCATAAAAAACACCGAGATGAAGTGCTTGTAAAATATGATCAACCAGATAGTCATCCTGCAGTCCATTATCAGAAAATGGGTAACAGGTTACAACTGATACTTCACGCTCTGAAGCGTATAATACTTACTGAAAACACATCATCTTCTATCCTATCTCCAAATAAAGCCAGAATATCATAACTTTATGGCAACTCGAACGCGCAACCATCATTTTACACCAATACAAAATAATTCTTTGCATTAATGAACTCGTTAGCATCTCTGAACGTAATTCCAATCAAATGAAAATTCAGCAAATAATATAGACTGACAAATACTAAATTATTGTTCGTAAGTTCTTTTTGGTGATTTTTGCACTCTGTCGTCACTTGTAGACATTTGCACATGCTATTGTTATTTCTAAATGCTACAAGCACCAAGGTGATCCTATAAGAATAACATTCTAGCCATTCCAGGCCATAATAAACTGAGAGTCTGATCTGCAATCTTATCATGAAGTCGACTTAATGCTCTCCTGATGAATTCTGCACGGAGAACTAGTTGCCTCTTGTCTCCTATACCCATGACAGTATATATGTACATCACTCCCCGTTGTAGTTAGAGGTGACTGAATTCTAGGACAAGACCTGCAGGGATACCCTCTTGTGATGTAATCCGGCAGTTTCAAATAGTTTCAACCGCAACTTCCACATATCCCATATAAGGCAATGTCTCACAATTGTCACATTCTTAATCTCCAACGATGGTATTGTTGCAACTTTCCGGGATAGTTGACACTGATGATTCTGTGTCTGAGAGGGAACACCCATGACAACAACAGCAGCGGAGCATAGTATTTCTGTGAAAAGTATATCCAGTATCAAACGGATATTTACATGATGGAAGAGATCATGCAGAACCAGAGAACAATAACAACCTTATTGTATGGTAAACTTGTAAGAGACTCAGTGACACTATCCATGGCCCTGAACAGAAGCGACTGAACTACCCAAGCTATTTAATCAGCTTATCTGTGAGTTAGTAGAGTTGTGCAAGTGTTGAAGGAAACAGAAAAGTTTAAGGTTATGAATGTTAAATGTTTAGGTTTAGATCATTACTTTAAGTTACTGCAGCCCTAGGACACACTCAGAGTCCGGTCTGGCTGATGAGAGAAGACCAACCAACGCAAGGCTGGAGTGGGACCCATGAGTGATGAGCAGAGAGCGTTTGCCAAAGAAATTACTGTATTTGGCCACGTGGAGAACACTTCAGAGGGATGGTAAATGGAAATTATTGCTTTCGAAAGTGGGTCTAAACACCAAATGGAAAATTTGTTGAAACTTCAATATTGTACAAACTCGATGAAACAATATAGAAGGAAAATGAGGAACGGGGCTAACTAACTCTGAACTGGTGACTATGGTCCGAAGGTGCTTTTTGCGAACAGTTTTCACGCTGGTTTATGAGTATTGAAGATTAGGAGGAAAACACGTACTGCATCAAAAGTCATCATGTAAACACAATTCTCTGTGGGATATATGCATTAACGAATATATGAAATCAATAATTTGTTTGTGGTTGTGTCTTATTATACAATTGTGTAAATGGCGATGTTTGAAGGGTTTACACCAGTGCATTCTTTGGCATCTCTGGAATATATAATTGTAAGCCCTTAGAAAGTTTGATGACACATTGATACGTTATGTCAAAGATCACGGTCATATCCAGGTAAAACGTTTGTTTGTGGCCTAACTCTTCCTTTGGTCGGGGGTCGAAGTTGGAAAAGTTCGTGCTTTACCTACACCTTTTATGCATGGACTGGTTAAATGATTTGAATACTTATCCACTACAGTGACCATTCATTGTTATGTTGAATTCTACCAAAGGACATCATGTTTGGTTTGTATGCTAGCTAGCCCTTTGAAATATTTTTGAAATATTTGTCACTGATATTGAATGTCAAATTCACTCTCAAGGTCAGACACTCAAAAAAGCTAACCCATTAAGTGGTTACTGTATGACAATAAAATCTGGAACGTGTCTTCTTCAGAGCAGGATCCACATTGGAAAAGATCCTGAGTGTATCGTCAAGGCTATGGTGAATGGTATGTTTTCCATTATCACTATATGCCTCTATCTGTACATATTTGTGAAGGCTTATACATGTAGTTGTTATATTATTTGAATACATACACGTGACCTACTTTCAATGAGTAGCATTTGCCATATTTTAATTTTCACATAGAATTTGGCTGAAGCCCCTCATAAATGGTTTAAGTTCTGTATAGCCCTTTGGGATTGTGTTTAAAATAGTGGCAACTGATATATCTATAAGGTCACTATCTTTGAGTACAAAATGTGTAATGTTAACACAAACTGAAGACATGCTCACTATAGTAGGACGTAATCTGGTACATGTCATCTAAAGGTGGGGCATATTGTGTTTCAAACTTCAATCAAACTAGTATAATCTATACGTACCGTTCAAAATATTCTTAAAATAATCTCACCAGGACCATAGGTCCAAGTGAACATATAGCCGACGACTTCCAATTATTTCTAAAAACAAAGTGTAAGTATAACCATGATGTTTGAGGATATCATCAAGGCAAGGCAAGTCAAGTCAAAATTAATTTATAGGCATGAGGCCAGATACAAATGGTAACACAGTACATATCCAAGCGCACATAGCACGGCTCAACATTTCAGATGAAACAAGACACCCCCCCCCCCCCCCCCCCCCCCACCACACACACACACACTAGTTGCCAAAGTGTATACTTACAAATATTTTCTTGTCTTGATCATAATGCATTATTTCGTTCATTCAAAAAGTGATACACACACTTTTCGAATCGAAGAAAGACATTCCTGCGACAGTTTAGCATTAACTGGACAAATTTGAAAACACTAGGGTGTACATATTTTGGCAAATCCAGCCGTCGTAACTCCATATATTTTGGACACATTATTAAAACATGGTATTCATCCTCTATATCAGTGTGACAAAATGTATATAGACGCTGTTCTAGCTGTAATTTGGGTTTAACCCATCTCCCTTTTTCAATCATGAACACATGTGAACCGAGCCTAAAACGTGTTAGAGCTACTCGGTATTTTACAACATAAGGAATCCTTCATTGATAGGTACAGTCAGGTCTTGATAATTGTTTTTTCCACATCTGTGTGTGTGTGTGTGTGTGTGTGTGTGTGTGTGTGTGTGTGTGTGTGTGTGTGTGTGTGTATATATATATTTTTTTCTTACCCAAAGGCCCGTAATACTAGTAGTATACACAATACTACTATATCTATTTGGATCACACTTTAAAATTTTCAGCCAATATTTAACAATTCTAACGAACCGCACACTTATCAATTGTAGTACCCCCGAATTCACCATAAACATATGCCTATGGTGTAGATAATTTAACACTTAATATCTCTTTAATAAATCTTTCAATTGCATTAGCCTCCCTAAAACCCCACACCTCACATCCATAACATAATATGGGTTGAATTGATAATAGAATTAACTGGTACTGGATATCAACAGAAATATACTTATTACTATTAATAACTATTTACAATGAAAATGAAGCTTTCATTGCCTGTTCAGATAAAGGTTTTTGACTACCAGAGGGTGTAAACTAGGGCTGGGACAAGTCCAAATTCACTAGCCGGGTACCCACCACCCTATTACCCGACCATACCCGGGTACCCGTTGCAGATAAACACCATACCAATTGGATTAGCCAATTTACTAAAATAATCCACAAAATTACACTCACTGTTTCCCACAGAGGCGTTAATCTTTTTCCAAAATTGATAAACATTCGACTTACTAAGGCCAGCTAACAACTGTGCATCCTGTTTGTCCTTACGTCTACTAGAAATTCCTTTTGTTTATTAAACACACTAAACATCCCAAAACAAATATTAATGAATGTTGTTGGAAAACTGTCTTCTACAAAAGTACATGCGCAGAAATCTCCGCTTTCAGGGGATACTTCGAACTAAAATGTCACGAAATATTACTGCAGCTATCAGATATGCCCAGGCTAACATTATTTACAAGAAACAAAACATGAACAAAACTTGCATTTGAATACCTTTCGGAAACCTTCCGGATATCTTCAGTTCAGTCCGGATATGTTTCACACTAAATTGACACACAAAACATTTTGCCTGAATATTTCCAGGTAGGATTCAAAGTGGGAAGGTATCTGGAAGGTTTCCGGAAAACGGACACCTACCTTTTTTTACTATTTACAATAATTGTTCATATGTATAAGCTTCGAATTCAGTGATAACTTAATCGGAGATTCAATTAACATACACAAGGTTCCATTGAATTCTAACATGGTTTAGGGCGAGATGAAAGGCGCACCCTTTTATATTAGACAACAGTTTGTGCCGTTTGTGGTCAAGCACCTACACATTTGGAATCAGTCTGCGAGACGTATCCCATGTGCTTGGCAAAGAATGTTAACTCTGTCTACAAATACAAACCTTAAGAATCTCATCTAGATGTGATCGGAAGAAGCTCGTCTCGTGATAAAATCAACTCAAAGGAACCAAGGGTTACCCTGTTGCATGAAACTGTAAAGCCAGCCAACAGTCAATTTGTTAATACTATGAGTACAGTGAAGAGAACGATGCCGAGATTGATATTCATGAAGAGGAATAACCTCAGACACATGGCTTCAAGCGTGGCAGACACATCCATCCAGGATGGATCCTCTGTGCTCACCTTGGCATTTACGTCATCAGCATGATCTTGATCTACAGCAGCAGTCTGCTTTTTATTTGACGAATAACATTTCCAGAGAACAACCCATTTCTGCAGCACTTTGGGCACCTTTCCCTGGCGCTTGTAGATCCTGAGAATGAGGATCATCATGGCCACAGAGAGTGAGCTTAGGGTGAGCATAGCGGTCAGGTAGATGGTGAGGTAGGACGTCTGGCGGGACGTTTTTGGCATGTCTGTGGTCATCTGAGTCAGGAACACGCCGAAGGAGAGTAGAACCGTCATGGATAGAGCCACTTTGTCACCGTACTCTATTGGCAGAGCAAACACCAAGGAGCTAAGAAGAGATAGAAGTGTGATGGGGATTATCAGGTTGTAGACGTAATATGATGGTCGGCGTTTCAGGGTCAGTTCTACAATTAGTCGAGGGTACTCATGTTCCTTTAGAAATGTTGTTATATTTTTTAATTGCCATAATCCATTCCCACCCGTAGTATAGGGATCCAAATGATGCGGAAGTGGTGTGAACTTAACTTTGTCCGACGTTGAAACCCAGGTTGATAGAACAAGATTGCAAATTTGAGTATCAAGCGGAAAATGGACAATATCAAAGTCGCACTGGCTCTGGAAGAGATCACCGTGGTCCCATTCTACTAATCCAGTGTGTTCCACGCATACAGGTACTTGTTGGTGATTGAAAAGCTTCATTCCCGTGGCGGAATTTAAGAGCAGTAAATCAGGGGTCCAGATTGTTTGACTAGACAGATATATTTTCTCTGTACCATTGAAATCTGTAACGTTCCACTTTAATGAATCATCAACCCAATGGAACGTGAACCATCCACTGGTGGAGAATGATTGTCGCTGTTCATCAAGTTCTACTATTTGGGAAAGGGAAAAATATATTCCAATATCCAACACTTTATTTGTTTGGAAAACCTCTTGATTGTAGCTTTCAAGAAGGTGTTTTGAAAGTTCCCCTTGTCCAGCAAGCGTCATCCCGTGAATTTGTACGAGAACAATAGTGCCGAGAAAAATGCTCGTGAACACTTTCACAGCCATTTCCTCTGACTCGTCTCCCTTGTCTGAACAGTGGTGACTAGAAGCTTATAATAAAGGTGATCGATCGGTTTATGTAAGTCATGAAAGAGTGTTGAAGATAACGCTCTAAACACTTCCATTAACCCCCTGGATGCCACAGGGACATATGTATCCCTTCTCATCAACCCTCACTTGGAAGTCGAATAAAATTCAACATACATCATTCACACAATTCACAGTTGTAAATTCTGAGGCAAATTATCTGTTCTGTGATATGACGAACGAAGCAAATTTATTGAAAATGAATGAAATTACAAAAATAGGATATTAATGATCACGGGTATCTGTCATGTATTTAACCACCAAAGATCATTACGAAACGTCAACGTCGAGTGGTTTCGAAATTACGCAAACACTAAATCCGAAGAGAACTTTCCGCAACATGGGATAGTGTTTATAAAATCCATTTTCACGTGAGCCGGTTATATCGTCACCGGTCTTAGTCTTAGACCTAGTTTAACCACCCAATCTAACCTGCTTCACTATTACAATAGCACAGTCACCCTTGCGCTTGCCTTCCCTATTGTTTCTCTGGTCTCTATTGTCTCGCCCCAGCCCCTTACTTTTAGTGACAGGGTGCATTATGGGACTGGTCAGTTTGAATTTACACTTGTAATTGACTTTGTATGGAGACAAGTTCTCAGTTCATCGCTGAAATATTTCAGTCAACTGTCACAGGTGTGTCCCGGTAAATCTAATGATGTATGATGTTGTGACATCATAGGGCACAGTGCCATACACCTGGGCCTCTGTTCATTAATTCAATTGAATTAAAAAACGGTCATCAACAAATCAACCTGCGTTTAGTGATTCATTCACCTAAACCACCCCGGTTATATAAGCGTACACATCCATTTCATATATCATCATGTCGTTCAGACATTAGGCAGTATATTGTCAGCTCACAGTTTCAATGAAGGTGTTAAATAAAAAAACAATCATTGGAATGTAATGTTATTGGTATTTGATAAAAAGTTGCGAAATTAGCTTGATTTTTTACGTATAACAAACTCTCGGGCAAAACTTAGCAATCTCTGTTTTCAAACGAATTAATATTAGCAGTTCATTTTTATACCAACAAAATGGAAATTTAATATTCTACATCCCTGCGTCATTTTATATTCTGATGTAGACCCAGTAAACCGAATTTTCTTACAACGTGCACTTTTCAAATCTTATGAAAATGTGCGCCAGAAAAATAACTCGGCATCCAGGGGGTTAACATGTCCCCACATCGATGACGTAGTAAACACAGTTAACATTGATAAACATTGACTGAATTACATCAAGCTTTCACGTCCTTGGGTATGATATCACCAACATACAGCAAATAAATAGAAGAGAGAATGTTTTGATTGACTGAAATGCTAAACGCAATGCTAGAAGAAAAAATCAAATTTACTTTTCTTTATGTAAATGGTAGAATATATGCCGATATATTTTTTCACACGTTTAATAGTTATTGTGACTTCAATTTTCTGGTGAATCGATTCTCTTTGTAGAACCAAAGTAAGTACACAGAGACTGACTTCATGTATTGATTATTGTGTAAACAGCTTCTCCTAATGAATGTGTGATAAGCACTAGTAGGGAGCGTCAAATAAGCGGTTGCATACAACAATGTAATGAAACATGTTCATTTTAGTTTTGAGGATTAAACGATTTTCTGTGCAACTATCATAACGTAGATTTGATCTTTTTAATCAACCTACCAGTGTTCCAGCCTGTTTCCCTGGGTATGCTGCGCTGGCGCTACACTGACCCATGCAATGACTGCACAATGGCCGCCTCCACTAGCCGAACAAAACCAACCAACCATCTGACGCTCACTATTTTAAAGTAAAAACAATGGCAGCCTGGTTCCTTGGGTATGCTGCGCTGGTGCTACACTGACCCAGGCAATGACTGCAGAATGGCCGCCTCCTCCAGACGAACAAAAATGACGCACACGCCATGTATTTACAAAAGAAAAACTCTAGAACGGATGGTTACAATTTGTTCTTAGCATTTTCATGAATGTCACGAGAATAACGTCTGTTGTTACCTTCAGTGAAGGAAAACATTCTTTAAGCTGTTTCGAGACTCGAAAGTGGTCGTCGAAAAAATATTAACCACCTGTTCTAGAGTTTTTCTGTAGTAAATACATGGCGTGTCCGCCATGTTTGTTCGTCTGGTGGATGCGGCAATTGTGCAGTCATTGCCTGGGTCAATGAAGCGCCAGCGCAGCATACCCAGGGAACCAGGCTGCCATTGTTCTTTCTTTAGAATAGTGAGCGTCAGATGGTTGGTTGGTTTGTTGTTTAACGTCGCACTCAGCAATATTCCAGCTATATGACGGCGGTCTGTAAATTATCAACTCTGGACCAGACAAGCCAGTGATTAATACCATGAGCACCGATCCACGCAATTGGAATCGACGACATGCATCAACCAAGTCAGAGAACCTGACCACCCGATCCCGTTAGTCGCTTCTTATGACAAGCATAGTCACCTTTTACGGCAAGTATGGGTTGCTGAAGACCTATTCTACCCGGAAATCTTCACGGGTCGGTGGAAGGTCATAACATGAGTAACGTTTTGACACATACTACCAAAAAGAAGTTAAAGAACACCCGATTCTTTCATATTACTCCAGTTAATCTATCATGGCATGACAGCTTAACTACGGTAATTCGAAAGCATTGGATGTTCTTTTATTTCTTTGGAGTAATATATTGTATAAGAGTAGGTAGTAGGCTGTTTCGGTATAGGTTGCCAACAAATATTTGAAATAATGTGATGAGTCTTTAATGGAATAGGTTCATTTCTTATATGGGATATTTGTTTATAGCCTTTTATAGGCTTTCTCAGAGTTTTATATCTTTTTGTTTTCACCTAGACCCGCAGTGACATGTGACCTTTTGCGTTGACTCTATTGTATCTGTTAAGACAATCAAGATCTATCCTAACAACAAGCCTTGGATTACAAAACGCGAGTTTTTTGTAGCGGTGATCATGAAAGTTAAATGTTTTTAAAAAACTATTATGCATGAAATAATAAGATCTTTGTATAGAACTAAAGTTTAGAAACAAAATAACGACAAAAACCTTCGCAAGTGAAAAGTATTAAAGATCCAAAACAAAATTTGGTGATAACAAAAAATGATATTATGAATTATTTCAGCCAACTCAGTGTTCGTGCGTGTGGCCATGATAATGTGTCTGGTTTTGTTTTGAAAGAGATATAAAACAACTGGTATCATTAAAACAATTTTCGTTCAGTTAAGTTCTTTAATTAAACAATCATTCGATGCTTTTTCTTTGGAAAACTATAAGACAATATGTCAATCAGTGTTTGCAGTCAAATTGGGATAACACAAACAACTAACAAGCTGCTTAATATTAAGTCAATGATCAATCGTACCAATATCAATACTGCCTGTCGTAGAGATGATGTTGTTTTACGATTCTAAGATTTTAGCATTCATGAGTTATATTCATCATTATGAAAAATATAGATTTTAGTCATTTTTACTCGTATTTCTGTATCATGTGACATATTTTCTATCATCCTTTTATTATTGTTCTCTATATTGTTCTCGTCAATCATTCGTACCAGTCAGTATTCGTTTCCTTAACTACGAAACCATGTATTATTATTGTGTAGATCTACCACATTTGTCTAACTTGAGAACCTTTTAATTTATGCCTCCCATATTTCCCTTTTTTCCATTTCCATTGTTGATTGGTGTTTTTACATCGCTTTTTCATGGTGTTTATGTGTGTGTCGGTGTATTTAACTTAATTCATTGACCTATTTCTCTATGATGTAACACAAATATCCGTAGGGATAATGTAGTATTATTTTATTCTTATGTTACCTGAAGAAAGTGTCTGTGTAAAACATTGCCATGACAAAGCCAAACCAATGTCATGACTTAAAAGAAAAAATAAATATTGCTTTGTATTTATCGATTATTTACAGAACGCCGTCATATAGCTGGAATATTGCTGAATGCGGCGTTTAACAACAAACAAACAAACAAAATAACTGACAAACAATCAGACTTTAACAAATCCTCCTAGATAAAACACATTCTTTTTTAAACATAATACATATTATACTCCGTCTCAGGGACGCAAGCTAGAACCTCATAAAATGAAAATATGCAGTGAATAGTCATCAATAAATAAATATACTATAAACACAGTTGCACTACCATGTGTGGAATATATGCATTAGAAATACGACAAAATATTATACGTAGACACATGATTGGTATAGATTGAATAAAAGAGGAAAGAAATTTCTTTCTGACATGTGTATTCACGAGGTTCTGAAATAATGCAGAAAACAGGTGTAATACAATAATACAAACACTCAACATATACCATACTTAGTAAGTATTTTACCCATCGTTCACATATTACTGTTTTACTTCGTTCATAGCAACACTAGCTTCACATTCTGCATGTCATTTTCACTACAGGCACCTGAAACGCCTGTAGAATATTACTCCAATAACCCTGCGGTTCACCATAAAAAAACACCGAGATGAAATGCTTGTAAAATATGATCATCCAGATAGTCATCCTGCTGTCCATTATCAGAAAATGGGTAACAGGTTATAAATGAAATTTCACGTTCTAAAGCGTATAATACTTACTGAAAACACATCATCTTCTATCCTATCTCCAAAAAAGCCAGAATACCATAACTTTATGGCAACTGGAATGCGCAACCATGATTTTACACCCATACAAATTAATGCTTTGCATTAATGAACTCGTTTGCATCTCTGAACGTAATTCCAATCAAATGAACATTCAGAAAATAATATAGACTGACAAACACTAAATTATTGTTCGTAAGTTCTTTTTGGGTGATTTGTGTACTTTGTCGTCACTTGTAGACATTTGCACAAGCTATTGTTATTTCTAAATGCTACAAGCATCAAGGTGATCCTATAAGAATAACATTCTAGAGCATAGAGACTAATGGAATCTCAATCGGGATTGTAAATTCAACATCGATACATATACATATATCACTTGTATTCATTCTTAAAAACATTTTACAGAATGTACACATGGCTTATGCCCAAGTCAAATACAAAGGTAAGTTGAATTAAAACTTGATTCAGCATTGCATTTGCTCAGATCTTTAATGTAGGTGGTCTAACATTGTCTACCTTGTGGATAACCTATTTCAAATTCAATGTCGACAGGCAATCGTGGCTGTCTGTCAAACATAACAAATCAAAGGACTTTCTCCAGTCGATTCATGTCATGATGAATTGTAGGCATGAGCAAGTGGTGTTATATATGACTTCCAGTTGGTCTTCTGGCATATCTGCAAAAAAAACATCCTTCTTTCTATTCCGGCCAGCTAGCACAGTTCATTAATAAGGTTACGGTATGGCCCCTTGATCTGCATGTAGTCTTTGGGGAAAACCATAGAGTATAAAAAAGTTGTTGAATAGGCCGTTTGCAGTTGTCTTAATAGTAGGGCCCATTTCTGGTGTCCCCCGCCGTGATGTTGCTGGAATAGTGCTAAAAGCGGTGTAAAACCTTATTCACTCACTCACTCACTTAATAGTAAGGTAGGCCTGAGCATATCCTGTAAAATGATCTGTCAGAACAAGAATATATTGATATCCTCCATTTGACATCTCTGGTGTGAGGACGAAAGGAAGGGGCTGGCTGGTAAGGATGGAGAGGAGTGTAACTTGACCTTCTGTTAGTGTTCTTCTGAAGCATCTATGACAGTTTTTGATCAAATAATCCACATCTTTAGCCATTCCAGGCCATTAGAAACTGCGAGTCTAATCTCCAATCTCATCATGAAGTCGACTTAATGCTCTCCTGATGAATTCTGCACGGAGAACTAGTTGCCTCTTTTCTCCTATACCCATGACAGTATATATGTACATCACTCCCCGTTGTAGTTAGAGGTGACTGAATTCTTGGATAATACCTGCAGGAATAACATCTGATATCTTGTTGTGATGTAATCCGGTAATGACTCTGGGAAGTACTAGATCCCTGTGTATTGTGCATTCTCCCAATACCTTAGAGTGAAACAAGTCATGTTGTTCCTGTGTCCAACGTCTGCAAAAAGTTCATCTGCGAAACATAAGCTCTCGATGTAGTTGGATGTCTGACAAGTATTGCAGATCACCTTTACAGATATAGCAGCCATCGTCTCTGTCTCGTCTTCTTGTGACAACCTGAAGAACATATTAGCATCTGCGTTACATTTACCTGAACGATACTTAATATCAAAGTTGAATGAGGAAAGAGCTACAATCCACCTGTGTCTAGTAGTATCCAGATTTGGTGTACTTGAGACGTATACGAAAGGTTGTTGTCCACTAATACAGTTAACTGATTTCTGTAGAGGTGGTCGTAGTCAATCACTGTCCATTTAAATTCCAGGAACTCCAATTTGTGTGATGGACAGTTCTTCTCTGCTTTATTGCTTTATTGGTCATGATAAGCGATGACCATCTTTTGTCCTTCTTTTTCTAGGGAGAGGATTGCACCTAATCTATGCGAATGTGGATCTGTGTGCATTTCAAAAGAAAGCCATAAGTCGCATATCCAAGAATAGGTAGCTTTGACAAAGCGCATTTCAGTTGCTTGATGGCTGATTCTTGATCTTGACCCCCAAGCCTATTTTACCTTCAAGTGCTCTTTAAAATCAGGAAACACGATGAGATCATCCAGATAAATCAGGCAGATTTCCAAGTGAAGACTTCCACAAGCACGTAACTGTTGGATATCGTCCTTCAACTCCTGAAACACAGATGGTGGTATGCGCCTATATCTTTCCTTGATTGGTGTAGGGTCTTTCAATCCCTAAAAACAGTGTAGTGGCCAACATCTAAATCTGTAGAAAACATGTCGCCGTATTTCTGAATTAGCTCTTCACTCAGCTTCTTCTGTTCCTCAGTAACCTTATAAGATATGTTCACCTTCTTCAGCTTGTGCTGTTTTACTTCAGTGGCAATCTGTTCCACGTTGATGGGTGCAACTTTCTAAATCTGGACTAATTGTATCTCGCAGAAGATTGTCCTAGGGAAAACAACTATGGTCTTGTTGGTCAAGTTTGACAATTGAAAAGGGACTTGTAGTGACCTCTTGTACTGACATCAGAATAATGCAGGGTTTATCTCAAGCCCCGGTGATATGGATGTCTTTGTGGCCCTGGTGAAGCCTGACACAAGTTTCTCTATAAGGCAGTTTCTTGTAGAGTGAACACGTGACTGTCTTGTTCTGTTTGGTGTTCAGAACGAGTGACACGAGTGACACCTCACAGCTACACATAAGTCCCAGGGTCCCATCTTTCCTTGTAAGTCCCTTGTCCTGCGAACTAAAACCCCGAGAGGTAAGATTCCAAGGTGTGTGCATTTTGTTCACTTGAAGGAAGTAAGGTCCTATTGCCTACCTGTAACTCTCAATAGCTTGGATAAGATAATTAGTCTCCAGTAAAACGGGAACACGATTGATGTACTCACTGTCTGGGATGACAAACCATAAACAAATACTTTTGAGACCTGTAGATAACCAACTAGTGTCAACCGTAACTTCCACATATCCCATATAAGGCAATGTCTCACCATCGGCACATTCTTAATCTCCAACGATGGTTTCGTCTCTGTAATAAATGGCTTCTCCATTATCACTCCGATGGTATTGTTGCAACTTTCCGGGATAGTTGACACTGATGTTTCTGTGATGATTCCAAAACCAAATTGGTTTAATAATTTTCTTACCAGAATGACCCAACTTTCTACATTTGGATGACCTAACATCATTTCTAAAAGAGCTTTATACACAATACTACTATATCTATTGGATCGCACTTTAAGATTTTCATCCAATATTTAACAATTCTAACAAACCGCACACTTATCAATGGTAGTACCCCGAATTCACCATAAACATATGCCTATGGTGTAGATAATTAAACACTTCATATCTTTTTAATATATCTTTCAATTGCATAAGCCTCCCTAAAACCCCACACGTCACATTCATAACACCATATGGGTTGAATTAGTGATTGAAATAACTGGTACTGGATATCAACAGAAATATACTTATTACTATTAATAACTATATACGATGAAAATAAAGCTTTCATTGCCTGTTCAGATAAAATTCTTTGACATTCTATAAAACTACCAGAGGGTGTAAACCAGGGCTGGAACGAGTCCAAATTTACTAGCCGGGTACCCACCACCCTATTACCCGACCATACCCGGGTACCCGTTATAGATAAACACCATACCAATTGGATTAGCCAATTTACTAAAATAAGCCACAAAATTACAGTAACCACTACTCTTACTGTTTCCCATAGAGGCGTTAATCTTTTTCCAAAATTGATAAACATTCGACTTACTAAGGCCAGCTAACAACATCCTGTTTGTCCTTACGTCTACTAGAAATTCCTTTTGTTTATTAAACACACTAAACATCCCAAAACAAATATTAATGAATGTTGTTGGAAAATTGTCTTCTACAAAAGCACATGCGCAGAAATCTCAGCTTTCAGGGGATGCTTCGAACTAAAATGTCACGAAATATTACTGCAGCTATCAGATATGCCCAGGCTAACATTATTTACAAGAAACAAAACATGAACAAAACTTGCATCTGAATACCTTTCGGAAACCTTCAGGATATCTTCAGTCTTATGGGTAATTTTCAAAAATAGTTTTTATGTGTTTCACACTAAATTGAACAGAAAAGGTTGCCTGAATATCTCCAGGTAGGATTCAAAGTGGGAAGGTATCTGGAAGGTTTCCGGAAAACTGACAACTTCCCCTTTTTTTACTATTTACAATAATTGTTCATATGTATAAGCTACAGTGCTCACTTAATCGGAGATTCCATAAACATACACAAGGTTCCATTGAATTCTAACATGGTTTGGGGGGGAGATCAAAGGCCCGCCCTTTTTTTATTAGACAACAGTTTGTGCCGTTGATTGTCAAGCACCGACACATTTGGAATCAGTCTGCGAG
Organism: Haliotis cracherodii; assembly: GCF_022045235.1. NCBI lineage: Eukaryota > Metazoa > Mollusca > Gastropoda > Lepetellida > Haliotidae > Haliotis > Haliotis cracherodii. Next base: position 68,662,692 of record NW_027266275.1, read on the forward strand.
ACGTATCCCATGTGCTTGTCAAATGATATTAACTCTGTCTACAAATGCAAACGTTAAGAATTCTCATCTAGATGTGATAGGAAGAGTGAGTGAGTGAGTGAGTGAGTTGGGTTTAGCACCGCTTTTGACAGTATTCCAGTTATATCGCGGCGTGTCAGCTTAATGTGGGAGGAAAGCCCGAAGTGATGGAGGTCTCAGATATTTACCACTTCGGTGAAACCCACGAGCACGGGTATGGTGCTGACAGACCTAGAAACATAATCTGGGCGAACCGGGATTCGAGCCCACAATCATAGGCTTCTGGCGTGCCCAAGGGACGCAACTCTGCACAGCGAATCGCGGCGCCTTAGACGACTGGGCCACCCGTACTCCCGGGGAAAGGGAAAAGCTCGTCTCGTGATAAAACCAACTCCAGGGAACCAAAGGTTACCCTGTTGCATAAAACTGTAAAGCCAGTCAACAGTCAATTTGTTAAAACTATGAGTATAGTGAAGAGAACGATGCCGAGACCGATATTCATGAAGAGGAATAACTTCAGACACATGGCTTCAAGCGTGGCAGACACTTGCTTCCAGGATGGATCCTCTGTGCTCACCTTGGCATTTACGTCATCCGCATGATCTTGATCTACAGCAGCAGTCTGCTTTTTATTTGACGAAAAACATTTCCAGAGAACAACCCATTTCTGCAGCACTTTGGGCACCTTTCCCTGGCGCTTGTAGATCCTGAGAATGAGGATCATCATGGCCACAGAGAGGGAGCTTAGCGTGAGCAGAGCGGTCAGGTAGATGGTGAGGTAGGACGTCTGTTCGGGACGTTTTTGGATGTCTGTGGTAATCTGAGTCAGGAACACGCCAAAGGAGAGTAGAACCGTAATGGATAGAGCCACTTTGTAGATAAACATTGCCTGTTATTGTGACATATGCAAACAGAGTTAGAGTTTACGCTGATCAGCTTTGACAGAATTATCCCTGGAATATGATAACATTGGGACAACATGCAGCAAATGAAGAGCAGATAGTAGAAAAGTCATGCTTTTAAAAAAAGATCAAATTTGCCTTCATTATATTGCTGTAAGAATACATGCCACTATGCATTTTACACGTTTAATTTACATTTTGATTGCAATATGTCCAGTAAATCGAATTTCGTTGCAGGAGTTCGATCCCAATTTGAAATGAAATTATACTATGAGCTATTCGGTCAAATATCAGCATTTTGTTCCATAAATAATTTTTTTATGAATTGCGTAAATACTTTACATGACGTTATCAGCAGTATTTTATGTCAGGCGCATCATATTCGATTGCCAGTTAAATGTGCTCAATTTGGCTTTATATCTTGAATATTGTGTTAACGTTCCCTTTTAAAATAATGTTTAATAACCACTCGTAGGGAGCGTCAAATTGTTAGTTGCAACCACCAATATAGTTAAAATATTCATTTTAGTTTTTTTCGGAAAATTCTATTGTCAGTGACAATATCAGTAGCTCTCTGATCATAACGATTTCTAATATTCTTGATTTGAAAAATGTTTATCACTATGTACAAAAGGGTAGACTCGTTTCAAGGCGTATGCATGACACGATGTTTATCAAGTACTAATGTCCAATAATGTAGTGCATTGGTCAATGCATATGTTTCTTAACGTCAAGATCGCTTTGTGGAACTGGGCCCAGGGACGTACTTGTTATCTTAAATCTAAAAAAGTCGAGACCAGAGAATAATCAGATTCTACTGGGCGTAAAAGGCAAAACAGGAATGATAATTATGTGAATGGAGCACTAAAAATCAGTGATGACATCAGGTGATCGCGAAAAGGGTGTGTCCTGCTCCTCCGACAGCACTCACTCTTACTTGACATTGTATGTTTCGACTCGATCTCCCACCTTATATTCTTCAGTGTGTTTTCTTTTGTTGAAAGATGATTAATCGCTTTTAGATCGCATTGGTAGCTGAGCAAGTGTATGATAATTGCTAAGACGAAGACACGTACAGTGAAACCCCGTTAATCCGCGCCGTGTACCGTTCCCACTGAAATTAAGGTATGATTAAGAAGTGCTGTGACTTTTATCATGACAGACATTGCCAACAGTAATCGACCTGGACGCTTGAACAATGCAAAAAGAAAGCTTTTGCTCATTTTCGGCCAGGTGACATGTTGTCAAATTAAGCACGAATCATCTCTCTTGATAACGTGATAAATATTTCCCTGAACACTGGTTATAGAAAAGCTACCGTTGGTGGTATTTGCCTTCCTAAAGTGCTGAATAAACAACGGGCATTAGATGTGACATAATGCAAACGAAGATGGTATATTTGAGCAGTTAATGTGTTTACATTTTACCTTTTATCCAGTATGATCAAAGTCAAAATCACGTTTAAGCTCTTTATAGTTAGATTCAGATGCTTATAAAATGAGAAACTGTGTATATGTGTAAACATAACGTGATATTTATCAATTGTACAGAAATTGCTCTTATATTTTCACAGCAGCCTTAACCAACACCCAAATGTTTTCTACATTTAGGGAATATTTGTTCTGTAAAGGTATGGTAGGTGCAGCTAAGTGTTTAACATACAAAAACAATTGGTTCGCTCTTGTAAACTTTTACATTGAACGTATGACGAATTCTAAATATGAAAGTGATAAAAAATGAAGATGTAGTCACTCTGATTTCAGTGGCATGTATGTGAGTCATCTGGTGTTAGACTGCGACCGATATGACTGTGATACTCTCTGTGATACCAAACGGCACCAAATTGGCATCGATGGTGTCAGCACGCTCCTGTCGGTTTGGCCATAGCCTTATTAGTCGTTTGTTTGTTTGATGTTTAACGTCGCACTCAGCAACATTTCAGCTATATGACGGCGGTCTGTAAATTATCGAGTCCTGACCAGACAATCCAGTTAATAAAATGATGAACATCTATCAACGCAATTGGGATACGATGACATGCATCAAACCAAGTCAGCGAGTCTGACCACCTTATCCCGTTAGTCGCCTCTTACGACAAGCATAGTCGCCTTTTACGGCAAGCATGGGTTGCTGAAGACCTATTCTAAGTTGGAACTTCGCAGGTCTCTTATGAAAAGTTTTTAGTATCAGTGGCAGAATTGTTATTTTGAGTATTTTTTCATGTTTCATCCATACTCCCACCTGTTAAGTGAGTGACTACGGTTTTACGCCACCTTGAGCATTGTAACTGCAACTTCACAGCAGAAGACACAGCATAAGAGATGCCCTTCGCACATGGTATCCATGTGGATAATCAAAGCCGGGCCTTCGACGTGAAGAGCGAATGATTTAACCACAAGGAAAATGTAGTTATTGAATGGACTATTGAATGCAGACACTTTACCGGAATCATCTCTTCAAACACAATCCTACAATAGAAATATTGATCCGAACGATTACAGAGTCATATATGTTGTTATAAGTGTTCATCTATTGTGCATCTATTGTGGTGGCGGTCGGGTAGCCAAGTGCCGCTCGTCACGCCAAAGACCGGGTTCGATTCCCGACATGGGTACAATGTGTGATGCCCATTTCTGGTGTCCCCCGCCGTGACATTGCTGAAATATGGCTAAAAGCGGCGTAAAACCATGCTCACTCACTCGCGCACTTACTCACTAATGTGAGGTAATAACGAGTAGTTCTAAATGTTAATGTTAAATCACGTTTTCAACAGCGAATCATTAACCAAACAGCATAAAGAAAGTGTGAGGACGGGGTTCACTTTAAGATTATCAGTGCGACACTTAAGTAGCTTATACACTTTATAAGATAACGGTTAAGATATAATTTGAGGCTCAAACAGCAAATGTAACAAATTGTGAATGTAAACAATCTATCAATGATCTCTATCCATTTGTAAATCGTATTCGAACACGTCTTCGATATATATGTTTTTTCTGTATTTGTCTCCTTTAATATGTATGTATGAGTATGTATCTGAATATTACAATATCAACTGATACACAACAGTTACTGTCAAATCTTCCTCTTTCATGTTATATGTTATATAAATGAATCAAAAGCATCGCTTTAATGTTACTAACAAGAATATTGTCAGGATAATCGTTTTCCTTATCATATTTACCATTTAAAACATTATTAATCACAAAGGGTTTCAGCGATGACACCAGGTGTGTGCGATTGGTTGAACAAGCTCTGACACACTGGAACAACCCGTCATGGGTGAAGATCATTATTAAAGTCATATTACAGTCAATGAAGATCATAGCCTACACTCCTCCATGTCATGAAATTGTTTCTCTCTCAAGTAACTTGAGTTACGTAGCGAGTAATATCGTTAAATTACCGGAAACGGTGTTTTCTAAAGTGGAAACGTGTTTGGTTTCATTGGAGTACTAGTTTGTTACAGAGTTGACACAACCTACACTATCAAAGATGGACCGTTAGAAGAGTAGGGATATCAAAAATCACACACGATGCTTTTTTTAGAAACGACAGGGGATGTAGTCTCGAAATAATGCGACTGAATGTAATTTCACATGGTGATAACTAAATGCCCATATACATCCTTCCACTGCACGTCCATCAGGTAACGGCCCTTTGAACGGGAAGGAATACATTTAGGACTTAAGATTTGAGTAATTCAGTCAGTGTCGTGAATACAACCGACATTTTAAATACAATGAATGTTTAAAACAAACACTGTACCATTTGGTCATAGTTTGGCACACGTCTGCATACAGTAGCAAATACACTTAATGCGTCACAGTCACTGATTGTCAAACAAAAAGAAACGAAGATCGATCCTGACGTCCTTATTCTCCAAGAACACTGCAGGGCCAAAATACGTCAAAAGATTTTATATTTGTTGTTACCCTGTTGGCATTGTGCGCTAGGTGGATAAAAGGAGGATTTTTTGGCTCAGAGTCAGTATACTGTGTGTGAGTAGGAAGTCATTTTAAACTACAGCATGGTATCTTAGTTGCCTGGCACTTTAAAACTGGTACTAGTACAAGCAGACACGTCCACAACAAGTGAGACAATCTTGAACACGACTGCATTATATCCCACATCACCTCAAGTTAACAATGAAAGGGAATTGTCCATCACTATTATGATGATGATATACATAGTTTGGAATCCGCCGTGAAGATACGGGTTAGGATAGGTCTTTAGCAACCCATGCTTGTCGTAAGAGGCGATTAACGGGATCGGGTGGTCAAGCTCACTGACTTGGTTAATGCATTATATCGTATTCCACATTGAGTAGATCTAGGTCTCATGGTACAAATCACTGGACGGTCTGGTCCAGACTCGATTTTTACAGACCGCCGTCATGTAGCCGGAATAGTGCGGCGTTAAACAATAAAACAACAACAATATCGCAACTCCCTGTCACCGAGACTTGCACACCCACAGTTGCATAGCCACCAGCAACTGGCGATCAAGATGACATACTTTGTGTTTTTGTTGCTTTTATTGTTTTAATTTATATATGACAGTTACGTTTTCCTTAGTACCAAGATAAGTTTGTGGAACGTGTTCCTTGTTCTGCACCGTACTGAATTACAGGATAAATGAGGAAGTGTTGCAATAGACACCCACCAGTGATTAGGTGCACTGTAGGAACATATGTCGACATGGACGCAACATATTGTGGCAGTTTAAGGTAAAAAACATCCAGGGAGAAATTCACCATAATAATTGATATGGCAAGTCATGCACTCGAACAAGCATTGAATCTGGCGTTAGATAAAGTGTTATTGAGGAGTGTAGCGTTTTTCAGCATTTCATAGGTTTATCCTTTATAATTCGTAATTGATGCTCTCAGTCTACAACAACGTAAGTGTATTTCGCGATAACACTGCGTGTTATAGATACTGGTAAGTTTATCCATATATATATATATATATATATATATATATATATATATATATATATATATATATATATATATATATATATACTGTATCAGTATATGCTGAATAAAGTGACGCACATGTAACGAGTGAGTGAGTGAGTTGGGTTTAACGCCGCTTTGAACAACATTCCAGTCATATCACGGCGTGTCAGTTTGATGTGGGAGGAAAGCCCAAAGTGATGCATGTGTCACACGTTTACCAATTTGGTTAAAGTCATTTCATGAACAACGAAGGCGTTCTGTAGTGAATTAAATCATCACAAACATAATGTGATAAAATATCTAAGTCTTTCAAGATAAACTTATGATATTGAAATAACAAAGAATGAGTAACAGTTTCCAGATAGTGTCAGTGTCAGTGCTCCCAAACTTTATATGTGAGCCCAGCACAGGGCAGCATTTAGAACGACATGAAGTGATGTTCAGTTTGACCTCGAAACGGTACATTACTGTAAGTCACAAGGGCAAAAATAACAGTTTGGTAAATGAATTCATCTCTGCCCATATCCCTATTACAATCCTATCTTTGTACAGTATATGTTGCTGAATAATAAAGAACTCTAGGACAAAGCTCACCTGAATGCTTGGATATTTGTGGCATGTTTTAAACAGAGGAGTGTTTGTCCGTCGTCCCTCTTGCGTCGTCCTTCTCGTCTTGGTACATGTGTAGATGGTAGTAGGACTCAACAGATATGTGTTTCTTTTTCATAATATTATATGTTTTCATCCCTTTGACCATGCTCCCAAATTCTCTCAAATTGCATTTCCTACCAATACAAACAATCTAATTATAAAGGAAAGGTTAACATCCGATTTCAATATGGCCACGACTCAAATCATATTAGAAAACCTATTTATGGCCATAATTGATTGAAAATTGTATATGTGTAGTTAGTAGTGAGGTTGAACATAAACATTTTATGTTCTAACCTAAATGTGACCTGTTCACTCTGACAACACTGAAAACTGAAACGTGTTATGTTCATGACTCAGCAATTCCTGTTCAAAATGTAATGGGATTTGTGTTTGTACGCATATGTGTATATCTAGTTCGTATTAAGGCTGTTTTTTAAATTGCGATCTTGATTAGACCTTTGCACCTTGGCCATGTTCAAATCCGATTTTCGATATAGATTTGACAAACTAGGGAAGTTGCTCTTTATCATCTTTCTCATTATGATAACATCCTAGTTTGCAGTAGTCAGAAAAAATACTTTTAGATTTGGTACGGATAAACTACAATACATTTAAAGTAATGATCGATCCTACCTAGTCTGTTTTACTGCGTTAGTGAAATCAAAGTACGGAGTCATTGTCAAAAAGTTCAACTAAAGGAACTAAATCAGAAATATTAATGAACTCGTTTCTTTCAACAATGCCGAACTATGGGTATGAGTATGATGGCATCTTATGTACCAAGCTGTAAGACAAGAGGATCGTCAGTTTCCTCGACAGGTTGAGCAAAGTTCTATCAGCTCCAGCTATGGCGTCTGCAATTTTCGGTTTCTTAGGTACGTAAGAGGGCAGGAAAGCTTTTCAATCATGGTATCTCTATGAGGGACCTGGTTAAGACATGTCAGAAAATGTATGGTAACATTCAAAGGAGCCTACTAAATAATGACAAGTCTATTGTCAACATTATTCGCTGTGCTATACCATACTGTTACCTTTACAATGAGTTTTTGCACCTCCTGACACTTACTTTAATGGGGACGGGCAGTCAGGCTTGCTGTCTTGGTTGACAGCGTGGCGTCGTACCCCGACGACGTGAATAACTGCTCATAATATCAATCACTAGAGTGTCTGGTCTATATTCGATTGCATGCATGTGATGTTCATCACTAGGTTACCTTTTACACCTTATGTTTTCGTTAGATATATGACATTGATTATTCTCTGGGATAGACGTTGTGAATTCTGTTATTTTTTATAGGTTCTTATTATCGAAGCTTCCAAATCATAATTACACACATTGCACATTACCTTACTCCTAAAATACGACCGTGGCAATAAATAGTATTGTTATTTATCACAAGAAGCTGATTCATTAAAAATACGTTATGAAGCATATAATGTGAAGTTGTGCCAATATCAATATACACATGATAGCTATTGCGAAACATATGTTGAAATTGAATATATCAAATCCACATGTTGTGAAGCATATTGGAATGTACATGTTGACTATATCAATTTCACATGTATGGCACTGTTAACTAGGATCCGTAACTGGTTTTATTAGCACCAACTAAAAAGAGTAATGATCTCTTCAAAATTCCCCAAAGCACCCATTTAAAGACATATGGGAAAATTAATTAGCCTCGGGTTGCATATGTTGTCACCCTAGCATTGGGTATATAAACTTGCATGACGTTCAGTTCAGACATTCTGACTTCCACACCGTGTTTGTGTTTATCCCCTAAAATGAATACTTCGATTCTCATTGTTGCCTTATGTGTCTCCCTTGGGTCAGGTAAGTTGGTTGGTTGATTATGTGTCAACCTATTTGTGCACGTGATATTTTACCAACTCATAATCATACACATTTGACTTATAATCTCAATATTTGTTTCAGCTATATCGCTGCCTAATAACTGGAATATAAGACAACTAGGAACATCATCAACAGAGGTATACTCTCTATTCACCTGACAACTTTACATGCGAAACTTATAAACGTGTGTGTGTGTTGTTATCGTTATATCTATTTTCAATGTCAGCGTTCAGTAAAAATTGAACTGCTTATAAGCGGAAAACATGCATTTTTTCTTGTGTATCATTTCAAAGGATGACGATGCGTGTACGAACTGTAAGGAAACCCTCACCGCGGTTATTGCCAGATTGGACACAGATGAAGGCGTGGTGAGTCATGCTACTTGAATAAATTAGAAATGGATTGACCAGTGCCTACTTCCTGCTTGTCAAATACATGAACTGTTCTATTTATTGGCATTAAAAATAACGACGTTCATATGTATATAACCGCATTGCCTCGAAATACGAGAGCATGGGTTTCAAAATCTTCTAAGGAGCCGATATTCGCTTTGTAGATCTGACGATTGTAGATTCCAATCCCTGATTATGATCGTTTGTTCGTCACGTGGCTGGTGGGATTTTAGACATGTCTATCACTTTAAGCTGACTTTCCATGAAATAATGTACAAACGCGTTAACGAGTCCCGTGTCCGAATCCCGACATGGGTTTACCATGTGGGTTCTTGTGTCTCCTGCTGTGATATCGGTGGAATATTGCTAAAAGCGGCGTAAATACAATTGACACACTTGAATGTTCATATTCGGGCATTGTCGTGTGAAATGACTAATTGGCGAAAGCCTCTGTACAAAGGCATTTTTTGAAACCATGTTCTTTGGATTTCAGGAGATGGTAGAACAACTCCTAAAGGATGAAATATGTTATCATCTATCCTCATACTTTCTCACAGAAACCGTAAGTAAAAGTTGTCAGAATGGAGGAATGGAAAATGTTCATAATTCGACCATAAAACAGATCCTTTAGTAGACATAGGCCATGGAAATAAATTAAAAGCGACACAACCTTTGCCATATACATAAGAAATCTCCGCAAAAAGCAGAGTCGATTCCGACTATGTCATGAACATGTGTTTATGAATCACTATCAAATATGGATGATAGCATGTGTTCGCGAAAAGGTGAGCGTATCCTGCCCCACCGGTGGCACCCGTCACAAACACATGCAAATGCAAATCAAATGTTCATCCTTAAAAACCTAGGGGGACACATGTTACTCTTCAAAATAGGGAACTGCATCAGACATCATTCTTGTCATTGATGCGTCAAATTTGTAAATGTCCTCCAGCTGTCGTCCTAAAACATTTTGAAAGCTTTACGGTGGCCTTGAATGTTGTAACCTTGATCAAAGAACGTCTGAGGAAGAGTCGTATGACTCTCATTGAAATTTTGGTAGAAAGGGAAAGCTCTATTATAGATCAAAAGGTGTAAAATGTAGACACCAAGGGCTGGAGCTGCAGGAATATTGCTGGACATAATGGGAATGTTGTGTATTGGAAGTTAAAGTTATCCCTCTTTTCATATAGTGTTGTGTATAGTGCTTTGTCACTCTGAATCTTTATGCATAGATCTAAATATGAAACAGATGAGGCGGTCTCACTGGTCACCTTTACTTCTAGTTCGGGTTGGGTGAAACATGGGAATTAAGGACTTGGCTATTTGATGGTTATTGAACGATACCAAATCATCGATATACCTGAAGCTTTAAAAGTTAAGCTTCTTAGCCAAATTACCTTGTTTTGACTTTGCCAATCCAAGCAGAAATATTGTTTCATATGCATAGAGAAACAGATCAGCAAGAAGGGGAGCACAATTGGTGCCTAAATGTCTTCCCCCTAAACAATTTACATGGGTGTTATCAATGAGGCAGTGCAGAAAATAAGGGATTGATGACTTACAGACTAATCACCTGACAGAGATGAGACGTTGGCGTTACATGTACTTAGGACACTACTGATTGAATTAGGTTTATTGTATCAAAATATCTTACATTTGAATATTGTATCTTCTTGTTTCAGTGTAACTCTGCTGTTCATGGGCTTGTTCCAGGTCTTCTGCAGTATGTTGTTGAGAACGCGGTAAGATAGAGGAGAAGTGATGTCTTATGTATCCTTGTATACAACATAAGCATGTGAAGCATCATTAATTAGAAATATAAATCGTCTGAATAGTAGGAAGAAAATAATATTTCTGTATGATACATATGAATCAATATTTTAAAAGAAATTCTTGGTATTGATTAAAATGTACATTTATAATATGTGATTGTACAAACAATATTATGTTTCAGGATCCGGAGGTCTTGTGTAGTTTTGCAATGTTGTGTCCTGCGAACCTATGGAATCACTTCAAGAAGTCAACAAATGTCAATGTCCAAACGGTAATGATTTGTGTGAATCAGTCTGTCAGTATCATTATGTCATGATGGATTGGAATTGAACGAAAGATACGAGTGGTAATTAGCACCAATTGCACGGCGTTGCTTCAGAGAAACGAAAAATTGAAACCGCCTAGAAATGCGTCTCTCCATTCTATAGACACTCGCCGATGCTGACACAACCGTGATTAGCTAGTTATGTTGACCTGGATCAATGGGCCATTTGTGTTTCTGATATAAACTTGCAACAATAATTGTTTATTGTTTTTACACAATGGTCCTTAATTCAATGTGTTATTAAACCAAACTTATTTACGTTTAATAAACATACACAAAATGGTTCCGTTTTCTTCCAGGGTGATGATGCTTGTACAAACTGCATTGAAGTCGTTGATAGTTTCATTGCAAGTTTGAACACAGATGAAGTGAAGGTAAAACGCTCATATTGAATGAGCGTGAATAGGTTTTTTTACCTCCTTACTGTCGATTAATTGCATTTAAATCGAATTAGCTTGACATGTTGTTGGTCTGATAAACTTTGTGTAGACCATCGCAAACAGGTACCGAGACAATATGTCCAATTATCGCACAGGGCACATGTCAACGTGTATAATTCAAATAAGCACTCATTACTAATTTTGTTGTTGGATTAGGCCCTTAAAAATGAAATATGTGTCTAATGTATTGTGCAGGAGCAAGTGGAGACGTATTTCGACCATGTAATTTGCAGTCCACTTTCTGCTTATTTTCTGGAGGAAGTCGTAAGTGTTTACCTATTTGTTCTTATGTTCCACTTTTCTTTCTATTGAAATACGTATTTCAGTCAAACACATTGGCTATCATGTAAATGCTGTTGCTTCTTCTTAAACATACAGTGGCTACATGATACCTGGGTCCACTTGCACAAAGCGATCTTAGCGCTACAATTATTGTAAATCCTTAAGATCGCGATCTTAGGCTTCGGCTACAATCGTCATCCACTTGCTAAAAGCAATTGTAGGCTAAGATCATTGTAAGCCACAAACCGAAACTTACAATTGGACGGACCAATCCTAAATAACTTAGATCGTTGTAGTCCCTGAATAAACTTGACAAAATGGCGTGCAAGGCTTGGTCTGTTTTACATAAATAATCTGCTTTACGTTCAAACATTGCCTCTTTTTTTTGTTAAACTTATAATTCGAATCGACACTTTAACATGAAGAACGCACCACAGATTTAACGTCAGAAATATAGTTAATTACCATAGTTAAACACGTAACTATCGAGTCGATAGCTAAAAGGAATATTCCCATCCGACTCAATATTGAAAGAACTGTGAAACAACATACCTTCGCGCTAAACAAGGGAAGGATAAAAGCCTAAGTCGTTCCTCAAGTGATTTGTAACGTCCGTGACCTTTTCGATAAATCAAGGGCAGCTAATCTTAGTTTATACTCTAGATGGGAGTGGTTTCCCTTTGTATAAGCCCGTAGAGTACAATCTACTTTGAATAAAAACATGTGTATGTATTTCTCTCGTTGAAATAGAAAACAATTCCTAAATTACGACAGTTTTAATGCCGACAAGAATATATGCCTTCATTCTAGTAATCGTTTCCTTCAAATAATTGGGACCTTTCTTGAAACTGCAAAGTGCGATGGAGGGAGGTACGTGTTGCGTGTCGTTACCGGTTCCACGTATTGTATGCGCAGCAAACTAGGCGCGTTTGCAGACAACTGTAGACAGGAGTCGCGTTTAAAATATTCGTACCTCCACCGTTGAAGATTTTAATCTTAGCTAAGATCGCGATCTTAACTCCAAGCCGTCTTACAATCGCCCTAATCGGTTTGTGCAGGTGGAATAGGACAATTGTATGGTGATTGTAATGTTGATTGTAGCCGCCTAAGATCAATTGTTCTGTGCAAGTGGGCCCTGGACACACATATTGTTTCGGCCATACACATTGATTTATATGAGATCTTTTGTCTTCTTAGAAATAACTTGCTCTGAAACCAAATGATGCAAGACTTACATAAAACGTATAACTGACACTGACGCGTACACATATGCATGTGTAGCGAATGTCAATTGATTTGATAATGCACAAGTAGTTGTTGAAGTTGTTTTAAAATAATATTCAACTGCTGAATTCTTGACTTTGTTTTAGTGTACTGCTGACCTCCGTGCTCTGATACCCGGGGTTCTGGATTACATTGTTGAAAACGCGGTAAGAAAAACGTTAAGAGTTTATAGATTCCATTCATATAAGAATTGGATATCGCACGTATCCTGACTTTATCACTGGCTTAAATAAACAAATTGTCCCCTACTAATTTGAGGTACAACTACCTGTTACTTAAAACATTTCCATCAGTAGATATGATTCGTAATACAAAAAGCTTAAAATTAAAGAAATCATTTGTATGTTTTGAAAGGTGGAGTGTGTGTGTGTGTGTGTGTGTGTGTGTGTGTGTGTGTGTGTGAGAGAGAGAGTGTGTGTGTGTGTGTGCGTGCGCGCGCGTGTGCGTGTGTGTGTGTGCGTGTGTGTGTGCGTGTGTGTGTGTCATTTCGGTCTATTGTTTAGTTAGACAGATTAGTAAATTATTTTAATCTTATTTAATCTGAAGTATTTTTTAATGTTGTTATCTGGATGCCAATCGTCATGATCAGTCCACCGTTTTTTCATGCTTTAGGATCCCGAGGGCCTTTGCACTCTCGCCACATTATGCCCAGAGAATGTTAAAGGAAAGCCATCTACTGTACAGGTGACAGACTTCCTTCAAAAGATAGCATTGTAAGAACAAGATAGAAAACATTAGAAATATAGAAAAGTGTATTATAATCATATAGACAATTGATCTGAATTAAAGCATTTCTCCCAATAAATGATTTTATGTGATGTTAATGCCAAACAATCATGCTATCCATTATCAATGTCTCAGACTACAGGAATTAGGTTTGTCATCATATGACTAGACATATTCAACTGTGTCTACATATTGAGGAAATGGTTTGATATGATAGTTTGTCCTGCAATTGATGTCATTTATATATTTTTCAGATATTAATGAAATACTTAAGTCTACAAGTTATGAATCACCATTAAGCAATGTATGCATCAATCCCTTTAAACCATATCAAAGCAACAAACACATTTACAAAATGTCTATATCATTAGGAACTATCTTAAATATGATATTTCTTGTGAATGAATTTTATCTCAAGCCTGACCTATGCTATTGGATATTAAATTGTTTGCTAGGCAGTACTTAGACGTTGACGGATGACAAGGCAGACACAATTTTATGGATAACAACTTCATTAATAATGTAAAAAGCGACGTTTCGGTGCAGACCTACCTATGTTATCCCACTCATATATGCAATTGTTATTACTGTTAATCCTCCACCTACTATATATATTCTGTACTATGTCCCTCATTCAGTCTTGCTTGACAACGGTATAAGGATCTATACCAAAACGTCGCTTTTTACAGTATAAAAGAAGATGTTATCCATTAAATTGTGTCTACCTTGTTAATGGATATTAAGTTATAGAAGTTTACAATGAAGTAATACATTTTGGCACTGATGCACATGCATGACTCAACTAAAGACTTATATTTTTTTCAGAATCTTTTCTTGAGGCGGATGTAAGTTGAATCGACCAGATTATCAACGTCTGCTAGAATTAGCATAGTAGTTGTTTGTATATGTGTCTGTTTAAAAAATAAACTAGTTGGAGTAAATGATCGACACGTGTCTTTTTTTCTCTTTAGTGGACATTTTGGATACCACTTGTGTGGTGGAGCATCATTTGAAACATTAGCGAATTGCTAATTATAATTAACCCAGCAGTCACAAGAATGTTGAATCAATGTTGAATCAATGCCGCCCTTTAACGTTGAAATGACATTGATCTTTGATTGGATTTGAAATATTGACGTTGAATGTACATCAGATATCAATGATGAAATAATGTTGAATTTTGGTTGGGTATTGGATGGATATTGGTTGCATTGACACATACATCTAAAAAAGACAATATAAACAGGTGAAATGGACTCCTAAAGTATATTGTGTTGGGGGCATGCCAGTGTCGCCATATCAGAGGCCAGTTTAATTTGGGTGGAATGCTGCATTTTGAGAGAACCCAGTGTCACTATTGATCTGTCATATACCAGCATCACCTCCTTTGATTGGAAAGAGAATGTCATACAGTGTGCATGTTTGTTTCATTTGAGATCACTCGGTCGTTCTATGGTTGAATTATCTGAGGTTACAATGCCTGAATGTTCAGTTGAAATGCGAGATGTCCTGGCAGTTTCGGTAAAGTAAATTACAGTATGTCAGTAATAATTTCTATGGCTCACAGAAGTATTTAAAATATCTTTATTAGCATTGTTAAACCAAATGTTTATCTATATTTATAACATGCAATACGTCTTTAAATCATCATTATGTGGTACAAAACATACAATCTAGAGTCTAGATATATTGATTCCAACGACAAAAAATATATATATATATTTAATAAAGTATCGCTGAATTCATGATTTTCTGAGATGTCATCGTTTTTAGATTACTTTTCAATGTTGAAACAATATCAGATTCAACATGTTTACAACTATCGAAAGGCAAATGTTGAAACAATGTCGATGCAATGTTTTTCAACGTAGCAGCCTCAGATGAACCAAATTTCAACACTCAAACAATGTCATGTGCCTGCTGGGTAATGCACTACGGAAAAGCAATGGTGTGTCATTAAATACGAGGGAAGTGATTTGGAATGTTATATTTATCACCCCGTATATTTAGTGACATACGTTAATGCAGCGTATCCTTCTCAATCTGTTCTACCCACGACAAACACATGCCAGATATTCACCTGAAGAAACACGGAAACATTTAGTCCAATTCGCAATTGGGAATTGCATCTGACATCAGTTTTGATGAGATGAAACAGATGAGGATGTCTCATTACCTGCACATTACAGACAATACAAGCATTTTATCCCATTTTAATATTTTGGGTGCCAGTCCTCGTTACCAGTCTATGTGCACTCTATACACGTTATGTCCAGAGAATGTTAAAGGGAAGCCATCCGATGTATTGTTGACTGGATTTAAACAAAAGATATGGACACATGTTAAGGCTAAAAACGAATTTCCTTTGATCTTTCTAAGGCATCTATACTATATTCGTATATTCTACCGATATTCCTGTAAACGCTTTCAGTATTCTGGCTATACATATTCAACCATGACTGAACATAGAGGGAATTCTGTTTTCAGCTGTTAATGAAATACCACGGGTTCTGAATCACCGTTAAACACCGCCATAAAGATAATCATTTATGTATGAAACGTTGAAATCTTTGAAACTATCATAATCCAGTGCAGTATTGACAGAGAGATAATATCTCTTTAATATCCTAATATCCAAGCCCGACATATTCAACTGGAGGCGTATCCTTTTCAGCGTCTTGCCGATGTAACGTGAATGAATCGGACTTTGATTATCAACGTTTCCAAAAATAGCATTGCATTCGTCTATATATTTATCCGTTTTGTCAAAAAAGTTGAGTCCATGATAACGGCTCCAGTACGATGGCCCATACCCGCCAGACAAAATATAGAGGCATACAGTGAAAAATGATCTCACCAGTGGAAGTATCTGGCGGTCGCCAGAAAAGTATTTGGCGGCCGCTAGATAAAATATAGAGGCATACAGTGAAAAATTATCTCACCAGTGGCGGCCACCGTACCTCCAGTGACCCAAGATGTAAACTAATGAGGCATCCCCTTCCTGCAAAGACACATATGTAAACAACACAAATCATATATTCTTGCATAAATTCATATGATGTATAACGAGTTGTCCTAAATGTTAATGTTAAATCATGTTTTATATGTATATAACACAAATCACATATTTTTGCATACATTCATATGATGTATAACGAGTTGTCCTAAATGTTCATGTTAAATCAGGTTTTTCATCAACGAATCATTAAACCAAACTACGTAAGTGTTAGGACAGGGTTCGCTTGAAGATTATGACTGCGACACTTGAGCAGAACATACCCTTTATAAGATTACGGTTAAATATTGTCAGAGACACAAAGAGCAGATATAACAAAAGAAATAAATCAAATTCAATGTAAACAGTCTATCAAGCATCTCCATCCATTAGTAATTCGTATGCGTAAACGTTTTCGATATGCATTTTTTCTGTATTAATCTCCTTTGAAAAGCAGAGAATGTATCTGAGAATCACAATTTAAAGCTATACACAACAGTAATTGTCCAGTCTTCATCTTACGTAAGAATGTTATATAACTGAATCAGAAGCATCGCTCTGCTATGACTTGTCAAGAGTATTGCAAAGGTTAGCCCCTTTCTTATGACATTTAATATTTAAAACAAAGTAAAAAAGGTATGAAAGCAACAAATTCAAAAGTATTAATCAGAAAGGCTTTCATCGACGACACCAGGTGTGTGCGATTGGTTGAACAAGCCCTGACACACTGGAACAACCCGTCATGGGTGACGATCATTATTAAAATCATAGTATAAATAATAAAGATCATGGCATACACTCTTCCATGTCACGACATTGTTTCTCTCTCAAGAAGCTTGAGTCACGTTGCGAGTCATATAGTTAAATTACCGTAAATGGTGTTTCTTTAAGTCTCAAATCTAGCACGAGTCAGCAAAGGCATTTCATGCAGGTATCAAGAAAGTAGGTGTGTGTGTTCCACATGCAATGATATGAAGAAAACGTGTTCGGTTTCATTGGAATAATAGTTTGTTACACAGTTGACCCAACCAACACTATTAAAGATGGACTGTCAGAAATGAAGAGACATAAAAATCACATACAATGTCTTTTTCAGAAACGACCGATCATGTACTCTCGAAATAATGCCACTGAAGGCAAATACACTTAATGCCTCACAGTCACTGATTGTCAAACAAAAAGAAAATAGGATCGATGCTAACGTCCCCATTGTCCAACAACATTGCAGGGCCGTACCGAAGTACGTTCAAATATTATATTTGTTGTAACCCTGTTGGCATTTGGCATTAAGAGGATAAACCAAGGATTTTTCCGCTTAGTCAGTATACTGTGTTTGAGTAGGGAGACATTTTAAACTGCAGCATGACATCTCAGTGGGCTAGCACTGTAAAACTGGCTTACGGCCATACTAGCACAAGTCCATACCAATTACAGGAAATTGTCCATCACTAATATGACGATGATATACATAGTTTGGAATCCGCCGTGAAGATACGGGTTAGAATAGATCTTCAGCAACCCATGCTTGTCGTAAGAGGAGACGATGCTTGTCGTAAGAGGCGACTAACGGGATCAGGAGATCAGGCTCACTGATTTGGCTGATGCATGTCATCGTATCCCACATTAAGTTGATCGATGCTCATGATACAAATCTCTAGATTGTCTGATCCAGACTCGATTATTTACAGACCGGCGGTTAAACAACAAACAACAACAACAACAACAACTCACACTCTCAGCCACCGTCACTTGCACACCCACACTTGAAATCTAGATCACCTACATGTTTTTGTTGCTCTATTCTATTAAAGTGTATATGACAGTGAAGTTTGCCTTAGTGGAAAGACATTTCCTGTTGCATTGGTCACCCAACAGTGATTACGTACACTGTAGGTAAAGATGTTGGCATGAACGCAAAGTATTCAGGCAGTTTAAGATAAAAAACATCGATGGAGACATATGAATTCACACTAATAACAGAAGTGACATGTCTTGCAGTCGAACAAGCGTTGAATCTCACGTTAGTGTACTGATAAAAGTGTTATTGAGAAGTGCAGGGGTTTTTCATCATTTCAGAAGTTTGTCCTTATGATTCGTGATTGATGATTTTAGTACACACCAGCTTAAGTGTTTTTCGCGATGACTTGTTTGTTTTTTGTTTAACTCCGCACTGAGCAATATTCCAGCTGTATGATGACAGTGTGTAAATAATGGCGTCTGGACCAGACAATCCAGTGATTGACATCATGAGCATCGATCCACAAGGAGTGCCAGTTTGATGTGGGAGGAAAGCCCAAAGTGATGCATGTGTCACACGTTGACCACTTTGGTTAAACGTCATTTCAAGAACAATGAAGGCGTTCTATAATGAAATAAATTAAATGATAACAAACTTCATGTAATAAATTCATATTTAAGTCTTTCACGATAAATTTATGATATTGAAACAACAAGGAATAGAATTAACAGTTTCCAGATAGTATGAGTGTCAGTGCTGTCGAACCTTATATGTTGGCCCAGCATAAGAAGCATTTAGAACGACATGAGGTGATGCTCAGTTTGATCTCGAAACGTTACATTACTGTAAGTCAATAACAGTTTGGTAAATGAAATCATCTCTGCCCATGTCCGTATATACAATCCTCCCTATACACACAATAATAAAGACGACTAGGACATAGTTCACGTGAAGGGTTGGATATTTGCGACATATTTTAAACAGAGGAGTGTTTGTCCGTCATGCGCCATGCGTTATTTCGTTAGTTAGCCATTATGTTTAAAATGGAATGAATGGTGGTGCATGGGAAGTTGGTAGTAGGGCGAATCGACATCAGTTTCCTTTTTTTGTGCGAGTTGTTGTATTTGTTTCCATCTTGGGCTGACTACAATGAAAGCTGTAACTGCTTGTTGGAAATCTGGACAAAATGTAATAAAACATGGTACTCAACATGGTTGTAGGACTCAACATATATGTGTTCCTTTTTTTAATAGTAATAATATATGTTTTCATCCCTTTGACCATGCTCCCAAATTCTCTCAAATTGCATTTCCGACGAATACAAACATAATTTCTTCAGAATCCACTGGACCAATGAAGTAGAAACTTCCAACAAATGATGCCACCTGAATCTAAAGGAAAGGTTGAAATCCGATTTCAATATGGCCACTATCCAAATCATATTGGAAAACCTATTTCTGGCTATTACTCAAATGAACATTGGTATGTATGTAGTTAGTAATGGGGTTCAACATGTGTGTTCCGTTTTGCGATGTATTAGGTTCTGACCATTTTTTTATCTTTCAACTCTGACAATGCTGAAATCTGAAATTTATGTCCATTATTTTGGCCATTTCTGGACAAAATGTAATGACATTTTTATATGTGTACATCTAGTTGGTAATGGGGCTTAATGTTCTGTTATCTCACAGGCATATTCAATCGTGAACTTCTTCAGACAAGAAAAGCTGAACTTTGTAATTTTCTCCTTATGATTACGTCATAGTTTGCAATCGTCAGAGTAAAAACACAGTACTTTCAGATTAGGTAAGGATGAAATACAATACATTTTAAAGTAGAAAATCTCTCCAACTGCTTCAGTGAAATCAAAGTAAGGATTCATTGCTAAAGAGTTCAATTTCAGAGATATTAATGACCTAATTTCATTCAACGATGCCGAGATAAACAAGTATGAGAATGGTGACAACAAGCTTTAAGACAAGAGGATCGTCAGTTTCCCCGCCATGTTGATCAATATTCTATCATCTCCAGCATATGGCGTCTACATGTTTCGCTTTCTTAGGTACATAAGAGCAAAAGAAAGCTTTTCAATCATCTCTTCACTATCAGTGACCTGGTTAAGGCATGCCAGAAAATGTATGGTAGTCATTCAAAGTTGATTGTCAACATTATACGCTGCGCTAAACCATAGTATTACCTTTACAATGAGTTTTCACACCTCCTGGCACTTACTTTAATGGGGACGGGTGGTCAGGCTTGCTGTCATGGTTGACAGCCTGGCGTTGTACCCCGACGACGTGGATAACTGCTCATAATATCAATCACTGGAGTGTCTGGTCTATACCCGATTGCATACATGTAATATTCATAATTATTTTACCTTTTACACCTTATGTTTTCGGTAGACATGTGACACTGATTATTCTCTGCCATAGATGTTTTGAATTCTGTTAAAGTCTCTCATTATCGCAGCTTCCAAATCATAATTGAACACATAACACATTACCTAACTCTTAAAATACGACCGCCGACATTATGTCCGTGGTAATAAATAGTATTGTTATTCATCACAACAAGAAACTGATTCATTCAAAATAAATTATGAAGCATATTATGTAAAGGTGTGCCAATATCGATAAACACATGATAGCTATTGCGAAACATATGTTGAAATTGAATATACAAATTCCAAATGTTGTGAAGAATATTGGAATAGACATGTTGACTATATCAATTTCACATGTATGACACTTTTAACAAGGCAATTGGCTTTATGAGCACCAATTAAAAAGGGTAATGATCTCTTCAGAATTGCCAAACGCACCCATTAAAAGACATATGGGAAAATTAATTAGCGTCGAGTTGCACATGCTGTCACCCTAGCTTGAGTATATAAACCTCCATGACGGTAACTTCTGACAGTCTGACCTGACATCAACGTCGTGTTTACGTCTATCCCCGAAAATGAATACTTCGATTCTCATTATTGCCCTATGTGTCTCCGTTGGGTCAGGTGAGTTGGTTGCGTTAGGAGTTGATTATATGTCAACCTTTGTATATTTGTAGACGTGATATTTTACCAACTCATACACATTTGACTTTTAAACTCAATATTTGTTTCAGCTATATCGCTGCCTAATAACTGGAATATAAGACAACTAGGAACATCATCAACGGAGGTATACTCTCTACTCACCTGACAACTATATATACGAAACTTATAAACGTGTGTGTGTGTTGTAATCGTTTTATCTATTTTCAAAGTCAGTGTTCAGTACAAAATGAACTGCTTATAAGTGTAAAAAAACGTTTCACATAGTTTTCTTCTGCATCATTTCAAAGGATGACGATGCGTGTACGAACTGTAAGGAAACACTCACCGCGGTTATTGCCAGATTGGATACAGATGAAGGCGTGGTAAGTCATGCTACTTGAATAAATTAGAAATGGATTGAGCAGTGCCTACTTCCTGCTTGTCAAAGAAATGAACTGTTCTATTTATTGGCATTTAATATAACGACTTGATTTCCTTTGTTAATCTGACGATTGTTGATTCCAATTACTCACGTCGATCCATTGTTCGCCACGTGGCTTGAAGGACTTGCAGTGAAATAATGTCGGAAAGGCACATAAACTGGCGAGACAAATGAAAAGAACTTCTTCCCTTTTCCAATTTCACAATTGCCTACGTTGATAACGGGGTTTGATGAGAAGGGAATAGAGTAATAATTGTGCAGCCGTTGAATCCTTCCATGATAAAGCATGAACTCGAATTTAGTGAAAACTATGAAAACGAGTTCAGTTATATTCATTAACGAGAAAACGTCTAAAAAGGTGGAAGGCTAGAGGTTAACGCGATCGCCGTCCGAATCCCTACTTGGGTACAATGTGTGAAGCCCATTTCTGATGTGTCCCGCCTTGATATCGCTGGAATATTGCTAAAAACGGTGTAAAACACAACTCACACACTTAAATGTTCATCAATTGGCATTATTGTGTGAAATTAATAACTTGCAAAGCCTCTGTAAAAGCTTTAGGGCAATTACAGAAACTGTGTTTTTTTGTATTTCAGGTGATGGTAGAACAATTGCTAAAGGATGAAATATGTTCTCATCTATCCTCATACTTTCTCACAGAAACTGTAAGTAAATTTTGTGATGACGGTAGAATGGAAATTGTTGAACCATGAAGTAGTAGACTTATGCCAAGAAAAACTCTTTCCATATGCATAAGAAATCTCCATAAAAAGTAGTCGAATATATCATGAACATGTGTTTATGAATCACAATCATTTAGAGATGATACCAGGTGGTCGCGAAAAGGTGAGCGGATCCTGGCCCACCGGTGGAACCCGTTACAAATACATGCAAAGGCAAGTCATTTGTTCACCTAAAAAACATGTGAACATATTGTGCAAGTCCTGGTGGCCTAGTCTTCTAAGGCAGAGTTGTCTGCAGAGTTGCGTTCCTTGGGCTGGCCAGAAACCTATGATTAATGGTTCGAATCACGGTTCTCCCCAATTATATATCTAGATTTGTCAGGACCATACCCGTGCTTGTGGGTTTCACCGAAGTGGTAAACGTCTGAGACCTGCATCATTTCGGGCTTTCCTCCCACATTAAGCTGACACGCTTGATATAAATGAAATAATGTTAAAAGCGACGTTACACCGAACTCACTCACTCACTCACTCGATCACTGATTCATATGCATAAAGAAACAGATCAGGAAGAATTGGTGCCTATGGGAATGCCTACTTTTTTCCTAAAATATTTCCCCAACATTGTTTAGATGTTATTAAACGATGAATTGGAGGCTAATCACCTGACAGAGGTAGGATTTTGGCTTTACATATACTTAGGACAATATCAATCGAATAATGTATAACCATTATGTCATGAGTCTGACCATTGTATCTTCTTGTTTCAGTGTAACTCTGCTGTTCATGGGCTTGTTCCAGGTCTTCTGGAGTATGTTGTGGAGAACGCGGTAAGACAGAGGAGACATGATAGCCTATTTATCATTGTATGTAACACATGAAAGTGATTAATTATAAACTACAAACAGAAATCGTCTGAAGAGTAGGAAGAATATAAATATTAATATAAGATAAGATAAAGAAACTAAAAATGTAAATTCAAAATATTTGATTCTATATGTTTCAGGATCCCGAGGTCTTGTGCAGTTTGGCAATGTTGTGTCCTGAGAAGCAAAAGAATCACTTCAAGATGATTACAAATGTCGATGTAAAAACGGTAATGTTTTGTGTGAATGTGTTCACACCAATTAGCACCAATGACAAGCCGATGCCGTGAAACGTAGATGAGGGTTTAAGAGATACTCACAACACAACTCACGACTAAAAACAGTGATTGTTCATTCTGTATACGCAATGGTCCACGAGTCATTGTGTGATTTATTTCAACATATTTACGATAAATAAACATACACAAGGAGGTTCTGTTTTCTTCCAGGGTGATGATGGTTGTACAAACTGCATTGAAGTCGTTGATAGTTTCATTGAGAGTTTGAACACAGATGAAGTGAAGGTAAAACGCTCATATTGAGTTAGCGTGAATAAGTTTTTGTACCTCCTTACTGTCGATAAATTGCATTTTAATCAAATTAGCTTAACATGTTGTTGGTCTGATAAACTTTGTGTAGACCATCGCAAATAGTTACCGAGACAACATGTCGAATTATCGCACAGGGCACATGTCAACGTTTATAATTCAAATAAGCACTCATTACTAATTTTGTTGTTGGATTAGGCCCTAAATGACAAGTGTGTCTAATGTTTTGTACAGGAGCAAGTGGAGACGTATTTCGACCATGTAATTTGCAGTCCACTTTCTGCTTATTTTCTGGAGGAAGTCGTAAGTGTTTACTTATTTGTTCTTATGTTCCACCTTCATTTCTATTGAAATATGTATATCAGTCAAACACATTGGCTATCATGTTAATGTTGTTGCTTCTTCTTAAGCATACAGTGGCTACATGATACCTGGACACAATTATTGTTTCAGCCATACATATTGATTTGCATGAGTTCTTTTGTCTTCTTAGAAAAAACTTGCTCTGAAACCAAATGATTCAAGACTTACACAAAACGTATAACTGACACTGACGCGTACACATATGCATGTTTAGCGAATGTCAATTGATTTGATAATGCACAATGTAGTTGTTGAAGTTGTTTTAAAAAAAATATTCAACTGCTGACTTCTTGACTTTGTTTTAGTGTACAGCTGAGGTCTGTGCTCTGATACCCGGGGTTCTGGATTACATTGTTGAAAACGCGGTAAGAAAACCGTTAACAGTTTTTAGATTCCATTCATATAAGAATTGGATATCGCACGTATCATGATTTTATCACTGGCTTAAATGAACAAATTGTCCACTTCTAATTCGAGGTACAACTACCTGTTACTTAAAACATTCTCATCAGTGGATATGATTCCAAATACAAAAAGCTTAAAATTATAGAAATCATTTGTATGTTTTGAAAGGTGGAGTGTGTGTGTGTGTGTGTGTGTGTGTGTGTGTGTGTGTGTGTGTGTGTGTGTGTGTGTGTGTGTGTGTGTGTGTGTGTGTGTGTGTGTGCGCGCGTGTGTGTGTGTGTGTGTGTGACATTTCGGTCTATTGTTTAGTTAGACAGATTAGTAAATTATTTTAATCTTATTTAATCTGAAGTATTTTTTAATGTTGTTAT
This sequence comes from Haliotis cracherodii, assembly GCF_022045235.1. NCBI lineage: Eukaryota > Metazoa > Mollusca > Gastropoda > Lepetellida > Haliotidae > Haliotis > Haliotis cracherodii. Next base: position 68,687,754 of record NW_027266275.1, read on the forward strand.
CTGCATGCCAATCATCATGATCAGTCCACCGTTTTTCCATGCTTTAGGATCCCAAGGGCCTTTGCACTCTCGCCACATTATGCCCAGAGAATGTTAAAGGAAAGCCATCTACTGTACAGGTGACAGACTTCCTTCAAAAGATAGCATTGTAAGAACAAGATAAAAAAAACATTAGAAATATAGAAAAGTGTATTATAATCATATAGACAATTGATCTGAATTAAAGCATTTCTCCCAATAAATAATTCTATGTGATGTTAATGCCAAACAATCATGCTATCCATTATCAATGTCTCAGACTACAGGAATTAGGTTTGTCATCATATGACTAGACATATTCAACTGTGACTACATATTGAGGAAATGGTTTGATATGATAGTTTGTCCTGCAATTGATGTCATTTATATATTTTTCAGATATTAATGAAATACTTAAGTCTACAAGTTATGAATCACCATTAAGCAATGTATGCATCAATCCCTTTAAACCATATCAAAGCAACAAACACATTTACAAAATGTCTATATCATCAGGAACTATCTTAAATATGATATTTCTTGTGAATGAATTTTATCTCAAGCCTGACCTATGCTATTGGATATTAAATTGTTTGCTAGGCAGTACTTAGAAGTTGACGGATGACAAGGTAGACACAATTTTATGGATAACAACTTCATTAATACTGTAAAAAGCGACGTTTCGGTACAGACCTACCTATGTTATCCCACTCATATATGCAATTGTTATTACTGTTAATCCTCCACCTACTATATATATTCTGTACTATGTCCCTCATTCAGTCTTGCTTGACAACGGTATAAGGATCTATACCAAAACGTCGCTTTTTACAGTGTTAAAGAAGATGTTATCCATTAAATTGTGTCTACCTTGTTAATGGATATCAAGTTATAGATGTTTACAATGAAGTAATACATTTTGGCACTGATGCACATGCATGACTCAACTAAAGACTTATATTTTTTTCAGAATCTTTTCTTGAGGCGGATGTAACTTGAATCGACCAGATTATCAACGTCTACTAGAATTAGCATAGTAGTTGTTTGTATATGTGTCTGTTTAAAAAATAAACTAGTTGGAGTAAATGATCGACACGTGTCTTTTTGTCTCTTTAGTGGACATTTTGGATACCACTTGTGTGGTGGAGCATCATTTGAAACATTAGCGAATTGCTAATTATAATTAACCCAGCAGTCAGATTAATGTTGAATCAATGCCGCCCTTCAACGTTGAAATGACATTGATCTTTGATTGGATTTGAAATATTAACGTTGAATGGACATCAGATATCAATGATGAAATAATGTTGAATTTTGGTTGGGTATTGGATGGATACTGGTTTCATTGACACATACATCTAAAAAAGACAATATAAAGGGGTCAAATGGACTCCTAAAGTCTCATCCCATAGGAGTTGCACCTTCCTGGATACTAGAGTCTCCTGGCTGAGGTCCAGGACTCATATTGTGTTTGGGGCATGCCATTGTCGCCATATCAGAGGCCGTTTTTCTACTTTGTTAATTTGGGTGGAATGCTGCATATTGATCTGTCATATACCAGCATCACCTCCTTTGTTTGGAAAGAGAATAGCGCGTTCATACAGTGTGCACGTTTGTTTCATTCGACATCACTCGGTCATTCTATGGTTGAATTATCTGATGTTACAATGTCCAAATACACGCCGGAATGTTCAGTTGAAATGCGAGATGTCCTGGCAGTTACGGTAAAGTAAATTACAGTATGTCAGTAATAATTTCTATGGCTCACAAAAGTATTTAAAATATCTTTATTAGCATTGTTAAACTAAATGTTTATCTATATTCATAATATGTAATACGTCTTTAAATCATCATTATGTGGTATCTAGAGTCTAGATATATTGATTCCAACGACAAATTTGTTTTAATAAAGTATCGCTGAATTCATGATTTTCTGAGGTGTCATCGTTTTTAGATTACTCTTTAATGTTGAAACAATATCAGATTCAACATGTTTTCAACTATCGAAAGGCCAATGTTGAAACAATGTCGATACAATGTTTTTCAACGTAGCAGCCTCAGATGAACCAAATTTCAACACTGAAACAATGACATGTGCCTGTTGGGTAATGCACTACGGAAAAGCAATGGTGTGTCACTAGATACGAGGGAAGTGATTTGGAATGTTATATTTATCACCCCGTAGTTTCAGTGACATACGTTAATGCAGCGTAGCCTTCTGAATCTGTTCTACCCGCGACAAACTCATGCCAGATATTCACCTGAAGAAACACGGGAACATTTGGCCCAGTTCGCAATTGGGAATTGCATCTAACATCAGTTTTGATGAGATGAAACAGATGAGGATGTCTCATTCCCTGCACATTATAGACAATACAAGCATTTTATCCCATTTTAATATTTTGGGGTGCCAGTCCTCGTTACCAGTCTATGTGCACTCAATACACGTTATGTCCAGAGAATGTCAAAGGGAAGCCATCCGATGTATTGTTGACTGGATTTTAACAAAAGATATGGACACATGTTAAGGCTAAAAACGAATTTCCCTTGATCTTTCTAAGGCATCTATACTATATTCGTATATTCTACTGATATTCCCGTAAATGCTTTCAGTATTCTGGCTATACATATTCAACCATGACTGAACATAGAGGGAATTCTATTTTCAGCTGTTAATGAAATACCACGGGTTCTGAATCACCGTTAAACACCGCCACAACGATAATCATTCATGTATGAAACGTTGAAATCGTTGAAACTATTATAATCCAGTGCAATATTGACAGAAAGATAATATCTCTTTAATATCCTAATATCCAAGCCTGACATATTCAACTGGAGGCGTATCCTTTTCAGCGTCTTGCGGATGTAACGTGAATGAATTAAACTTTGATTATCAACGTTTCCAAAAATAGCATTGCATTCGTCTATATATTTATCCGTTTGTGAAAAAAAGTTGAGTCCATGATAACGGCTTCAGTACGGTGGCCCATACCCGCCACTGGTGAGATCATTTTTCACTGTATGCCTCTACATTTTATCTGGCAGCCGCCAGATACTTCCACTGGTGAGATCATTTCCCCCTGTATACCTCTATATTTTATCTCACCAGTGGAAGTATAAAATATAGAGGCATACAGTGAAAAATGATCTCACCAGTGGCGGGTATGGGCCACCGTACCTCCAGTGACCCCAGATGTAACCTAATGAGGCATGCCCTTCCTGCAAAGACGCATATGTAAACAACACAAATCACATATTCTTTCATAAATTCATATGATGTATAACGAGTTGTCCTAAATGTTAATGTTAAATCATGTTTTATATGTATATAACAAATCACATATTTTTGCATACATTCATATACGGTTAAATATTGTCAGAGACACAAAGAGCAGATATAACAAAAGAAATAAATAGTCTATCAAGCATCTCTATCCATTGGTAATTCGTATGCGTAAACGTTTTCGATATACATTTTTTCTGTATTGATCTCCTTTGAAAAGCAGAGTATGTATCTGAGAATCACAATACAAAGTTATACACAACAGTAATTGTCCAATCTTCATCTTACGTAAGAATGTTATATAACTGAATCAGAAGCATCGCTCTGCTATGACTTGTCAAGAGTGTTGTAAAGGTTAATCCCTTTCTTATGACATTTACTATTTAAAACAAAGTAAAAAAGGTATGAAAGCAACAAATTCAAAAGTATTAATCAGAAAGGCTTTCAGCGACGACACCAGGTGTGTGCGATTGGTTGAACAAGCCCTGACACACTGGAACAACCCGTCATGGGTGACGATCATTATTAAAATCATAGTACAGTTAATAAAGATCATGGCATACACTCTTCCATGTCATGACATTGTTTCTCTCTCAAGAAACTTGAGTCACGTTGCGAGTCATATAGTTAAATTACCGTAAATGGTGTTTCTTTAAGTCTCAAATCTAGCACGAGTCAGCAAAGGCATTTCATGCAGGTATCAAGAAAGTAGGTGTGTGTGTTCCACATGCAATGATATGAAGAAAACGTGTTCGGTTTCATTGGAATAATAGTTTGTTACACAGTTGATCCAACCAACACTATTAAAGATGGACTGTCAGAAAAGAAGAGACATAAAAATCACATACAATGTCTTTTTCAGAAACGACCGATCATGTACTCTCGAAATAATGCCACTGAAGGCAAATACACTTAATGCCTCACAGTCACTGATTGTCAAACAAAAAGAAAATAGGATCGATGCTAACGTCCCCATTGTCCAACAACATTGCAGGGCCGTACCGAAGTACGTTCAAATATTATATTTGTTGTAACCCTGTTGGCATTTGGCATTAAGAGGATAAACCAAGGATTTTTCCGCTTAGTCAGTATACTGTGTTTGAGTAGGGAGACATTTTAAACTGCAGCATGACATCTCAGTGGGCTAGCACTGTAAAACTGGCTTACGGCCATACTAGCACAAGTCCATACCAACTACAGGAAATTGTCCATCACTAATATGACGATGATATACATAGTTTGGAATCCGCCGTGAAGATACGGGTTAGAATAGATCTTCAGCAACCCATGCTTGTCGTAAGAGGAGACTATGCTTGTCGTAAGAGGCGACTAACGGGATTGGGAGGTCAGGCTCACTGACTTGGCTGATGCTTGATATCGTATCCCACATTAAGTGGATCGATGCTCATGATACAAATCACTAGATTGTCTGGTCCAGACTCGATTATTTACAGACCGGCGTTAAACAACAAACAAACAACAAACAACAACAACAACAACAACCACAACTCACACTCTCAGCCAGCCTCACTTGCACACCCATACTTGAAATCTAGATCACATACATGTTTTGGTTGCTCTATTCTATTCAAGTGTATATGACAGTTACGTTTGCCTTAGTGGAAAGACATTTTCTGTTGCATGGGTCACCCAACAGTGATTACGTACACTGTAGGAAAGGATGTTGGCACGAACGGAAAGTATTCAGGCAGTTTAAGATAAACACATCGAGGGAGAAATATGAATTCACACTAATAACAGATGTGACATGTCATGCACTCGAACAAGCGTGTTTTTCGCGATGACTTGTTTGTTTGTTGTTTAACTCCGCATTCAGCATTATTCCAGCTGTATGATGGCAGTCTGTAAACAATCGCGTCTGGACCAGACAATCCAGTGATTGACATCATGAGCATCGATCCACAAGGAGTGTCAGTTTGATGTGGGAGGAAAGCCCAAAGTGATGCATGTGTCACACGTTGACCACTTTGGTTAAACGTCATTTCAAGAACAATGAAGGCTTTCTGTAGTGAATTGAATTAATTTATAACAAACATCATGTAATAAATTCATATTTCAGGCCTTCATGATAAACTTATGATATTGAAACAACAAGAAATAGAATCAACAGTTTCCAGATAGTATCAGTGTCAGCGCTGTCGAACCTTATATGTTGGCCCAGCAAAAGATCTAGAAGAAATTTAGAACGACATGAAGTGATGCTCAGTTTGATCTCGAAACGTTACATTACTGTAAGTCAATAACAAATTGGTAAATGAAATCATCTCTGCCCATGTCCGTATATACAATCCTCTCTATACACACAATAATAAAGACGACTAGGACATAGTTCACGTGAAGGGTTGGATATTTGCGACATATTTTAAACAGAGGAGTGTTTGTCCGTCATGCGCCATGCGTTATTTCGTTAGTTAGCCATTATGTTTAAAATTGAATGAATGGTGGTGCATGGGAAGTCGGTAGTAGGGCGCATCGACATCAATTTCCTTTTATTGTGCGAGTTGTTGTATTTGCTTCCATCTTGGGCTGACTACAGTGAAAGCTGTAACTGCTTGTTGGAAATCTGGACAAAATGTAATAAAACATGGTATTCTAAATGGTTGTAGGACTCAACATATATGTGTTCCTTATTTAATAATGTCATTTTTATATGTGTACATCTAGTTGGTAGTGGGGCTTAATGTTCTGTTATCTCACAGGCATATTCAATCGTGAATGTCTTCAGACTAGAAAAGCTGAACTTTGTCATTTTCTCCTTATGATGACGTCATAGTTTGCAGTCGTCGGAGTAAAAACACAGTACTTTCAGATTAGGTAAGGATGAAATACAATACATTTTTAAGTAGAAAATCTCACACCTCCTGACACTTACTTTAATGGGGACGAGTGGTCAGGTTGGTTGTCTTGGTTGACAGCCTGGCGTCGTACCCCGACGACGTGGCTCACTGCTCATAATATCAATCACTGGAGTGTCTGGTCTATACTCGATTGTATACATGTAATATTCATCATCATTTTACCTTTTACACCTTATGTTTTCGGTAGACATGTGACACTGATTATTCTCTGTCATAGATGTTCTGTTACATTTCTAAAGTCTCTCATTATCGCAGCTTCCAAATCATAATTGAACACATTACACATTACCTTACTCTTAAAATACGACCGCCGACATTATGTCCGTGGCAATGAATAGTATTGTTATTCATCACAACAAGAAACTGATTCATTAAAAAGGTGTGCCAACATCGATAAACACATGATAGCTATTGCGAAGCATATATTGAAATTGAATATATCAATTCCACATGTTGTGAAGCATATTGGAATAGACATTTTGACTATCAATTTCACATGTCTGACACTTTTAACAAGGCAATTGGCTTTATTAGCACCAACTAGAAAGGGTAATGATATCTTCAAAACTGCCAAACGCACCCATTAAAAGACATATGGGAAAATTAATTAGCGTCGGGTTGCACATGCTGTCACCCTAGCTTGAGTATATAAACCTCCATGACGTTTACTTCTGACAGTCTGACCTGACATCAACGTCGTGTTTACGTTTATCCCCGAAAATGAATACTTCCATTCTCATTATTGCCCTATGTGTCTCCGTTGGGTCAGGTAAGTTGGTTGCGTTAGGAGTTAATTATATGTCAACCTTTGTATTTTTGTAGACGTGATATTTTACCAACTCATACACATTTGACTTTTAAACTCAATATTTGTTTCAGCTATATCGCTGCCTAATAACTGGAATATAAGACAACTAGGAACATCATCAACGGAGGTATACTCTCTACTCACCTGACAACTATATATGCGGAACTTATAAACGTGCGTGTGTGTTGTAATCGTTTTATCTATTTTCAAAGTCAGTGTTCAGTACAAAATGAACTGCTAATAAGAGTAAAAAAACGTTTCACATATGATATGATACTAGTAGTTTTCTTCTGCATCATTTCAAAGGATGACGATGCGTGTACGAACTGTAAGGAAACACTCACCGCGGTTATTGCCAGATTGGATACAGATGAAGGCGTGGTAAGTCATGCTACTTGAATAAATTAGAAATGGATTGAGCAGTGCCTACTTCCTGCTTGTCAAAGAAATGAACTGTTCTATTTATTGGCATTTAATATAAGGACTTTCAGTTGTATATTACTGCATTGCCTCTAAATACGGGAGCATGGGTTTCAAAAGTCTTCTATGGAGACGATGTTTGCTTTGTAAATCTGACAATTGTAGATTCCAATCACTCACGTTGATCCCTTGTTCGCCACGTGGCTCGTGGGACTTGCAGTGAAATAATGTCGGAAAGGCACATCAACTGGCAAGACAAATGAAAAGGAACTTCTTCCCTTTTCCAATTTCACAACTGCCTACGTTGATAACGGGTTTTGATGAAAAGGGAATAAAGTAAAAATTGTGCAGCCGTTGAGGCCTTCCATGATAAAGCATGAACTCGAATTTAGTTCAACTATGAAAACGAGTTCAGTTATATTCACTAACGAGAAAATGTCTAAAAAGGTGGAAGGCTAGAGGTTAACGCAATCGCCGTCCGAATCCCTACTTGGGTACAATGTGTGAAGCCCATTTCTGATGTGTCCCGCCTTGATATCGCTGGAATATTGCTAAAAACGGCGTAAAACACAACTCACACACTTAAATGTTCATCAATTGGCATTATTGTGTGAAATTAATAACTTGCAAAGCCTCTGTAAAAGCTTAAGGGCAATTACAGAAACTGTGTTTTTTTGTATTTCAGGTGATGGTAGAACAATTGCTAAAGGATGAAATATGTTCTCATCTATCCTCATACTTTCTCACAGAAACTGTAAGTAAATTTTGTGATGACGGTAGAATGGAAATTGTTGAACCATGAAGTAGTAGACTTATGCCAAGAAATACTCTCTCCATATGCATAAGAAATCTCTATAAAAAGTAGTCGAATATATCATGAACATGTGTTTATGAATCACAATCATTTAGAGATGATACCAGGTGGTCGCGAAAAGGTGAGCGGATCCTGGCCCACCGGTGGCACCCGTTACAAATACATGCAAAGGCAAGTCATTTGTTCACCTAAAAAATATGTGAACATATTGTGGAAGTCCTGGTGGCCCAGTCTTCTAAGGCAGAGTTGTCTGCAGAGTTGCGCTCCTTGGGCTGGCCAGAAACCTATGATTAATGGTTCGAATTCCGGTTCTCCCCAATTATATATCTAGATTTGTCAGGACCATACCCGTGCTCGTGGGTTTCACCGAAGTGGTAAACGTCTGAGACCTGCATCATTTCGGGCTTTCCTCCCACATCAAGCTGACACGCTGATATAAATGGAAAAATGTTAAAAGCGACGTTACACCGAACTCACTCACTCACTCACTCACTCACTCACTCACTCACTCACTGATTCATATGCATAAAGAAACAGATTAGGAAGAAGGGGATCACAATTGGTGCCTAAGTGTCTTGAGTCTGACCATTGTATTTTCTTGTTTCAGTGTAACTCTGCTGTTCATGAGCTTGTTCCAGGTCTTCTGGAGTATGTTGTGGAGAACGCGGTAAGACAGAGGAGACACGATGGCCTATTTATCATTGTATGTAACACATGAAAGTGATTAATTATAAACTACAAACAGAAATCGTCTGAAGAGTAGGAAGAATATAAATATTAATGTAAGATAAAGAAACTAAAAAAGTAAATTTAAAATATTTGATCCTATATGTTTCAGGATCCCGAGGTCTTGTGCAGTTTGGCAATGTTGTGTCCTGAGAAGCCAAAGAATCACTTCAAGATGATTACAAATGTCGATGTACAAACGGTAATGTTTTGTGTGAATGCGTTGGATTTATTCCCGCTTTAAACTGTTTGTCAGTTATATTAAAGTTGGACGAATGTCACAGATAATAATTAGCACCAATGACACGCCGATGCGTGAAACGTAGATGAGGGTTTAAGAGATACTCACAACACAACTCACGACTAAAAACAGTGATTGTTCATTCTGTATACGCAATGGTCCACGAGTCATTGTGTGATTTAACACAACATATTTACAATAGATAAACATACACAAGGAGGTTCTGTTTTCTTCCAGGGTGATGATGGTTGTACAAACTGCATTGACGTCGTTGATAGTTTCATTGAGAGTTTGAACACAGATGAAGTGAAGGTAAAACGCTCATATTGAATTAGCGTGAATAAGTTTTTGTACCTCCTTACTGTCGATAAATTGCATTTTAATCGAATTAGCTTGACATGTTGTTGGTCTGATAAACTTTGTGTAGACCATCGCAAATAGTTACCGCCACAACTTGTCCAATTATCGCCAAGGGCACATGTCAACGTGTATAATTCAAATAAGCACTCATTACTAATTTTGTTGTTGGATTGGGCCATAAATGACAAGTGTGTCTAATGTATTGTACAGGAGCAAGTGGAGACGTATTTCGACCATGTAATTTGCAGTCCACTTTCTGCTTATTTTCTGGAGGAAGTCGTAAGTGTTTACTTATTTGTTCTTATGTTCCACCTTTATTTCTATTGAAATATGTATATCAGTCAAACACATTGGCTGTCATGTTAATGTTGTTGCTTCTCCTTAAGCATACAGTGGCTACATGATACCTGGACACAATTATTGTTTCAGCCATACATATTGATTTGCATGAGTTCTTTTGTCTTCTTAGAAAAAACTTGCTCTGAAACCAAATGATTCAAGACTTACACAAAACGAATAACTGACACTGACGCGTACACATATACATGTGTAGCGAATATCAATTGATTTGATAATGCACAATGTAGTTGTTGAAGTTGTTTTAAAAAAAATATTCAACTGCTGACTTCTTTACTTTGTTTTAGTGTACAGCTGAGGTCCGTGCTCTGATACCCGGGGTTCTGGATTACATTGTTGAAAACGCGGTAAGAAAAACGTTAACCGTTTTTAGATTCCATTCATATAAGAATTGGATATCACACGTATCATGATTTTATCACTGGCCTAAATGAACAAATTGTCCACTACTAATTCGAGGTACAACTACCTGTTACTTAAAACATTCTCATCAGTGGATATGATTCCAAATACAAAAAGCTTAAAATTGTAGAAATCATTTGTATGTTTTGAAAGGTGGAGGGTGTGTGTGTGTGTGTGTGTGTGTGTGTGTGTGTGTGTGTGTGTGTGTGTATGTGTGTGTGTGTGTGTGTGTGTGTGTGTGTGTGTGTGTGTGTGTGTGACATTTCGGTCTATTGTTTAGTTAGACAGATTAGTAAATTATTTTAATCTTATTTAATCTGAAGTATTTTTTAATTTTGTTATCTGGATGCCAATCGTCATGATGAGTCCACCGTTTTTTCATGCTTTAGGATCCCAAGGGCCTTTGCACTCTCGCCACATTATGCCCAGAGAATGTTAAAGGAAAGCCATCTACTGTACAGGTGACAGACTTCCTTCAAAAGATAGCATTGTAAGAACAAGATAAAAAAACATTAGAAATATAGAAAACTGTATTATAATCATATAGACAATTGATCTGAATTAAAGCATTTCTCCCAATAAATAATTCTATGTGATGTTAATGCCAAACAATCATGCTATCCATTATCAATGTCTCAGACTACAGGAATTAGGTTTGTCATCATATGACTAGACATATTCAACTGTGACTACATATTGAGGAAATGGTTTGATATGATAGTTTGTCCTGCAATTGATGTCATTTATATATTTTTCAGATATTAATGAAATACTTAAGTCTACAAGTTATGAATCACCATTAAGCAAGGTATGCATCGATCCCTTTAAACCATATCATAGCAATAAACACATTTACAAAATGTTTATATCATTAGGAACTATCTTAGATATGATATTTCTTGTGAATAATTTTATCTCAAGCCTGACCTATGCTATTGGATATTAAATTGTTTGATAGGCATTACTTAGAAGTTGACGGATGACAAGGTAGACACAATTCTATGGATAACAACTTCATTAATACTGTAAAAAGCGACGTTTCGGTACAGACCTACCTATGTTATCCCACTCATATATGCAATTGTTATTACTGTTAATCCTCCACCTACTATATATATTCTGTACTATGTCCCTCATTCAGTCTTGCTTGACAACGATATAAGGATCTATACCAAAACGTCGCTTTTTACAGTATAAAAGAAGATGTTATCCATTAAATTGTGTCTACCTTGTTAATGGATATCAAGTTATAGAAGTTTACAATGAAGTAATACATTTTGGCACTGATGCACATGCATGACTCAACTAAAGACTTATATTTTTTTCAGAATCTTTTCTTGAGGCGGATGTAACTTGAATCGACCAGATTATCAACGTCTACTAGAATTAGCATAGTAGTTGTTTGTATATGTGTCTGTTTAAAAAATAAACTAGTTGGAGTAAATGATCGACACGTGTCTTTTTTTCTCTTTAGTGGACATTTTGGATACCACTTGTGTGGTGGAGCATCATTTGAAACATAAGCGAATTGCAAATTGTAATTAACCCAGCAGTCACAAGAATGTTGAATTAATGTTGAATCTTTCCCATCCTTTAACGTTGAAATGACATTGATCTTTGATTGGATTTGAAATATTGACGTTGAATGGACATCAGATATCAATGTAGAAATAATGTTGAATTTTGGTTGGGTATTGGATGGATATTAGTTGCATTGACACATACATCTAAAAAAGACAATATAGAGAGGTCAAATGGACTCCTAAAGTCTCCTCCCATATGAGTTGCACCTTCCAGGACTCATATTGTGTTTGGGGCATGCCAGTGTCGCCATATCAGAGGCCAGTTTTCTACTTGGTTAATTTGGGTGGAATGCTGCTGAGGTTACAATGTCCAAATACACGCCGGAATGTTAAGTTGAAATGCGAGATGTCCTGGCAGTTTCGGTAAAGTAAATTACAGTATGTCAGTAATAATTTCTATGGCTCACAAAAGTATTTAAAATATCTTTATTAGCATTGTTAAACCAAATGTTTATCTATATTTATAATATGTTATACGTCTTTAAATCATCATTATGTGGTACAAAACATACAATCTAGAGTGTAAATATATTGATTCCAACCACAAAAAATATATATATTTAATTAAGTATCGCTGAATTCTGAGGTGTCATCGTTTTTAGATTACTCTTTAATGTTGAAACAATATCAGATTCAACATGTTTTCAACTATCGAAAGGCCAATGTTGAAACAATGTCGATACAATGTTTTTCAACGTAGCAGCCTCAGATGAACCAAATTTCAACACTGAAACAATGACATGTGCCTGTTGGGTAATGCACTACGGCAAAACAATGGTGTGTCATTAAATACGAGGTAAGTGATTTGGAATGTTATATTTATCCCCCCGTATATTTAGTGACACACGTTAATGCAGCGTATCCTTCTCAATCTGTTCTATGCACGACAAACACATGCTAGATATTCACCTGAAGAAACACGGGAACATTTGGTCAAAGTCGCAATTGGGAATTGCATCTAACATCAGTTTTGATGAGATGAAACAGATGAGGATGTCTCATTCCCTGCACATTACAGACAATACAAGCATTTTATCCCATTTTAATATTTTTGGGTGCCAGTCCTCGTTACCAGTCTAAATGCGCTCTATTAATGTTATGTCCAGAGAATGTTAAAGGGAAGCCATCCGATGCATTGTTGACTGGATTTTTACAAAAGATATGGACACATGTTAAGGCTAGAAACGAATTTCCCTTGATCTTTCTAAGACATCTATACTATATTCGTATATTCTACTGATATTCCCGTAAATACTTTTAGTATTCTGGCTATACATATTCAACCATGACTGAACATAGAGGGAATTCTGTTTTCAGCTGTTAATGAAATACCACGGGTTCTGAATCACAGTTAAACACCGCCATAAAGATAATCATTCATGTATGAAACGTCGATATCTTTGAAACTATTGTAATCCAGTGCAGTATTGACAGATGGATCATATCCTTTCTCCCAAGCCTGACACATTCAACTGAAGGCTTATCTTTTTCAGCGTCTTGCGGATGTAACGTGAATCGATCGGACTTTGATTATTAACGTTTCCAAAAATAGCATTGCATTCGTCTATATATTATTAGATTATGACTGCGAGACTTGAGCAGAACATGCACTTTAAAAGGTTACGGTTAAATTTTGTCAGAGACACAAAGAGCAGATATAACAAAAGAAATAAATCAAATTCAATGTAAACAGTCTAACAAGCGTCTCTATCCTTTGGTAATTCGTATGCATAAACGTTTTCGATATACATTGGTTTCTGTATTGATCTCCTTTGAAAAGCAGAGTATGTATCTGAGAATCACAATATAAAGTTATACACAACAGTAATTGTACAATCTTCGTCTTACGTAGGAATGTTATATAACTGAATCAGAAGCATCGCTCTGCTATAACTTGTCAAGAGTATTGTAAAGGTTAATTCTTTTCTTATGACATTTACTATTTAAAACAAAGTAAAAAAGGTATGAAAGCAACAAATTCAAGAGAATCAATTACAAAGGAATTCATCGACGACAAAAGGTGTGTGTGATTGGTTGAACAAGCTCAACCACACATATCATTATTAAAGTCATAGTACAGTTGATAAAGATCATGGCATACACTCTTCCATGTCACGACATTGTTTCTCTCTCAAGAAACTTGAGTCACGTTGCGAGTCATATAGTTAAATTACCGTAAATGGTGTTTCTTTAAGTCTCAAATCTAGCACGAGTCAACAAAGATATTTCATGCAGGTATCAAGAAAGTAGGTGTGTGTGTTCCACATGCAATGATATGAAGAAAACGTGTTTGGTTTCATTGGAATAATAGTTTGTTACACAGTTGATCCAACCAACACTATTAAAGATGGACTGTCAGAAAAGAAGAGACATAAAAAATCACATACAATGTCTTTTTCAGAAACGACCGATCATGTACTCTCGAAATAATTCCACTGAAGGCAAATACACTTAATGCCTCACAGTCACTGATTATCAAACAAAAAGAAAATAGGATCGATGCTGACGTCCTCATTGTCCAACAACATTGCAGGGGCGTACCGAAATTACGTTCAAATATTATATTTGTTGTAACCCTGTTGGCATTTGGCATTAAGAGGATAAACCAAGGATTTTTCCGCTTAGTCAGTATACTGTGTTTGAGTAGGGAGACATTTTAAACTGCGGCATGGCATCTCAGTGGGCTAGCACTGTAAAACTGGCTTACGGCCATACTAGCACAAGTCCATACCAACTACAGGAAATTGTCCATCACTAATATGACGATGATATACATAGATTGGATTCCGCCGTGAAGATACGGGTTAGAATAGATCTTCAGCAGCCCATGCTTGTCGTAAGAGGAGACTATGCTTGTCGTAAGAGGCGACTAACGGGATTGGGAGGTCAGGCTCACTGACTTGGCTGATGCGTGATATCGTATCCCACATTAAGTGGATCGATGCTCATGATACAAATCACTAGATTGTCTGGTCCAGACTCGATTATTTACAGACCGGCGTTAAACAACAAACAAACAACAAACAACAACAACAACAACAACAACCACAACTCACACTCTCAGCCAGCCTCACTTGCACACCCATACTTGAAATCTAGATCACATACATGTTTTGGTTGCTCTATTCTATTAAAGTGTATATGACAGTTAAGTTTGCCTTAGTGGAAAGACATTTTCTGTTGCATGGGTCACCCAACAGTGATTACGTACACTGTAGGAAAGGATGTTGGCACGAACGGAAAGTATTCAGGCAGTTTAAGATAAACACATCGATGGAGAAATATGAATTCACACTAATAACAGAAGTGACATGTCATGCACTCGAACAAGCGTGTTTTTCGCGATGACTTGTTTGTTTGTTGTTTAACTCCGCATTCAGCATTATTCCAGCTGTATGATGGCAGTCTGTAAACAATCGCATCTGGACCAGACAATCCAGTGATTGACATCATGAGCATCGATCCACAAGGAGTGTCAGTTTGATGTGGGAGGAAAGCCCAAAGTGATGCATGTGTCACACGTTGACCACTTTGGTTAAACGTCATTTCAAGAACAATGAAGGCTTTCTGTAGTGAATTGAATTAATTTATAACAAACATCATGTAATAAATTCATATTTCAGGCCTTCATGATAAACTTATGATATTGAAACAACAAGAAATAGAATCAACAGTTTCCAGATAGTATCAGTGTCAGTGCTGTCGAACCTTATATGTTGGCCCAGCAAAAGATCTAGAAGAAATTTAGAACGACATGAAGTGATGCTCAGTTTGATCTCGAAACGTTACATTACTGTAAGTCAATAACAGTTTGGTAAATGAAATCATCTCTGCCCATGTCCGTATATACAATCCTCTCTATACACACAATAATAAAGACGACTAGTTCACGTGAAGGGTTGTATATTTGCGACAAATTTTAAACAGAGGAGTGTTTGTCCGTCATGCGCCATGCGTTATTTCGTTAGTTAGCCATTATGTTTAAAACTGAATGAATGGTGGTGCATGGGAAGTCGGTAGTAGGGCGCATCGACATCAATTTCCTTTTATTGTGCGAGTTGTTGTATTTGCTTCCATCTTGGGCTGACTACAGTGAAAGCTGTAACTGCTTGTTGGAAATCTGGACAAAATGTAATAAAACATGGTATTCTAAATGGTTGTAGGACTCAACATATATGTGTTCCTTATTTAATAATGTCATTTTTATATGTGTACATCTAGTTGGTAGTGGGGCTTAATGTTCTGTTATCTCACAGGCATATTCAATCGTGAATGTCTTCAGACTAGAAAAGCTGAACTTTGTCATTTTCTCCTTATGATGACGTCATAGTTTGCAGTCGTCGGAGTAAAAACACAGTACTTTCAGATTAGGTAAGGATGAAATACAATACATTTTTAAGTAGAAAATCTCACACCTCCTGACACTTACTTTAATGGGGACGAGTGGTCAGGTTGGTTGTCTTGGTTGACAGCCTGGCGTCGTACCCCGACGACGTGGCTCACTGCTCATAATATCAATCACTGGAGTGTCTGGTCTATACTCGATTGTATACATGTAATATTCATCATCATTTTACCTTTTACACCTTATGTTTTCGGTAGACATGTGACACTGATTATTCTCTGTCATAGATGTTCTGTTACATTTCTAAAGTCTCTCATTATCGCAGCTTCCAAATCATAATTGAACACATTACACATTACCTTACTCTTAAAATACGACCGCCGACATTATGTCCGTGGCAATGAATAGTATTGTTATTCATCACAACAAGAAACTGATTCATTAAAAAGGTGTGCCAACATCGATAAACACATGATAGCTATTGCGAAGCATATATTGAAATTGAATATATCAATTCCACATGTTGTGAAGCATATTGGAATAGACATTTTGACTATCAATTTCACATGTCTGACACTTTTAACAAGGCAATTGGCTTTATTAGCACCAACTAGAAAGGGTAATGATATCTTCAAAACTGCCAAACGCACCCATTAAAAGACATACATGTATGGGAAAATTAATTAGCGTCGGGTTGCACATGCTGTCACCCTAGCTTGAGTATATAAACCTCCATGACGTTTACTTCTGACAGTCTGACCTGACATCAACGTCGTGTTTACGTTTATCCCCGAAAATGAATACTTCCATTCTCATTATTGCCCTATGTGTCTCCGTTGGGTCAGGTAAGTTGGTTGCGTTAGGAGTTGATTATATGTCAACCTTTGTATTTTTGTAGACGTGATATTTTACCAACTCATACACATTTGACTTTTAAACTCAATATTTGTTTCAGCTATATCGCTGCCTAATAACTGGAATATAAGACAACTAGGAACATCATCAACAGAGGTATACTCTCTACTCACCTGACAACTATATATGCGGAACTTATAAACGTGCGTGTGTGTTGTAATCGTTTTATCTATTTTCAAAGTCAGTGTTCAGTACAAAATGAACTGCTAATAAGAGTAAAAAAACGTTTCACATATGATATGATACTAGTAGTTTTGTTCTGCATCATTTCAAAGGATGACGATGCGTGTACGAACTGTAAGGAAACACTCACCGCGGTTATTGCCAGATTGGATACAGATGAAGGCGTGGTAAGTCATGCTACTTGAATAAATTAGAAATGGATTGAGCAGTGCCTACTTCCTGCTTGTCAAAGAAATGAACTGTTCTATTTATTGGCATTTAATATAAGGACTTTCAGTTGTATATTACTGCATTGCCTCTAAATACGGGAGCATGGGTTTCAAAAGTCTTCTATGGAGACGATGTTTGCTTTGTAAATCTGACAATTGTAGATTCCAATCACTCACGTTGATCCCTTGTTCGCCACGTGGCTCGTGGGACTTGCAGTGAAATAATGTCGGAAAGGCACATCAACTGGCAAGACAAATGAAAAGGAACTTCTTCCCTTTTCCAATTTCACAACTGCCTACGTTGATAACGGGTTTTGATGAAAAGGGAATAAAGTAAAAATTGTGCAGCCGTTGAGGCCTTCCATGATAAAGCATGAACTCGAATTTAGTTCAACTATGAAAACGAGTTCAGTTATATTCACTAACGAGAAAATGTCTAAAAAGGTGGAAGGCTAGAGGTTAACGCAATCGAAGCCCATTTCTGATGTGTCCCGCCTTGATATCGCTGGAATATTGCTAAAAACGGCGTAAAACACAACTCACACACTTAAATGTTCATCAATTGGCATTATTGTGTGAAATTAATAACTTGCAAAGCCTCTGTAAAAGCTTAAGGGCAATTACTGAAACTGTGTTTTTTTGTATTTCAGGTGATGGTAGAACAATTGCTAAAGGATGAAATATGTTCTCATCTATCCTCATACTTTCTCACAGAAACTGTAAGTAAATTTTGTGATGACGGTAGAATGGAAATTGTTGAACCATGAAGTAGTAGACTTATGCCAAGAAATACTCTCTCCATATTCATAAGAAATCTCTATAAAAAGTAGTCGAATATATCATGAACATGTGTTTATGAATCACAATCATTTAGAGATGATACCAGGTGGTCGCGAAAAGGTGAGCGGATCCTGGCCCACCGGTGGCACCCGTTACAAATACATGCAAAGGCAAGTCATTTGTTCACCTAAAAAATATGTGAACATATTGTGGAAGTCCTGGTGGCCCAGTCTTCTAAGGCAGAGTTGTCTGCAGAGTTGCGCTCCTTGGGCTGGCCAGAAACCTATGATTAATGGTTCGAATTCCGGTTCTCCCCAATTATATATCTAGATTTGTCAGGACCATACCCGTGCTCGTGGGTTTCACCGAAGTGGTAAACGTCTGAGACCTGCATCATTTCGGGCTTTCCTCCCACATCAAGCTGACACGCTGATATAAATGGAAAAATGTTAAAAGCGACGTTACACCGAACTCACTCACTCACTCACTCACTCACTCACTGATTCATATGCATAAAGAAACAGATTAGGAAGAAGGGGATCACAATTGGTGCCTAAGTGTCATGAGTCTGACCATTGTATTTTCTTGTTTCAGTGTAACTCTGCTGTTCATGAGCTTGTTCCAGGTCTTCTGGAGTATGTTGTGGAGAACGCGGTAAGACAGAGGAGACACGATGGCCTATTTATCATTGTATGTAACACATGAAAGTGATTAATTATAAACTACAAACAGAAATCGTCTGAAGAGTAGGAAGAATATAAATATTAATGTAAGATAAAGAAACTAAAAAAGTAAATTTAAAATATTTGATCCTATATGTTTCAGGATCCCGAGGTCTTGTGCAGTTTGGCAATGTTGTGTCCTGAGAAGCCAAAGAATCACTTCAAGATGATTACAAATGTCGATGTACAAACGGTAATGTTTTGTGTGAATGCGTTGGATTTATTCCCGCTTTAAACTGTTTGTCAGTTATATTAAAGTTGGACGAATGTCACAGATAATAATTAGCACCAATGACACGCCGATGCGTGAAACGTAGATGAGGGTTTAAGAGATACTCACAACACAACTCACGACTAAAAACAGTGATTGTTCATTCTGTATACGCAATGGTCCACGAGTCATTGTGTGATTTAACACAACATATTTACAATAGATAAACATACACAAGGAGGTTCTGTTTTCTTCCAGGGTGATGATGGTTGTACAAACTGCATTGAAGTCGTTGATAGTTTCATTGAGAGTTTGAACACAGATGAAGTGAAGGTAAAACGCTCATATTGAATTAGCGTGAATAAGTTTTTGTACCTCCTTACTGTCGATAAATTGCATTTTAATCGAATTAGCTTGACATGTTGTTGGTCTGATAAACTTTGTGTAGACCATCGCAAATAGTTACCGCCACAACTTGTCCAATTATCGCCAAGGGCACATGTCAACGTGTATAATTCAAATAAGCACTCATTACTAATTTTGTTGTTGGATTGGGCCATAAATGACAAGTGTGTCTAATGTATTGTACAGGAGCAAGTGGAGACGTATTTCGACCATGTAATTTGCAGTCCACTTTCTGCTTATTTTCTGTAGGAAGTCGTAAGTGTTTACTTATTTGTTCTTATGTTCCACCTTTATTTCTATTAAAATATGTATATCAGTCAAACACATTGGCTGTCATGTTAATGTTGTTGCTTCTCCTTAAGCATACAGTGGCTACATGATACCTGGACACAATTATTGTTTCAGCCATACATATTGATTTGCATGAGTTCTTTTGTCTTCTTAGAAAAAACTTGCTCTGAAACCAAATGATTCAAGACTTACACAAAACGAATAACTGACACTGACGCGTACACATATACATGTGTAGCGAATATCAATTGATTTGATAATGCACAATGTAGTTGTTGAAGTTGTTTTAAAAAAAATATTCAACTGCTGACTTCTTTACTTTGTTTTAGTGTACAGCTGAGGTCCGTGCTCTGATACCCGGGGTTCTGGATTACATTGTTGAAAACGCGGTAAGAAAAACGTTAACCGTTTTTAGATTCCATTCATATAAGAATTGGATATCACACGTATCATGATTTTATCACTGGCCTAAATGAACAAATTGTCCACTACTAATTCGAGGTACAACTACCTGTTACTTAAAACATTCTCATCAGTGGATATGATTCCAAATACAAAAAGCTTAAAATTGTAGAAATCATTTGTATGTTTTGAAAGGTGGAGGGTGTGTGTGTGTGTGTGTGTGTGTGTGTGTGTGTGTGTGTGTGTGTGTGTGTGTGTGTGTGTGTGTGTGTGTGTGTGTGTGTGTGTGTGTGTGTGACATTTCGGTCTATTGTTTAGTTAGACAGATTAGTAAATTATTTTAATCTTATTTAATCTGAAGTATTTTTTAATTTTGTTATCTGGATGCCAATCGTCATGATGAGTCCACCGTTTTTTCATGCTTTAGGATCCCAAGGGCCTTTGCACTCTCGCCACATTATGCCCAGAGAATGTTAAAGGAAAGCCATCTACTGTACAGGTGACAGACTTCCTTCAAAAGATAGCATTGTAAGAACAAGATAAAAAAACATTAGAAATATAGAAAACTGTATTATAATCATATAGACAATTGATCTGAATTAAAGCATTTCTCCCAATAAATAATTCTATGTGATGTTAATGCCAAACAATCATGCTATCCATTATCAATGTCTCAGACTACAGGAATTAAGTTTGTCATCATATGACTAGACATATTCAACTGTGACTACATATTGAGGAAATGGTTTGATATGATAGTTTGTCCTGCAATTGATGTCATTTATATATTTTTCAGATATTAATGAAATACTTAAGTCTACAAGTTATGAATCACCATTAAGCAATGTATGCATCGATCCCTTTAAACCATATCATAGCAATAAACACATTTACAAAATGTTTATATCATTAGGAACTATCTTAGATATGATATTTCTTGTGAATAATTTTATCTCAAGCCTGACCTATGCTATTGGATATTAAATTGTTTGATAGGCATTACTTAGAAGTTGACGGATGACAAGGTAGACACAATTCTATGGATAACAACTTCATTAATACTGTAAAAAGCGACGTTTCGGTACAGACCTACCTATGTTATCCCACTCATATATGCAATTGTTATTACTGTTAATCCTCCACCTACTATATATATTCTGTACTATGTCCCTCATTCAGTCTTGCTTGACAACGATATAAGGATCTATACCAAAACGTCGCTTTTTACAGTATAAAAGAAGATGTTATCCATTAAATTGTGTCTACCTTGTTAATGGATATCAAGTTATAGAAGTTTACAATGAAGTAATACATTTTGGCACTGATGCACATGCATGACTCAACTAAAGACTTATATTTTTTTCAGAATCTTTTCTTGAGGCGGATGTAACTTGAATCGACCAGATTATCAACGTCTACTAGAATTAGCATAGTAGTTGTTTGTATATGTGTCTGTTTAAAAAATAAACTAGTTGGAGTAAATGATCGACACGTGTCTTTTTTTCTCTTTAGTGGACATTTTGGATACCACTTGTGTGGTGGAGCATCATTTGAAACATAAGCGAATTGCAAATTGTAATTAACCCAGCAGTCACAAGAATGTTGAATTAATGTTGAATCTTTCCCATCCTTTAACGTTGAAATGACATTGATCTTTGATTGGATTTGAAATATTGACGTTGAATGGACATCAGATATCAATGTAGAAATAATGTTGAATTTTGGTTGGGTATTGGATGGATATTGGTTGCATTGACACATACATCTAAAAAAGACAATATAGAGAGGTCAAATGGACTCCTAAAGTCTCCTCCCATATGAGTTGCACCTTCCAGGACTCATATTGTGTTTGGGGCATGCCAGTGTCGCCATATCAGAGGCCAGTTTTCTACTTGGTTAATTTGGGTGGAATGCTGCTGAGGTTACAATGTCCAAATACACGCCGGAATGTTAAGTTGAAATGCGAGATGTCCTGGCAGTTTCGGTAAAGTAAATTACAGTTTGTCAGTAATAATTTCTATGGCTCACAAAAGTATTTAAAATATCTTTATTAGCATTGTTAAACCAAATGTTTATCTATATTTATAATATGTTATACGTCTTTAAATCATCATTATGTGGTACAAAACATACAATCTAGAGTGTAAATATATTGATTCCAACCACAAAAAATATATATATTTAATTAAGTATCGCTGAATTCTGAGGTGTCATCGTTTTTAGATTACTCTTTAATGTTGAAACAATATCAGATTCAACATGTTTTCAACTATCGAAAGGCCAATGTTGAAACAATGTCGATACAATGTTTTTTCAACGTAGCAGCCTCAGATGAACCAAATTTCAACACTGAAACAATGACATGTGCCTGTTGGGTAATGCACTACGGCAAAACAATGGTGTGTCATTAAATACGAGGGAAGTGATTTGGAATGTTATATTTATCCCCCCGTATATTTAGTGACACACGTTAATGCAGCGTATCCTTCTCAATCTGTTCTATGCACGACAAACACATGCTAGATATTCACCTGAAGAAACACGGGAACATTTGGTCAAAGTCGCAATTGGGAATTGCATCTAACATCAGTTTTGATGAGATGAAACAGATGAGGATGTCTCATTCCCTGCACATTACAGACAATACAAGCATTTTATCCCATTTTAATATTTTTGGGTGCCAGTCCTCGTTACCAGTCTAAATGCGCTCTATTAATGTTATGTCCAGAGAATGTTAAAGGGAAGCCATCCGATGCATTGTTGACTGGATTTTTACAAAAGATGTGGACACATGTTAAGGCTAGAAACGAATTTCCCTTGATCTTTCTAAGACATCTATACTATATTCGTATATTCTACTGATATTCCCGTAAATACTTTTAGTATTCTGGCTATACATATTCAACCATGACTGAACATAGAGGGAATTCTGTTTTCAGCTGTTAATGAAATACCACGGGTTCTGAATCACAGTTAAACACCGCCATAAAGATAATCATTCATGTATGAAACGTCGATATCTTTGAAACTATTGTAATCCAGTGCAGTATTGACAGATGGATCATATCCTTTCTCCCAAGCCTGACACATTCAACTGAAGGCTTATCTTTTTCAGCGTCTTGCGGATGTAACGTGAATCGATCGGACTTTGATTATTAACGTTTCCAAAAATAGCATTGCATTCGTCTATATATTATTAGATTATGACTGCGAGACTTGAGCAGAACATGCACTTTAAAAGGTTACGGTTAAATTTTGTCAGAGACACAAAGAGCAGATATAACAAAAGAAATAAATCAAATTCAATGTAAACAGTCTAACAAGCGTCTCTATCCTTTGGTAATTCGTATGCATAAACGTTTTCGATATACATTGGTTTCTGTATTGATCTCCTTTGAAAAGCAGAGTATGTATCTGAGAATCACAATATAAAGTTATACACAACAGTAATTGTACAATCTTCGTCTTACGTTGGAATGTTATATAACTGAATCAGAAGCATCGCTCTGCTATAACTTGTCAAGAGTATTGTAAAGGTTAATTCTTTTCTTATGACATTTACTATTTAAAACAAAGTAAAAAAGGTATGAAAGCAACAAATTCAAGAGAATCAATTACAAAGGAATTCATCGACGACAAAAGGTGTGTGTGATTGGTTGAACAAGCTCAACCACACATATCATTATTAAAGTCATAGTACAGTTGATAAAGATCATGGCATACACTCTTCCATGTCACGACATTGTTTCTCTCTCAAGAAACTTGAGTCACGTTGCGAGTCATTTAGTTAAATTACCGTAAATGGTGTTTCTTTAAGTCTCAAATCTAGCACGAGTCAACAAAGATATTTCATGCAGGTATCAAGAAAGTAGGTGTGTGTGTTCCACATGCAATGATATGAAGAAAACGTGTTTGGTTTCATTGGAATAATAGTTTGTTACACAGTTGATCCAACCAACACTATTAAAGATGGACTGTCAGAAAAGAAGAGACATAAAAAATCACATACAATGTCTTTTTCAGAAACGACCGATCATGTACTCTCGAAATAATTCCACTGAAGGCAAATACACTTAATGCCTCACAGTCACTGATTATCAAACAAAAAGAAAATAGGATCGATGCTGACGTCCTCATTGTCCAACAACATTGCAGGGGCGTACCGAAATTACGTTCAAATATTATATTTGTTGTAACCCTGTTGGCATTTGGCATTAAGAGGATAAACCAAGGATTTTTCCGCTTAGTCAGTATACTGTGTTTGAGTAGGGAGACATTTTAAACTGCGGCATGGCATCTCAGTGGGCTAGCACTGTAAAACTGGCTTACGGCCATACTAGCACAAGTCCATACCAACTACAGGAAATTGTCCATCACTAATATGACGATGATATACATAGATTGGATTCCGCCGTGAAGATACGGGTTAGAATAGATCTTCAGCAGCCCATGCTTGTCGTAAGAGGAGACTATGCTTGTCGTAAGAGGCGACTAACGGGATTGGGAGGTCAGGCTCACTGACTTGGCTGATGCGTGATATCGTATCCCACATTAAGTGGATCGATGCTCATGATACAAATCACTAGATTGTCTGGTCCAGACTCGATTATTTACAGACCGGCGTTAAACAACAAACAAACAACAAACAACAACAACAACAACAACAACAACAACCACAACTCACACTCTCAGCCAGCCTCACTTGCACACCCATACTTGAAATCTAGATCACATACATGTTTTGGTTGCTCTATTCTATTAAAGTGTATATGACAGTTAAGTTTGCCTTAGTGGAAAGACATTTTCTGTTGCATGGGTCACCCAACAGTGATTACGTACACTGTAGGAAAGGATGTTGGCACGAACGGAAAGTATTCAGGCAGTTTAAGATAAACACATCGATGGAGAAATATGAATTCACACTAATAACAGAAGTGACATGTCATGCACTCGAACAAGCGTGTTTTTCGCGATGACTTGTTTGTTTGTTGTTTAACTCCGCATTCAGCATTATTCCAGCTGTATGATGGCAGTCTGTAAACAATCGCATCTGGACCAGACAATCCAGTGATTGACATCATGAGCATCGATCCACAAGGAGTGTCAGTTTGATGTGGGAGGAAAGCCCAAAGTGATGCATGTGTCACACGTTGACCACTTTGGTTAAACGTCATTTCAAGAACAATGAAGGCTTTCTGTAGTGAATTGAATTAATTTATAACAAACATCATGTAATAAATTCATATTTCAGGCCTTCATGATAAACTTATGATATTGAAACAACAAGAAATAGAATCAACAGTTTCCAGATAGTATCAGTGTCAGTGCTGTCGAACCTTATATGTTGGCCCAGCAAAAGATCTAGAAGAAATTTAGAACGACATGAAGTGATGCTCAGTTTGATCTCGAAACGTTACATTACTGTAAGTCAATAACAGTTTGGTAAATGAAATCATCTCTGCCCATGTCCGTATATACAATCCTCTCTATACACACAATAATAAAGACGACTAGTTCACGTGAAGGGTTGTATATTTGCGACAAATTTTAAACAGAGGAGTGTTTGTCCGTCATGCGCCATGCGTTATTTCGTTAGTTAGCCATTATGTTTAAAACTGAATGAATGGTGGTGCATGGGAAGTCGGTAGTAGGGCGCATCGACATCAATTTCCTTTTATTGTGCGAGTTGTTGTATTTGCTTCCATCTTGGGCTGACTACAGTGAAAGCTGTAACTGCTTGTTGGAAATCTGGACAAAATGTAATAAAACATGGTATTCTAAATGGTTGTAGGACTCAACATATATGTGTTCCTTATTTAATAATGTCATTTTTATATGTGTACATCTAGTTGGTAGTGGGGCTTAATGTTCTGTTATCTCACAGGCATATTCAATCGTGAATGTCTTCAGACTAGAAAAGCTGAACTTTGTCATTTTCTCCTTATGATGACGTCATAGTTTGCAGTCGTCGGAGTAAAAACACAGTACTTTCAGATTAGGTAAGGATGAAATACAATACATTTTTAAGTAGAAAATCTCACACCTCCTGACACTTACTTTAATGGGGACGAGTGGTCAGGTTGGTTGTCTTGGTTGACAGCCTGGCGTCGTACCCCGACGACGTGGCTCACTGCTCATAATATCAATCACTGGAGTGTCTGGTCTATACTCGATTGTATACATGTAATATTCATCATCATTTTACCTTTTACACCTTATGTTTTCGGTAGACATGTGACACTGATTATTCTCTGTCATAGATGTTCTGTTACATTTCTAAAGTCTCTCATTATCGCAGCTTCCAAATCATAATTGAACACATTACACATTACCTTACTCTTAAAATACGACCGCCGACATTATGTCCGTGGCAATGAATAGTATTGTTATTCATCACAACAAGAAACTGATTCATTAAAAAGGTGTGCCAACATCGATAAACACATGATAGCTATTGCGAAGCATATATTGAAATTGAATATATCAATTCCACATGTTGTGAAGCATATTGGAATAGACATTTTGACTATCAATTTCACATGTCTGACACTTTTAACAAGGCAATTGGCTTTATTAGCACCAACTAGAAAGGGTAATGATATCTTCAAAACTGCCAAACGCACCCATTAAAAGACATACATGTATGGGAAAATTAATTAGCGTCGGGTTGCACATGCTGTCACCCTAGCTTGAGTATATAAACCTCCATGACGTTTACTTCTGACAGTCTGACCTGACATCAACGTCGTGTTTACGTTTATCCCCGAAAATGAATACTTCCATTCTCATTATTGCCCTATGTGTCTCCGTTGGGTCAGGTAAGTTGGTTGCGTTAGGAGTTGATTATATGTCAACCTTTGTATTTTTGTAGACGTGATATTTTACCAACTCATACACATTTGACTTTTAAACTCAATATTTGTTTCAGCTATATCGCTGCCTAATAACTGGAATATAAGACAACTAGGAACATCATCAACGGAGGTATACTCTCTACTCACCTGACAACTATATATGCGGAACTTATAAACGTGCGTGTGTGTTGTAATCGTTTTATCTATTTTCAAAGTCAGTGTTCAGTACAAAATGAACTGCTAATAAGAGTAAAAAAACGTTTCACATATGATATGATACTAGTAGTTTTGTTCTGCATCATTTCAAAGGATGACGATGCGTGTACGAACTGTAAGGAAACACTCACCGCGGTTATTGCCAGATTGGATACAGATGAAGGCGTGGTAAGTCATGCTACTTGAATAAATTAGAAATGGATTGAGCAGTGCCTACTTCCTGCTTGTCAAAGAAATGAACTGTTCTATTTATTGGCATTTAATATAAGGACTTTCAGTTGTATATTACTGCATTGCCTCTAAATACGGGAGCATGGGTTTCAAAAGTCTTCTATGGAGACGATGTTTGCTTTGTAAATCTGACAATTGTAGATTCCAATCACTCACGTTGATCCCTTGTTCGCCACGTGGCTCGTGGGACTTGCAGTGAAATAATGTCGGAAAGGCACATCAACTGGCAAGACAAATGAAAAGGAACTTCTTCCCTTTTCCAATTTCACAACTGCCTACGTTGATAACGGGTTTTGATGAAAAGGGAATAAAGTAAAAATTGTGCAGCCGTTGAGGCCTTCCATGATAAAGCATGAACTCGAATTTAGTTCAACTATGAAAACGAGTTCAGTTATATTCACTAACGAGAAAATGTCTAAAAAGGTGGAAGGCTAGAGGTTAACGCAATCGAAGCCCATTTCTGATGTGTCCCGCCTTGATATCGCTGGAATATTGCTAAAAACGGCGTAAAACACAACTCACACACTTAAATGTTCATCAATTGGCATTATTGTGTGAAATTAATAACTTGCAAAGCCTCTGTAAAAGCTTAAGGGCAATTACTGAAACTGTGTTTTTTTGTATTTCAGGTGATGGTAGAACAATTGCTAAAGGATGAAATATGTTCTCATCTATCCTCATACTTTCTCACAGAAACTGTAAGTAAATTTTGTGATGACGGTAGAATGGAAATTGTTGAACCATGAAGTAGTAGACTTATGCCAAGAAATACTCTCTCCATATTCATAAGAAATCTCTATAAAAAGTAGTCGAATATATCATGAACATGTGTTTATGAATCACAATCATTTAGAGATGATACCAGGTGGTCGCGAAAAGGTGAGCGGATCCTGGCCCACCGGTGGCACCCGTTACAAATACATGCAAAGGCAAGTCATTTGTTCACCTAAAAAATATGTGAACATATTGTGGAAGTCCTGGTGGCCCAGTCTTCTAAGGCAGAGTTGTCTGCAGAGTTGCGCTCCTTGGGCTGGCCAGAAACCTATGATTAATGGTTCGAATTCCGGTTCTCCCCAATTATATATCTAGATTTGTCAGGACCATACCCGTGCTCGTGGGTTTCACCGAAGTGGTAAACGTCTGAGACCTGCATCATTTCGGGCTTTCCTCCCACATCAAGCTGACACGCTGATATAAATGGAAAAATGTTAAAAGCGACGTTACACCGAACTCACTCACTCACTCACTCACTCACTCACTCACTCACTGATTCATATGCATAAAGAAACAGATTAGGAAGAAGGGGATCACAATTGGTGCCTAAGTGTCATGAGTCTGACCATTGTATTTTCTTGTTTCAGTGTAACTCTGCTGTTCATGAGCTTGTTCCAGGTCTTCTGGAGTATGTTGTGGAGAACGCGGTAAGACAGAGGAGACACGATGGCCTATTTATCATTGTATGTAACACATGAAAGTGATTAATTATAAACTACAAACAGAAATCGTCTGAAGAGTAGGAAGAATATAAATATTAATGTAAGATAAAGAAACTAAAAAAGTAAATTTAAAATATTTGATCCTATATGTTTCAGGATCCCGAGGTCTTGTGCAGTTTGGCAATGTTGTGTCCTGAGAAGCCAAAGAATCACTTCAAGATGATTACAAATGTCGATGTACAAACGGTAATGTTTTGTGTGAATGCGTTGGATTTATTCCCGCTTTAAACTGTTTGTCAGTTTTATTAAAGTTGGACGAATGTCACAGATAATAATTAGCACCAATGACACGCCGATGCGTGAAACGTAGATGAGGGTTTAAGAGATACTCACAACACAACTCACGACTAAAAACAGTGATTGTTCATTCTGTATACGCAATGGTCCACGAGTCATTGTGTGATTTAACACAACATATTTACAATAGATAAACATACACAAGGAGGTTCTGTTTTCTTCCAGGGTGATGATGGTTGTACAAACTGCATTGAAGTCGTTGATAGTTTCATTGAGAGTTTGAACACAGATGAAGTGAAGGTAAAACGCTCATATTGAATTAGCGTGAATAAGTTTTTGTACCTCCTTACTGTCGATAAATTGCATTTTAATCGAATTAGCTTGACATGTTGTTGGTCTGATAAACTTTGTGTAGACCATCGCAAATAGTTACCGCCACAACTTGTCCAATTATCGCCAAGGGCACATGTCAACGTGTATAATTCAAATAAGCACTCATTACTAATTTTGTTGTTGGATTGGGCCATAAATGACAAGTGTGTCTAATGTATTGTACAGGAGCAAGTGGAGACGTATTTCGACCATGTAATTTGCAGTCCACTTTCTGCTTATTTTCTGGAGGAAGTCGTAAGTGTTTACTTATTTGTTCTTATGTTCCACCTTTATTTCTATTAAAATATGTATATCAGTCAAACACATTGGCTGTCATGTTAATGTTGTTGCTTCTCCTTAAGCATACAGTGGCTACATGATACCTGGACACAATTATTGTTTCAGCCATACATATTGATTTGCATGAGTTCTTTTGTCTTCTTAGAAAAAACTTGCTCTGAAACCAAATGATTCAAGACTTACACAAAACGAATAACTGACACTGACGCGTACACATATACATGTGTAGCGAATATCAATTGATTTGATAATGCACAATGTAGTTGTTGAAGTTGTTTTAAAAAAAATATTCAACTGCTGACTTCTTTACTTTGTTTTAGTGTACAGCTGAGGTCCGTGCTCTGATACCCGGGGTTCTGGATTACATTGTTGAAAACGCGGTAAGAAAAACGTTAACCGTTTTTAGATTCCATTCATATAAGAATTGGATATCACACGTATCATGATTTTATCACTGGCCTAAATGAACAAATTGTCCACTACTAATTCGAGGTACAACTACCTGTTACTTAAAACATTCTCATCAGTGGATATGATTCCAAATACAAAAAGCTTAAAATTGTAGAAATCATTTGTATGTTTTGAAAGGTGGAGGGTGTGTGTGTGTGTGTGTGTGTGTGTGTGTGTGTGTGTGTGTGTGTGTGTGTGTGTGTGTGTGTGTGTGTGTGTGTGTGTGTGTGTGTGTGTGTGTGACATTTCGGTCTATTGTTTAGTTAGACAGATTAGTAAATTATTTTAATCTTATTTAATCTGAAGTATTTTTTAATTTTGTTATGTGGATGCCAATCGTCATGATGAGTCCACCGTTTTTTCATGCTTTAGGATCCCAAGGGCCTTTGCACTCTCGCCACATTATGCCCAGAGAATGTTAAAGGAAAGCCATCTACTGTACAGGTGACAGACTTCCTTCAAAAGATAGCATTGTAAGAACAAGATAAAAAAACATTAGAAATATAGAAAACTGTATTATAATCATATAGACAATTGATCTGAATTAAAGCATTTCTCCCAATAAATAATTCTATGTGATGTTAATGCCAAACAATCATGCTATCCATTATCAATGTCTCAGACTACAGGAATTAAGTTTGTCATCATATGACTAGACATATTCAACTGTGACTACATATTGAGGAAATGGTTTGATATGATAGTTTGTCCTGCAATTGATGTCATTTATATATTTTTCAGATATTAATGAAATACTTAAGTCTACAAGTTATGAATCACCATTAAGCAAGGTATGCATCGATCCCTTTAAACCATATCATAGCAATAAACACATTTACAAAATGTTTATATCATTAGGAACTATCTTAGATATGATATTTCTTGTGAATAATTTTATCTCAAGCCTGACCTATGCTATTGGATATTAAATTGTTTGATAGGCATTACTTAGAAGTTGACTGATGACAAGGTAGACACAATTCTATGGATAACAACTTCATTAATACTGTAAAAAGCGACGTTTCGGTACAGACCTACCTATGTTATCCCACTCATATATGCAATTGTTATTACTGTTAATCCTCCACCTACTATATATATTCTGTACTATGTCCCTCATTCAGTCTTGCTTGACAACGATATAAGGATCTATACCAAAACGTCGCTTTTTACAGTATAAAAGAAGATGTTATCCATTAAATTGTGTCTACCTTGTTAATGGATATCAAGTTATAGAAGTTTACAATGAAGTAATACATTTTGGCACTGATGCACATGCATGACTCACCTAAAGACTTATATTTTTTTCAGAATCTTTTCTTGAGGCGGATGTAACTTGAATCGACCAGATTATCAACGTCTACTAGAATTAGCATAGTAGTTGTTTGTATATGTGTCTGTTTAAAAAATAAACTAGTTGGAGTAAATGATCGACACGTGTCTTTTTTTCTCTTTAGTGGACATTTTGGATACCACTTGTGTGGTGGAGCATCATTTGAAACATAAGCGAATTGCAAATTGTAATTAACCCAGCAGTCACAAGAATGTTGAATTAATGTTGAATCTTTCCCATCCTTTAACGTTGAAATGACATTGATCTTTGATTGGATTTGAAATATTGACGTTGAATGGACATCAGATATCAATGTAGAAATAATGTTGAATTTTGGTTGGGTATTGGATGGATATTGGTTGCATTGACACATACATCTAAAAAAGACAATATAGAGAGGTCAAATGGACTCCTAAAGTCTCCTCCCATATGAGTTGCACCTTCCAGGACTCATATTGTGTTTGGGGCATGCCAGTGTCGCCGTATCAGAGGCCAGTTTTCTACTTGGTTAATTTGGGTGGAATGCTGCTGAGGTTACAATGTCCAAATACACGCCGGAATGTTAAGTTGAAATGCGAGATGTCCTGGCAGTTTCGGTAAAGTAAATTACAGTATGTCAGTAATAATTTCTATGGCTCACAAAAGTATTTAAAATATCTTTATTAGCATTGTTAAACCAAATGTTTATCTATATTTATAATATGTTATACGTCTTTAAATCATCATTATGTGGTACAAAACATACAATCTAGAGTGTAAATATATTGATTCCAACCACAAAAAATATATATATTTAATTAAGTATCGCTGAATTCTGAGGTGTCATCGTTTTTAGATTACTCTTTAATGTTGAAACAATATCAGATTCAACATGTTTTCAACTATCGAAAGGCCAATGTTGAAACAATGTCGATACAATGTTTTTTCAACGTAGCAGCCTCAGATGAACCAAATTTCAACACTGAAACAATGACATGTGCCTGTTGGGTAATGCACTACGGCAAAACAATGGTGTGTCATTAAATACGAGGGAAGTGATTTGGA
The DNA here is from genome assembly GCF_022045235.1 of Haliotis cracherodii. Taxonomy (NCBI): domain Eukaryota; kingdom Metazoa; phylum Mollusca; class Gastropoda; order Lepetellida; family Haliotidae; genus Haliotis; species Haliotis cracherodii. The sequence goes on from NW_027266275.1 coordinate 68,720,644, forward strand.
ATGTTATATTTATCCCCCCGTATATTTAGTGACACACGTTAATGCAGCGTATCCTTCTCAATCTGTTCTATGCACGACAAACACATGCTAGATATTCACCTGAAGAAACACGGGAACATTTGGTCAAAGTCGCAATTGGGAATTGCATCTAACATCAGTTTTGATGAGATGAAACAGATGAGGATGTCTCATTCCCTGCACATTACAGACAATACAAGCATTTTATCCCATTTTAATATTTTTGGGTGCCAGTCCTCGTTACCAGTCTAAATGCGCTCTATTAATGTTATGTCCAGAGAATGTTAAAGGGAAGCCATCCGATGCATTGTTGACTGGATTTTTACAAAAGATGTGGACACATGTTAAGGCTAGAAACGAATTTCCCTTGATCTTTCTAAGACATCTATACTATATTCGTATATTCTACTGATATTCCCGTAAATACTTTTAGTATTCTGGCTATACATATTCAACCATGACTGAACATAGAGGGAATTCTGTTTTCAGCTGTTAATGAAATACCACGGGTTCTGAATCACAGTTAAACACCGCCATAAAGATAATCATTCATGTATGAAACGTCGATATCTTTGAAACTATTGTAATCCAGTGCAGTATTGACAGATGGATCATATCCTTTCTCCCAAGCCTGACACATTCAACTGAAGGCTTATCTTTTTCAGCGTCTTGCGGATGTAACGTGAATCGATCGGACTTTGATTATTAACGTTTCCAAAAATAGCATTGCATTCGTCTATATATTATTAGATTATGACTGCGAGACTTGAGCAGAACATGCACTTTAAAAGGTTACGGTTAAATTTTGTCAGAGACACAAAGAGCAGATATAACAAAAGAAATAAATCAAATTCAATGTAAACAGTCTAACAAGCGTCTCTATCCTTTGGTAATTCGTATGCATAAACGTTTTCGATATACATTGGTTTCTGTATTGATCTCCTTTGAAAAGCAGAGTATGTATCTGAGAATCACAATATAAAGTTATACACAACAGTAATTGTACAATCTTCGTCTTACGTAGGAATGTTATATAACTGAATCAGAAGCATCGCTCTGCTATAACTTGTCAAGAGTATTGTAAAGGTTAATTCTTTTCTTATGACATTTACTATTTAAAACAAAGTAAAAAAGGTATGAAAGCAACAAATTCAAGAGAATCAATTACAAAGGAATTCATCGACGACAAAAGGTGTGTGTGATTGGTTGAACAAGCTCAACCACACATATCATTATTAAAGTCATAGTACAGTTGATAAAGATCATGGCATACACTCTTCCATGTCACGACATTGTTTCTCTCTCAAGAAACTTGAGTCACGTTGCGAGTCATATAGTTAAATTACCGTAAATGGTGTTTCTTTAAGTCTCAAATCTAGCACGAGTCAACAAAGATATTTCATGCAGGTATCAAGAAAGTAGGTGTGTGTGTTCCACATGCAATGATATGAAGAAAACGTGTTTGGTTTCATTGGAATAATAGTTTGTTACACAGTTGATCCAACCAACACTATTAAAGATGGACTGTCAGAAAAGAAGAGACATAAAAAATCACATACAATGTCTTTTTCAGAAACGACCGATCATGTACTCTCGAAATAATTCCACTGAAGGCAAATGCACTTAATGCCTCACAGTCACTGATTATCAAACAAAAAGAAAATAGGATCGATGCTGACGTCCTCATTGTCCAACAACATTGCAGGGGCGTACCGAAATTACGTTCAAATATTATATTTGTTGTAACCCTGTTGGCATTTGGCATTAAGAGGATAAAGCAAGGATTTTTCCGCTTAGTCAGTATACTGTGTTTGAGTAGGGAGACATTTTAAACTGCAGCATGGCATCTCAGTGGGCTAGCACTGTAAAACTGGCTTACGGCCATACTAGCACAAATCCATACCAACTACAGGAAATTGTCCATCACTAATATGACGATGATATACATAGTTTGGATTCCGCCATGAAGATACGGGTTAGAATAGATCTTCAGCAACCCATGCTTGTCGTAAGAGGAGACTATGCTTGTCGTAAGAGGCGACTAACGGGATTGGGAGGTCAGGCTCACTGATTTGGCTGATTCATGTCATCGTATCCCACATTAAGTGGATCGATGCTCATGATACAAATCACTAGATTGTCTGGTCCAGACTCGATTATTTACAGAACGGTGTTAAAACATAAACAACAACAACAACAACAACAACAACAACAACAACAACTCACACTCTCAGCCACCGTCACTTGCACGCCCCTCTTGAAATCTAGATCACATACATGTTTTGGTTGCTCTATTCTATTAAAGTGTATATGACAGTTACGTTTGCCTTAGTGGAAAGACATTTTCTGTTGCATTGGCCACCCAACAGTGATTACGTAGGCTGTAGGAAAGGATGGTGGCATGAACGCAAAGTATTCAGGCAGTTTAAGATAAAAATATCGAGGGAGAAGTGCAGGAGTTTTCAGCATTTCAGAAGTTTGTCCTTATGATTCGTGATTGATGATTTTAGTACACACCAACTTAAGTGTTTTTAACGATGATGTTTTTTGTTTATTTGTTTTTTAACTCCGCACACGTGTTATTACCAACTCGTACACATTTGACTTATAAACTCAATATTTGTTTGAGCTATATCGCTGCCTAATAACTGGAATATAAGACAGCTAGTAACATCATCAACAGAGGTATACTCTCTACTCACTTGACAACCATATATGCGAAACTTATAAACGTGCGTGTGTGTTGTAATTGTTATATCTATTTTCAATGTCAGTGTTCAGTAAAAATTGAACTGCTTATAAGCGAAAAACATTCGTTTTTTCTTGTGTATCATTTCAAAGGATGACGATGCGTGTACGAACTGTAAGGAAACCCTCACCGCGGTAATTGCCAGATTGGACACAGATTAAGGCGTGGTGAGTCATGCAACTTGAATAAAATAGAAATGGATTGAGCAGTGCCTACTTCCTGCTTGTCAAATACATGAACTGTTCTATTTATTGGCATTAAATATATAACGACTTTCATATGTATATAACCGCATTACCTCGAAATACGGGAGAATGGCTCACAAAAGTCCTCGAAGAAGACGATATTCGCTTTGTAGATTTGACGATTGTAGATTCCAATCCCTGATTATGATCGTTTGTTCGTCACGTGGCACGTGACTTTCGACATGTCTATCACTTTAAGCTGACTTTCAAAGAAATAATGTACAAACGCGTCAACGCGTTCGCCGTCACGGCTGAGGCCAAGTCCGAATCCCAACATGGGTACTATGTGGGAAGCCCATTTCTGGTGTTTCCTGTCGTGATATCGTTGGAATATTGCTAAAGGCGGCGTAAAACACAACTTACACATACTTCAATGTTTATTTTGGGGAATTATCGCGTGAAATCAATAATTTGCGAAAGCCTCTGTATAATGGCAATTACTGGAAACCTTGTTCTTTGCATTTCAGGAAATGGTAGAACACTTCCTAAAGGAAGAAATATGTTCTCATCTATCCTCATACACTCTCAGAGAAACTGTAAGTAAATGTTGTCATAATGGAAGAATAGAGAATGTTCTGCCATGAGAGTTATTTACAACCTTTCATATTTCGACCATAAAACAGATACTTAAGTAGACATATACCATGAAAATAAAATAAAAGCGGCAGAAACCTTTGCCATATACATAACAACAACATCATGAACATATGTTTATGAATCTCTATCAAATAGAGATGATACCAGGTGTCCTGCGTCACCGGTGGCACCAGTCACAAGCACATGCAAACGCAAATCAATTGTTCACCTGAAAAAAACCCACAGGAACATATGATGCACGTTAAAATATGGAAATGCATCGGACATCATACTTGTCACTGATGCGACAAATTTGGAAATGTCCTCCACCTGTCTTCCATAAAACGTTTTGGAAGTTTTACTGAGGCCTTGAATCAAAAAACTTCTGAGCAGTCCATTCTGCGATTCCGACGATATCATGAATATGTGTTTATGAATCACTATCAAGAAGAGATGATACCAAGAGTCCGCGGAAAAGATGAGCGTATCCTGCGCCATCTGCAGCACCCCTCACAAGCACATGCAAGTCAGTTGTTCACCTGACAAAAACACGGGACCACATGGCACAACTCACTGATGCGTCACTGTCAAATTTGGACATGTCCTCCACCTGTCTACCATAAAAGCTTTACTGAAGCCTTAAATGTTGTAACCTTCATCAAACAACTTCTGAACAAGAGTCGCACGTTCGAGTATAAATCAAAAACTGTAAAATGAAAACACAAAGGGCTGGAGCTGCGCGACATGATTGGAATGTTGTGTATTGGAAAGTTGAAGTTATTCCTCTTGTCATACAGTGTTGTTGATAGTGTGTTATCACTAGTACTCTGAATCTTTATGGATAGATCTACATATGAAACAGGTGAGGCGGTCTCACTGGTCTCCTTTACTTCCAGTTCGGGTTGGGTAAATCGTGGGAATCAGGGAATTGGCTGTTTGATGGTTATTGAACGATACCAAATGATCGATATACCTGAAGCTTAAGTTAAACTATACTGAACAACAAAAGTTCCTGTGACATTGAATAAGATTTAATGCAAAGTTATGTTTTTGCCAAATCTGAAACAATTTCGGTTTGCAACAGATAAAAGACTCCTGTAAGTGTTCAAATGGTTTAATTTGCCATATTGACTTCAGAAAATGCGTGATTTCATAAAAAAACCATGAACATGCCCAAATGTCAATTAACAAATCAATAGCGTGTGTTTCCATCTCTGGTTGCGTTGCAAGCAACACATCTTCGTCTCATGGATTGGACCAGGCGTCGCACAAAGTCCTGTGGGATATCTGTTCATATCTGCTGGAGCATGTTTCGAAGTTGCTGGAGTGTCTGTGGAACACGTGGTTGACGTCGAAGGCGCCGATCCATCTCATCCCACATGTGCTCGATTGGTGAGAGATCAGAGGAGCGAGCCGGCCAGGGGATGACATTCACGTTGTTTTGTTGAAGAGAATCCTGAACAAGTCGGGCAATATGAGGCCGGGCGTTGTCATGTTGAAAGGTAATGCCTGGGCCAAGACGACGTCCATCGCTGTGGCTGAGGTGAAAACGAGACTCGTCAGTGAATAGAACTTGTCCCCTCTGCATGGCCGCCCAGCGTAGACGCTGTCTGCACCACTGTAGACGTGCTTGACGGTGGTTTCCTGTCAAAATGGGACGTCTGACTGGTCTTCTGGCGACAATCCCTGCACATCTGAGGGCGGAGACGTACGGTTTGTGAAGATATTCAGCGAAGGCCAGGGATGCTTCTTGCAGTCACTGTTGCTGGCTGGAATCGAATTTGTAGGTGTGTTGTTCGAATCCAGTTGTCTTGTCAATTATTGGTTATGTGTGGCCTGCCACTCAGAGGAAGGTCTCTGACTGCATTCGTCCGTGGTTAACGTTGCCATAAACACCAAATGGTGCTCTGTGGACGTTAAATTGTCTTGCAACATCACGTTGACTCGATCCTGCTTCAAGCATACCAATGGCTCGCAGATGCTCATTTTCGGACAGGAGAGGCTTTTCGTAATGTTGAATAATTGCGTAATTTTGTTGTTTTTCTGAGTGGTTGTTATCAGCACAATGCTAAACAATGCATATGGAGTCCTGTTAACGCACATGTATTTATACCCATTCTAGAGTAGTGAAATGCATGGGGCTTGCATAAAAGTAAACTTTTGCATGGAATGCATACTTTTCTGTAGCAGTTGCGTTCTTGTGGCTTGATTCCATACATGTACTACAATACTGAAAACCAAACTTTACTTGTTTGAAAACTACACTAAAATATTGGTGTCACGGGAACTTTTGTTGTTGAGTATACTTAGCCAAATTTCCTTGTTTTGACTTTGCCAATCCAAACGGAAATTCTGATTCATATGCATAAAGAAACAGATCAGCAGGAAGGGGAGCACAATTGGTGCCCATCTGATGCCTACATCCTGCCTAAATGTCTTTCCCTTAAAACGTCTTACATAGATGTTATCAATGAGGCAGTGGAAAAACTATGTAGACGATGACTTGGATGTTAATCACCTGACAGCGGTAGGACTTTGGCGTTACATGTACTAAGTAAAGTACTTATTCAGTTAGGTATATTGTATCAAAATATCTTAAATCTGAACATTGTATCTTCTTGTTTCAGTGTAACTCTGCTGTTCATGGGCATGTTCCAGGTCTTCTGGAGTATGTTGTGGAGAACGCGGTAAGACAGAGAAGTGAGAGGTTTAGTTAGACAGAATTATTTTATTTGCCTGTAGGAGCCTGAAGTATTTTTTAATGTTGTCATCTGGATGCCAATTGTCATGACCAGTCCACCGTTTTTTTCATGTTTAAGGATCCCGATGGCCTTTCCACTCTCGCCACATTATGTCCAGAGCCATCTGCTGTACTGGTGACAGACTTCCTTCAAAAGGTAGCATTATAAGAACAAGATAAGGAAACAATATAAACAAACTAAATTGTATTATTTTGGCATATTCAACCATGGCTAGATAGTTTGATATAATAGTTTGTCCTGATATTGATGTCACTGGGTTTGTTTCAGATATTAATGAAGTAATTATGTCTACAAGTTTTGAATCACCATTAATCAAGGTATACATCAATTCCATTAATCCATATCTTAGCAATAATCACGTTTACAAAATGCCTGTATCATCAGGAACTATTTTGAAATAATATTTCTTATAGATGAATTTTATCGCAAGCCTAACATATCCTATTCAGTTAAAGAAGTTTACTCCATTTTGGATATAAAGTTATAGAAGTTTACTTCATTTTGGATATAAAGTTATAGAAGTTTACTTCATTTTGGATATTAAGTTATAGAAGTTTATAATGAAGTAATGAACGTTACCTCTACTCTTTAAATCAACTTAAGACTTATATTTTTTTCAGAATCGAGCAGATTATCAACAACTACTAGAATTAGCATTGCAGTTGTTTCTGTTTGTGCGAGTTGAAGAAATAAACTCGTTGGAATCAATGATCGACGTGTGTCTTTCTTTCACTTGTGTGGAGCAACATGTGAAAAATTAGCCAGTTGCTAATTGTAAATAACCCAGCAGTCATAACAATGTTGAATCAATGTTGAATCAATGCCGTCCTTCAACGTTTTAGTGTCATTGATCTTTGATTGGATTTAAAATATTGACGTTGAGTGGACATTAGATATCAGTGTTAAAATAGTGTTGAATTTTGGTTGGGGATTGGATGGATATTGGTTGAACATTGGTTGCATTGACACATACATCTCTATATATTACCGGATCAAAATGACTCCCAAATTCTGCATTTATTTGGAATTGCACCTTCCTGGATACGAGAGGTTCTGTCCGAGGTTCAGGGTTCATATTGTGTTGGGGGAATGCCTGTCTCTCCATATTAGATACCTGCTTCATGCAGTGTCACTATTAATCTGTGAGATACCAGCATCACCTCCTTTATTTGGAAAGAGAATAGCGCGTTTATACAGTGTGCATGTTTGTTTCATTTGACAACATTCGGTCGTTCAATGGTAGAATTATCTGTGGTTACAATGTCCAAATACACGCCGGAATGATCAGAAATACGGAATAGCAATGGGGAATCACTGAATACAGGGGAAGTGATTTGGAATGTAATATTTACCACCCACGTGAAGCGTATCCTTCCCCATCCGTACTACCCGCGACAAACACTTGCAACGGTAAGCCAGGTGAAGAAACATGGGTCCCAAATATGGTCCAAGTCGCAATAAAGAATTGCACCAGACATAGGTTTTGTCATTGACGCGTCTAATCTGTCTTCTAGATGTCTTCCATAAACTATCCATCGAGCATCTCTAACCATTTATAATTCGCATAGCAAACGTATTTGTTGTCACTATGTAAGTTATGAATAAGTGTCACACACTTGTAATTTTCCAAACCTCATCTTGTGTCGAGATGGTATACATCTTAATCAGAAGCATTACTCTATTGGGTTTTGTCAAGATTATTACAAGCACTAACATTTGACAATGAGAATAGCAACAAAACCTTTTCCATAGCCATAGGAAATCGAGAGTCGATTCCGACTGTATCATGAACACGTGTTTAAGAATCAACATCAAATAGTAATGATACCATGTGTTCGCAAAAAGGTGAGCGCATCCTGCCCCACCTGTGAAGTACATTAACTTATTTATAAAAATGATAAAAAACTGCGGGCTTAAGGTACATCCCTGCCTCGTACCAATGTTACACCTAAAATAATTTGATAAACCACTAGAGAGTCTTACACAAGCACTTAAATTTGAATACATTGAAACTTTTATCTTAAGACATGTGCCACTAACTCCTACTTCATTTAAGCTTTTTAACAAAACGTCATGTTTAATCGAATCAAAAGCCTTTGAAAAGTCTATAAATAAACAATAAAATCTTCCATTTTTCCTATGGGCATATTTTTGGGCAATAGATTGCAAACAGAAAATACTATCAATAGCTGTGCTTCATTAATGACGTTATGTTCGTCACACCAAAGCTGCAGTCTGGATAATTATCAATACAGTGTTTATTTCCTGACTTAAATAAAGGACATATTATACTTTTTCCCAATTCTTTAGGGAATTCACCATTATCAAATATGTTGTTAAACAATAAGACCAACACAGGTAGAATATAATCTGATGATGCTTTCAGAAATTCAGCAGCAAAGCCATCAGAACCAGGGGATTTATTTAATCCCAACTTATCAGTATGATAACCGTAACCGTATCAGAGTTCCATGAAAGTTTAGTGGTTTAAGAAAGGAAAACAACCATGTCATTAAAACCATCATAAATTCTAGATATATAGTTATGTAAAATCCAGTATTCCTTTATAAGAACAGTCACTCCAAAATCTCGTCTGCCTTGTCCATATCCAAGTCGTTAGCGAGAAACTCCCGAACTATCTCTTCACTTTTTTCCCGCGTGTCACCTTTAGTACCCTTAAGGCCTCTGAATAATACGTTATCCCGCCTATTACGACACTCTGAATCTTCTTATTTCTCTTCCAAACGTGAGAGAGATGATTTTAGTTGTCTGTTCCCCTATATGACATTCTCAATTTGCACGTGCAAGTCAGTCGCCATCTTTTCGCCTTTCACATTCAAAGCGTCAAACTTACTGTTCGTTTCTCTAACTTCGTTATGGATGTCTTTCAACATTGTCGTGATATCACTAGTCGTGTCTTCTCTTCCAGCATTAATTCCGACCGTACCGCTCTCGTTAACAGTAAGAGTTCTCTGGGGTCGTGGTTCCGGGTTCGTCTCGACATCACCGTCGGCAACTAGAAGTACACTGAACAGTAGCAAAAGTCGCAAACTCAAGGAGAGTTTAGTCATGCACATTGTTATGCCATGGAGAGTAGTTTTGCACTTATTTGGTTGTGCAAAACAGCCAAGTTTGGCTCTATATTGGGCCAGGCTGTCGCCCATCACGGGAGCTCAAACTACCCGCGTCCTCTCGGTACTCGCGCATGCGCACAATTCCATTCCATATGTCTACCATTAAACGTTATCCAAGCTTCACTGAGGCTTTGAATGTTGTAACCTTGATCAAAAAGCTTCAGAGGCATATGGCGCTCTTTAAAATATTGATAGAAAGATTCTCCTCTTCCACATTGCTAGGTTCCATTGTAGAACAGACGTTGTTCATTTTTGCTTCCTGTTTAACACATGTTACATAAAAACTAATAACATTAGATCTGGAGAAAAGACATGAGTATATTTGTGACAAGTCTACATCCCTACTTTCAGGGATGGACTTATTTTTCAATATGTGGACAATCATGCAGTAATAGATCCAGTTGTAGAAGATAGAATAGTGATAAATATATGAAAGTAGGGTTCGGTACATTATTCTTCCAACAACTGGACAGATGCCATATATTTGGGGAAATTGGAAATTTTAGAAGTAGATTCCGAAACGAACACTTGGTTGACAAGTCCCATTACTTAATGCATTATATTGAGAGTAGCGGTATGAACCATAAGTGTATAATCAAAAAGATAATGTTCTAAAAATGTACGTAAATATAAGTGTGGACATTTAGAAATAACACGATCTTTACGAACTATCAGGGAACAAAGTTGGTATTATTTACGTACAATCGATTCGATCTCCTGGCGATCAGTAATGAAAGCGATGCAATCAGCGCACACATCATTTCCATCCTGTATCGACCGGGCCACAGCTGAGAAATTCAACTGTTGTAATGTGTTTAAAGAACTCAACAGTCTCAACTAGTCAACAGTTGATTGAATTTGTTTTGCAACTTCATGATTAGCTGACATTGCTAATTCTACAAAAGGCAGTTGGGCGGTAGGGTAGCCTACTGGATTAAGCGTTCGCTCGTCACGCCGAAGACCCGGGTTCCATTCCATGGGTGAAGGCCATTTCTGGTGTCCCCCACCGTGATATTGCTGGAATATTGCTAAAAGCGGCGTAAAACCAAACTCACTCACACTCTTCACTCACTCCACGAAAGTCAGGTGATAAACAGAAACGTCTTTCCTATAAACCTTTGCATGTATTCATCTTAAGAATTTGTCAAGAGATCTAAACATTCGGGCAAAAGAAAGCATACACACATTTTTGATTGTTGCTAAAATTGAAACAAACAAAATATGATTATTTGATGGTGGTGTATTTGATAGGGGAATCGTAGTGGTGATTTGGACCTAAAGTTTGCAGTGTTTCGGGGATCGTTTTCAGCTTTGATAAGTTTTGATAACGTTTGTCAAAATCCCTTTTCAATTCTAAACTATCTTTGTCCGGCAGTTTATATCTATACGTGAATACAAAGGTGGTCGTTCTTAGTGTTTGTAAGATTCTCAATTTCTGTAATATATGATATGGACGGAGGTATGGGTGGAGTCGCCTAAGGTGCCGTAATTCGCAGTCAAGGGTTACGCCCCTTAGGTAAGCAAGCATCCGATTATCATGGTTTCGAACGTTTTCATTTTGATCATATTGTCTTTAGATTTGTATTTGAACCAAACAAAGAATATGTAGTAATTATACTCATGCGATATACAAGATTTATCAAACAGCATAATGTACGCACACTGCATTAAAAAGATAGCTCTTATTTATTCGACCGATAACTCATTGTGTGGTTAACCTATTTTTCTGGATGGGTACAAAACGAGAACCGAATTGATAAGATTCTAAATATTATGTGAAACTCGTCATACTGATGTATGGAAGGAGTTTGAATCATTCATTTCTCAACTTTACGTTCAAATTTCACAACTGATCAATTACAACATAAGTGAGCTTTTAGTTTCCATTGCCTTAACAATTCAGTTGCATGTAATCATTTGTGTTTTAATTAATTCCAAATAGATATACACATGGCGGTTTGTGTATTATGGTTTGACGTTTTTTATCAAGGTGGGTTCTGTATTTGTTGTTTCTGAACTTTTATGCCAGTACATTTTTAATAGATTTCCAATGAATATTTTTGGTAATGCGCCTGTTTGTGTTTTTATTGATTAGGAAGCAACCGGCAACATTCGAACTATATCCTGGTGACATACACATTATAGTTTCGTCTGGGAACGGCATCTTATACCTTCTTTGCATAATCAAAGTCTTACGCCGTCCAAGTGCAGTGATCCGCAAAGTTACAGAGCCTGGCAACGCGATCCCTAATTTTGTCAGAGATTTTAATCAACATAGGAATCTGTTCTGTCAAGAATAGGTTGTTAATAAATTATATCTAAAACAAAATGTTTATACACGCAAACGTTTTTGTGCTAGTTACCATGGATATGATATGATATTGACCAATCAGAAGGCAGCCTCTCCCTTAGCCGCGCACATGCAACAATGTATTTGTCACATTTTGCAGGGTATATTTTCTGATGTGTCTTGACAAAGCCTTTGTGATGGCATGAATATATATATTATCCTGGATGGAATGAGAAAGAAATGTCTGCCAATTGACATAACAGCTCGTGACAATGCAGGTTATCGCCCGCTACAGAAATCGACGGTTTATGAAACGTACATTTCCTGGTGTCCGGCGTTTTTACGACATGTTGATGGAGAGACAGTTGTGTTTACCTGTGAATCATCCCCTCATCATGGAGAGACAGATGTGCCTACCTCTTAAGAATTGTTCATAGATCCAAAATAACCCTGGACAAAATGTATGAAGGCGATCAAAGCAAATACTTCCCGAGGAGTGTATCATCATTAAAAAGACTAAAGTCTCCTTGAAGAGAAAACGAGAGACCCGCATTGGGTACTCGGACCCAGTATGTACAGCAATGCGGTATCATGCGTCATGTAATAAATTATACTCTAAATGTGTATATAATCTAAAGTTATTGTTGATGAAACATCCTTGAAGACAAAACGAGAGACCCTTATCAGAAGTGAGACAAATGCTGACAAATCTTTACAGTATACACGACTGAAAGGAGATGACCAGATTTTATTACGGATTAGGAAGTCGGACCCAGTATGTACAGAAGTGCGGTGCTATGCGTCATGTTATAAACAGTACTCTAAATGTGTATATATTCTGAATGCCTCGCATTAAAGCCTCCAAGAAATCTTGTGCAGAGGTAATTGAGAAAAGTATTAAAAGAAAGGGAGAAGTACTTGGAATGAACTTGGCTCACAAAACTGTTTTTTACATTTAGACGATGTTGATTTTACCGAATAAGGGAATGATCAGGTAAAGTTGAGAACTAATAAACAGATACCCACATCTGAAGTATGTTCAGCATGATGCATATAAATTAGTCTTTCACCAAGCCCATAATGACGACACTTATTTTCAGGCTTTGAAGACAAAACAAAATTACAGCGTGCAACTGATTTTCCCTATGGATTTCGCAGCAATGTGTTCACCACCCTGGTGTGGGATAACATCGATTTGGGTGATAACGCATTATGACATCAACTTTAAATAATGTCAGTTCTCCAAACATTTAATGTCAGTGACATTTTACAATATTTTATGATTAATATATAATGATATTCCAGAGGAACATTCAAATAAAGTAAGTGAATTAAAAATAAACAAAACAAACAATGTGATGAAGTGTAATAAGATGCAATATTTATTATTATACATGGTTCATTGAAGCTGTTCAGGCATTTCAAGTACTTGTAAGAGTTTGTAGCCATGATCCCTTCAGTCCGTTCACCTTTTTTCACAGTATATCATGCTTCTCATGGTGTCACTGCTTTCTGCTTTTTTGTTAATACATAATGTCTCGTTCTATAATCTATACCATACTATACTATAGTAGTTGCTCACTCTTTACACAGGCAGCCAGTGTTCGATTGCCGGGTCGGCACTTTAAGTACTTTATATTTGGTGTCCTCATTTGGTTGTGATCGCAAGATTGATATACGACAGAAGAACTAATACACAAAAGCCACCACTTACTTCAATAAGACTGTCTTCTGGAGTGATGGATTTTTCTGGTATCTATTTTAACCAAATGTTCCTTATTTATATTGATACCCCGTACTGCACATCACAGGGACGATGGAGTAGCCTAGTGGTAGTTCGTCACGGCGAAGACCCAGGTCGATTCCAGCTGAGTATAATTTATGAAGCCCATGTTCCGGTGTCCCTTTCGTGATATTGTTGAAATATAAAAGTGACGTAAAACCATACTCACTCCTCACTCGCTCATATGTTGGAGGAAACTACTAGGTCGGCAGAGACCGTGACTGTAAGTGAGATTCAGTAATGTCCAGCAACAAGACAACTGAGCAGTGCAAGCCAGATGACCATCAAGACACTACGAGTACCTGACAAGATGAATACCAGACCAACTGTACTACAGCAGGAATGTGAAGAGACTGAAAGGAGATGTTCCAAGAGAGTCACCAGACCACTAGTTAGACTGAATCTCTTACCTTGTGAGACAAGAGCACTTTGTGCCCCGTGAAAGGTCATGCTCATTGCAGACACTTTAAAATTAAAGTTTATTCAAATATTTCAAGTTTTTAAGTTCTGAGTTAAAAGTTTGTAGCGTTGGTGAAGCTTTAACCAATCAAATGAAGGATAGGTCTGGTATCCATCTGATAATAGTTCTAAGGAATGTAATGTTTCCTTCACTTATTGTCCAATGCTAGGCAACCACTACCACATCATATCCCGTGCGACACTAGGTCACGATTACCCGTCACTTGTACCATGCAATGAAATGGTTGAACCTTACATGTCTCCTTATTGTCTCTGTCACTGTACATTGACATGATCCCCGGTAAAGTGCCCGTGGGTGAAGCGGATACATATGACTGAGCCGTGGAGCAGTGGATATGATTTCAATTAATCGAAAGAGAGTATCAATATTCAAGAGCACCCATGTGTGTCATTGCATTATAGCACCCATCACGAGTGCTGATGAAACTGACGTACTGTTCAAAGAGCCGTTAACCTTAACTCACTCACTCTTTGCTGTACACGTCGCTAATTAGGCGATATCTTCGTTCTGTTTATCTTCTTAGGATATTTGTTGAAAATAGTAATCGTAATGGGTTCATTTGCCAATAACCGTTTTATTTCAATTTGTTTCAGGAATTAACTGGTGACAACTTATTATGTTCATTTGTCTTGATCCTGTATACATGTGTCTACTCCTTTAATGGTATAATGTCTGGTTCTGAGTATTTAGTTCACCGCATAATGGTCTATCCTCAAGTATGAGAATGCGATTGGTTCAGTCGTCTGAGGCGCCGCTATTCGCCGTGCAGAGTTGTGTTCCTTGGACAAACCCAACCAAACTCGCTTCCTCTATCCTCAAGGGGCGGTCGGGTAGCCTAGTGGTTAAAGCGTTCGCTCGTCACGCCGAAAACCCGGGTTCGATTCCCGACATGGGTACAATGTGTGAAGCCCATTTCTGGTGTCCCCCGCCGTGATATTGCTTGAATATTGCTAAAAGCGGCGTAAAACCATACTCACTCACTCACTCCTCTATCCTCAAAATTGAACGATAATAGAAAAACGTGTTAAAGTAGTTTCATTTGATCATCAGTTGACCAACCTGGACCAATTTCTTTGCGTTCTTGACTGTCGAGAGTCGATGTTATGTATGGTGTGATAAATGGCGTTGCCTATTATATTACACAGGTTCAACAAATTATCTCCCTATCTCACATAAACTGTCCAATCAACAACAGTACTCTGGTCAAATGCAAAGTTTTATTGACAATGTTTTACAGGTGACGTTGTTCGTGGGCGATGAAGGATCGAAAGGCAGCATTGTCAGCATCTGCAATACCAAAAATACACACTGAAGTTAACCGTGTCATGTGTAATAATGTAAGAATATTCCATATCATGACTAGTCATCTGGAAAGTGGACAGAGCATCCGTCCGGGGAGCAGAAGACAGTTGGTCCAGAGTAAGTATTTCTCTCAATCAACCTATGCTGGTCGTTAGAGGCAATTTAATGGGTCGAGTGGCCAGGCTCGGTAATTTGGCTGATTGCGTGTCTGGTTCAGACAGGCCTTCATATAGCTGGAATAGTGTTGATTGTGGCGTTGAAGTAAACGAAACAAACAGTCAATAGTTCCAACCGAAACTTGTTCCTCAGACAGCGGTGTAACTATTGCGTAGACAGAAGGAAAACCTCCGTGGTGTATTGGACAGGGCGTCTGCCCGAGGCGCCATTAAAATTACTGAGGAGTAAATTTGTCCTGATTTGTAAACCTAGTTAATTTTTGTAATTCATTTGTTGATTGTATACAACATGCTGGTTCTTTGTTGGTTCAAAACGAAATTCTTTTACGTTCAGATTTCTGGATTAACATACAATTTCAATTTGGGAAGCAACACGAAACAGTACATAATTTCAATTTGTAAAAGGAGAATAGCAATGTTCAAAAGCACCCGTGTGGGCTTTAGCGCAACATCAACCATCAACAAGCACTGGCCGGCTCGGTGTCTGAGTACAATGTGTCAGAGTGGGGTTTCTATGTGAAACTGCGACATGGCATCTCAGTGAGCAAGCACTATAAAGTCCGGACAAGAACAAGCCGCCACATGGAGTGCAATAATCTTGAACGCGATGTTAAAACTCATGCCGCCTCACTTCACCTTACCTCGCCTATATCACGTTCAATACAACTCACCTTACAACTAGTTGGCACCACACATACCAAGTCGGTTGCATGACGTTTTAACATTCTGTAATAAAAAAATGTTCCATTCTTTTACATTTTTAAAATTAAATAAACAGTAGTCTTTTAACTCTAACTATCCAGGTTTTATACTTCATTTCGATCATACATATTGATAAGTGTCCTTAATGGATATGTGTAAAGAAATCGACTTATATGTCTGTAAAGTGTAAGTTTATGTGTATATCAAAACAATGAGTATCTCACTTATACATCCAACATTTACTTACCACCAAATCTAGTAGCTCGATTTCCATTTTGATTGCTGCATCTAGAAAGTCAGCACACTGAAACAGAGTACGCAGAATGCTCAAACATAATTAGATGAATGTGAAATTGTATACATACACACATTATATAATGATATAAGAATATATGTCATGACTGATTATGAAATTAACTGTAACACAATATGAGGGGCGACCTACAGGATCAGATGGTCAGGCTAGCTGATTGGATGGTGCACGTCATTGTATCCGATACTCATGGTGTCAATCACATGGATTGTCTAGGACTACAATAAGGAAAGAACTACTGAATTTATATCATAATCAGAAAACTGAACAATGATTGGATAACTATATACACACCTGTTCCTGGCGGTCTTCGCTGAGCTTTTCACAGAACATGGTTTCGATCAGTTCATTTACAGAGGCCTGTAAAAGAAAAGTTTTTAACTACACGTAGTCATGATTTTATGATTGCATTACATCAACGTGTACGATTTGTTAATTTAACTTAAAACAAGATGGTACATATTTTATGTATTTGGGGAAATAATGCAAATGTGCCAGACCAACACAGGAGTGATTAAACCTTCTCAATATTTGTCACTCACAACAGTGTCCATTTGCCTTTCTTTGACGTCTTTGAGAAAGTTCTTGCAGTCCTTGCATCGCCCTCTCCCTTGAACCTACGAAACATGAAATGACAAATTGAATGCATCATTATGCCTACAGTTTTTAAACTTTCGTTTGTAACCAATGTAACAATAATATTGCAGCACAATAAGTGTGACGAAAGACGAACCTACTTTCTAACCCAGTAAATTGTACAAATCATGAACACGTTAAGACATTCATTTGATTGTGTGTAAGTTTGATGAGTTATACTCACTAAACCTGTTGATTAGAGGACTGGTACTAGGTATTAATCTTGCCTTGTTTGTAGGTGTGTTCATGTTGGCCGTATCAAGCGACGGGCAGTACTTGGTGGCTTTACAGATGGCTTCAGGGGTCTGTGAAGGTGAACACAATTACATGACATGTTGTTAAACCCAATCCTTTTGCTTACTCGCAGTGTACAATAATAATTAAAGGGTAAAATCATAGTCCAATCCTCATCATTTTGTGTAACTCAGTGAAAACACAGTAAAGGTTATTATTCTGATAAAGGAAATGTAAGCTGAAATGCTGATATAGAGTTTTCCATCTCCTTCCCCGGGTATCGAAATTCCATCAGATTGGTACATTCCTGAACTTTTTGCATCAATCACCTTTTTCATGATGTCAGTATATGCAAATGTAAGCTGACGCAATCTTGTGCTTCATGATTAGTCCATTGATTGGAGCAGGATTTCGGATGATGTAAAAGTTGATAATTACCTGACTGTTGACTCTGTCCTTCTTCTTCTGGCATATTTTCTGCACTTTTGTCTTACACTGTAAATACGCGTTTTACATTATTAGCCTCAAGAATACTATTTTATCTAA
The DNA here is from genome assembly GCF_022045235.1 of Haliotis cracherodii. Taxonomy (NCBI): domain Eukaryota; kingdom Metazoa; phylum Mollusca; class Gastropoda; order Lepetellida; family Haliotidae; genus Haliotis; species Haliotis cracherodii. The sequence goes on from NW_027266275.1 coordinate 68,738,591, forward strand.
TTCACAGCGTTAAGGATCAACACAGTTTGCTATGAATATAGATTATTGTTCCTATTTAATTATCTACCTTGTGATATATTCAGTCCTTAGCTCTTTGCAATGAAACATCTGATCTTGTTGTTTATGAAATCCGTTTGTTTACTATTGAGAACTATTATTTATCTCACCTCTTCCACCTTGCTGGGTTCCATTGAAGAACAGACGTTGTTCATTTTTGCTTCCTGTTCTTCCTGAAACACATGTTATATAAAAACTCAGTACAATAGATCTGGAGAAGAGACATGAGTGTATTTGTGACATGTTTACCTCCTTACGTTCTGGGGTAGACTTACCTCTAAATATATATGTAGTAATAGATCCATTTGTAGTAGATAGAATACTGATAAATATATGAGAGTAGGGTTCAGTACAATATTCTACCAAATAGTGGACATTTATTTTGGGAAATTGGAAAATTCAGATGTAGATTCAGAAACTGAACACTTGGTTGACTGGTCCCATTACTTTAAGTATTATATTGAGGGTAGGGCTATAAACCATTAGTGTATAATCAAAAAGATAATGTTCTAAACATGTACGTATATGTTAGTGGGCACGTTTGGAAATAGCACGATTTTTACGAACCATCATGTGTTATAGTCGGTATTATTTACGTACAATCGATTCGAGTTCCATCTCCTGGCGATCAGTAATGAAAGCGATGCAATCAGCGCACTCATCATTTCCATCCTGTATCGACAGGGCCATAGCTGAAAACATGTAAATATAAAACGTCAACGCGTCAACTTTGGTCAAAAAATAATTAATGTAAATATGTTTAGATTCGAACACATCAGAAAAAGAATTAATGCATATAATTGGATTTCCGTAAATATCATATTGCTGCGCCTTAGCCACGACCATCGTATCTACTGAGAAGTGGATCGTAAGAAGGCATGGCCATTTAAAACACTCACCTTGGCTTGCTACAACAGCGACTACAAATGCGAAAAAGGTCTTCATTGTCCTTGAAGCTGAGAAATTCAACTGTTGTGATGTGTTTAAATGTAAAGCTTTATATATGTTCCGATTCTTCATAGTTGGTGACTTAGTCAATCACAGCGCACAGTAGGATGGCTCTAATTAATAGCAAACTAATTCAATTAGACGATTCAGACAGATGTCCTGTTCCTAACGAATATTCTCTGTTTGAAACCTACACATGTTGAGACAATAATTGTCGCGTTCTTAATAAAATAACCTGGTTTGATATCTCTCTCGATTAGATCTCTTTTCCACCTACTGTTGACCATGGTGATACACTCTACAATCAATTAACATGATGAAAGAACTAAAGAGTCGTAACTAGTCAACAGCTGACTGAATTTGTTTTGCGTCTACATGATTACTAAACTATGTCAATTAGCTGACATTGCCAATTCTACAAAAGTCAGTGGGGCGGTGAGGTAGCCTAGTTGATAAAGCGTTCGCTCGTCACGCCGAAGACCCGGGTTCAATTCCTCACATGGATGAAGTCCATTTCTGGTGTCCTCGGCCGTGATATTGCTTGAATATTGCTAAAAGCGGCGTAAAACCAAATTCATTCACTCTCTCACTCACTCTCCAAAAGTCAGGTGATAAACAGAAACGTCTTTCCTATAGACGCTTGCATGTATTCTTCTTGAGAATTTGTCAAGAGATCTAAACTTTCGGGCAAAAGAAAGCGTAAAAACTTTTCTTATTGTTGCTAAAATTAAAAAAAATAAAAAATGATAATTCGATGGTGATGTATTTCATAGATTTATACCTTAAGTTTTGCAGTGTTTCAGAGACTGTTTTCAGCTTAGTAACCTTTTGACAACGTTTGTCAAAATCCCTTGTCAAGTGTATACTTTCTTTATCCGACAGTTTATACAAATACAGTCAATACAAAGGTGGTCGTTCTTAGTATCTGTAAGATTATCAATTTCTGTAATATATGACATGGAGGGAGATATGGGTGCAGTCGCCTATTGTTCCGTAATTGGCAGTCAAGAGTTACGCCCCTTAGGGAAGCCAGCATCCGATGATCATGAGTACGAACGTTTTCAATTTGATAATTTTGTCTTTAGATTTGTATTTGAACCAAACAAAGAATATGTAGTAATTATACTCATGCGATATACAAGATTTTATCAAACAGCATAATGTACGCACACTGCATGCAAAAGAGTGATCTTATTTATTCAACCGATAACTCATTGTGCGGTGAACCTATTATTCTGGATGGGTAGATAACGAGAACCGAGTTGATTAGATTGTAAATGATATGTGAAACACGTCATACTGATGTATGGAAGGCGTTTGAATTGTTCATTTATCAACTTTACTTTCCAGTTTCACACCTGATTAATTACCACATAAGTGAGTGTTTAGTTTCCATTGCCTTAACAATTCAGTTGCATGTAATCATTTGTGTTTTAATTAATTCCAAATAGACATGGCAGTTTGTGTATTATGGTTTGACGTGTTTTATCTAGGTGGGTTCTGTATTTGTTGTTTCTGAATTGTTTATGCCAGTACATTTTTGGTAGATTTTATTTTATTTTTATTGATTAGGAAGCAATCGGCAACATTCGAACTATATCCTGGTGACATACACATTATAGTTTCGCCTGGGAACGGCGTCTTATACCTTCTATGTATAATCTTACGCCGGCCAATTGCAGTGACACGCAATTTTTTGCCGCTACTGCAATCGACGGTTTATGGAACGTACAGTTCATGGTGTCCGGTGTGTTTACGACATGTTGATGGAGAGGCAGATGTGTTTACCTGTGAACCACCCCCTCAACATGGAGATACAGATGTATTAACCTCTTAACCATCCCTTCAAATGACAAGGATTGTTCTTAGATCCAAAATAACTCAGGACAAAATGTATGAAGGCGATCAAATCATATACTTCCTGAGGAGTGTGTCATCATTAAAAAGACTAAAGTTATTGTTGATGAAACATCCTTGAAGACAAAACAAGAGACCCTTATCAGATGTGATACAAATGCTGACAAATCTTTACAGGATGCACGACTGAAAGGAGATGACCAGATTTTATGACAGATTGGGAACTCGGACCCAGCATGTACAGAAGCGCGGTACCATGCGTCAGGTTATAAAACAGTACTCTAAATGTGTATATAATATGAATTCCTCGCATGAAAGCCTCCAAGAAACTTTGTGCAGAGGTAATTAAAAGTATATAGGAGAGTAACAAGGTATAATATTAAAGATAATTCCATGAAAATTATTACATTGTCAGAGAATACCACCATATACCACTGTGGTAACGGATTTTGTTAGTAAATTCCGTCCATATAATGAAAGCGGTATAGTCCTCGAATTTCACTTCGTGAGTAAGAGCGACTGGTATCTGGATCAGTATCCAAAGGTGGCTTAAAGGACAGCAAACATAGCCTGATTTGTTGTGGAGTTCAACGCTGATGTCAACGGGACCTATACACACAATGTCACACCATGAGTTCTCTCTTATTTTTCTCTTACTCACACAGTGGCACCGTACGTGAGTCAGTAAATCATGGTAGTTAATACCACACTTTGAACAGATACCATGTAATTTCCCCAGTCTCCACATCGCACAAATGTGGACAGGAAAACAGGCAGCTGCCTTTAGCTCAGGACACTCTCGAGCTATCCTCCTCGCCACGTGTGGGGTCACATCCTGATGAATACTCTCAAAGTTCACAGTGTAAGTTTCTGATGAAAGTCTTTCCCGCCATGCTGGTACTTCAAAAGTATTCACGGCTTCTTTGACTGTCCTTTTCCATATCTTCCGTTCCAGGGATGTACTTGATCTAAGAAATGCCTCCAGGTGACAGGATAATGAATACTTGTGGAGGATGCGATATATGTCTGGGACAAAGCTTCTACTTGTGGATGAACACTTATGTATATACATGGAGATACGAGTCATAAAAACCTTCTTAGAAAGCAGATGATTAGAACAATGAGAGAGGTGGCCAAGAAAGAATAGTTTCCTGATGTTGATAAGGGATTCTATGGGGAGCCAGCCGGGAAGAGCATTAACTATGTCAGACCTAGTATGACGTGGAAGTCCCTGTGCCATTTTGAGAATGGACCTTTGTGCTCTTTCTATAGCCCGAATTTCTGCCTTGGAAATCATCGACCATAACACCCAAACATAGCCTTTGGGATACAAATTGCCGTAATCAGTTTTGAGCTTGTCCTGGGGTTTAGAGCGCGTTCATGCAGTCCCGATTTGACGAGTGCCATGGCTGATGCTTTCATCTTTGAGCAGCTCTCCAGAGTTCTCTACCATGAGTAAAATTCAGTGTTCAATATAACCAACGTGCTTAAGCTCATTTGTCACTGGGATATCACGTCCATAGAGTACAACACTAGAAGCAGCTGCTTTTCTGTCACTATATCTGACTATCTGGCTCTTGGAAGGAGAGAAAGAAAACCGCCAGTCTGAACTTTATCTTTCACTGATGGACACCATATTCTGCAGATTTGTTGATACTGGACTAACAACTGCTATATCGTCCGCTTGAGTGGGTGTCATTACATGGATATCCAAGATCACTGCACCAAGTTTGCTGGTAGACAGTTTCTCTCACAGTTCATCTATGTATAGCAGGTAGAGTTTTGCCGACAGGACGCTTCCTTGCCGAACACCTCTTGATAACGGAAACCAGTATGATCTTGTGTTATTAACAAGGACGCTGCTCTCGATGAACTTGTAGCTATTGTCAAATATCCCCCACAGTGCATCTGGGATTCCAAGATGATACAGCTTGTATAAAAGACCTTGGTGTCATACTCTGTCAAACGCTTTTGAACTGTCTAGGAAGGCAACTTTGATGGCGTCCGATCGTTCTTTATAGTGAAGTATTGATTCTTGTACAATAAAGGAGGTGTCACTGGAGGAAAGGCCTTTCTAGAAACCACGTTGTTGTATACATGGAAAGGATTTACTGTTGGTGAGCTGTTGGATTCTACTACTTACAATGACTTCAAATACCTTGTATATAATCGGCAATAGGGTTACTCCTCGATAGGAATCCGGTAACACGCGAGACATGTTGCCTCCTTTGAATATCGGTATGATAGTGCCTCTTTTCCATTGGGCAGGAATGTATCCAGATGTAATAACGAGGTTAAAGAGTTCTGACAAGCACTTTGTAAGGTATTTTCCACCATATCGAAGATGTTCATAAAAGATGTTGTCCATACCAGCAGCCTTGTTGCGTATTAGGGTTTTGCAAATTGACATTTTTTTCCCTGGACTTGTTAGGAGATCAACTGATGACTGGTCAGTACTCTGTATGTCCAAACGTATCCTTTCTACGTGTGCCTCAATGTGCTTCCTAAACTCTTGATCAAAGTGAAGCTCATCTTGGTCGCTTAATACCTGTTTCATATGGTTTGGCATGATGGTACAGATTTTTTTGGCATTTCTTGTTTGCACACCTTCTGCTTCAAGGCATGGAATTGGTTCCCACGTCGAATTAAAGTCCAAAACATCTTCTTATCTAGGTTACAAATGGACAGGACAAAATGTATCAAGGCGATCAAAACCAAAATGGATCCTTGAAGAGAGAACAAGAGACCCGTATTGGGTACTCGGACCCAGTATGTACAGAAATGAGGTACCATGCGTCATGTTATAAACAGTACTCTAAATGTGTATATAATCTGAACACCTCGCATTAAAGCCTCCAAGAAATTTTGTACTGAGGTAATTGAGAAAAGTATTAAAAGAACGGCAGTTGGTGGAAATAAAAGGAAATAACAACCAGAAAAATACGAACATTCAAATAAAGTAAGTGAATTAAATATAAACAAAACAAACAAGGTTATGAAGTGTAATAAGATGCAATATTTATTTTTATACATGTTTCATTAAAGCTGGTCAGGTATTTCAAGTACATGTAAGAGTTAGTAGCCATGATCCCTTTAGTCTGTTCACCTTTTTGCATAGTATATCATGCTTCTCATGATGTCACTGCTTTCTGCTTTTCATGTTAATACATAATGTCTCGTTCTATAATCTATACCATACTATTAATAGTCTCTAGTATGCTCACATTTTACACAGGCATCCAGTGTTCGAATGCCGGGTCGGCACTTTATATTTGGTGTCCTCATTTGGTTGTGATCGCAAGATTGATATACGACCGAAGAACTGATACACAACCACCACCACTTACTTCGATAATACTGTCTTATGGACTTATGGATTTTTCTGGTCTCTATTTTAACCAAACGTCCTTATTTATATTGATATCTAGTACTTCACATCACAGAGACGATGAGGTAGCCTAGTTGTAAAAGTGTTAGTTCGTCATGGCGAACACCCGGGTTTTATTCCCACCTGAGTACAATGCATGAAGCCAATGTTCCGGTGTCCCTTTCGTGATATTGTTGAAATATAGAAGTGGCGTAAAACCATACTCATTCCTCACTCACTCATATGTTGGAGGAAACTACTAGGTCGGCAGAGACCGTGACTGTAAGTGAGATTCAGTAATGTCCAGCAACAAGACAACTGAGCAGTGCAAGCCAGATGACCATCAAGACACTAGGAGTACATCATTATCAATGCCTGACAAGATGAATACCAGACCAACTGTACTACAGCAGGAATGTGAAGAGACTGAAAGGAGATGTTCCAAGAGAGTCACCAGACCACTAGTTAGACTGAATCTCTTACCTTGTGAGACAAGAGCACTTTGTGCCCCGTGAAAGGTCATGCTCATTGCAGACACTTTAAAATTAAAGTTTATTCAAATATTTCAAGTTTTTAAGTTCTGAGTTAAAAGTTTGTAGCGTTGGTGAAGCTTTAACCAATCAAATGAAGGATAGGTCTGGTATCCATCTGATAATAGTTCTAAGGAATGTAATGTTTCCTTCACTTATTGTCCAATGCTAGGCAACCACTACCACATCATATCCCGTTCGACACTAGGTCAAGATTACCCGTCACTTGTACCATGCAATGAAATGGTTGAACCTTACATGTCTCCTTATTGTCTCTGTCACTGTACATTGACATGATCCCCGGTAAAGTGCCCGTGGGTGAAGCGGATACATATGACTGAGCCGTGGAGCAGTGGATATGATTTCAATTAATCAAAAGAGAGTATCAATATTCAAGAGCACCCATGTGTGTCATTGCATTATAGCACCCATCACGAGTGCTGATGAAACTGACGTACTGTTCAAAGAGCCGTTAACCTTAACTCACTCACTCTTTGCTGTACACGTCGCTAATTAGGCGATATCTTCGTTCTGTTTATCTTCTTAGGATATTTGTTGAAAATAGTAATCGTAATGGGTTCATTTGCCAATAACCGTTTTATTTCAATTTGTTTCAGGAATTAACTGGTGACAACTTATTATGTTCATTTGTATTGATCCTGTATACATGTGTCTACTCCTTTAATGGTATAATGTCTGGTTCTGAGTACTTAGTTCACCGCATAATGGTCTATCCTCAAGTATGAGAATGCGATTGGTTCAGTCGTCTGAGGCGCCGCTATTCGCCGTGCAGAGTTGAGTTCCTTGGACAAACCAAACCCATCTCACTTCCTCTGTCCTCAAAATAAAACGATAATAGAAAAACGTGTTAAAGTAGTTTCATTTGATCATCATTTGACCAGCCTGGACCAATTTCTTTGCGTTCTTGACTGTCGAGAGTCTATGTTATGTATGGTGTGATAAATGGCGTTGCCTATTATATTACACAGGTTCAACAAATTATCTCCATATCTCACATAAACTGTCCAAGCAACAACAGTACTCTGGTCAAATGCAAAGTTTTATTGACAATGTTTTACAGGTGACGTTGTTCGTGGGCGATGAAGGATCGAAAGGCAGCATTGTCAGCATCTGCAATACCAAAAATACACACTGAAGTTAACCGTGTCATGTGTAATAATGTAAGAATATTTCATATCATGACTAGTCATCAGGAAAGTGGACAGAGCATCCGTCCGGGGAGCAGAAGACAGTTGGTCCAGAGTAAGTATTTCTCCCAATCAACCTATGCTGGTCGTTGAGAGGCAATTTAATGGGTCGAGTGGCCAGGCTCGGTAATTTGGCTGATTGCGTGTCTGGTTCAGACAGGCCTTCATATAGCTGGAATAGTGTTGATTGTGGCGTTGAAGTAAACGAAACAAACAGTCAATAGTTCCAACCGAAACTTGTTCCTCAGACAGCGCTGTAACTATTGCGTAGACAGAAGGGAAACCTCCGTGGTGTATTGGACAGGGCGTCTGCCCGAAGTGCCATTGTAATTACTGTGGAGTAATTTGTCCTGATTTGTAAACCTAGTTAATTTTTGTAATTCATTTGTTGATTGTATACAACATGCTGGTTCTTTGTTAGTTTCACACAAAGTTCTTTTACGTTCAGATTTCTGGATTAACATACAATTTCAATTTGGGAAGCAACACGAAACAGTACATAATTTCAATTTGTAAAAGGAGAATAGCAATGTTCAAAAGCACCCGTGTGTGCTTTAGCGCAACATCAACCATCAACAAGCACTGGCCGGCTCGGTGTCTGAGTACAATGTGTCAGAGTGGGTTTTTTTATGTGAAACTGCGACATGGCATCTCAGTGAGCAAGCACTATAAAGTCCGGACAAGAACAAGCCGCCACATGGTGTGCAATAATCTTGAACGCGATGTTAAAACTCATCCCGCCTCACTTCACCTTACCTCGCCTATATCATATTCAATACAACTCACCTTACAACTAGTTGGCACCACACATACCAAGTCGGTTGCATGACGTTTTAACATTCTGTAATAAAAATGTGTTCCATTCATTTACATATTTTTAATTACATAAACAGTAGTCTTTTAACTCTAACTATCCAGGTGTTCATACTTCATTCCGATCATACATATTGATAAGTGTCCTTAATGGATATGTCTTAAGAAATCGACATATATGTCTGTAAAGTGTAAGTTTATGTGTATATCAAAACAATGAGTATCTCACTTATACATCCAACATTTACTTACCACCAAATCTAGTAGCTCGATTTCCATTTCGATTGCTGCATCTAGAAAGTCAGCACACTGAAACAGAGTACACAGAATGCTCTAACATAATTAGATGAATGTGAAATTGTATACATACACACATTATACAATGATATAAGAATATATATCATGACTGATTATGAAATTAACTGTAACACAATATGAGGGGCGACCTACGGGATCAAATGGTCAGGCTAGCTGACTTGGATGGTGCACGTCATTGTATCCGATACTCATGGTGTCAAACACATGGATTGTCTAGGACTACACTAAGGAAAGAACTACTGAATTTATATCATAATCAGAAAACTGAACAATGATTGGATAACTATATACACACCTGTTCCTGGCGGTCTTCGCTGAGCTTTTCACAGAACATGGTTTCGATCAGTTCATTTACAGAGGCCTGTAAAAGAAAAGTTTTTAACTACACGTAGTCATGATTTTATGATTGCATTACATCAACGTGTACGATTTGTTAATTTAACTTAAAACAAGATGGTACATAGTTTATGTATTTGGGGAAATAATGCAAATGTGCCAGACCAACATAGGAGTGATTAAACCTTCTCAATATTTGTCACTCACAACAGTGTCCATTTGCCTTTCTTTGACATCTTTGAGAAAGTTCTTGCAGTCCTTGCATCGCCCTCTCCCTTGAACCTACGAAACATGAAATGACAAATTAAAATGCATCATTATGCCTTCAGTTTTTAAACTTTCGATTGTAACCAATGTAACAATAATATTGCAGCGCAATAAGTGTGACGAAAGACGAACCTACTTTCTAACCAAGTAAATTGTACAAATCATGAACACGTTAAGACATTCATTTGATTGTGTGTAAGTTTGTTGAGTTGTACTCACTAAACCTGTTGACTAGTGGACTAGTACTAGGTATTAATCTTGCCTTGTTTGTGGGCGTGTTCATGTTGGCGGTATTAAGCGACGGACAGTACTTAGTGGCTTTACAGATGGCTTCAGGGCTCTGTGAAGGTGAACACAATTACATGATATGTTGTAAAACCCAATCCTTTTGCTTACTCGCAGTGTATAATAATAATTATAGAGTTAAAGGGTAAAATCATAGTTCAATCCCCATCATTTTGTGTAACTCAGTGAAAACATAGTAAAGGTTATTATTCTGATAAAGGAAATGTAAGCTGAAATGCTGATATAGAGTTTTCCATCTCCTTCCCCGGGTATCCAAATTCCATCTGATTGGTACTTTCTTGAACTTTTTGCATCAATCACCTTTTTCATGATGTCAGTATATGCAAATGTAAGCTGACGCAATCTTGTGCTTCATGATTAGTCCATTGATTGGAGCAGGATTTCGGATGATGTAAAAGTTAACAATTACCTGACTGTTGACTTTGTCCTTCTTCTTCTGGCATATTTTCTGCACTTTTGTCTTACACTGCAAATACACATTTTACATTATTAGCCTCAAGAATACTATTTTATCTAATTCACAGCGTTAAGGATCAACACAGTTTGCTATGAATATAGATTATTGTTCCTTTTTAATTATCTACCTTGTGATATATTCAGTACATAGCTCTTTGCAATGAAACATCTGATCTTGTTGTTTATGAAATCTGTTTGTTTACTATTGAGAACTATTATTTATCTCACCTCTTCCACCTTGCTGGGTTCCATTGAAGAACAGACGTTGTTCATATTTGCTTCCTGTTCTTCCTGAAACTCATGTTATATAAAAACTCAGTACAATAGATCTGGAGAAGAGACATGAGTGTATTTGTGACATGTTTACCTCCTTACGTTCTGGGGTAGACTTACCTCTAAATATATATGTAGATCCATTTGTAGTAGATAGAATACTGATAAATATATGAGAGTAGGGTTCAGTACAATATTCTACCAAAGAGTGGACAGATGCCGAAACGAACACTTGGTTGACTGGTCCCATTACTTTAAGTATTATATTGAGGGTAGGGCTATAAACCATTAGTGTATAATCAAAAAGATAATGTTCTAAACATGTACGTATATGTTAGTGGGCACGTTTGGAAATAGCACGATTTTTACGAACCATCATGTGTTATAGTCGGTTTTATTTACGTACAATCGATTCGAGTTCCATCTCCTGGCGATCAGTAATGAAAGCGATGCAATCAGAGCACTCATCATTTCCATCCTGTATCGACATGGCCATAGCTGAAAACATGTCAATATAAAACGTCAACGCGTCAACTTTAGTCAAAAAATAATTAGTGTAAATATGTTTAGATTCGAACACATCAGAAAAAGAATTAATGCATATATTTGGATTTCCGTAAATATCATATTGCTGCGCCTTAGCAACGACCATCGTATCTGCTGAGAAGTGGATACTAAGAAGGCATGGCCATTTAAACCACTCACCTTGGCTTGCTACAACAGCGACTACAAATGCGAAAAAGGTCTTCATTGTCCTTGAAGCTGAGAAATTCAACTGTTGTGATGTGTTTAAATGTAAAGCTTTATATATGTTCCGATTCTTCATAGTTGGTGACTTAGTCAATCACAGCGCACAGTAGGATGGCTCTAATTAATAGCAAACTAATTCAATGAGACGATTCAGACAGATGTCCTGTTCTTAACGAATATTCTCTGTTTGAAACCTACACATGTTGAGACAATAATTGTCGCGTTCTTAATAAAATAACCTGTTTTTGATATCTCTCTCGATTAGATCTCTTTTCCACCTACTGTTGACGATGGTGATACACTCTACAATCAATTGACATGATGAAAGAACTCAAGTGTTGTAACTAGTCAACCTCTGACTGAATTTGTTTTGCATCTACTTGATTACTAAACTATGTCATTTAGCTGACATTGCCAATTCTACAAAAGTCAGTGGGGCGGTGAGATAGCCTAGTGGATAAAGCGTTCGCTCGTCACTCCGAAGACCCGGGTTCCATTCCTCACATGGATGATGTCCATTTCTGGTGTCCTCCGCCGTGACATTGCTTGAATATTACTAAAAGCGGCGTAAAACCAAATTCACTCACTCTCTCACTCACTCTCCAAAAGTCAGGTGATAAACAGAAACGTCTTTTCTATAAACGCTTGGGACCGCCTCCGTGGTCTAGTGGTAGAGCGTCCGCCCGGAGAGCGGAAGGTCCGGGGTTCGATCCCCAGCCGCGTCATACCAAAAGACGTTAAAAGATGGCACTTGTTGTTACCCTGTCTGGCGCTCGGCATTAGGGGGTTAAAGCAAGGACTGGTCGGCTCGGAGTCAGTATACTGTGTCTGAGTGGGGTATTCATGTTAAACTGCGACATGGTATCTCAGTGGACTAGCACTATAAATCGGCATCAGTCCGGACTAGTACAAGCAGCCACACAAACACACACACGTGCATGCACGTCGCTATATAAGTGCAATAATCTTGGACGCGACGTTAAGCCCAATTACACCTCACCTCACCTATAAACGCTTGCATGTATTCTTCTTGAGAATTTGTCAAGAGATCTAAACTTTCGGGCAAAAGAAAGCGTAAACACATTTCCTATTGTTGCTAAAATTGAAAAAAAAAGAAAGAAGATTATTCGATGGTGATGTATTTCATAGATTTATACCTTAAGTTTGCAGTGTTTCGGCGACTGTTTTCAGCTTAGTAACCTTTTGACAACGTTTGTCAAAATCCCTTGTCAAGTGTATACTTTCTTTATCCGGCAGTTTATACAAATACAGTCAATACAAAGTTGGTCGTTCTTAGTATCTGTAAGATTATCAATTTCTGTAATATATGACATGGAGGGAGATATGGGTGCAGTCGCCTTTGTTCCGTAATTGGCAGTCAAGAGTTACGCCCCTTAGGGAAGCCAGCATCCGATGATCATGAGTACGAACGTTTTCAATTTGATAATTTTGTCTTTAGATTTGTATTTGAACCAAACAAAGATTATGTAGTAATTATACTCATGCGATATACAAGATTTTATCAAACAGCATAATGTACGCACACTGCATGCAAAAGAGTGATCTTATTTATTCAACCGATAACTCATTGTGTGGTGAACCTATTATTCTGGATGGGTAGATAACGAAAACCGAGTTGACTAGATTGTAAATGATATGTGAAACACGTCATACTGATGTATGGAAGGCGTTTGAATTGTTCATTTATCAACTTTACTTTCCAGTTTCACACCTGATTAATTACAATATAAGTGAGTGTTTAGTTTCCATTGCCTTAACAATTCAGTTGCATGTAATCATTTGTGTTTTAATTTATTCAAAATAGACATGGCAGTTTGTGTATTATGATTTGATGTGTTTTATCTGGGTAGGTTCTGTATTTGTTGTTTCTGAATTGTTTATGCCAGTACATTTTTAGTAGATTTTATTTTATTTTATTGATAAAGAAGCAATCGGCAACATTCGAACTATATCCTGGTGACATACACATTATAGTTTCGCCTGGGAACGGCGTCTTATACCTTCTTTGTATAATCAAAGTCTTACGCCGTCCAAGTACGACATGTTGATGGAGAGGCAGATGTGTTTACCTGTGAACCATCCCCTCAACATGGAGATACAGATGTATTAACCTCTTAGCCATCCCTTAAAATGACAAGTCTTGTTCTTAGATCCAAAATAACTCAGGACAAAAAGTATGAAGGCGATCAAATCATATACTTCCTGCACGACTGAAAAGAGATGACCAGATTTTATTATAGATTGGGAACTCGGACCCAGCATGTACAGAAGCGCGGTACCATGCGTCATGTTATAAAACAGTACTCTAAATGTGTATATAATCTGAATTCCTCGCATGAGAGCCTCCAAGAAACTTTGTGCAGAGGTAATTAAAAGTATTAAAGGAAAGGGAGAAGTACTTTTATATTCACTTTTATTCCTCCATAGGAGCGTTACAAGGTATAATATTAAAGATAATTACATGAAAATTATTACATTGTCAGAGAATACCACCATATACCACTGTGGTAACGGATTTTGTTAGTAAATTCCGTCCATATAATGAAAGGGGTATAGTCCTCGAATTTCACTTCGTGGGTAAGAGCGACTGGTATCTGGATCAGTATCCAAAGGTGGCTTACAGGACAGCAAACATAGCCTGATTTGTTGTGGAGTTCAACGCTGATGTCAACGGGACCTATACACACAATGTCACACCATAAGTTCTCTCTTATTTTTCTCTTACTCACACAGTGGCACCGTACGTGAGTCAGTAAGTCATGGTAGTTAATACCACAGTGTGAACAGATACCATGTAATTTCCCCAGTCTCCACATCGCCCAAATGTGGACAGCCAAAGAGGCAGCTGCCTTTAGCTCAGGACACTCTCGAGCTTTCCTCCTCGCCATGTGTGGGGTCACATTCGGATGAATACTCTCAAAGTTCACAGTATCAGTTTCTGATGAAAGTCTTTCCCGCCATGCTGGTACTTCAAAAGTATTCACGGCTTCTTTGACTGTCCTTTTCCCTTTTTACCGCTCCAGGGATGTACTGGAACTAAGAAATGCCTCCAGGTGACAGGATAATGAATACTTGTGGAGGATGCGACATATGTCTGGGACAAAGCCCATACTTGTGGATGAACACTTATGTATATACATGGAGTTACGAGTCATAAAAACCTTCTTAGAAAGCAGATGATTAGAACAATGAGAGAGGTGGTCAAGAAGGAATAGTTTCCTGATGTTGATAAGTGATTCTATGGGGAGCCAGCCGGGAAGAGCATTAACTATGTCAGTTCTAGTATGACGTGGAAGTCCCTGTGCCATTTTGAGAATGGACCTCTGTGCTCTTTCTATAGCCCGAATTTCTGCCTTGGAAATCATCGACCATAACACCCAAACATAGCCTTTGGGATACAAATTGCCGTAATAAGTTTTGAGCTTGTCCTGGGGTTTCCAGAGTTCTCTACCATGAGTTAAATTCAGTGTTCAATATGACCAACGTGCTTAAGCTCATTTGTCACTGGGATAGAGTACAACACTAGAAGCAGCTGCTTTTCTGTCACTATATTTGACTATCTAGCTCTTGGAAGGAGAGAAAGAGAACCGCCAGTCTGAACTATTTCTTTCACAGATGGTCATCATCTTCTGCAGATTTGGTGATACTGGACTAACACTTGCTATATCGTCCGCTTGAGTGGGTGTCATTACATGGATATCCAAGATCACTGCACCAAGTTTGCTGGTAGACAGTTTCTCTCACAGTTCATCTATGTATAGCAGGCAGAGTTTTGCCGACAGGACGCTTCCTTGCCGAACACCTCTTGATAACGGAAACCAGTATGATCTTGTGTTATTAACAAGGACGCTGCTCTCGATGAACTTGTAGCTATTGTCAAATATCCCCCACAGTGCATCTGGGATTCCAAGATGATACAGCTTGTATAAAAGTCCTTGTTGTCATACTGTGTCAAACGCTTTTGAACTGTCTAGGAAGGCTAAGTTGATGGCGTCCGATCGTTCTTTATAGTGAAGTATTGATTCTTGTACAATAAAGGAGGTGTCACTCGAGGAACGGCCTTTCTGGAAACCACGTTGTTGTATACATGGAAAGGATTTACTGTTGGTGAGATGTTGGATTCTACTACTTACAATGACTTCAAATACCTTGTATATATACCGGCAATAGGGTTACCCCTCGATAGGAATCCGGTAACACGCGAGACATGTTGCCTCCTTTGAATAACGGTATGATAGTGCCTCTTTTCCATTGGGCAGGAATGTATCCAGATGTAATAATGAGGTTAAAGAGTTCTGACAAGCACTTTGTAAGGTATTTTCCACCATATCGAAGATGTTCATAAAAGATGTTGTCCATACCAGCAGCCTTGTTGCGTTTTGGGATTTGCAAATTGACATTTTTTTCCCTGGACTTGTTAGGAGATCAACTGATGACTGGTCAGTACTCTGTATGTGCTTCCTAAACTCTTGATCAAAGTGACGCTCATCTTGGTCGCTTGATACCTGTTTCATATGGTTTGGCATGATGGTACAGATGTTTTGGGCATTTCTTGTTTGCACACCTTCTGCTTCAAGGCATGGAATTGGTTCCCACGTCGAATTAAAGTCCAAAACATCTTCTTATCTAGGTTACAAATGGACAGGACTAAATGTATGAAGGCGATCAAAACCAAAATGGATCCTTGAAGAGAAAACAAGAGACCCGTATTGGGTACTCGGACCCAGTATGTACAGAAATGAGGTACCATGCGACATGTTATAAACAGTACTCTAAATGTGTATATAATCTGAACACCTCGCATAAAGCCTCCAAGAAATTTTGTACTGAGGTAATTGAGAAAAGTATTAAAAGAACGGCAGTTGGTGGAAATAAAAGGAAATAACAACCAGAAAAATACTTTCTCTTTCACAAGACATAATTGGTCTTTTCTCTGTGGTGGAAAGCTGATGCGAAAACACTTTGCTTTAGGTGTGGCCCTAAAGACACATTAAAGGGTCTACCAAATTACAGTAGCTACTCAACTCGTTAGGACACGGCGTTTCTCAGTTGACTCTTGATACGGCTTTTACAGCATGAAACCGATGTTCCCTATGGATTTCGCAGCAATGTGTTCACCACCCTGGTGTGGGATAACATCGATTTGGGTGATAACGCATTATGACATCAACTTCAAGTAATGTCAATTCTCCAAACATTTAATGTCAGTGATATTTAACGATATTTTATAATTAATATAAAATTATATTCCAGATGAACATTCAAATAAAGTAAGTGAATTAAATATAAACAAAACAAACAATGTTATGAAGTGTAATAAGATGCAATATTTATTTTTTATACATGTTTCATTGAAGCTGGTCAGGTATTTCAAGTACATGTAAGAGTTAGTAGCCATGATCCCTTTAGTCCGTTCACCTTTTTGCACAGTATATCATGCTTCTCATGATGTGACTGCTTTCTGCTTTTCATGTTAATACATAATGTCTCGTTCTATAATCTATACCATACTATTAATAGTCTCTAGTATGCTCACACTTTTCACAGACAGCCAGTGTTCGGCTTTATATTTGGTGTCCTCATTTGGTTGTGATCGCAAGATTGATATACGAGCGAAGAACTGATACACAACCACCACCACTTACTTCGATAATACTGTCTTATGGACTTATGGATTTTTCTGGTCTTTATTTTTACCAAATGTTCCTTATTCATATTGATACCTAGTACTTCACATCACAGGGACGATGAGGTAGCCTAGTTGTAAAAGTGTTAGTTCGTCATAGCGAACACCCGGGTTTTATTCCCACCTGAGTACAATGCATGAAGCCCATGTTCCGGTGTCCCTTTCGTGATATTGTTGAAATATAGAAGTGGCGTAAAACCATACTCATTCCTCACTCACTCATATGTTGGAGGAAACTACTAGGTCGGCAGAGACCGTGACTGTAAGTGAGATTCAGTAATGTCCAGCAACAAGACAACTGAGCAGTGCAAGCCAGATGCACTTTGTGCCCCGTGAAAGGTCATGCTCATTGCAGAGACTTTAAAATTAAAGTTTATTCAAATATTTCAAGTTGATAAGTTCTAAGTTAAAAGTTTGTAACGTTGGTGAAGCTTTAACCATTCAAATGAAGGATAGGTCTGGTATCCATCTGATAATAGTTCTAAGGAATGTAATGTTTCCTTCACTTATTGTCCAATGCTAGGCAACCACTACCACATCATATCCTGTGCGACACTAGGTCACGAACCTTACATGTCTCCTTATTGTCTTTGTCACTGTACATTGACATGATCCCCGGTAAAGTGCCCGTGGGTGAAGCGGATACATATGACTGAGCCGTGGAGCAGTGAATATAATTTCAATTAATCAAAAGAGAGTATCAATATTCAAGAGCACCCATGTGTGTCATAGCATTATAGCACCCATCACGAGTGCTGATGAAACTGACGTACTGTTCAAAGAGGCGTTAACCTAAACTCACTCACTCTTTGCTGTACAAGCGATAGCTTCGTTCTGTTTATCTTCTTAGGATATTTGTTGAAAATAGTAATCGTAATGGGTTCATTTGCCAATAACCGTTTTATTTCAATTTGTTTCAGGAATTAACTGGTGACAACTTATAATGTTCATTTGTCTTGATCCTGTATACATGTGTCTCCTCCTTTAATGGTATAATGTCTGGTTCTGAGTATTTAGTTCACCGCATAATGGTCTATCCTCAGGTATGAGAATGCGATTGGTTCAGTCGTCTGAGGCGCCGCTATTCGCCGTGCAGAGTTGCGTTCCTTGGACAAACCAAACCCAACTCACTTCCTCTATCCTCAAAATAGAACGATAATAGAAAAACGTGTTAAAGTATTTTCATTTGATCATCATTTGACCAGCCTGGACCAATTTCTCTGCGTTCTTGACTGTCGAGAGTCTATGTTATGTATGGTGTGATAAATGGCGTTCCACTAGGATTCGATTGCTAAATAATTTTCACGTGCCTATTATATGACACAGGTTCAACAAATGATCTCCATATCTCACATAATCTTCCAAGCAACAACAGTACTCTGGTCAAATGCAAAGTTTTATTGACAGTGTTTTACAGGTGACGTTGTTCGTGGGCGATGAAGGATCGAGAGGCAGCATTGTCAGCATCTGCAATACCAAAAATACACACTGAAGTTAACCGTGTCATGTGTAATAATGTAAGAGTATTTCATATCATGACTAGTCATCAGGAAAGTGGACAGAGCATCCGTCCGGGGAGCAGAAGACAGTTGGTCCAGAATAAGTATTTCTCCAAATCAACCTATGCTGGTCGTTAGAGGCGACTTAATGGGCCGAGTGGCCAGGCTCGGTAATTTGGCTGATTGCGTGTCTGGTTCAAACAGGCCTTCATATAGCTGGAATAGTGCTGATTGTGGCGTTGAAGTAAACGAAACAAACAGTCAATAGTTCCAAACGAAACTTGTTCCTCAGAAAGCGGTGTAACTATTGAGTAGACAGAAGGAAAACCTCCGTGGTGTATTGGACAGGGCGTCTGCCCGAGGCGCCATTGTAATTACTGTGGAGTAATTTGTCCTGATTTGTAAACCTAGTTAATTTTTGTAATTCATTTGTTGATTGTATACAACATGCTGGTTGTTTGTTGGTTCAACACGAAGTTCTTTTACGTTCAGATTTCTGGATTAACATACTATTTCAATTTGGGAAGCAACACGAAACAGTACATAATTTCAATTTGTAAAAGGAGAATAGCAATGTTCAAAAGCACCCGTGTGTGCTTTAGCGCAACATCAACAATCAACAAGCACTGGCCGGCTCGGTGTCTGAGTACAATGTGTCAGAGTGGGTTTCAATGTGAATCTGCGACATGGCACCTCAGTGAGCAAGCACTATAAAGTCCGGACAAGAACAAGCCGCCACATGGTGTGCAATAATCTTGAACGCGATGTTAAAACTCATGCCGCCTCACTTCACCTTACCTCGCCTATATCATATTCAATACAACTCACCTTACAACTAGTTGGCACCACACATACCAAGTCGGTTGCATGACGTTTTAACATTCTGTAATAAAAAAGTGTTCCATTCTTTTACATATTTTTGATTAAATAAACAGTAGTCTTTTAACTCTAACTATCCAGGTTTTATACTTCATTCTGATCATACATATTTATAAGTGTCCTTAATGGATATGTGTAAAGAAATCGACATATATGGCTGTAAAGTGTAAGTTTATGTATATATCAAAACAATGAGTATCTCACTTATACATCCAACATTTACTTACAACCAAATCTAGTAGCTCGATTTCCATTTCGATTGCTGCATCTAGAAAGTCAGCACACTGAAACAGAGTACACAAAATGCTCAAACATAATTAGATGAATGTGAAATTGTATACATACACACATTATATAATGATATAAGAATATATATATACCATGACTGATTATGAAATTAACTGTAACACAATATGAGGGGCGACCCTCGGGATCAGATGGTCAGGCTAGCTGACTTGGGTGATGCACGTCATTGTATCCGATACTCATGGTGTCAAACACATGGATTGTCTAGGACTACACTAAGGAAAGAACTACTGAATTTATATCATAATCAGAAAACTGAACAATGATTGGATAACTATATACACACCTGTTCCTGGCGGTCTTCGCTGAGCTTTTCACAGAACATGGTTTCGATCAGTTCATTTACAGAGGCCTGTAAAAGAAAAGTTTTTAACTACACGTAGTCATGATTTTATGATTGCATTACATCAACGTGTACGATTTTTTAATGTAACTTAAAACAAGATGGTACATATTTTATGTATTTGGGGAAATAATGCAAATGTGCCAGACCAACATAGGAGTGATAAACCTTCTCAATATTTGTCACTCACAACAGTGTCCATTTGCCTTTCTTTGACGTCTTTGAGAAAGTTCTTGCAGTCCTTGCATCGCCCTCTCCCTTGAACCTACGAAACATGAAATGACAAATTGAATGCATCATTATCATTATGCCTACAGTTTTTAAACTTTCGATTGTAACCAATGTAACAATAATATTGCAGCACAAAAAGTGTGACGAAAGACGAACCTACTTTCTAACCAAATAAATTGTACAAATCATGAACACGTTAAGACATTCATTTGATTGTGAGTAAGTTTGATGAGTTATACCCAGTAAACCTGTTGACAAGAGGACTGGTACTAGGTATTAATCTTGCCTTGTTTGTAGGTGTGTTCATGTTGGCGGTATCAAGCGACGGACAGTACTTAGTGTCTTTACAGATGGCTTCAGGGCTCTGTGAAGGTGAACACAATTACATGATATGTTGTAAAACCCAATCCTTTTGCTTACTCGCAGTGTACAGTAATAATTATAGAGTTAAAGGGTAAAATCATAGTCCAATCCTCATCATTTTGTGTAACTCAGTGAAAACATAGTAAAGGTTATTATTCTGATAAAGGAAATGTAAGCTGAAATGCTGATATAGAGTTTTCCATCTCCTTCCCCGGGTATCTAAATTCCATCTGATTGGTACATTCCTGAACTTTTTGCATCAATCACCCTTTTCATGATGTCAGTATATGCAAATGTTAGCTGACGCAATCTTGTGCTTCATGATTAGTCCATTGATTGGAGCAGGATTTCGGATGATGTAAAAGTTAACAATTACCTGACTGTTGACTTTGTCCTTCTTCTTCTGGCATATTTTCTGCACTTTTGTCTTACACTGCAAATACGCGTTTTACAATATTAGCCTCAAGAATACTATTTTATCTAATTCACAGCGTTAAGGATCAACACAGTTTTCTATGAATATAGATTATTGTACATTTTTAATTATCTACCTTGTGATATATTCAGTACATAGCTCTTTTCAATGAAACATCTGATCTTGTTGTTTATGAAATCTGTTTGTTTACTATTGAGAACTATTATTTATCTCACCTCTTCCACCTTGCTGGGTTCCATTGAAGAACAGACGTTGTTCATTTTTGCTTCCTGTTCTTCCTGAAACACATGTTATATAAAAACTCAGTACAATAGATCTGGAGAAGAGACATGAGTGTATTTGTGACATGTTTACCTCCTTACGTTCTGGGGTAGACTTACCTCTAAATATATATGTAGTAATAGATCTATTTGTAGTAGATAGAATACTGATAAATATATGAGAGTAGGCTTCAGTACAATATTCTACCAACGACTGGACAGATGCCATTTATTTACGTACAATCGATTCGAGTTCCATCTCCTGGCGATCAGTAATGAAAGCGATGCAATCAGCGCACTCATCATTTCCATCCTGTATCGACATGGCCATAGCTGAAAACATGTCAATATAAAACGTCAACGCGTCAACTTTAGTCAAAAAATGATTAATGTAAATATGTTTAGATTCGAACACATCAGAAAAAGAATTAATGCATATAATTGGATTTCCGTAAATATCATATTGCTTCGCCTTAGCAACGACCATGGTATCTACTGAGAAGTGGATACTAAGAAGGCATGGCCATTTAAACCACTCACCTTGGCTTGCTACAACAGCGACTACAAATGCGAAAAAGGTCTTCATTGTCCTTGAAGCTGAGAAATTCAACTGTTGTGATGTGTTTAAATGTAAAGCTTTATATATGTTCCGATTCTTCATAGTTGGTGACTTAGTCAATCACAGCGCACAGTAGGATGGCTCTAATTAATAGCAAACTAATTCAATGAGACGATTCAGACAGATGTCCTGTTCTTAACGAATATTCTCTGTTTGAAACCTACACATGTTGAGACAATAATTGTCGCGTTCTTAATAAAATAACCTGTTTTTGATATCTCTCTCGATTAGATCTCTTTGCCACCTACTGTTGACCATGGTGATACACCCTACAATCAATTGACATGACGAAAGAACTCAAGAGTCGTAACTAGTCAACAGCTGACTGAATTTGTTTTGCATCTACTTGATTACTAAACTATGTCAATTAGCTGACATTGCCAATTCTACAAAAGTCAGTGGGGCGGTGAGATAGCCTAGTTGATAAAGCATTCGCTCGTCACGCCGAAAACCCGGGATCCATTCCTCACTATTGCTAAAAGCGGTGTAAAACCAAATTCACTCACTCTCTCACTCACTCTCCAAAAGTCAGGCGATAAACAGAAACGTCTTTCCTATAAACGCTTGCATGTATTCTTCTTGAGAATTTGTCAAGAGATCTAAACTTTCGGGCAAAAGAAAGCGTAAACACATTTCTTATTGTTGCTAAAATTGAAAAAAAAAAAAAAATGATTATTCGATGGTGATGTATTTTATAGATTTATACCTTAAGTTTTGCAGTGTTTCGGCGACTGTTTTCAGCTTAGTAACCTTTTGACAACGTTTGTCAAAATCCCTTGTCGAGTGTATACTATCAAACAGCATAATGTACGCACACTGCATTCAAAAGAGTGTTCTTATTTATTCAAACGATAACTCATTGTGCGGTGAACCTTGTATTCTGCTTGGGTAGATAACGAGAACCGAGTTGATTAGATTGTAAATGATATGTGAAACACGTCATACTGATGTATGGAAGGCGTTTGAATTGTTCATTTATCAACTTTACTTTCCAGTTTCACACCTGATTAATTACAACATAAGTGAGTGTTTAGTTTCCATTGCCTTAACAATTCAGTTGCATGTAATCATTTGTGTTTTAATTAATTCCAAATAGACCTGGCAGTTTGTGTATTATTGTTTGACGTGTTTTATCTAGGTGGGTTCTGTATTTGTTGTTTCTGAATTGTTTATGCCAGTACATTTTTAGTAGATTTTATTTTATTTTATTTTATTGATTAGAAAGCAATCGGCAACATTCGAACTATATCCTGGTGACATACACATTATAGTTTCGCCTGGGAACGGCTTCTTATACCTTCTTTGTATAATCAAAGTCTTACGCCGTCCAAGTGCAGTGGCACGCAATTTATCGCCGCTACTGCAATCGACGGTTTATGGAACGTACAGTTCATGGTGTCCGGTGTGTTTACGACATGTTGATGGGGAGGCAGATGTGTTTACCTGTGAACCATCCCCTCAACATGGAGATACAGATGTATCAACCTCTTAACCATCCCTTAAAGTGACAAGGATTGTTCTTAGATCCTAAATAACTCAGGACAAAACGTATGAAGGCGATCAAATCATTTACTTCCTGAGGAGTGTGTCATCATTAAAAAGACTAAAGTTATTGGTGATGAAACATCCTTGAAGACAAAACAAGAGACCCTTATCAGATGTGATACAAATGCTGACAAATCTTTACAGGATGCACGACTATAAAGAGATGACCAGATTTTATTATAGATTGGGAACCCGGACCCAGCATGTACAGAAGCGCGGTACCATGCCTCATGTTTTAAAACAGTACTCTAAATGTGTATATAATATGAATTCCTCGCATGAAAGCCTCCAAGAAACTTTGTGCAGAGGTAATTAAAAGTATATAGGAGAGTTACAAGGTATAATATTAAAGATAATTACATGAAAATTATTACATTGTCAGAGAATACCACCATATACCACTGTGGTAACGGATTTTGTTAGTAAATTCCGTCCATATAATGAAAGGGGTATAGTCCTCGAATTTCACTTCGTGAGTAAGAGCGACTGGTATCTGGATCTGTATCCAAAGGTGGCTTACAGGACAGCAAACATAGCCTGATTTGTTGTGGAGTTCAACGCTGATGTCAACGGGACCTATACACACAATGTCACACCATAAGTTCTCTCTTATTGTTCTCTTACTCACACAGTGGCACCGTACGTGAGTCAGTAAGTCATGGTAGTTGATACCACAGTGTGAACAGATACCATGTAATTTCCCCGGTCTCCACATCGCCCAAATGTGGACAGCAAAACAGGCAGCTGCCTTTACGTCAGGACACTCTCGAGCTGTCCTCCTCGCCATGTGTGGGGTCACATCCGGATGAATACTCTCAAAGTTCACAGTGTCAGTTTCTGATGAAAGTCTTTCCCGCCATGCTGGTACTTCAAAAGTATTCACGGCTTCTTTGACTGTCCTTTTCCATATTTTCCGCTCCAGGGATGTACTGGAACTAAGAAATGCCTCAGGGTGACAGGATAATGAATACTTGTGGAGGATGCGATATATGTCTGGGACAAAGATCTTACTTTTGGATGAACACTTATGTATATACATGGAGATACGAGTCATAAAAACCTTCTTAGAAAGCAGATGATTAGAACAATGAGAGAGGTGGCCAAGAAAGAATAGTTTCCTGATGTTGATAAGTGATTCTATGGGGAGCCAGCCGAGAAGAGCATTAACTATGTCAGACCTAGTATGACGTGGAAGTCCCTGTGCCATTTTGAGAATGGACCTCTGTGCTCTTTCTATAGCCAGAATTTCTGCCTTGGAAATCATCGACCATAACACCCAAACATAGCCTTTGGGATACAAATTGGCGTAATAAGTTTTGAGCTTGTCCTTGGGTTTAGAGCGCGTTCATGCAGTTCCGATTTGACGAGTGCCATGGCTGATGCTTTCATCTTTGAGCAGCTCTCCAGAGTTCTCTACCATGAGTTAAATTCAGTGTTCAATATAACCAACGTGCTTAAGCTCATTTGTCACTGGGATATCACGTCCATAGAGTACAACACTAGAAGCAGCTGCTTTTCTGTCACTATATCTGACTATCTGGCTCTTGGAAAGAGAGAAAGAAAACCGCCAGTCTGAACTATATCTTTCACTGATGGACATCATCTTCTGCAGATTTGCTGATACTGGACTAACAACTGCAACTGCAACAGCCTTGTTGCGTATTAGGGTTTTGCAAATTGATGTTTTTTTCCCTTGACTTGTTAGAAGATCAACTGATGACTGGTCAGTGCTCTATGTCCAAACGTATCCTTTCTACGTGTGCCTCAATGTGCTTCCTAAACTCTTGATCAAAGTGACGCTCATCTTGGTCGCTTGATACCTGTCTCATATGGTTTGGCATGATGGTACAGATTTTTTTGGCATTTCTTGTTTGCACACCTTCTTCTTCAAGGCATGGAACTGGTTCCCACGTCGAATTAAAGTCTCAAACATCTTCTGATCTAGGTTACAAATGGACAGGACTAAATATATGAAGGCGATCAAAACCAAAATGGATCCTTGAAGAGAAAACAAGAGACCCGTATTGGGTACTCGGACCCAGTATGTACAGAAATGAGGTACCATGCGTCATGTTATAAACAGTACTCTAAATGTGTATATAATCTGAACACCTCGCATTAAAGCCTCCAAGAAATTTTGTACTGAGGTAATTGAGAAAAGTATTAAAAGAACGGCAGTTGGTGGAAATAAAAGGAAATAACAACCAGAAAAATACGAACATTCAAATAAAGTAAGTGAATTAAATATAAACAAAACAAACAAGGTTATGAAGTGTAATAAGATGCAATATTTATTTTTATACATGGTTCATTGAAGCTTGTCAGGTATTTCAAGTACATGTAAGAGTTAGTAGCGATGATCCCTTTAGTCTGTTCACCTTTTTGCATAGTATATCATGCTTCTCATGATGTGACTGCTTTCTGCTTTTCATGTTAATACATAATGTCTCGTTCTATAATCTATACCATACTATTAATAGTCTCTAGTATGCTCACACTTTACACAGGCAGCCAGTGTTCGAATGCCGGGTCGGCACTTTATATTTGGTGTCCTCATTTGGTTGTGATCGCAAGATTGATATACGAGCGAAGAACTGATACACAACCACCACCACTTACTTCGATAATACTGTCTTATGGACTTATGGATTTTTCTGGTCTCTATTTTAACCAAACGTCCTTATTCATATTGATATCTAGTTCTTCACATCACAGAGACGATGAGGTAGCCTAATGGTAAAATTGTTAGTTCGTCATGTCGAACACCCGGGTTTTATTCCCACCTGAGTACAATGCATGAAGCCCATGTTCCGGTGTCCCTTTCGTGATATTGTTGAAATATAGAAGTGGCGTAAAACCATACTCATTCCTCATTCACTCATATGTTGGAGGAAACTACTAGGTCGGCAGAGACCGTGACTGTAAGTGAGATTCAGTAATGTCCAGCAACAAGACAACTGAGCAGTGCAAGCCAGATGACCATCAAGACACTACGAGTACATCATTATCAGTGCCTGACAAGATGAATACCAGACCAACTGTACTACAGCAGGAATGTGAAGAGACTGAAAGGAGATGTTCCAAGAGAGTCACCAGACCACTAGTTAGACTGAATCTCTTACCTTGTGAGACAAGAGCACTTTGTGCCCCGTGAAAGGTCGTGCTCATTGCAGAGACTTTAAAATTAAAGTTTATTCAAATATTTCAAGTTGATAAGTTCTGAGTTAAAAGTTTGTAACGTTGGTGAAGCTTTAACCATTCAAATGAAGGATAGGTCTGGTATCCATCTGATAATAGTTCTAAGGAATGTAATGTTTCCTTCACTTATTGTCCAATGCTAGGCAACCACTACCACATCATATCCTGTGCGACACTAGGTCACGATTAACCGTCACTGTTACCATGCAATGAAATGGTTGAACCTTACATGTCTCCTTATTGTCTTTGTCACTGTACATTTACATGATTCCCGGTAAAGTGCCCGTGGGTGAAGCGGATATATGAGACTGAGCCGTTGAGCAGTGAATATAATTTCAATTAATCAAAAGAGAGTATTAATATTCAAGAGCACCCATGTGTGGCATAGCATTATAGCACCCATCACGAGTGCTGATGAAACTGACGTACTGTTCAAAGAGGGGTTAACCTAAACTCACTCACTCTTTGCTGTACAAGCGATAGCTTCGTTCTGTTTATCTTCTTAGGATATTTGTTGAAAATAGTAATCGTAATGGGTTCATTTGCCATTAACTGTTTTATTTCAATTTGTTTCAGGAATTAACTGGTGACAACTTATTATGTTCATTTGTCTTGATCCTGTATACATGTGTCTCCTCCTTTAATGGTATAATGTCTGGTTCTGAGTATTTAGTTCACCGCATAATGGTCTATCCTCAAGGATGAGGATGCGATTGGTTCAGTCGTCTGAGGCGCCGCTATTCGCCGTGCAGAGTTGCGTTCCTTGGACAAACCAAACCCAACTCACTTCCTCTATCCTCAAAATAGAACGATAATAGAAAAACGTGTTAAAGTAGTTTCATTTGATCATCAGTTAACCAGCCTGGACCAATTTCTTTGCGTTCTTGACTGTCGAGAGTCTATGTTATGTATGGTATGATAAATGGCGTTCCACTAGGATTCGATTGCTAAATAATTTTCACGTGCCTATTATATGACACAGGTTCAACAAATGATCTCCATATCTCACATAAACGTCCAAGCAACAACAGTTCTCTGGACAAATGCAAAGTTTTATTGACAATGTTTTACAGGTGACGTTGTTCGTGGGCGATGAAGGATCGAGAGGCAGCATTGTCAGCATCTGCAATACCAAAAATACTCACTAAAGTTAACCGTGTCATGTGTAATATTGTAAGAATATTCCATATCATGACTAGTTATCAGGAAAGTGGACAGAGCATCCGTCCGGTGAGCAGAAGACAGTTGGTCCAGAGTAAGTATTTCTCCCAATCAACCTATGCTGGTTGTTAGAGGCGATTTAATGGGTCGATTGGCCAGGCTCGGTAATTTGGCTGATTGCGTGTCTGGTTCAGACAGGCCTTCATATAGCTGGAATAGTGCTGATTGTGGCGTTGAAGTAAACGAAACAAACAGTCAATAGTTCCAACCGAAACTTGTTCCTCAGACAGCGCTGTAACTATTGCGTAGACAGAAGGAAAACCTCCGTGGTGTATTGGACAGGGCGTCTGCCCGAGGCGCCATTAAAATTACTGTGGAGTAATTTGTCCTGATTTGTAAACCTAGTTAATTTTTGTAATTCATTTGTTGATTGTATACAACATGCTGGTTCTTTGTTGGTTCAACAAGAAGTTCTTTTACGTTTTGATTTCTGGATTAACATACTATTTCAATTTGGGAACCAACACGAAACAGTACATAATTTCAATTTGTAAAAGGAAAATAGCAATGTTCAAAAGCACCCGTGTGTGCTTTAGCGCAACATCAACCATCAACAAGCACTGGCCGGCTTGGTGTCTGAGTATAATTGTGTCATAGTGGGGTTTCTATGTGAAACTGCGACATGGCATCTCAGTGAGCAAGCACTATAAAGTCCGGACAAGAACAAGCCGCCACATGGAGTGCAATAATCTTGAACGCGATGTTAAAACTCATCCCGCCTCACTTCACCTTACCTCGCCTATATCACGTTCAATACAACTCACCTTACAACTAGTTGGCACCACACATACCAAGTCGGTTGCATGACGTTTTAACATTCTGTAATAAAAAAATGTTCCATTCTTTTACATTTTTAAAATTAAATAAACAGTAGTCTTTTAACTCTAACTATCCAGGTTTTATACTTCATTCCGATCATACATATTTATAAGTGTCCTTAATGGATATGTCTACAGAAATCGACATATATGTCTGTCAAGTGTAAGTTTTTGTATATATCAAAACAATGAGTATCTCACTTATACATCCAACATTTACTTACCACCAAATCTAGTAGCTCGATTTCCATTTCGATTGCTGCATCTAGAAAGTCAGCACACTGAAACAGAGTACACAGAATGCTCTAACATAATTAGATGAATGTGAAATTGTATACATACACACATTATATAATGATATAAGAACATATATCATGACTGATTATGAAATTAACTGTAACACAATATGAGGGGCGACCTACGGGATCAGATGGTCAGGCTAGCTGACTTGGATGGTGCACCTAATTGTATCCGATACTCATGGTGTCAATCACATGGATTGTCTAGGACTACAATAAGGAAAGAATTACTGAATTTATATCATAATCAGAAAACTGAACAATGATTGGATAACTATATACACACCTGTTCCTGGCGGTCTTCGCTGAGCTTTTCACAGAACATGGTTTCGATCAGTTCATTTACAGAGGCCTGTAAAAGAAAAGTTTTTACCTACACGTAGTTATGATTTTATGATTGCATTACATCAACGTGTACGATTTGTTAATTTAACTTAAAACAAGATGGTACATATTTTATGTATTTGGGGAAATAATGCAAATGTGCCAGACCAACATAGGTGTGATTAAACCTTCTCAATATTTGTCACTCACAACAGTGTCCATTTGCCTTTCTTTGACGTCTTTGAGAAAGTTCTTGCAGTCCTTGCATCGCCCTCTCCCTTGAACCTACGAAACATGAAATGACAAATTGAATGCATCATTATAACTACAGTTTTTAAACTTTCGTCTGTAACCAATGTAACAATAATATTGCAGCGCAATAAGTGTGACGAAAGACGAACCTACTTTTTAACCAAATAAATTGTACAAATCATGAACACGTTAAGACATTCATTTGATTGTGTGTAAGTTTGATGAGTTATACTCACTAAACCTGTTGACTAGAGGACTGGTACTAAGTATTAATCTTGCCTTGTTTGTAGGTATGTTCATGTTGGCCGTATCAAGCGACGGGCAGTACTTGGTGGCTTTACAGATGGCTTCAGGGGTCTGTGAAGGTGGACACAATTACATGATATGTTGTAAAACCCAATCCTTTTGCTTCCTCGCAGTGTACAATAATAATTAAAGAGTTAAAGGGTAAAATCATAGTCCAATCCTCATCATTTTGTGTAACTCAGTGAAAACATAGTAAAGGTTATTATTCTGATAAAAGAAATGTAAGCTGAAATGCTGATATAGAGTTTTCCTCTCCTTCCCCGGGTATCTAAATTCCATCTGATTGGTACATTCCTGAACTTTTTGCATTAATCACCTTTTTCATGATGTCAGTATATGCAAATGTAAGCTGACGCAATCTTGTGCTTCATGATAAGTCCATTGATTGGAGCAGGATGATGTAAAAGTTAACAGTTACCTGACTGTTGACTTTGTCCTTCTTCTTCTGGCATATTTTCTGCACTTTTGTCTTACACTGCAAATACGCGTTTTTATAATATTAGCCTCAAGAATATTAGTTTATCTAATTCACAGCGTTAAGGATCAACACAGTTTGCTATGAATATAGATTATTGTTCCTTTTTAATTATCTACCTTGTGATATATTCAGTACATTGCTCTTTTCAATGAAACATCTGATCTTGTTGTTTATGAAATCCGTTTGTTTACTATTGAGAACTATTATTTATCTCACCTCTTCCACCTTGCTGGGTTCCATTGAAGAACAGACGTTGTTCATTTTTGCTTCCTGTTCTTCCTGAAACACATGTTATATAAAAACTCAGTACATTAGATCTGGAGAAGAGACATGAGTGTATTTGTGACATGTTTACCTCCTTACGTTCTGGGGTAGACTTATCTTTAATTGTATGTAGTAATAGATCTATGTGTAGGAGAATACTGATAAATATATGAGAGTAGGGTACAGTACAATATTCTACCAACGACTGGAGAGATGCCAGTTATTTGGGGAAATTGAAAAATTCAGATGTAGATTCCGAAACGAACACTTGGTTGACTGGTCCCATTACTTTAAGTATTATATTGAGGGTAGGGGTATAAACCATTAGTGTATAATCAAAAAGATAATGTTCTAAACATGTACGTATATGTTAGTGGGCACGTTTGGAAATAGTACGATTTTTACGAACCATCATGGGTTATAGTCGGTATTATTTACGTACAATCGATTCGAGTTCCATCTCCTGGCGATCAGTAATGAAAGCGATGCAATCAGCGCACTCATCATTTCCATCCTGTGTCGACAGGGTCATAGCTGAAAACATGTCAATATAAAACGTCAACGCGTCAACTTCAGTAATAAAAATATGTTTAGATTCGAACACATCAGAAAAAGAATTAATGCATATAATTGGATTTCCGTAAATATCATATTGCGGCGCCTTAGCCACGACCATCGTATCTACTGAGAAGTGGATAGTAAGAAGGCATGGCCATTTAAAACACTCACCTTGGCTTGCTACAACAGCGACTACAAATGCGAAAAAGGTCTTCATTGTCCTTGAAGCTGAGAAATTCAACTGTTGTGATGTGTTTAAATGTAAAGCTTTATATATGTTCCGATTCTTCATAGTTGGTGACTTAGTCAATCACAGCGCACAGTAGGATGGCTCTAATTAACAGCAAACTAATTCAATGAGACGATTCAGACAGATGTCCTGTTCCTAACGAATATTCTCTGTTTGAAACCTACACATGTTGAAACAATAATTGTCGCGTTCTTAATAAAATAACCTGTTTTTGATATCTCTTTCGATTAGATCTCTTTGCCACCTACCGTTGACCATGGTGATACACCCTACAATCAATTGACATGACGAAAGAACTCAAGAGTCGTAACTAGTCAACAGCTGACTGAATTTGTTTTTGCATCTACATGATTACTAAACTATGTCAATTAGCTGACATTGCCAATTCTACAAAAGTCAGTGGGGCGGTGAGGTAGCCTAGTTGATAAAGCGTTCGCTCGTCACGCCGAAGACCCGGGATCCATTCCTCACATGGATGAAGTCAATTTCTGGTGTCCTCCGCCGTGATATTGCTTGACTATTGCTAAAAGCGGCGTAAAACCAAAATCACTCACTCTCTCACTCACTCTCCCAAAGTCAGGCGATAAACAGAAACGTCGTTTCCTATAAACGCTTGCATGTATTCTTCTTGAGAATTTGTCAAGAGATCTAAACTTTCGGGCAAAAGAAAGCGTAAACACATTTCTTATTGTTGCTAAAATTGAAACAAACAAAAAAATGATTATTCGATGGTGATGTATTTCATAGATTTATACCTTAAGTTTTGTAGTGTTTCGGCGACTGTTTTCAGCTTAGTAACCTTTTGACAACGTTTGTCAAAATCCCTTGTCAAGTGTATACTTTCTTTATCCGGCAGTTTATACAAATACAATCAATACAAAGGTGGTCGTTCTAAGTATCTGTAAGATTATAAATTTCTGTAATATATGACATGGAGGGAGATATGGGTGCAGTCGCCCATTGTTCCGTAATTGGCAGTCAAGAGTTACGCCCCTTAGGGAAGCCAGCATCCGATGATCATGAGTACGAACGTTTTCATTTTGATCATTTTGTCTTTAGATTTGTATTTATTTGAACCAAACAAAGAATATGTAGTAATTATACTCATGCGATATACAAGATTTTATCAAACAGCATAATGTACGCACACTGCATTCAAAAGAGTCATCTTATTTATTCAACCGATAACTCATTGTGTGGTGAACCTATTATTATGGATGGGTAGATAACGAGAACCGAGTTGATTAGATTGTAAATGATATGTGAAGCACGTCATACTGATGTATGGAAGGCGTTTGAATTGTTCATTGAACAACTTTACTTTCCAGTTTCACACCTGATTAATTACAACATAAGTGAGTGTTTAGTTTCCATTGCCTTAACAATTCAGTTGCATGTAATCATTTGTGTTTTAATTAATTCCAAATAGACATGGCAGTTTGTGTATTATGGTTTGACGTGTTTTATCTAGGTGGGTTCTGTATTTGTTGTTTCTGAATTTTTGATGCCAGTACATTTTTAGTAGATTTTATTTTATTTTATTGATTAGGAAGCAGTCGGCAACATTCGAACTGTATCCTGGTGACATACACATTATAGTTTCGCCTGGGAACGGCGTCTTATACCTTCTTTGTATAATTCAAAGTCTTACGCTGTCCAAGTGCAGTGACACGCAATTTATCGCCGCTACTGCAATCGACGGTTTATGGAACGTACAGATCATGGTGTCCGGTGTGTTTACGACATGTTGATGGAGAGGCAGATGTGTTTACCTGTGAACCATCCCCTCAACATGGAGATACAGATGTATTAACCTCTTAACCATCCCTTAAAATGACAAGGATTGTTCTTAGATCCAAAATAACTCAGGACAAAAAGTATGAAGGCGATCAAATCATATACTTCCTGAGGAGTGTAACATCATTAAAAAGACTAAAGTTACTGTTGATGAAACATCCTTGAAGACAAAACAAGAGACACCTTATCAGATGTGATACAAATGCTGACAAATCTTTACAGGATGCACGACTGAAAGGAGATGACCAGATTTTATTACAGATTGGGAACTCGGACCCAGCATGTACAGAAGCGCGGTACCATGCCTCATGTTATAAAACAGTACTCTAAATGTGTATATAATATGAATTCCTCGCATGAAAAGCCTCCAAGAAACTTTGTGCAGAGGTAATTAAAAGTATATAGGAGAGTTACAAGGTATAATATTAAAGATAATTACATGAAAATTATTACATTGTCAGAGAATACCACCATATACCACTGTGGTAACGGATTTTGTTAGTAAATTCCGTCCATATAATGAAAGCGGTATAGTCCTCGAATTTCACTTCGTGAGTAAGAGCGACTGGTATCTGGATCAGTATCCAAAGGTGGCTTACAGGACAGCAAACATAGCCTGATTTGTTGTGGAGTTCAACGCTGATGTCAACGGGACCTATACGCACAATGTCACACCATAAGTTCTCTCTTATTGTTCTCTTACTCACACAGTGGCACCGTACGTGAGTCAGTAAGTCATGGTAGTTAATACCACACTGTGAACAGATACCATGTAATTTCCCCGGTCTCCACATCGCACAAATGTGGACAGCAAAACAGGCAGCTGCCTTTAGCTCAGGACACTCTCGAGCTGTCCTCCTCGCCATGTGTGGGGTCACATCCTGATGAATACTCTCAAAGTTCACAGTGTCAGTTTCTGATGAAAGTCTTTCCCGCCATGCTGGTACTTCAAAAGTATTCACGGCTTCTTTGACTGTCCTTTTCCATATCTTCCGCTCCAGGGACGTACTGGAACTAAGAAATGCCTCCAGGTGACAGGATAATGAATACTTGTGGAGGATGCGATATATGTCTGGGACAAAGCACATACTTGTGGATGAACACTTATGTATATACATGGAGATACGAGTCATAAAAACCTTCTTAGAAAGCAGATGATTAGAACACTGAGAGAGGTGGCCAAGAAAGAATAGTTTCCTGATGTTGATAAGTGATTCTATGGGGAGCCAGCCGGGAAGAGCATTTACTATGTCAGACCTAGTATGACGTGGAAGTCCCTGTGCCATTTTGAGAATGGACCTCTGTGCTCTTTCTATAGCCAGAATTTCTGCCTTGGAAATCATCGACCATAACACCCAAACATAGCCTTTGGGATACAAATTGCCCTAATAAGTTTTGAGCTTGTCCTGGGTTTTAGAGCGCGTTCATGCAGTCCCGATTTGACGAGTGCCATGGCTGATACTTTCATCTTTGAGCAGCTCTCCAGAGTTCTCTACCATGAGTTAAATTCAGTGTTCAATATAACCAACGTGCTTAAGCTCATTTGTCACTGGGATATCACGTCCATAGAGTACAACACTAGAAGCAGCTGCTTTTCTGTCACTATATCTGACTATCTGGCTCTTGGAAAGAGAGAAAGAGAACCGCCAGTCTGAACTATATCTTTCACTGATGGACATCATCTTCTGCAGATTTGCTGATACTGGACTAACAACTACAACTGCAACAGCCTTGTTGCGTATTAGGGTTTTGCAAATTGATGTTTTTTTCCCTTGACTTGTTAGAAGATCAACTGATGACTGGTCAGTGCTCTGTATTTCCAAACGTATCCTTTCCACGTGTGCATCAATGTGCTTCCTAAACTCTTGATCAAAGTGACGCTCATCTTGGTCGCTTGATACCTGTTTCATATGGTTTGGCATGATGGTACAGATATTTTTGGCATTTCTTGTTTGCACACCTTCTGCTTTAAGGCATGGAATTGGTTCCCACGTCGAATTAAAGTCTCAAACATCTTCTGATCTAGGTTACAAATGGACAGGACAAAATGTATGAAGGCGATCAAAACCAAAATGGATCCTTGAACAGAAAACAAGAGACCCGTATTGGGTACTCGGACCCAGTATGTACAGAAATGCGGTACCATGCGTCGTGTTATAAACAGAACTCTAAATGAGTATATAATCTGAACACCTCGCATTAAAGCCTCCAAGAAATTTCGTCCTGAGGTAATTGAGAAAAGTATTAAAAGAACGGCAGTTGGTGGAAATAAAAGGAAATAACAACCATAAAAATACGAACATTCAAATAAAGTAAGTGAATTAAATATAAACAAAACAAACAATGTTATGAAGTGTAATAAGATGCAATATTTATTTTTATACATGTTTCATTGAAGCTTGTCAGGTATTTCAAGTACATGTAAGAGTTAGTAGCCATGATCCCTTTAGTCCGTTCACCTTTTTGCATAGTATATCATGCTTCTCATGATGTCACTGCTTTCTGCTTTTCATGTTAATACATAATGTCTCGTTCTATAATCTATACCATACTATTAATAGTCTCTAGTATGCTCACACTTTACACAGGCAGCCAGTGTTCGAATGCCGGGTCGGCACTTTATATTTGGTGTCCTCATTTGGTTGTGATCGCAAGATTGATATACGAGCGAAGAACTGATACACAACCACCACCACGTACTTCAATAATACTGTCTTATGGATTTTTCTGGTCTCTATTTTAACCAAACGTTCTTATTTATATTGATTTCTAGTACTTCACATCACAGAGACGATGAGGTAGCCTAATGGTAAAAGTGTTAGTTCGTCATGTCGAACACCCGGGTTTTATTCCCACCTGAGTACAATGCATGAAGCCCATGTTCCGGTGTCCCTTTCGTGATATTGTTGAAATATAGAAGTGGCGTAAAACCATACTCATTCCTCACTCACTCATATGTTGGAGGAAACTACTAGGTCGGCAGAGACCGTGACTGTAAGTGAGATTCA
Organism: Haliotis cracherodii; assembly: GCF_022045235.1. Lineage (NCBI taxonomy): Eukaryota > Metazoa > Mollusca > Gastropoda > Lepetellida > Haliotidae > Haliotis > Haliotis cracherodii. The sequence continues at coordinate 68,775,038 of NW_027266275.1, forward strand.
GTAATGTCCAGCAACAAGACAACTGAGCAGTACAAGCCAGATGACCATCAAGACACTACGAGTACATCATTATCAGTGCCTGACAAGATGAATACCAGACCAACTGTACTACAGCAGGAATGTGAATAGACTGAAAGGAGATGTTCCAAGAGAGTCACCAGACCACTAGTTAGACTGAATCTCTTATCTTGTGAGACAAGAGCACTTTGTGCCCCTTGGAAGGTCATGCTCATTGCAGAGACTTTAAAATTAAAGTTTATTCAAATATTTCAAGTTGATAAGTTCTGACTTAAAAGTTTGTAACGTTGGTGAAGCTTTAACCATTCAAATGAAGGATAGGTCTGGTATCCATCTGATAATAGTTCTAAGGAATATAATGTTTCCTTCACTTATTGTCCAATGCTAGGCAACCACTACCACATCATATCCCGTGCGACACTAGGTCACGATTACCCGTCACTTGTACCATGCAATGAAATGGTTGAACCTTACATGTCTCCTTATTGTCTTTGTCACTGTACATTTACATGATCCCCGGTAAAGTGCCCGTGGGTGAAGCGGATATATATGACTGAGCCGTGGAGCAGTGAATATAATTTCAATTAATAAAAGAGAGTATCAATATTCAAGAGCACCCATGTGTGGCATAGCATTATAGCACCCATCACGAGTTCTGATGAAACTGACGTACTGTTCAAAGAGGCGTTAACCTAAACTCACTCACTCTTTGCTGTACAAGCGATAGCTTCGTTCTGTTTATCTTCTTAGGATATTTGTTGAAAATAGTAATCGTAATGGGTTCATTTGCCATTAACCGTTTTATTTCAATTTGTTTCAGGAATTAACTGGTGACAACTTATTATGTTCATTTGTCTTGATCCTGTATACATGTGTCTCCTCCTTTAATGGTATAATGTCTGGTTCTGAGTATTTAGTTCACCGCATAATGGTCTATCCTCAAGGATGAGGATGCGATTAGTTCAGTCGTCTGAGGCGCCGCTATTCGCCGTGCAGAGTTGCGTTCCTTGGACAAACCAAACCCAACTCACTTCCTCTATCCTCAAAATAGAACGATAATAGAAAACGTGTTAAAGTAGTTTCATTTGATCATCAGTTGACCAGCCTGGACCAATTTCTTTGCGTTCTTGACTGTCGAGAGTCTATGTTATGTATGGTGTGATAAATGGCGTTCCACTAGGATTCGATTGCTAAATAATTTTCACGTGCCTATTACATGACACAGGTTCAACAAATGATCTCCATATCTCACATAAACGTCCAAGCAACATCAGTACTCTGGTCAAATGCAAATTTTTATTGACAATGTTTTACAGGTGACGTTGTTCGTGAGGCGATGAAGGATCGAGAGGCAGCATTGTCAGCATCTGCAATACCAAAAATACTCACTGAAGTTAACCGTGTCATGTGTAATAATGTAAGAATATTTCATATCATGACTAGTTATCAGGAAAGTGGACAGAGCATCCGTCCGGGGAGCAGAAGACAGTTGGTCCAGAGTAAGTATTTCTCCCAATCAACCTATGCTGGTCGTTAGAGGCGATTTAATGGGTCGAGTGGCCAGGCTCGGTAATTTGGCTGATTGCGTGTCTGGTTCAGACAGGCCTTCATATAGCTGGAATATTGCTGATTGTGGCGTTGAAGTAAACGAAACAAACAGTCAATAGTTCCAACCGAAACTTGTTTCCTCAGACAGCGGTGTAACTATTGCGTAGACAGAAGGAAAACCTCCGTGGTGTATTGGACAGGGCGTCTGCCCGAGGCGCCATTGTAATTACTGTGGAGTAATTTGTCCTGATTTGTAAACCTAGTTAATTTTTGTAATTCATTTGTTGATTGTATACAACATGCTGGTTCTTTGTTGGTTTCACACAAAGTTCTTTTACGTTCAGATTTCTTGATTAACATACTATTTCAATTTGGGAACCAACACGAAACAGTACATAATTTCAATTTGTAAAAGGAGAATAGCAATGTTCAAAAGAACCCGTGTGTGCTTTAGCGCAACATCAACCATCAACAAGCACTGGCCGGCTCGGTGTCTGAGTATAATTGTGTCAGAGTGGGGTTTCTATGTGAAACTGCGACATGGCATCTCAGTGAGCAAGCACTATAAAGTCCGGACAAGAACAAGCCGCCACATGGAGTGCAATAATCTTGAACGCGATGTTAAAACTCATCCCGCCTCACTTCACCTTACCTCGCCTATATCACGTTCAATACAACTCACCTTACAACTAGTTGGCACCACACATACCAAGTCGGTTGCATGACGTTTTAACATTCTGTAATAAAAAAATGTTCCATTCTTTTACATTTTTAAAATTAAATAAACAGTAGTCTTTTAACTCTAACTATCCAGGTTTTATACTTCATTCCGATCATACATATTGATTAGTGTCCTTAATGGATATGTCTACAGAAATCGACATATATGTCTGTCAAGTGTAAGTTTATGTGTATATCAAAGCAATGAGTATCTCACTTATACATCCAACATTTACTTACCACCAAATCTAGTAGCTCGATTTCCATTTCGATTGCTGCATCTAGAAAGTCAGCACACTGAAACAGAGTACACAGAATGCTCAAACATAATTAGATGAATGTGAAATTGTATACATACACACATTATATAATGATATAAGAATATATATCATGACTGATTATGAAATTAACTGTAACACAATATGAGGGGGGATCAGATGGTCAGGCTAGCTGACTTGGATGGTGCACGTCATTGTATCCGATACTCATGGTGTCAATCACATGGATTGTCTAGGACTACAATAAGGAAAGAACTACTGAATTTATATCATAATCAGAAAACTGAACAATGATTGGATAACTATATACACACCTGTTCCTGGCGGTCTTCGCTCAGCTTTTCACAGAACATGGTTTCGATCAGTTCATTTACAGAGGCCTGTAAAAGAAAAGTTTTTAACTACACGTAGTCATGATTTTATGATTGCATTACATCAACGTGTACGATTTGTTAATTTAACTTAAAACAAGATGGTACATATTTTATGTATTTGGGGAAATAATGCAAATGTTCCAGACCAACATAGGAGTGATAAACCTTCTCAATATTTGTCACTCACAACAGTGTCCATTTGCCTTTCTTTGACATCTTTGAGAAAGTTCTTGCAGTCCTTGCATCGCCCTCTCCCTTGAACCTACGAAACATGAAATGACAAATTGAATGCATCATTATGCCTACAGATTTTAAACTTTCTATTGTAACCAATGTAACAATAATATTGCAGCACAAAAAGTGTGACGAAAGACGAACCTACTTTCTAACCAAATAAATTGTACAAATCATGAACACGTTAAGACATTCATTTGATTGTGAGTAAGTTTGATGAGTTATACTGACTGGTACTAGGTATTAATCTTGCCTTGTTTGTAGGTGTGTTCATGTTGGCGGTATCAAGCGACGGACAGTACTTGGTGGCTTTACAGATGGCTTCAGGGCTCTGAGAAGGTGAACAGAATTACATGATATGTTGTAAAACCCAATCCTTTTGCTTACTCGCAGTGTATAATAATAATTATAGAGTTAAAGGGTAAAATCATAGTCCAATCCTCATCATTTTGTGTAACTCAGTGAAAACATAGTAAAGGTTATTATTCTGATAAAGGAAATGTAAGCTGAAATGCTGATATAGAGTTTTCCATCTCCTTCCCCGGGTATCTAAAGTCCATCTGATTGGTACTTTCCTGAACTTTTTGCATCAATCACCTTGTTCATGATGTCAGTATATGCAAATGTAAGCTGACGCAATCTTGCGCTTCATGATTAGTCCATTGATTGGAGCAGGATTTCGGATGATGTAAAAGTTAACAATTACCTGACTGTTGACTCTGTCCTTCTTCTTCTGGCATATTTTCTGCACTTTTGTCTTACACTGCAAATACGCGTTTAACAATATTAGCCTCAAGAATACTATTTTATCTAATTCACAGCGTTAAGGATCAACACAGTTTGCTATGAATATAGATTATTGTACCTTTTTAATTATCTACCTTGTGATATATTCAGTACATAGCTCTTTGCAATGAAACTTCTGATCTTGTTGTTTATGAAATCCGTTTGTTTACTATTGAGAACTATTATTTATCTCACCTCTTCCACCTTGCTGGGTTCCATTGAAGAACAGACGTTGTTCATTTTTGCTTCCTGTTCTTCCTGAAACACATGTTATATAAAAACTCAGTACAATAGATCTGGAGAATAGACATGAGTGTATTTGTGACATGTTTACCTCCTGACGTTCTGGGGTAGACTTACCTCTAAATATATATGTAGTAATAGATCTATGTGTAGTAGATAGAATACTGATAAATATATGAGAGTAGGGTTCAGTACAATATTCTACCAACGACTGGACAGATGCCATTTATTTTGGGAAATTGGAAAAATCAGATGTAGATTCCGAAACGAACATATTGGTTGACTGGTCCCATTACTTTAAGTATTATATTGAGGGTAGGGGTATAAACCATTAGTGTATAATCAAAAAGATAATGTTTTAAACATGTACGTATATGTTAGTGGGCACGTTTGGAAATAGCACGATTTTTACGAACCATCATGTGTTATAGTCGGTATTATTTACGTACAATCGATTCGAGTCCCATCTCCTGGCGATCAGTAATGAAAGCGATGCAATCAGCGCACTCATCATTTCCATCCTGTATCGACAGGGCCATAGCTGAAAACATGTCAATATAAAACGTCAACGCGTCAACTTTAGTCAAAAAATAATTAGTGTAAATATTTTTAGATTCGAACACATCAGAAAAAGAATGAATGCATATAATTGGATTTCCGTAAATATCATATAGCTGCACCTTAGCAACGACCATGGTATCTACTGAGAAGTGGATAGTAAGAAGGCATGGCCATTTAAAACACTCACCTTGGCTTGCTACAACAGCGACTACAAATGCGAAAAAGGTCTTCATTGTCCTTGAAGCTGAGAAATTCAACTGTTGTGATGTGTTTAAATGTAAAGCTTTATATATGTTCCGATTCTTCATAGTTGGTGACTTAGTCAATCACAGCGCACAGTAGGATGGCTCTAATTAACAGCAAACTAATTCAATGAGACGATTCAGACAGATGTCCTGTTCTTAACGAATATTCTCTGTTTGAAACCTACACATGCTGAGACAATAATTGTCGCGTTCTTAATAAAATAACCTGTTTTGATATCTCTCTCGATTAGATCTCTTTGCCACCTACTGTTGACCATGGTGATACACCCTACAATCAACTGACATGATGAAAGAACTAAAGAGTCGTAACTAGTCAACAGCTGACTGAATTTGTTTTGCATCTACATGATTACTAAACTATGTCAATTAGCTGACATTGCCAATTCTACAAAAGTCAGTGGGGCGGTGAGGTAGCCTAGTGGATAAAGCGTTCGCTCGTCACGCCAAAGACCCGGGATCCATTCCTCACATGGATGAAGTCCATTTCTGGTGTCCCCCGCCGTGATATTGCTTGAATATTACTAAAAGCGGCGTAAAACCAAATTCACTCACTCTCTCACTCACTCTCCAAAAGTCAGGTGATAAACAGAAACGTCTTTCCTATAAACGCTTGCATGTATTCTTCTTGAGAATTTGTCAAGAGATCTAAACTTTCGGGCAAAAGAAAGCGTAAACACTTTTCTTATTGTTGCTAAAATTGAAACAAACAAAAAAGATTATTCGATGGTGATGTATTTCATAGATTTATACCTTAAGTTTTGCAGTGTTTCGGCGGCTGTTTTCAGCTTAGTAACCTTTTGACAACGTTTGTCAAAATCCCTTGTCAAGTGTATACTTTCTTTATCCGGCAGTTTATACAAATACAGTCAATACAAAGGTGGTCGTTCTTAGTATCTGTAAGATTATAAATTTCTGTAATATATGACATGGAGGGAGATATGGGTGCAATCGCCTATTGTTCCGTAATTGGCAGTCAAGAGTTACGCCCCTTAGGGAAGCCAGCATCCGATGATCATGAGTACGAACGTTTTCATTTTAATAATTTTGTCTTTAGATTTGTATTTGAACCAAACAAAGAATTTGTAGTAATTATACTCATACGATATACAAGATTTTATCAAACAGCATAATGTACGCACACTGCATTCAAAAGAGTGATCTTATTTATTCAACCGATAACTCATTGTGCGGTGAACCTATTATTCTGGATGGGTAGATAACGAGAACCGAGTTGATTAGATTGTAAATGATATGTGAAACACGTAATACTGATGTATGGAAGGCGTTTGAATTGTTCATTTATCAACTTTACTTTCCAGTTTCACACCTGATTAATTACCACATAAGTGAGTGTTTAGTTTCCATTGCCTTAACAATTCAGTTGCATGTAATCATTTGTGTTTTAATTAATTCCAAATAGACCTGGCAGTTTGTGTATTATGGTTTGACGTGTTTTATCTAGATGGGTTCTGTATTTGTTGTTTCTGAATTGTTTATGCCAGTACATTTTTAGTAGATTTTATTTTATTTTATTTTATTGATTAGGAAGCAATCGGCAACATTCGAACTATATCCTGGTGACATACACATTATAGTTTCGCCTGGGAACGGCGTCTTATACCTTCTTTGTATAATCAAAGTCTTACGCCGTCCAAGTGCAGTGACACGCAATTTATCGCCGCTACTGCAATCGACGGTTTATGGAACGTACAGTTCATGGTGTCCGGTGTGTTTACGAAATGTTGATGGAGAGGAAGATGTGTTTACCTGTGAACCATCCCCTCAACATGGAGATATAGATGTATCAACCTCTTAACGAGCCCTTAAAGTGACAAGGATTGTTCTTGGATCCAAAATAACTCAGGACAAAATGTATGAAGGCGATCAAATCATATACTTCCTGAGGAGTGTGTCATCATTAAAAAGACTAAAGTTATTGTTGATGAAACATCCTTGAAGACAAAACAAGAGACCCTTATCAGATGTGATACAAATGCTGACAAATCTTTACAGGATGCACGACTGAAAGGAGATGACCAGATTTTATTACAGATTGGGAACTCGGACCCAGCATGTACAGAAGCGCGGTACCATGCGTCATGTTATAAAACCGTACTCTAAATGTGTATATAATATGAATTCCTCGCATGAAAGCATCCAAGAAACTTTGTGCAGAGGTAATTAAAAGTATATAGGAGAGTTACAAGGTATAATATTAAAGATAATTACATGAAAATTATTACATTGTCAGAGAATACCACCATATACCACTGTGGTAACGGATTTTGTTAGTAAATTCCGTCCATATAATGAAAGCGGTATAGTCCTCGAATTTAACTTCGTGAGTAAGAGCGACTGGTATCTGGATCAGTATCCAAAGGTGGCTTACAGGACAGCAAACATAGCCTGATTTGTTGTGGAGTTCAACGCTGATGTCAATGGGACCTATACACACAATGTCACACCATAAGTTCTCTCTTATTTTTCTCTTACTCACACAGTGGCACCGTACGTGAGTCAGTAAATCATGGTAGTTAATACCACACTGTGAACAGATACCATGTAATTTCCCCGGTCTCCACATCGAACAAATGTGGACAGCCAAACAGGCAGCTGCCTTTACCTCAGGACACTCTCGAGCTATCCTCCTCGTCTGGGACAAAGCTTATACTTGTGGATGAACACTTATGTATATACATGGAGATACGAGTCATAAAAACCTTCTTAGAAAGCAGATGATTAGAACAATGAGAGATGTGGCCAAGAAAGAATAGTTTCCTGATGTTGATAAGTGATTCTATGGGGAGCCAGCCGGGAAGAGCATTAACTAAGTCAGACCTAGTATGACGTGGAAGTCCCTGTGCCATTTTGAGAATGGACCTCTGTGCTCTTTCTAAAGCCAGAATTTCTGCCTTGGAAATCATCGACCATAACACCCAAACATAGCCTTTGGGATACAAATTGGCGTAATAAGTTTTGAGCTTGTCCTTGGGTTTAGAGCGCGTTCATGCAGTCCCGATTTGACGAGTGCTATGACTGATGCTTTCATCTTTGAGCAGCTCTCCAGAGTTCTCTACCATGATTTAAATTCAGTGTTCAATATAACCAACGTGCTTAAGCTCATTTGTCACTGGGATATCACGTCCATAGAGTACAACACTAGAAGCAGCTGCTTTTCTGTCACTATATCTGACTATCTGGCTCTTGGAAAGAGAGAAAGAGAACCGCCAGTCTGAACTATATCTTTCACTGATGGACATCATCTTCTGCAGATTTGCTGATACTGGACTAACAACTGCTATATCGTCCGCTTGAGCGGGTGCCATTACATGGATATCCAAGATCACTGCACCAAGTTTGTTGGTGGACAGTTTCTCTCACAGTTCATCTATGTATAGCAGGCAGAGTTTTGCCGACAGGACGCTTCCTTGCCGAACACCTCTTGATAACGGAAACCAGTATGATCTTGTGTTATTAACAAGGACGCTGCTCTCGATGAACTTGTAGCTATTGTCAAATATCCCCCACAGTGCATCTGGGATTCCAAGATGATACAGCTTGTATAAAAGTCCTTGGTGTCATACTGTGTCAAACGCTTTTGAACTGTCTAGGAAGGCTAAGTTGATGTCGTCCGATCGTTCTTTATAGTGAAGTATTGATTCTTCTCGTGCAATAAAGGAGGTGTCACTCGAGGAAAGGTCTAGAAACCACGCTGTTGTATAAATGGAAAGGATTTACTGTTGGTGAGCTGTTGGATTCTACTACTTACAATGACTTCAAATACCTTGTATATAATCGGCAATAGGGTTACCTCTCGATAGGAATCCGGTAACACGCGAGACATGTTGCCTCCTTTGAATATCAGTATGATAGTGCCTCTTTTCCATTGGGCAGGAATGTATCCAATTGTAATAACGAGGTTAAAGAGTTCTGACAAGCACTTTGTAAGGTATTTTCCACCATATCGAAGATGTTCATAAAAGATGTTGTCCATACCCGCAGCTTTGTTGCGTATTAGGGTTTTGCAAATTGATGTTTTTTTCCCTTGACTTGTTAGAAGATCAACTGATGACTGGTCAGTGCTCTGTATGTCCAAACGTATCCTTTCTACGTGTGCCTCAATGTGCTTCCTAAACTCTTGATCAAAGTGAAGCTCATCTTGGTCGCTTGATACCTATTTCATATGGTTTGGCATGATGGTACAGATTTTTTTGGCATTTCTTGTTTGCACCCCTTCTTCTTCAAGGCATGGAATTGGTTCCCATGTCGAATTAAAGTCCAAAACATCTTCTGATCTAGGTTACAAATGGACAGGACAAAATGTATGAAGGCAATCAAAACCAAAATGGATCCTTGAAGAGAAAACAAGAGACCCGTATTGGGTACTCGGACCCAGTATGTACAGAAATGCGGTACCATGCGTCATGTTATAAACAGTACTCTAAATGTGTATATAATCTGAACACCTGGCATTAAAGCCTCCAAGAAATTTTGTCCTGAGGTAATTGAGAAAAGTATAAAAAGAACGGCAGTTGGTGGAAATAAAAGGAAATAACAACCAGAAAAATACTTTCTCTTTCACAAGACATAATTGGTCTTTTCTCTGTGGTGGAAAGCTGATGCGAAAACACTTTGCTTTAGGTGTGGCCCTAAAGACACATTAAAGGGTGTACCAAAGTACAGTAGCTACTCAACTCGTTAGGACACGGCGTTTCTCAGTTGACTCTTGATACGGCTTTTACAGCTTGAAACCGATGTTCCCTATGGATTTCGCAGCAATGTGTTCACCACCCTGGTGTGGGTGATAACGCATTATGACATCAACTTCAAGTAATGTCAATTCTCCAAACATTTAATGTCAGTGATATTTAACGATATTTTATAATTAATATATAATTATATTCCAGATGAACATTCAAATAAAGTAAGTGAATTAAATATAAACAAAACAAACAATGTTATGAAGTGTAATAAGATGCAATATTTATTTTTATACATGGTTCATTGAAGCTGGTCAGGTATTTCAAGTACATGTAAGAGTTAGTAGCCATGATCCCTTTAGTCCGTTCACCTTTTTGCACTGTATATCATGCTTCTCATGATGTGACTGCTTCCTGCTTTTCATGTTAATACATAATGTCTCGTTCTATAATCTATACCATACTATTAATAGTCTCTAGTATGCTCACACTTTACACAGGCAGCCAGTGTTCGAATGCCGGGTCGGCACTTTATATTTGGTGTCCTCATTTGGTTGTGATCGCAAGATTGATATACGAGCGAAGAACTGATACACAACCACCACCACTTACATGTACTTCGATAATACTGTCTTATGGACTTATGGATTTTTCTGGTCTCTATTTTTACCAAATGTTCCTTATTCATATTGATATCTAGTACTTCACATCACAGAGACGATGAGGTAGCCTAGTTGTAAAAGTGTTAGTTCGTCATGTCGAACACCCGGGTTTTATTCCCACCTGAGTACAATGCATGAAGCCCATGTTCCGGTGTCCCTTTCGTGATATTGTTGAAATATAGAAGTGGCGTAAAACCATACTCATTCCTCACTCACTCATATGTTGGAGGAAACTACTAGGTCGACAGAGACCGTGACTGTAAGTGAGATTCAGTAATGTCCAGCAACAAGACAACTGAGCAGTGCAAGCCAGATGACCATCAAGACACTACGTTAAAATTTTGTAACGTTGGTGAAGCTTTAACCATTCAAATGAAGGATAGGTCTGGTATCCATCTGATAATAGTTCTAAGGAATGTAATGTTTCCTTCACTTATTGTCCAATGCTAGGCAACCACTACCACATCATATCCTGTGCGACACTAGGTCACGATTAACCGTCACTTGTACCATGCAATGAAATGGTTGAACCTTACATGTCTCCTTATTGTCTTTGTCACTGTACATTTACATGATCCCCGGTAAAGTTCCCGTGGGTGAAGCGGATATATATGACTGAGCCGTGGAGCAGTGAATATAATTTCAATTAATCAAAAGAGAGTATCAATATTCAAGAGCACCCATGTGTGGCATAGCATTATAGCACCCATCACGAGTGCTGATGAAACTGACGTACTGTTCAAAGAGGCGTTAACCTAAACTCACTCACTCTTTCCTGTACAAGCGATAGCTTCGTTCTGTTTATCTTCTTAGGATATTTGTTGAAAATAGTAATCGTAATGGGTTCATTTGCCATTAACTGTTTTATTTCAATTTGTTTCAGGAATTAACTGGTGACAACTTATTATGTTCATTTGTCTTGATCCTGTATACATGTGTCTCCTCCTTTAATGGTATAATGTCTGGTTCTGAGTATTTAGTTCACCGCATAATGGTCTATCCTCAAGTATGAGGATGCGATTGGTTCAGTCGTCTGAGGTGCCGCTATTCGCCGTGCAGAGTTGCGTTCCTTCGACAAACCAAACCCAACTCACTTCCTCTATCCTCAAAATAGAACGATAATAGAAAAACGTGTTAAAGTAGTTTCATTTGATCATCAGTTGACCAGCCTGGACCAATTTCTTTGCGTTCTTGACTGTCGAGAGTCTATGTTATGTATGGTGTGATAAATGGCGTTCCACTAGGATTCGATTGCTAAATAATTTTCACGTGCCTATTATATGACACAGGTTCAACAAATGATCTCCATATCTCACATAAACGTCCAAGCAACAACAGTACTCTGGTCAAATGCAAAGTTTTATTGACAATGTTTTACAGGTGAAGTTGTTCGTGGGCGATGAAGGATCGAGAGGCAGCATTGTCAGCATCTGCAATACCAAAAATACACACTGAAGTTAACCGTGTCATGTGTAATAATGTAAGAATATTTCATATCATGACTAGTCATCAGGAAAGTGGACAGAGCATCCGTCCGGTGAGCAGAAGACAGTTGGTCCAGAGTAAGTATTTCTCCCAATCAACCTATGCTGGTCGTTAGAGGCGATTTAATGGGTCGAGTGGCCAGGCTCGGTAATTTGGCTGATTGTGTGTCTGGTTCAGACAGGCCTTCATATAGCTGGAATAGTGCTGATTGTGGCGTTGAAGTAAACGAAACAAACAGTCAATAGTTCCAACCGAAACTTGTTCCTCAGACAGTGGTGTAACTATTGCGTAGACAGAAGGAAAACCTCCGTGGTGTATTGGACAGGGCGTCTGCCCGAGGCGCCATTAAAATTACTGTGGAGTAAATTTGTCCTGATTTGTAAACGTAGTTAATTTTTGTAATTCATTTGTTGATTGTATACAAAATGCTGGTTCTTTGTTGGTTTCACACAAAGTTCTTTTACGTTCAGATTTCTGGATTAACATACAATTTCAATTTGGGAATCAACACGAAACAGTACATAATTTCAATTTGTAAAAGGAGAATAGCAATGTTCAAAAGCACCCGTGTGTGCTTTAGCGCAACATCAACCATCAACAAGCACTGGCCGGCTTGGTGTCTGAGTATAATTGTGTCAGAGTGGGGTTTCTATGTGAAACTGCGACATGGCACCTCAGTGAGCAAGCACTATAAAGTCCGGACAAGAACAAGCCGCCACATGGAGTGCAATAATCTTGAACGCGATGTTAAAACTCATCCCGCCTCACTTCACCTTACCTCGCCTATATCACGGTCAATACAACTCACCTTACAACTAGTTGGCACCACACATACCAAGTCGGTTGCATGACGTTTTAACATTCTGTAATAAAAAAATGTTCCATTCTTTTACATTTTTTAAATTAAATAAACAGTAGTCTTTTAACTCTAACTATCCAGGTTTTATACTTCATTCTGATCATACATATTGATAAGTGTCCTTAATGGATATGTGTAAAGAAATCGACATATATGGCTGTAAAGTGTAAGTTTATGTATATATCAAAACAATGAGTATCTCACTTATACATCCAACATTTACTTACCACCAAATCTAGTAGCTCGATTTCCATTTCGATTGCTGCATCTAGAAAGTCAGCACACTGAAACAGAGTACACAGAATGCTCAAACATAATTAGATGAATGTGAAATTGTATACATACACACATTATATAATGATATAAGAATATATATCATGACTGATTATGAAATTAACTGTAACACAATATGAGGGGGGATCAGATGGTCAGGCTAGCTGACTTGGATGGTGCACGTCATTGTATCCGATACTCATGGTGTCAATCACATGGATTGTCTAGGACTACAATAAGGAAAGAACTACTGAATTTATATCATAATCAGAAAACTGAACAATGATTGGATAACTATATACACACCTGTTCCTGGCGGTCTTCGCTCAGCTTTTCACAGAACATGGTTTCGATCAGTTCATTTACAGAGGCCTGTAAAAGAAAAGTTTTTAACTACACGTAGTCATGATTTTATGATTGCATTACATCAACGTGTACGATTTGTTAATTTAACTTAAAACAAGATGGTAAATAGTTTATGTATTTGGGGAAATAATGCAAATGTGCCAGACCAACATAGGAGTGATTAAACCTTCTCAATATTTGTCACTCACAACAGTGTCCATTTGCCTTTCTTTGACATCTTTGAGAAAGTTCTTGCAGTCCTTGCATCGCCCTCTCCCTTGAACCTACGAAACATGAAATGACAAATTGAATGCATCATTATGCCTACAGTTTTTAAACTTTCGATTGTAACCAATGTAACAATAATATTGCAGCACAATAAGTGTGACGAAAGACGAACCTACTTTCTAACCCAGTAAATTGTACAAATCATGAACACGTTAAGACATTCATTTGATTGTGATTAAGTTTGATGAGTTATACTCACTAAACCTGTTGACTAGAGGACTAGTACTAAGTATTAATCTTGCCTTGTTTGTAGGTGTGTTCATGTTGGCGGTATCAAGCGACGGGCAGTACTTGGTGGCTTTACAGATGGCTTCAGGGCTCTGTGAAGGTGAACACAATTACATGATATGTTGTAAAACCCAATCCTTTTGCTTACTCGCAGTGTACAATAATAATTATAGAGTTAAAGGGTAAAATCATAGTGCAATCCTCATCATTTTGTGTAACTCAGTGAAATCATAGTAAAGGTTATTATTCTGGTAAAGGAAATGTAAGCTGAAATGCTGATATAGAGTTTTCCATCTCCTTCCCTGGGTATCTAAATTCCATCTGATTGGTACATTCTTGAACTTTTTGCATCAATCACCTTTTTCATGATGTCAGTATATGCAGATGTAAGCTGACGCAATCTTGTGCTTCATGATTAGTCCATTGATTGGAGCAGGATTTCGGATGATGTAAAAGTTAACAGTTACCTGACTGTTGACTTTGTCCTTCTTCTTCTGGCATATTTTCTGCACTTTTGTCTTACACTGCAAATAGGCGTTTTACATTGTTAGCCTCAAGAATACTATTTTATCTAATTCACAGCGTCAAGGATCAACACAGTTTGCTATGAATATAGATTATTGTACATTTTTAATTATCTACCTTGTGATATATTCAGTACATAGCTCTTTGCAATGAAACTTCTGATCTTGTTGTTTATGAAATCCGTTTTGTTTACTATTGAGAACTATTATTTATCTCACCTCTTCCACCTTGCTGGGTTCCATTGAAGAACAGACGTTGTTCATTTTTGCTTCCTGTTCTTCCTGAAACACATGTTATATAAAAACTCAGTACAATAGATCTGGAGAATAGACATGAGTGTATTTGTGACATGTTTACCTCCCTACGTTCTTGAGTAGACTTACCTCTAAATATATATGTAGTAATAGATCCATTTGTGTAGTAGATAGAATACTGATAAATATATGAGAGTAGGGTTCAGTACAATATTCTACCAAAGAGTGGACAGATGCCATTTATTTTGGGAAATTGGAAAATACAGATGTAGATTCCGAAACGAACACTTGGTTGACTGGTCCCATTACTTTAAGTATTATATTGAGGGTAGGGCTATAAACCATTAGTGTATAATCAAAAAAGATAATGTTCTTAACATGTACGTATATGTTAGTGGGCACGTTTGGAAATAGCACGATTTTTACGAACCATCATGTGTTATAGTCGGTATTATTTACGTACAATCGATTCGAGTTCCATCTCCTGGCGATCAGTAATGAAAGCGATGCAATCAGCGCACTCATCATTTCCATCCTGTATCGACAGGGCCATAGCTGAAAACATGTCAATATAAAACGTCAACGCGTCAACTTTTGTAAAAAAAAATTAATGTAAATATGTTTAGATTCGAACACATCAGAAAAAGAATTAATGCATATAATTGGATTTCCGTAAATATCATATGGCTGCGCCTTAGCCACGACCATGGTATCTACTGAGAAGTGGATAGTAAGAAGGCATGGCCATTTAAAACACTCACCTTGGCTTGCTACAACAGCGACTACAAATGCGAAAAAAGTCTTCATTGTCCTTGAAGCTGAGAAATTCAACTGTTGTGATGTGTTTAAATGTAAAGCTTTATATATGTTCCGATTCTTCATAGTTGGTGACTTCGCCAATCACAGCGCACAGTAGAATGGCTCTAATTAACAGCAAACTAATTCAATGAGACGATTCAGACAGATGTCCTGTTCTTAACGAATATTCTCTGTTTGAAACCTACACATGTTGAAACAATAATTGTCGCGTTCTTAATAAAATAACCTGTTTTGATATCTCTCTCGATTAGATCTCTTTGCCACCTACTGTTGACCATGGTGATACACTCTACAATCAATTGACATGATGAAAGAACTCAAGAGTCGTAACTAGTCAACAGCTGACTGAATTTGTTTTGCATCTACATGATTACTAAACTATGTTAATTAGCTGACATTGCCAATTCTACAAAAGTCAGTGGGGCGGTGAGATAGCCTAGTTGATAAAGCGTTCGCTCGTCACGCCGAAGACCCGGGATCCATTCCTCACATGGATGAAGTCCATTTCTGGTGTCCCCCGCCGTGATATTGCTTGAATATTGCTAAAAGCGGCGTCAAACCAAATTCACTCACTCTCTCACTCACTCTCCAAAAGTCAGGTGATAAACAGAAACGTCTTTCCTATAAACGCTTGCATGTATTCTTCTTGAGAATTTGTCAAGAGATCTAAACTTTCAGGCAAAAGAAAGCGTAAACACTTTTCTTATTGTTGCTAAAATTGAAAAAAAAAAAAAATGATTATTCGATGGTGATGTATTTCATAGATTTATACCTTAAGTTTTGCAGTGTTTCGGCGACTGTTTTCAGCTTAGTGACCTTTTGACAACGTTTGTCAAAATCCCTTGTCAAGTGTATACTTTCTTTATCCGACAGTTTATACAAATACAGTCAATACAATGGTGGTCGTTCTTAGTATCTGTAAGATTATAAATTTCTGTAATATATGACATGGAGGGAGATATGGGTGCAGTCGCCTATTGTTCCGTAATTGGCAGTGAAGAGTTACGCCCCTTACGGAAGCCAGCATCCGATGATCATGAGTACGAACGTTTTCAATTTGATAATTTTGTCTTTAGATTTGTATTTGAACCAAACAAAGAATTTGTAGTAATTATACTCATGCGATATACAAGATTTTATCAAACAGCATAATGTACGCACACTGCATTCAAAAGAGTGATCTTATTTATTCAACCGATAACTCTTTGTGTGGTGAACCTATTATTCTGGATGGGTAGATAACGAGAACCGAGTTGATTAGATTGTAAATGATATGTGAAACACGTCATACTGATGTATGGAAGGCGTTTGAATTGTTCATTTATCAACTTTACTTTCCAGTTTCACACCTGATTAATTACCACATAAGTGAGTGTTTAGTTTCCATTGCCTTAACAATTCAGTTGCATGTAATCATTTGTGTTTTAATTAATTCCAAATAGACCTGGCAGTTTGTGTATTATGGTTTGATGTGTTTTATCTAGGTGGGTTCTGTATTTGTTGTTTCTGAATTGTTTATGCCAGTACATTTTTAGTAGATTTTATTTTATTTTATTGATTAGGAAGCAATCGGCAACATTCGAACTATATTCTGGTGACATACACATTATAGTTTCGCCTGGGAACGGCGTCTTATACCTTCTTCGTATAATCAAAGTCTTACACCGTCCAAGTACGACATGTTGATGGAGAGGCAGATGTGTTTACCTGTGAACCATCCCCTCAACATGGAGATACAGATGTATCAGCCTCTTAACCATCCCTTAAAATGACGAGGATTGTTCTTAGATCCAAAATAACTCAGGACAAAAAGTATGAAGGCGATCAAATCATATACTTTCTGAGGAGTGTGTCATCATTAAAAAGACTAAAGTTATTGTTGATGAAACATCCTTGAAGACAAAACAAGAGACCCTTATCAGATGTGATACAAATGCTAACAAATCCTTACAGGATGCACGACTGAAAGGAGATGACCAGATTTTATTACAGATTGGGAACTCGGACCCAGCATGTACAGAAGCGCGGTACCATGCGTCATGTTATAAAACAGTACTCTAAATGTGTATATAATCTGAATTCCTCGCATGAAAGCCTCCAAGAAACTTTGTGCAGAGGTAATTAAAAGTATATAGGAGAGTTACAAGGTATAATATTAAAGATAATTACATGAAAATTATTACATTGTCAGAGAATACCACCATATACCACTGTGGTAACGGATTTTGTTAGTAAATTCCGTCCATATAATGAAAGCGGTATAGTCCTCGAATTTCACTTCGTGAGTAAGAGCGACTGGTATCTGGATCTGTATCCAGTTCTGTTCAACGCTGATGTCAACGGGACCTATACACACAATGTCACACCATAAGTTCTCTCTTATTGTTCTCTTACTCACACAGTGGCACCGTACGTGAGTCAGTAAGTCATGGTAGTTGATACCACACTGTGAACAGATACCATGTAATTTCCCCGGTCTCCACATCGCACAAATGTGGACAGGAAAACAGGCAGCTGCCTTTAGCTCAGGACACTCTCGAGCTATCCTCCTCGCCACGTGTGGGGTCACATCCGGATGAATACTCTCAAAGTTCACAGTGTAAGTTTCTGATGAAAGTCTTTCCCCGCCATGCTGGTACTTCAAAAGTATTCACGGCTTCTTTGACTGTCCTTTTCCATTTCTTCCGCTCCAGGGATGTACTGGAACTAAGAAATGCCTCCAGGTGACAGGATAATGAATACTTGTAGAGAATGCGACATATGTCTGGGACAAAGCCCATACTTGTGGATGAACACTTATGTATATACATGGAGATACGAGTCATAAAAACCTTCTTAGAAAGCAGATGATTAGAACAATGAGAGAGGTGGCCAAGAAAGAATAGTTTCCTGATGTTGATAAGTGATTCTATGGGGAGCCAGCCGGGAAGAGCATTAACTATGTCAGTTCTTGATAACGGAAACCAGTATGATCTTGTGTTATTAACAAGGACGCTGCTCTCGATGAACTTGTAGCTATTGTCAAATATCCCCCACAGTGCATCTGGGATTCCAAGATGATACAGCTTGTATAAAAGTCCTTGGTGTCATACTGTGTCAAACGCTTTTGAACTGTCTAGGAAGGCTAAGTTGATGGCGTCCGATCGTTCTTTATAGTGAAGTATTGATTCTTGTACAATAAAGGAGGTGTCACTGGAGGAAAGCTCTTTCTGGAAACCACGTTGTTGTATACATGGAAAGGATTTACTGTTGGTGAGCTGTTGGATTCTACTACTTACAATGACTTCAAATACCTTGTATATATACCGGCAATAGGGTTACCCCTCGATAGGAATCCGGTAACACGCGAGACATGTTGCCTCCTTTGAATACCGGTATGATAGTGCCTCTTTTCCATTGGGCAGGAATGTATCCAGATGTAATAACGAGGTTAAAGAGTTCTGACAAGCACTTTGTAAGGTATTTTCCACCATATCGAAGATGTTCATAAAAGATGTTGTCCATACCAGCAGCCTTGTTGCGTTTTGGGGTTTTGCAAATTGACGTTTTTTTCCCTGGACTTGTTAGAAGACCAACTGATGACTGGTCAGTGCCCTGTATGTCCAAACGTATCCTTTCTACGTGTGCCTCAATGTGCTTCCTAAACTCTTGATCAAAGTGAAGCTCATCTTGGTCGCTTGGTACCTGTTTCATATGGTTTGGCATGATGGTACAGATTTCTTGGGCATTTCTTGTTTGCACACCTTCTGCTTCAAGGCATGCAATTGGTTCCCACGTCGAATTAAAATCCAAAACATCTTCTGATCTAGATCACAAAATGGACAGGACAAAATGTATGAAGGCGATCAAAACAAAAATGGATCCTTGAAGAGAAAACAAGAGACCCGTATTGGGTACTCGGACCGAGTATGTACAGAAATGCGGTACCATGCGTCATGTTATAAACACCTCGCATGAAAGCCTCCAAGAAATTTTGTCCTGAGGTAATTGAGAAAAGTATTAAAAGAACGGCAGTTGGTGGAAATAAAAGGAAATAACAACCAGAAAAATACTTTCTCTTTCACAAGACATAATTGGTCTTTTCTCTGTGGTGGAAAGCTGATGCAAAAACACTTTGCTTTAGGTGTGGCCCTAAAGACACATTAAAAGGTTTACCAAATTACAGTAGCTACTCAACTCGTTAGGACACGGCGTTTCCTACTCGGTGACTCTTCATACGGCTTTGATGACAAAACAAAATTACAGCATGAAACCGATGTTCCCTATGGATTTCGCAGCAATGTGTTCACCACCCTGGTGTGGGATAACATCGATTTGGGTGATAACGCATTATGACATCAACTTCAGGTAATGTCAATTCTCCAAACATTTAATGTCAGTGATATTTTACGATATTTTATGATTAATATATAATGATATTCCAGATGAACATTCAAATAAAGTAAGTGAATTAAAAATAAACAAAACAAACAATGTTATGAAGTGTAATAAGATGCAATATTTATTTTTATACATGGTTCATTGAAGCTGGTCAGGTATTTCAAGTACTTGTAAGAGTTAGTAGCCATGATCCCTTTAGTCCTTTCACCTTTTTGCACAGTATATCATGCTTCTCATGGTGTCACTGCTTTCATAATGTCTCGTTCTATAATCTATACCATACTATACTATAATAGTATCCAGTATGCTCACTCTTTACGCAGGCAGCCAGTGTTCGAATGCCGGGTCGGCACTTTATATTTGGTGTCCTCATTTGGTTGTGATCTCAAGATTGATATACGACCGAAGAACTGATACACAACCGCCACCAGTTACTTCGATAATACTGTCTTATGGACTTATGGATTTTTCTGGTCTCTATTTTAACCAAATGTTCCTTATTTATATTGATATCTAGTACTTCACATCACAGGGACGATGAGGTAGCCTGGTTGTAAAAGTGTTAGTTCGTCATAGCGAACACCCGGGTTTTATTCCCACCTGAGTACAATGCATGAAACCCATGTTCCGGTGTCCCTTTCGTGATATTGTTGAAATATAAAAGTGGCGTAAAACCATACTCATTCCTCACTCACTCATATGTTGGAGGAAACTACTAGGTCGGCAGAGTCCGTGACTGTAAGTGAGATTCAGTAATGTCCAGCAACAAGACAACTGAGCAGTGCAAGCCAGATGACCACCAAGACACTACGAGTACATCATTATCAGTGCCTGACAAGATGAATACCAGACCAACTGTACTACAGCAGGAATGTGAAGAGACTGAAAGGAGATGTTCCAAGAGAGTCACCAGACCACTAGTTAGACTGAATCTCTTACCTTGTGAGACAAGAGCACTTTGTGCCCCGTGAAAGGTCATGCTCATTGCAGAGACTTTAAAATTAAAGTTTATTCAAATATTTCAAGTTGATAAGTTCTGAGTTAAAAGTTTGTAACGTTGGTGAAGCTTTAACCATTCAAATGAAGGATAGGTCTGGTATCCATCTGATAATAGTTCTAAGGAATGTAATGTTTCCTTCACTTATTGTCCAATGCTAGGCAACCATGCACTACCACATCATATCCCGTGCGACACTAGGTCACGATTACCCGTCACTTGTACCATGCAAAGAAATGGTTGAACCTTACATGTCTCCTTATTGTCTTTGTCACTGTACATTTACATGATCCCCGGTAAAGTGCCCGTGTGTGAAGCGGATATATATGACTGAGCCGTGGAGCAGTGAATATAATTTCAATTAATCAAAAGAGAGTATCAATATTCAAGAGCACCCATGTGTGTCATAGCATTATATCACCCGTCACGAGTGCTGATGAAACTGACATACTGTTCAAAGAGGCGTTAACCTAAACTCAGTCACTCTTTGCTGTACAAGCGATAGCTTCGTTCTGTTTATCTTCTTAGGATATCTGTTGAAAATAGTAATCGTAATGGGTTCATTTGCCAATAACTGTTTTATTTCAATTTGTTTCAGGAATTAACTGGTGACAACTTATCATGTTCATTTGTCTTGATCCTGTATACATGTGTCTCCTCCTTTAATCGTATAATGTCTGGTTCTGGGTATTTAGTTCACCGCATAATGGTCTATCCTCAAGTATGAGGATGCGATTGGTTCAGTCGTCTGAGGTGCCGCTATTTGCTGTGCAGAGTTGCGTTCCTTGGACAAACCAAACCCAACTCACTTCCTCTATCCTCAAAATAGAACGATAATAGAAAAACGTGTTAAAGTAGTTTCATTTGATCATCAGTTGACCAGCCTGGACCAATTTCTTTGCGTTCTTGACTGTCGAGATTCTATGTTGTGTATGGTGTGATAAATTATGGCGTTCCACTAGGATTCGATTGCTAAATAATTTCCACGTGCCTATTATATGACACAGGTTCAACAAATGATCTCCAAATCTCACATAAACGTCCAAGCAACAACAGTACTCTGGTCAAATGCAAAGTTTTATTGACAATGTTTTACAGGTGAAGTTGTTCGTGGGCGATGAAGGATCGAGAGGCAGCATTGTCAGCATCTGCAATACCAAAAATACACACTGAAGTTAACCGTGTCATGTGTAATAATGTAAGAATATTTCATATCATGACTAGTCATCAGGAAAGTGGACAGAGCATCCGTCCGGTGAGCAGAAGACAGTTGGTCCAGAGTAAGTATTTCTCCCAATCAACCTATGCTGGTCGTTAGAGGCAACTTAATGGGCCGAGTGGCCAGGCTCGGTAATTTGGCTAATTGCGTGTCTGGTTCAGACAGGCCTTCATATAGCTGGAATAGTGCTGATTGTGGCGTTGAAGTAAACGAAACAAACAGTCAATAGTTCCAACCAAAACTTGTTCCTCAGACAGCGCTGTAACTATTGCGTAGACAGAAGGAAAACCTCCGTGGTGTATTGGACAGGGCGTCTGCCCGAGGCGCCATTGTAATTATTGTGGAGTAATTTGTCCTGATTTGTAAACGTAGTTAATTTTTGTAATTCATTTGTTGATTGTATACAACATGCTGGTTGTTTGTTGGTTCAACACGAAGTTCTTTTACATTTAGATTTTTGGATTAACATACTTTTTCAATTTGGGAACCAACACGAAACAGTACATAATTTCAATTTGTAAAAGGAGAGTAGCAATGTTCAAAAGCACCCGTGTGTGCTTTAGCGCAACATCAACCATCAACAAGCACTGGCCGGCTCGGTGTCTGAGTACAATGTGTCAGAGTGGGTTTCAATGTGAATCTGCGACATGGCACCTCAGTGAGCAAGCACTATAAAGTCCGGACAAGAACAAGCCGCCACATGGAGTGCAATAATCTTGAACGCGATGTTAAAACTCATCCCGCCTCACTTCACCTTACCTCGCCTATATCACGTTCAATACAACTCACCTTACAACTAGTTGGCACCACACATACCAAGTCGGTTGCATGACGTTTTAACATTCTGTAATAAAAAAGTGTTCCATTCATTTACATATTTTTAATTAAATAAACAGTAGTCTTTAAACTCTAACTATCCAGGTGTTCATACTTCATTCCGATCATACATATTGATAAGTGTCCTTAATGGATATGTGTAAAGAAATCGACATATATGTCTGTAAAGTGTAAGTTTATGTATATATCAAAACAATGAGTATCTCACTTATACATCCAACATTTACTTACCACCAAATCTAGTAGCTCGATTTCCATTTCGATTGCTGCATCTAGAAAGTCAGCACACTGAAACAGAGTACACAGAATGCTCAAACATAATTAGATGAATGTGAAATTGTATACATACATACATTATATAATGATATAAGAATATATATCATGACTGATTATGAAATTAACTGTAACACAATATGAGGGGCGACCTACGGGATCAGATGGTCAGGCTAGCTGACTTGGATTGTGCACGTCATTGTATCCGATACTCATGGTGTCAAACACATGGATTGTCTAGGACTACAATAAGGAAAGAACTACTGAATTTATATCATAATCAGAAAACTGAACAATGATTGGATAACTATATACACACCTGTTCCTGGCGGTCTTCGCTGAGCTTTTCACAGAACATGGTTTCGATCAGTTCATTTACAGAGGCCTGTAAAAGAAAAGTTTTTAACTACACGTAGTCATGATTTTATGATTGCATTACATCAACGTGTACGATTTGTTAATTTAACTTAAAACAAGATTGTACATATTTTATGTATTTGGGGAAATAACGCAAATGTGCCAGGCCAACATAGGAGTGATAAACCTTTTCAATATTTGTCACTCACAACAGTGTCCATTTGCCTTTCTTTGACATCTTTGAGAAAGTTCTTGCAGTCTTTGCATCGCCCTCTCCCTTGAACCTACGAAACATGAAATGACAAATTGAATGCATCATTATGCCTACAGTTTTTAAACTTTCGTTTGTAACCAATGTAACAATAATATTGCAGCACAATAAGTGTGACGAAAGACGAACCTACTTTCGAACCAAATAAATTGTACAAATCATGAACACGTTAAGACATTCATTTGATTGTGAGTAAGTTTGATGAGTTATACTCACTAAACCTGTTGACTAGAGGACTAGTACTAGGTTTTAATCTTGCCTTGTTTGTAGGTGTGTTCATGTTGGCGGTATCAAGCGACGGACAGTACTTGGTGGCTTTACAGATGGCTTCAGGGCTCTGTGAAGGTGAACACAATTACATGATATGTTGTAAAACCCAATCTTTTTACTTACTCGCAGTGTACAATAATAAATATAGAGTTAAAGGGTAAAATCATAGTCCAATCCTCATCATTTCGTGTAACTCAGTGAAAACATAGTAAAGGTTATTATTCTGATAAAGGAAATGTAAGCTCAAATGCTGATATAGAGTTTTCCATCTCCTTCCATCTGATTGGTACATTCCTGAACTTTTTGCATCAATCACCTTTTTCATGATGTCAGTATATGCAAATGTAAGCTGACGCAATCTTGTGCTTCATGATTAGTCCATTGATTGGAGCAGGATTTCGGATGATGTAAAAGTTAACAGTTACCTGACTGTTGACTTTGTCCTTCTTCTTCTGGCATATGTTCTGCACTTTTGTCTTACACTGCAAATACGCGTTTTTACAATGTTTTTAAGGATCAACACAGTTTGCAATGAATATAGATTATTGTTCCTTTTTAATTATCTATCTTGTTAATACCACATAAATATTAGTTTATCTAATTAACAGAGTTAAGGATCCACACAGTTTGCAATGAATATATATTATTGTTCCTTTTTAATTATCTACCTTGTGATATATTCAGTACATTGCTCTTTGCAATGAAACGTTTGATCTTGTTGTTTATGAAATCCGTTTGTTTACTATTGAGAACTATTATTTATCTCACCTCTTCCACCTTGCTGGGTTCCATTGTAAACAGACGTTGTTCATTTTGGCTTCCTGTTCCTCCTGAAACACATGTTATATAAAAACTCAGTACAATAGATCTGGAGAAGAGACATGAGTGTATTTGTGACATGTTTACATCCTTATGTTGAGGGGTAGACTTATTTTTAATTATATGTAGTAATAGATCTATGTGTAGTAGATAGAATAGTGATAAAAATATGAGAGTAGGGTTCAGTACAATATTCTACCAACGACTGGACAGATGCCATTTATTTTGGGAAATTGGAAAATTCAGATGTAGATTCCGAAACTGAACACTTGGTTGACAGGTCCCATTACTTTATGTATTATATTGAGGGTAGGGGTATAAACCATTAGTGTATCATTAAAAAGATAATGTTCTAAACATGTATGTATATGTAAGTGTGGACATTTAGAAATAACACAATCTTTACGAACTATAATGGGATATAGTCGGTATTATTTACGTACAATCGATTCGAGTTCCATCTCCTGGCGATCAGTAATGAAAGCGATGCAATCAGCGCACACATCATTTCCATCCTGTATCGACAGTGCCATAGCTGAAAACATGTCAATATAAAACGTCAACGCGTCAACTTTAGTCAAAAAATGATTAATGTAAATATGTTTAGATTCGAACACATCAGAAAAAGAGTGAATGCAGATAATTGGATTTCCGTAAATATTATATTGCTGCGCCTTAGCCACGACCATCGTATCTGCTGAGAAGTGGATAGTAAGAAGGCCTGGCCATTTAAAACACTCACCTTGGCTTGCTACAACAACGACTGCAAATGCGAAAAAGGTCTTCATTGTCCTTGAAACTGAGAAATTCAACTATTGTGATGTGTTTAAATGTAAAGCTTTATATATGTTCCGATTCTTCATAGTTGGTGACTTAGTCAATCACAGCGCACAGTAGGATGGCTCTAATTAACAGCAAACTAATTCAATTAGACGATTCAGACAGATGTCCTGTTCCTAACGAATATTCTCTGTTTGAAACCTACACATGTTGAGACAATAATTGTGGCGTTCTTAATAAAATAACCTGTTTTTGATATCTCTCTCGATTAGATCTCTTTGCCACCTACTGTTGACCATGTTGATACACTCTACAATCAATTGACATGATGAAAGAACTCAAGAGTCGTAACTAGTCAACAGCTGACTGAATTTGTTTTTGCATCTACATGATTACTAAACTATGTCAATTAGCTGACATTGCCAATTCTACAAAAGTCAGTGGGGTGGTGAGGTAGCCTAGTTGATAGAGCGTTCGCTCGTCACGCCGAAGACCCGGGTTCCATTCCTCACATGGATGATGTCCATTTCTGGTGTCCCCCGCCGTGATATTGCTTGACTATTGCTAAAAGCGGCGTAAAACCAAATTCACTCCCTCACTCACTCACTCTTCAAGAGTCAGGTGATAAACAGAAACGTCTCTCCTTATAAACGCTTGCATGTATTCTTCTTGAGAATTTGTCAAGAGATCTAAACTTTCGGGCAAAAGAAAGCGTAAACACATTTCTTATTGTTGCTAAAATTGAAACAAACAAAAAAATGATTATTCGATGGTGATGTATTTCATAGATTTATACCTTAAGTTTTGCAGTGTTTCGGCGACTGTTTTCAGCTTAGTAACCTTTTGACAACGTTTGTCAAAATACCTTGTCAAGTGTATACTTTCTTTATCCGGCTGTTTATACAAATACAATCAATACAAAGGTGGTCGTTCTTAGTATCTGTAAGATTATAAATTTCTGTAATATATGACATGGAGGGAGATATGGGTGCAGTCGCCTATTGTTCCGTAATTGGCAGGTCAAGAGTTACGCCCCTTAGGGAAGCCAGCATCCGATGATCATGAGTACGAACGTTTTCAATTTGATAATTTTGTCTTTAGATTTGTATTTGAACCAAACAAAGAATATGTAGTAATTATACTCATGCGATATACAAGATTTTATCAAACAGCATAATGTACGCACACTGCATTCAAACGAGTGCTCTTATTTATTCAACCGATAACTCATTGTGCGGTAAACCTATTATTCTGGATGGGTACATAACCGAGTTGATTAGATTGTAAATGATATGTGAAACGCGTCATACTGATGTATGGAAGGCGTTTGAATTGTTCATTTCTCAACTATTTACTTTCACACCTGATTAATTAACACATAAGTGAGTTTTTATTTTCCATTGCCTTAACAATTCAGTTGCATGTAATCATTTGTGTTTTAATTAATTCCAAATAGATATACACATGGCAGTTTGTGTATTATGGTTTGACGTGTTTTATCAAGGTGGGTTCTGTATTTGTTCTTTTTTGAATTTTTTATGCCAGTACATTTTTAATAGATTTCGAATGCATATCTTTTTGTTATGAGCCTGAATTTGCACTTTTGAAGGTAATTGATTAAGGGTAAAGGGGGTTAATGAAGATTTTCTTGTCGTTGAATGAATGAATGAATGAATGAATGAATGAATGAATGAATGAATGAATGAATGAATGAATGAATGAATGAATGAATGAAATCAGATAAATTTTACTGTTTGTGTTTTTATTGATTGGGTAGCAATTGGCAACATTCGAACTATATCCTGGTGTCATACACATAATAGATTCGTCTGGGAACGTGCAGAGACACGCAATCGGCAAAGTTACAGGACCTGAGTACCCGATACCTAATTTTGTCAGAGATTTTAACCAACATAGGAATCTGTTCTGTCAAGAATATGTTGTTATGAGAATAACTCATATCTAAGAAAGTGTTTACCTGAAAATATATGTTTCTTCATTAGAAAACTGCATTTATACACACAACCATTGTCGTGCTAGTTACCATGGATATGATATGATATTGACCAATCAGAAGTAAGCCCCTCCCTTAGCCTGGTTTCTACAAAGATAGCCACGCACTTACAACAATGTATACATGAGCATAATATAGCGTTTTCTGATGTGTCTTGGCAAAGCCTTTGTGGTGGCATGAATATATAGATTATCTTACATGGAACAGAGAAAGAAATAGCTGCCAACTGACATAACAGCTCGTGACACTGCATGTTATCGCCGCTACTACAATCGACGGTTTATGGAACGTACAGTTCGCGGTGTTTACGACATGTTGATGGAGAGGCAGATGTGTTTACCTGTGAACCATCCCCTCAACATGGAGATACAGATATGTTAACCTCCTAACCATCTCTAAAAATGACAAGAATTGTTCTCAGATCCAAAATAACTGAGGACAAAATGTATGAAGGCGATCAAAGCATATACTTCCTGAGGAGTGTATCATCATTAAAAAGACTAAAATTATTGTGAGACAAATGCTGACAAATCTTTACAGGATGCACGACTGAAAGGAGATGACCAGATTTTATAACGGATTAGGGAACTCGGTCCCAGTATGTGCAGAAGCGCGGTACCTTGCGTCATGTTATGAACAGTACTTTAAATGTGTATATAATCTGAATTCCTCGCATAACAGCCTTCAAGAAATGTTGTGCAGAGGTAATTGAGAAAAGTATTAAAAGAAAGGGAGAAGTACTGGGAATGAACTTGGCTCACAAAACTCTTTGTTACATTTGTACAGGTTGTAGATAATGTTGATTTTACTGAATATCTGAATGATCAGGTGAAGTTGAGAACTAATAAACAGATACCCACATCTGAAGTATGTTCAGCATGATGCAACTACATATGAATTAGTCTTTCTTTCATCAACGACACTTATTTTCAGTTCAGTGAACCAGAATTCGCACAGTTGTATCGAGCTGCTTTCATCATTCGAAGAGCTGTTGCCTCTTCACCAAGTGTTTCTGTGTGGCCTCTCGGTGCAGGGAATGTTTCGTTACATGAGTGCCAGAAAGTGGTTTTGCCTGTTCCCTTATTTTCCTGGCATGGCATAGGAGAACGCTGATGCGAAAACGCTTTGCTTTAGGTGTGGCATAAAGACACATTAAAGATTCTGCCAAATTACAGCAGCTACTCAACTCGTTTGGACACGGCGTTTCCTAATCGGTGACTCTTGATACGGCTTTGACGACAATGCAAAACTACAGTGTGAAACCGATGTTCCCACTGGATTTCGCAACAATGTGTTTACCACCCCGGTGTGGGATAACATCGATTTGGGTGATATCGCATTATGGCATCAACTTTAAGTTATGTCAATTTTCCAAAAAATTGAATTCCAGTGACATTTTACAATATTTTATGATTAATATATAATTATATTCCAGATGAACATTCAAATAAAGTAAGTGAATTAAATATAAACAAAACAAACAAGGTTATGAAGTGTAATAAGATGCAATATTTATTTTTATACATGGTTCATTGAAGCTGGTCAGGTATTTCAAGAACATGTAAGAGTTTGTAGCCATGATCCCTTTAGTCCGTTCAACATTTTGCACAGTATATCATGCTTCTCGTGATGTCACTGCTTTCTGCTTTTCATGTTAATACATAATGTCTCGTTCTATAATCTATACCATACTATTAATAGTCTCTAGTATGCTCACTTTTTACGCAGGCAGCCAGTGTTCGAATACTTGGTCGGCACTTTAAGTACTTTATATTTGGTGTCCTCATTTGGTTGTGATCGCAAGATTGATATACGACCGAAGACCTAATACACAACCACTACCACGTACTTCAATAATACTGTCTTATTGATTTTTCTGGTCTCTATTTTAACCAAATGTTCCTTGTTTATATTGATACCTAGTACTGCACATCACAGGGACGATGGAATAGCCTAGTGGTAAAAGTGTTAGTTCGTCACGGCGAATACCCGGGTTTTATTCCCACCTGAGTACAATGCATGAAGCCCATGTTCCGGTGTCCCTGCCGTGATATTGTTGAAATATAGAAGTGGCGCAAAACCGTACTCATTCCTCACTCACTCACTCACTCATAGGGAGGAAAATACTAGGTCGGCAGAGACCGTGACTGTAAGTGAGATTCAGTAATGTCCAGCAACAAGACAACTGAGCAGTACAAGCCAGATGACCATCAAGACACTACGAGTACATCATTATCAGTGCCTGACAAGATGAATACCAGACCAACTGTACTACAGCAGGAATGTGAAGAGACTGAAAGGAGGTGTTCCAAGAGAGTCACCAGACCTCTAGTTAGACTGAATCTCTTACCTTGTGAGACAAGAGCAATTTGTGCCCCGTGAAAGGTCATGCTCATTGCAGAGACTTTAAAATTAAAGTTTATTCAAATATGTCAAGTTGATAAGTTCTGAGTTAAAAGTTTGTAACGTTGGTGAAGCTTTAACCATTCAAATGAAGGATAGGTCTTGTATCCATCTGATAATAGTTCTAAGGAATGTAATGTTTCCTTCACTTATTGTCCAATGCTAGGCAACCACTACCACATCATATCCCGTGCGACACTAGGTAACGATTACCCGTCACTTGCAATGAAATGGTTCAACCTTACATGTCTCCTTATTGTCTATTCATTTACATGCTTCCAGGTCAAGTGCCCGTGGGTGAAGCGTATATATATGACTCGTGGAGTAGTGAATATGATTTCAATTAGAGAGTATCAATATTCAAGAGCACCCGTGTGCGTCATAGTATTCTGGGAACCCAAACCCATCTTACTCACTCTGTCCTCAAAATCGAACGATAACAGAAAAACGTGTTAAAGTAGTTTCATTTGATCATCAGTTGACCAGTCTGGACTAATCTTTTGCGTTTTTGACTGTCGAGAGGTCCCACACAGGTTCCACACATGATCTCCATAACTCACATAAACCGTCCAAACAACAGTACTCTGGTTAAATGCAAAGTTTTATTGACCATGGTTTACATGTAACGTTATCCGTGGGCGATGAAGCATCGATTGGCAGCATTTTCAGCATCTGCAATGCCGAAAGTTCAAGATGAAGTTAACCGTGTCATGTTTAATAATGTAAGAATAATTCATTATAGTTTATATCATGACTAGTCATTAGGAAAGCGTACTATCTGCACAACGCATGAGGACCATCTCCCAATATACCGCCTTCGTGGAGAAATGGACAAAGCGTCCGCCCAGGGAGCAGAAGATAGTTGGTCCAGAGTAAGTATTTCTCCCAATCAACCTCTCCTGGTCGTTAGAGGCGGCTTAATGGGTCGAGTGGTCAGGCTCAGTAATATGTCTGATTGCGTGTCTAGTTCAGACAGGCCTTCATATAGCTGGAATATTGATGATTGCGGCGTTGAAGTAAACGAAACAAACAGTCAATGGTTCCAACCGAAACTTGTTCCTCAGGCAGTGGTGTAACTATTACGTAGACAGGAGGCGAACCTCCGTGGTGTATTGGTCAGAGCTTCTGCACGAGGAACCATTGTAATTACTGTGGAGCAATTTGTACTGATTTGTAAACCTAGTTAATTAGTTAATTGACTGGCTCGGTGTCTGAGTATAATGTGTCAGAGTGGGGTTTCCATGTGACACTGCGTCATGGCATCTCAGTGAGCAAGCACTATAAATTCCGGACAAGAACAAGCCGCCACATGGAGTGCAATAATCATGAACGCGATGTTAAAACTCATTTAGCCTCACTTCACCTTACCCCGCCTATATCAGGTTCAATACAACTCACCTTACAACTAGTTGGCACCACACATACCAAGTCGGTTGCATGACTTTTTAACATTCTGTAATAAACAAAAGTTCCTTTCTTTTACTTATGTTTAATTAAATAAACAGTATTCTCTTAACTCAAACCAGCCAGGTATTTACACATATTGATATATGTCCTTATTTGGTGTATGTAAAGAAATCGACACATATGGCTGTAAAGTGTACGTTTATGCATGTACTAAAACAATGAGTATCTCACTTGTACATCCAACATTTACTTACCACCAAATCTAGTAGATCGATTTCAATTTCGGTTGCTGCATCTAGAAGATCAGCACACTGGAACAGAGTACACAGAATGCTCAAAAATAATTAGATGAATTTGAAATTGTGTATATACACACATTATATAATGATATAAGAATATATATATATGACGACTGATTATGAAATTAACTGTAACATTATATGAGAGGCGACTAACGGGATCAGATCGTCAGGCAAGCTGATTTGGATGGTGCATGTCATTGTATCCGATATTCATGGTGTCAAACACATGGATTGTGAAGTCCTGACTCGATTATGAACAGACTGCCGTAAAATAGCTAGAATATTGCGGGGTGCGGCTTTAAATAACAAACAAAAACTACAATAAGGAAAGAATTACTGAATTTATATCATAAACAGAAAACTTAACAATGACTGGAAAACTATATACACACCTGTTCCTGGCGGTCTTCGCTGAGCTTTTCACAGAACATGGTTTCGATCAGTTCATTTACAGAGGCCTGTAAAAGAAAAGTTTTTAACTACACGTAGTCATGATTTTATGATTGCATTACATCAACGTGTACGATTTGTTAATTTAACTTAAAACAAGATTGTACATATTTTATGTATTTGGGGAAATAACGCAAATATGCCAGACCAACATAGGAGTGATAAACCTTCTCAATATTTGTCACTCACAACAGTGTCCATTTGCCTTTCTTTGACGTCTTTGAGAAAGTTCTTGCAGTCCTTGCATCGCCCTTTCCCTTGAACCTACGGAGACATGAAATGACAAATTGAATGCATCATTATGCCTACAGTTTTTAGGCTTTCGTTTGTAACCAATGAAACAAGAATATTGTAACAAGATAGACACAATTTTTATGGATAACAACTTTTTTAATAAAGTTGTATCCGATACTCAGTCTTGCTTGACAACGGTATAAGGATCTATACCGAAACGTCGCCTTTTACAGTATTAAAGAAGTTGTTATCCATAAAAATTGTGTCTATCTTGTCAACTTCTAAGTAATCCCTATCAAACAATTTAAGAATATTGTAGCACAATAAGTGTGACGAATCGAGACCTCCCCTTTCTAACCAAGTACATTGTACAAATAATGTACACGTTAGGACATTCATTTGATTGTGTGTAAGTTTGATGAGTTGTACTCACTAAACCTGTTGACTAGTGGACTAGTACTAGGTATTAATCTTGCCTTGTTTGTGGGCGTGTTCATGTTGACGGTATCAAGCGACGGGCAGTACTTGGAGGCTTTACAGATGGCTTCAGGGGTCTGTGAAGGTGAACTCAATTGCATGATATGTTGTAAAACCCAATGCTTTTACTTACTGGCAGTGTACAATAATTATAGAGTTAAAGGGAAAAATATAGTTCAGTTCTCAACCTTTTATGTAAATCAGTTAAAACATGATAAAGGTTAATATTCTGTTCAACGAATTGTAAGCTGAAATGCTGATATAGAGTTTTCCATCTCTTTCCCCGGGTATCTAAATTCCATCTGAATGTTTTGCATCAATCACCTTTTTCATGATGTCAGTATATGCAGATGTAAGCTGACGCAATCTTGTGCTTCATGATCAGTCCATTGATAGGAGCAGGATTTCGGATGATGTAAAAGTTAACAGTTACCTGACTGTTGACTTTGTCCTTCTTCTTCTGGCATATTTTCTGCACTTTTGTCTTACACTGCAAATACGCGTTTTTATAATGTTTTTAAGGATCAACACAGTTTGCAATGAATATAGATTATTGTTCCTTTTTAATTATCTATCTTGTTAATACCACATAAATATAAGTTTATCTAATTAACAGAGTTAAGGATCCACACAGTTTGCAATGAATATATATTATTGTTCCTTTTTAATTATCTACCTTGTGATATATTCAGTACATTGCTCTTTGCAATGAATCATCTGATCTTGTTGTTTATGAAATCCGTTTGTTTACTATTGAGAACTATTATTTATCTCACCTCTTCCACCTTGCTGGGTTCCATTGAAGAACATACGTTGTTCATTTTTGCTTCCTGTTCCACCTGAAACACATGTTATATAAAAACTCTGTACATTAGATCAGGAGAAGAGACATGAGTGTATTTGTGACATGTTTACATCCTTACGTTGAGGGGTAGACTTATTTTTAATTATATGTAGCAATAGATCTATGCGTAGTAGATAGAATACTGATAAATATATGAGAGTAGGGTTCAGTACATTATTTTACCAACGACTGGACAGATCCCATTTAATTTGGGAAATTGGAAAATTCAGATGTAGATTCCGAAACTGAACACTTGGTTGACAGGTCCCATTACTTTATGTATTATATTGAGGGTAGGGGTATAAACCATTAGTGTATCATTAAAAAGATAATGTTCTAAACATGTATGTATATGTAAGTGTGGACATTTAGAAATAAAACCATCCTTACGAACTATAATGGGATATAGTCGGTATTATTTACGTACAATCGATTCGAGTTCCATCTCCTGGCGATCAGTAATGAAAGAGATGCAATCAGCGCACACATCATTTCCATCCTGTTTCGACAGTGCCATAGCTGAAAACATGTCAATATAAAACGTCAACTTTAGTACAAAAATGATTAATGTAAATATGTTTAGATTGGAACACATCAGAAAACGAATCCTGATTAATGGATATAATTGGATATCTTGAAATATTATATTGCTGCGCCTTAGCCACGACCATCGTATCTGCTGAGAAGCGGATAGTAAAAAGGCATTGCCATTTAAAACACTCACCCTGGGTTGCTACAACAGCGACTACAAATGCGAAAAAGGTCTTCATTTTCCTTGAAGCTGAGAAATTCAACTGTTGATGTGTTTAAATGAAAAGCTTTATATATTTTCCAATTCTTCAAAGTTGATGAATTTGTCGATCACAGCGCACAGTGGGATGACTCTAATCAAACTGATTCTAATGGATGACTCGGGAGAAAATATCCTATTCATAATGAATATTCTCTGTTTGATACCTACACATATTGAGACAAATATGGCGGTGTTCTTAATAATATAACCAGTGTTTGACATCAGTCTAGAGTAGACCTCTTTGCCACCTACTGTTGACCATGGTGATACACATTAAAATAAATTGACATGTCGACAGTTGATTAAGTTTGTTTTGCAGTTACATGTATACTAAAATATGTCAATTACCTGTCATTGCTATGTTCTATAACCCCTTGCACCTCGTCGGTATTCTTCTGGAGGATTTTTCAAGAGATGTAAACTGCTGGGTAAAAGAATGTATACACACATGTTGAATGATGTTTGAAAATAAAACAAACAAGAAATGATGATTCGATAGTCATGTATTTGATAGGGGTATGGTAGTTGTGATTTGGTCCTTATGTTTGCAGTGTTTCAGCGACTGTTTTTAAAATAACGTTAACTCTCAATTATTTTTTTCAAAATCCATTTTCAAGTGTGTACATTCTTTTGCCCGTCAGTTTACGTGAATACAATGTTGATTGATCCCAGTGTCTTCAAGATTATCAGTTGCTGTAATATATATTATTGTGTGAGATAAGATGCCATAAATCGTACG
This sequence comes from Haliotis cracherodii, assembly GCF_022045235.1. NCBI lineage: Eukaryota > Metazoa > Mollusca > Gastropoda > Lepetellida > Haliotidae > Haliotis > Haliotis cracherodii. The sequence continues at coordinate 68,810,370 of NW_027266275.1, forward strand.
CCAGCATCCGATGATCATGGGTTTTGAACGTTTACATTTGGGACATTTTTGTCTTTTGTCTTGTACATGTATATCCACCTAACAATTAATGTGTAGTTATTATACTAATGCAATATACATGATTTTTGCAAGCAACATAATTTAAACACACTGGAACTCGAAAGGCTGTTCTTATTGATTCCACCGAGAACTGTGGTGGTGAACTTTATATTGTAGATTGGCACATAACGAAAAATGAGTTGATCAGATAACAAATGTTATGTGAATCGCGTCATATTGAGTGAGTGAGTATGATTTTACACCGCTTTTAGCAATTTTCCAGCAATATCACGGCGAGGGACATCAGAAATGGGCTTCACACATTGTACCCATGTCGGGAATCGAACCCGGGTCTTCGGCGTGACAAGCGAACGCTTTAACCACTGGGCTACCCGACCGCCCCGGCGTGATATTGATGTTTTGAAGGAGATTGAACTGATTAATCAACACATGAGTTTTTAGTTCCATGGCATTAACATTCAGTATCATGCAATCGTGCTATCATTTGTGTTTTAATTAATTCCAAATATATGCACACATGCCAATATTCTGGTTTGACACGTTGGGCTCTGTATTGTTTTTTTTCTGAAGTTTTATGACAGTTCAATTTAAATCATTTTTGGATTTCCCGGTACGCATGTTGTTTCACAGGCAACAGCGTCACCTACATCTGTGCGGCCAGGTACATCCGTGAACAAGTGAGCAAACTCTTGAATCAACTCTGACACATGAGCCTTTAGCTCAGATGACAAATGACTTAACTTAGCATTCAAGTAAGCAAATACTTCAGAATTGTTTATCTTTCTCATCAGTATCACAATATAATACAATATCCACAGGAGAAACAGTGGCAAGACACTGAGAAGGTCCATTGTCATTTTTCATGATACTTTCAAATCATACTAACACGGCAAAGCTGTGTCGTTTTACGACAGTCTGGTGTTTGCACATTGTCTGTATCACTGACTTTTCTGTAAATAACATAGGGAAAGTGGTACCTAGTACGTAATGGTTGACGAGGGATTGGCAAACACACTAAGATTCTATCACCAGAACTGTAATTTCTCTCTTGAGACTTTTTGTCATAGTGTACTTTCATTTTGTCCTGGGATTTCTGATTTATCCCTGTTAACTGGCCCGAAATGATTAAGCCAAAGCTCCTTTAAGTGTTTTAAAGGTCCACGAACAGTATGGCCAAAGACACGGTCAAAAGGACTAAAACCTAGGGACTCCTGAACTGACTCACAACAAACAACAACAAATGAACGCCTTCATCCCAATCTTTCTCAGTCTCAAAGTAGTAAATCAATGTCATATTCTGCAGAGTTCTCTAAAAATGTTCTTCAAAAGCTGGATTTCGTTTCAGAGGTGCGGTGGGAACTTTCTGATAAGGTTTGCCAACCATTTGAGACACATGGCATGTTTTTGCAAAATTCAGCCACATCATGCGGCAAATTGGGCCAAAAGAAATGGGACAAGATTTTGTCACAAGTTTTGTTTGCACCCAAATGGCCTGCCAAAGGTGTTTCATGTGCCACACTCAAAAGATATTTCGATATGAATTTGCAAGAACAATTTGATGGGAAAAAAACTTTTATTCATTATCAGCAGGTACATCTGGTGGCCTCCATTTCCCAATCGAAACGCTATCCTTGAAATGATAGTAAATTGGAAACTTCTGAAGAGAGTGCCCTGTTGGCATGAACTTTGAGTTCTGGGTCTCCCCATGAAACGTAACTTACGGCTCCCTACTGGTTCCTCAACAGCCAATCTGACAGACCTGACGGTACTCTCTCTCGAGAACTTAGACAGGTCAAGAGATTGATCCATAATTATTTTGTTGCCAAAGCCGTATCAAGAGTCACCGTCTGGGAAACGCAGTGTCCAAACGAGTTGAATAGCTGCTGTAATGTTGCAGAACCTGTAAGGTCATACAATTATACCTAAACCTAAGTGTTTTGACATGAGCTTTCTCCCCATAAAGGATAGACGAATTATGTCTTTGCAAGAGAAAGTATTTTGATGATACTCTTCTGAGAAAACACATCCATTCATCACCTTAAAAACTTTTATTCTGTGTTTTCTTTTGGATCTAAGAACATGTAGACACATCTGTCTCTCCATGTTGAGGGGGTAGACAGCAGTACCGGTGACAACCTGCAATGTTAAGAGTTGTTATGTCAAACTTGGCAGCTATTAATTTCTCTATTCAATCTTGGGTAATCCGTATATCCATGCAATCACAACGGTTGTACCAAGACACATCAGAAACTGATATAACAGACTCATTGATACACTGCAAAATGTGACAAAAATACATTGTGGCATGGGCGCGGCCATCTTTCTGAAAGCCTTCCTCCTGATTGGTCAATATAATATCATATCCATGGTAATTAGCACAACAATGGTTGTGTATATAAATGAAATTTCCTAAATAATAAAAATATATTTTCATATATATATATATATATATATATATATATATATATATATATATATATATATATATATATGGTTTACCTATACATGGTTTCTTGTATGGCATTGTGGTCTCTAGCTTGAAAAAAAGTCAGCGCATGTACAAAAATCATATCAAAATAGAGAACCCATCAACATTAACCACGTTAAACTATAATATGTGTCATGTGTACAACGTATATATGTCCTGGAAAAAGAAACAGGGTTGGTGTCATGTATGTTATTTAGGAAATGGTTTTGTCGGTTTTGTTATACAAATTCTCGTCGAATTTCGAAAGAGAAGTTATATAGAAGGTGAACTGGATTGACATTTGGGAGATTTGGGCCTAACTTATAACAAAGCCACAGTATCGTGCGAGCCTTTCTTCAGTGTTCTCCTTCGGGTATTATCAGGCAGAACAGATTCACGGAATCCTGTGTTGATTTTAACATCTGACTATGTAACTTTGCCTATTGCGCTTTACCGCACATGGACGGCGTGAGACGTTGTTCCCACACGATACTCTACTCTGTATACGTTATCATGATAAAGCTATAATTTCGTCCATTATCAATAAAGACACAAGCTGTAACATTGATCCGATTTCTTTCATTCATTCAACGACAAGGATATCTTCATTAACCCTGAATCAGTAACCTTCAAAACTGTAATTTAGGCTCATTGCAGAAAAAGATATAATTATTGGAACTGTTTTATTAAACTATACAATGGTACAGATTAGTGTGTAAAAATGTACCAGCATATAAAACTTCACATAAGAGCCTCTATACCACAATGAGTACGTTAAAATGTTTTGCCCGGTTCTTCGAGATGAAAAGTAAATGCTGAAAAAACCAAGTTGATATGGATAGGGTAAAAAATATATCAAGAAATAACTTATGTGAGGACTGGAATTTTGACTGGTCACAAACTCAGTTTAAGTTATTAGGCATAGATTTTGATGTTGATTTGGAAAAAATGGTCAATTTAAACTATACAAACAAGTTTGATAAGATAGAAAAGGAAATGAAAATGTGGGAAAAGAGAACCCTGACACATATGGGTAGAAATGTACTGAAGTCATTGTTGTTACCCAAACTCAATCACCTGTTTTGAAGCATACCAAGCCCACACAAAATTGTAATAGAAAAGTTTCAGTCAAAATGTTTTCACTTCATCTGGAGATCTAAACCTGGCAAAGTTAAAAGGAAAATTATGTCATTACATCCTAAATATGGCGGCACCTGTGTCCCAGTGGTCTATTTCTTTTCCACAATGGCATCAAAAGGGTATAGCATATATAAATGACTTCATTCATGACACAGGGAGATTATATGATTTTGATGACTTTGTACAAAACTACAGTTTGAAGACAGACTTTTTGTCCTATCAAGGAGTAAAACTATCAATAGTCGGGTATTTACAGAAAAACAATATAATGCATTTTGCTAAAGTTTGCCAAAGACCTATACTCCCATATAATGTATTAAAAAAACAATAAAAAGGGAAGCAAGGTATTTTATGAAGCCCTATTAAACCCTAATTTCTTGAAAAACAGTTTAAAGATACAGAGTGGACAAACGTTAACCTTATGGCAAAAAGATGTACACAAAGTTCTGAATTAAGATGGTTTTAGTTTAAAATTAAACATAATATTTTAAGTACTAACTGTTATTTATTATTTATTTAAAATTGGATATGTTGAATTGACAGTTTGTTCATTATGTAATGAACCATTTGAAACAATTACTCATGTATTATGTAATTGTCACTATGCTGCTGATATATGGACGAAACTTTCAGATTGGCTTGGAAACTATACAGAAGGCAGAGTTAATTTTAGTAATGAACACATACTGGATTTAAAGAGAATAATAACAATTCACTCAATGCAGTGAATATGGTAACAAAATCTATGCTGTACACATTTAACAGAAAAAATTCAAACCAATCTTTTTACTAATTCAAAAAGAAATACGTCGATATTATGAAATTACAAAATATGTTGCATATTAGAATTGTAATTATGCAAGTTATGCCTTCTGGTCTTCTCTAAATGTATTATTTCGAGACTGTATAACTATGATATCTGATCTGTCCATGCTACAAACATGCCAATAATGTCATAATAAATCCATGCATCCTCTGTGTATGATATTGAAATGTAAAATATGGTGAAAAATGGAATAAATAATTAAAAGAAATATAATGTTTTGCTAGGGAAAAACTAATAATAAAAAAATAAAACTTCATCAATGAAAAATACAGTACCTATCATGATTAACCGAGTTAAATCAGAATATTGCCATATGTATGCGCAAATAATTAAAACACAAATGATAGCACGATTACATGAAACTGAAGTGTTAAGGCCATGGGACTACAAACTCACTCATGTGCTAATTAATCGGTTGTGTAACTGGAACGTAAAGTTGTGAAATGAACGATTCAAACTCCTTCGATAAATTAATATATCGCGTTTCACATAACATTAGAAATCTGATCAACTCGTGTCTCGTTATTTACCCTAAAATATAAGGTTCACCACACCACAAAAGGTTCTCTGCTAAATAAACAAGAGCACTCTTTCGAGTTGCAGTGTGCTTAAATTATTCTGCTTGATAATATCATGTATATTGCATTAGTATAATTACTCCATAGTTTTCGTTTGGTGCATAGACAAGACAAAAAACAAAAATTACCAAAATAAAAAAGTTCGAAACCATGATGATACGATGCTGGCACCCCTAAGGGGTGTAATTCTCGACTGGGAATTACGGTACCTTAGACGATAGCACCCGAATAGTCGTATTCATGTATAGACATAAACTTCTGGGAAAAGGAAAGAAAACACTGAAAATGACAAACGTTATCAAACGTTACAAAAATGAAAACAGTCGGTGAAACACTATGATATCCGTATCAATTACATCACCATCGAATAAGCATTTCTTGTTTATTTCATTTAAGTCACCATAAGAAATGTGTGTATACATTCTTTTACCCGGAAGTTTTCATCTCTTGAAAAATTCTTAAGAAGAATACGGAAGAGGTGCAAAGTCTGGTAATTGACATATTTCAGTCATCATGCTATTTCAAAACAAATCTGATCAACCGTAGACTAGTTACAAATCATTTTAGTGAGTATCAACATGGTCAACAGTAGGTGGAAAAGAATCGAATCGAATCGAGGCAGATGTCACAAATAGTTGGTTTTTTTTTATTAAGAACGCCATCATTACTGTCTCAACATGTGAAGGTATCAAACAGAGAATATTTTGTTAAGGACAGAATATCTTTCTGCCTGAGTCATCCAATTGAATCAGTTTGATATTAATTAGAGTCATCCCACTGTGCGCTGTGATTGACTTTGTCATCAACTATGAAGGTTTGGAACATATATAAAGCTTTACATTTCAACACATTTCAACAGTTGAATTTCACAGCTTCAAGTACAATGAAGACCTTTTTCGCATTTGTTGTTGCTGTTGTAGCAGGCCAGGGTGAGTGTTTTAAATGACCATGACATTTTACTATCCGCTTATCAGTAGATACGATGATACGTGACTAAGGCGCTGCGATATGATGTGTGAAGATAGTTAGACTTGTAAGGATGCGTTTTTCATGTGAGAGAATCTAAACATATTTACATTAATCATTTTCAGTTGACGCATTGACGTTTTATATTTACATGTTTTCAGCTATGGCCATGTCGATACAGGATGGAAATGATGAGTGTGCTGATTGCATCGCTTTCATTACTGATCGCCAGGAGATGGAACTCGAATCGATTGTACGTAAATAATACCGACTATATCCCATGATAGTTCGTAAAGTTCAAAATGTGCCCACTAACATATACGTACATGTTTATAACATTATCTCATTGATTATACACTAATGGTTTATACCCTTATCCTTAATATAATACATCAAAATGGGATTTGTTGTCAACCAAGTGTCATTTGGGAAATAATATGGCAACTGTCAAGTCCTTAGAGGAATAATGTACTGAGTAATGTACTATCTACCATAAATGAATCTATTACTGAAGATATGTCCATATATTTATCAGTATTCTATCTACCACAAATTAATCTATTACAACATATGTGTACATATTTTAAAAGAAGCCTATCCATGAAACTACGAATGTAAAATATCACAAATACACTGCTTCTTTCTCTTCTCCAGATTTAATGTACTGAGTTTTTAAACATTTCTTTCAGGATGAACAGGAAGCAAAAATGAACAATATCTGTTCCACAATGGAACCCAGCCAGGTGGAAGAGGTGAGAAAAATAATAGTTCTCAATAGTAAACAAACGGATTTCATAAACAAGAAGATCAGACATGTCATTGCAAAGAGGAATGTATTAAATATATCACACATCTGATAATTGAGGTAATAATTTTGATTATCTTTTGCAAACAATTATCACTGTTCAGCGTTCTAGAACTGCCTGTATATTTTTAACAAGGTAGATAATTAAAAAGGAACAATAATCTCTATTCATTGTAAATTGTCACTTTTAAAATCTTAACGCCGTGATCATAGATAATCTAGTATTATCGAGGCTAACATTGTGAAAACGCGTATTTGCAGTGTAAGACAAAAGTGCAGAAAATATGCCAGAAGAAGAAGGACAAAGTCAACAGTCAGGTAACTGTTAACTTTTACATCATCCGAAATACTGCTCCAATCAATGGACTTATCATGAAGCACAAGATTGCGTCATCTTACATTTGCATATACTGACATCATGAAAAAGGTGATTGATGCAAAAAGTTCAGGAAAGTACCAATCAGATGGAATTTCGATACCCGGGGAAGGAGATGGATACCTCCATATCAGCATTTCAGCTTACATTCCCTTTATCAGAATAATAACCTTTATCATGTATACACTGATTTACACAAAACGCTGAGAACTGAAATTTGTTTTTCCCTTCAACTCTGTTATCATTATTGTAAACTGCGAGTAAGTAAAAGGATTGGGGTTTACAACATTTCATGCAATTTTGTTCACCTTCACAGACCCCTGAAGCCATCTGTAAAGCCACCAAGTACTGTCCGTCGCTTGGTACCGCCAACATGAACACACCTACAAACAAGGCAAGATTAATTCCTAGTACTAGTCCACTAGTCAACAGGTTTAGTGATGTTAACTCATCAAACTTACACACAATCAAATGAATGTCTTAACGGAGGTCTTCATTCGTCACACTTATTGTGCTACAATATTATTGTTACATTGGTTACAAACGAAAGCCTAAAACACGTAGGCATAATGATACGTTCAATTTGTCATTTCATGTTTCCGTAGGTTCAAGGGAGAGGGCGATGCAAGGACTGCAAGAACTTTCTAAAAGACGTCAAAGAAAGGCAAATGGACACTGTTGTGAGTGACAAATATTGAGAAGGTTTATCACTCCTATGTTGGTCTGGCATATTTGCATTTTTTCCCAAACTACATAAACATGTACCATCTTGTTTTAAGTTAAGTTAACAAATCGTACACGTTGATGTTATGCAATTATAAAATCATGACTACTTTTAGTTAAAAGCTTTCCTGTTACAGGCCTCTGTAAATGAACTGATTGAAACCATGTTCTGTGAAAAGCTGAGCGAAGACCGCCAGGAACAGGTGTATTTATAGTTATCCAATACTTTTTCAGTTTTCTGTTTTTGATATAAATTCAGTAGTTCTATTCTGATTGTTTTTTAACGCCGCACTCTGCAATATGTTAGCTACTTTACTGCAGTCTGAAAATAATCAACTCTGGACCAGACAATCCAGTGATTGACATCATGAGTGTTGGAGACAATGACGTGCACCATCCAAGTCAGCGAGCCTGACTATCTGATACCGTTAGTCGTCTCTCATATCTTACAGTACATTTCATAATGAGTCATCATATATATTCTTATATCATTATATAATGTGTGTATGTTTATACTTTCAAACTCATCTAATTGTTTTTGAGCATTCTATGTACTCTGCTTCAGTGTGCTGACTTTCTAGATGCAGCAATCGAAATGGAAATCCAGCTGATAGATTTGGTAGTAAGTAAATGTTGGATGAATAAATGAGATGCTCATTATTTCAATACATGCATAAACTTACACTTTACAGACATAGATACACCAAATAAGGACAATTATCACTATGTTTAAATAACTGGATAGTTAGAGTTAAAAGACTACTGTTTTTTTTAATTAAACATATGTAAAAGAGTGGAACATTTTCTTATTACAGGATGTTAAGAAGTCATGCAATCGGCTTGGTATGTGTGGTGCCAACTAGTTGTAAGGTGAGGTTTTTTTAACATGATATGGGCGGGGTGAGGTGAAGTGAGGCAAAATGAGTTTTAACATCGCGTTCAAGATTATTGCAGTCATATAGCGATGTACATGCACGTGTATGTGGCACCTACCTTGTACTGATCCGGACGTTAAAGTGCCAGACTGCCAGCTCACTGTGATACTATGTCGCCGTTTTACAATGGAAATCCCACGCAGACACATCATACTCAGACACCGAGCCGGCCAGTGTTTGTTTTATCCCCTTCAACAAGTACCATATTTTAAGGTCTTTTTGGAATGTCACGGCCGGGGATCGAACAAAACGACCTGCCGCTCCCCGGGCACATGCTCTATTAACTACAACACGGAGGTTCTACTTCTGCCAATGTGGCAGTTACACCACTGTCTGAGAAACGTGTTGGAACTATATCGAATGGTTGTTTATTTACTGTAACGCTGCAATCAGCAATACTCCAACTTTATGACGGCCTGTCAAAAATCGAGTCTGGTCCAGACAAGCCAGAGATCCATATTGTAAGAAACGATCCACGCCGTCGGGGTACGATGACAGGCAATCAATCTACTGTTATTACATTTATAAACAAGACACGGTTAACTTTATATTGAACTTTCGGCATTGCAGATGCTGAATATGCTGCCTCTCGATCCTTCATCGCCCACGGACAACGTCACATGTAAACCATGGTCAATAAAACTTTTCATTTAACCAGAGTACTGTTGTTACTTAGCCAGTTTATGTGCGATATGGAGATCATGTGTGGAACTTTGCAAGAACCGGTGTCATATTATAGGAACCTGACAATTTTTTAGCAAGGGAATCCTCGTGCAACGCCTGTTTTTACACCATACATAACATAGTCTCTCGACAGTCAAGAACGCAAAGATCCATTTGTATGAATTGGTCCAAGTTGGTCAACTGATGATCAAATGAAACTACTTGAACATTAATTTCTATTATATTTCGATTTTGAGGATAGGATGGGTGTGTTGGGGTTAACGCCTCTTTAAAAAGTACTCCAGTTATATCACTTCGTGTCTCCTTAATGTGGGAGGAAAGCCCAAAGTGATTCAGTTCTGAGATGTTAACCACTTTGTCGAAATCCATGACCACAGGTATGGTGCCGATAAACCTAAAAACATAATCGGCGTGAACTGGGATCCGAACCAACTATCATAGGTTTCTGGCGTGCCAAAGGGACGCAGCTCTGCACAGCGAATAGCGGCGCCTTAGATGACTGGGTGAAATGTTGCTAAAGGCGACTTACCGGCAAGGTCTTCAGTGACTTGGTTGATTGAGTATCATCGTACACCGATCCTTGCTCGCAACACCAATCATTGGATTGTCTGGTCCAAACTCGATTATATCCAGTTCGACATAAAACATCAAACTAACACACCTCTTCTCGAAGCAAAGTTTTATACGAAATATAGTGAATATACATGGACATTATTATACGAGCATGTGTGTCAAGCTTAGTTTACGAAATGAATGTCAGATATTTTGTATTTCCCGCGAGAAATCAGTATGACACACATGTGAGTGTCATTATTTCTTTATTACCCATTATTTCCCAATCCTTTTCAGCTCCTCTTTAGAAAAATGCACTGATCATCACACAATTTGTGGAATGACGTCAACAATCTTTAGCTATGTCGTCGTTTCTAGTGCGACGCCATTCCGATCTTACGTCATACAAAGATTCGTCAACAATGTCGTCCGTATGACGGAAACTATACACTGGTGCACGAGAAGGGATATTTGACATGCATCAACCAAGTCAGCACGCCTGACCACCTGATCCCGTTAGTCGCCTGGATCTCCACGGGTCCACGGTTTTAATGAACTCGTTTATTTCTAACCCTATTGGTAATAAATGACTGGATACTCGAGATATGGTTTAAATGAGATTGCGGTTGTAGCGGTTTTGTCATCATATACTTATCAGTACTTTGATCATTGTTAGAAATACTGGCCAAGTTAGTCACTCACCATCAAAGTATTATAATTCAATGACAGCGACACAAGTGCACCAGCATGATGATATCAGTATACCCTCAAGAACGAACACATATCTTAAGCCCTGTTTATATGCATCCATTTACCCCTGGGGTATTTTTACCCTCGTGGGTATATTTGTGTAAACGCATTTACTCTAAGGGGTTATTATATGCATATGAACGCATTCCGACATTTGCCCCACCAGACATTTGCCTCACTGTCTTGCAACACCCCTATATATTTACAATGGACCTGCTCACAGGGAATTTCTTGAAAATGTATGAATAGATATTATGCAATATTTTAGAGGAGTTTTAGAAGTCAACACCAACAACATTTTCCTGCTAGATTGAAAAATGCCGCCGAAAGCTAAACGTGCTCGAGGTAATGCATGGTCTAAAGAGGAGACCAAGTGTATGCCAGACATTGATTCACCCAATCAAACGAAATGATCGAAAGCAACCATATCGATCTTGAAAAGGCTCGACGGGAATATGAAATGAAGAAACTTGATGACGAGGCCTCTAAACGCGATTTTGAGCTAAAACATGTCACACATTCAACAGGGTATCCAGACAACTCCAAGAAGAAACATAGACGACTCAGTGGAGGACAAAAACTCGTCTCCCCGTCGCCATTATCACACTATGATGGTTGGTTGGTTGGCTTGTTGTTGAACGCCGCACTCAGCAATATTCCAACTATATAACGGCGGTCTGTAAATAATCGAGTCTGGACTAGACAATCCAGTGATTGATATCCTGAACATCGATCCACGCAATTGGGATCGATGACATACATCAACCAAGTCAGCGAGCCTGTTCACCCGATCCCGTTAGTCGCCTCTTACGACAATCATAGTCGCCTTTTACGGCAAGCATGGGTTATTCTAACCCGGATCTTCACGGGTCATCACACTATGAGCAGTGATGGACGTACCTACTTGAACATGTAAACTGTACATGACTACTGCATTGCTTGTTGCCCCAAAAATCTTGTTCATTATTCTTTCATTATTTGTGTGAGGAGAAGACTCTTCGTTTTGTTACTTATCATGATCATTTGGTATTGAAACACATAAGTTTTCTGTGGAAATTGTGCCCTTTTACTATTTATCTAGTAGTGTATGTGTTATCATTTTAAGCAGTGTTATGTTCATACAAATTGTATTTTGTCACAATGCGATGCATGTACACATGTATGTAACATGTAAACATGAGAGTATTTCTATATTATCTAAGCTAACGTCACACTCATGTATAACTGTTATACTATAATTGTCATATTGCAAGACCTATCAGATAGTATTGGTTTTTGATGTTTGTTCCCCATCGTATGTTAAAAACAGATGGTATATTTGCGAAGATAAGTTGTTTTTATTTGCAAACATGTAATTTCAGATTAAATGTCAAACTTATTGTCCACGTGTTGTCTATGTTCTTCAAATGCGATCCTTGTAAAACTGAAGGGTCAATGCATCTCTGATGTCGGTGCCAGTTGCATGTATGATCCCTACGTTGTCTGTGGTTCCTGGTTGAGATGTATGTGCATCTTGGACTGCAGCATGCCAGTCTGGAAGGTAGGTCCGATCCTTGTTTTCACACAAGTTGTGTAGTGCGACAGCTGCAGCCACAAGAGTTGATACGAAATTGACATCAACGTCAACCCTCTTGAGGAAACGCCTCCATCTACCTTTGAACCGTCCGAATGTGTTCTCAATCGTCATACGGGCAGTGCTTAGGTAGTTGAAGTACGACTGTTATGCTGTGAGCTGTCCTCTATTGGTGAATGGTTTCAGGAGCCAGGAGGACAATGGGTAAGCTGGGTCACCAATGTGAACTAACGGCATGTCCACAAGAGCATTGTCCAGCCCAACAGGTGTTACCCTCTCAGGTGACGTTGGCAGGAGTCTTCCATTGTCGACCATAGTCTTCAAAGTAGAGTTGGCAAACACTCTTGCATCATGCACTCTCCCCGGCCGGCCAATGTAGACATCTGTGAATCGGTATTTATCATCACACACAGCCTGCATAATGATGGAGTACCACCCTTTTCTGTTCTCAAAATCAGCATGGCAATAGTTCGGAGCAATAATGGGAACATGTGTAGCATCAGTTGCTCCTGCGCAGTTAGGAAAGTTCCATTTGTTTCTATACCCATCAACAGCCTCCCACAAGGCTTCACCACGTGGAAATCTGTCCAGTTCAGGTTTCTGGCGTGCCCAAGGGACGCAACTCTGCACAGCGAATCGCGGCGCCTTAGACGACTGGGCCACCCGTGCCCCCTAATGATATTGGACGGTAGTTTCATGGATCTGTGTGATCCCGTCCAGGCTTTGGAATAGGAACAATAATAACATTGAGCCACGAAGTTCCTGTAACATTGAATGAGATTTAATACAAAGTTATGTGATTTACCAAATCTGAAACAATTTGGGTTTGCAACAGAAAAAAAGACTCCTGTAAGTGTTCAAATGGTTTAATTTGCCATACTGATTTCATAAAAAAAAACATGAACATGCCAAAATGTCAATTTACAAATCAATAGCGTGTGTGTCCACCTCTGGTTGCAATGCAAGCAACACATCTTCGTCTCATGGAATGGACCAGGCGTCGCACAAAGTCCTTTGAGATATCTGTCCATATCTGCTGGAGCATGTTTCGAAGTTCCTGGAGTGTCTGTGGAACACGTGGTTGACGTCGAAGGCGCCGATCCATCTCATCCCACATGTGTCCGATTAGTGAGAGGTCAGGGGAGCGAGCCGGCCAGGGGATGACATTCACGTTGTTTTGTTGAAGGGATTCCTGAACAAGTCGAGCAATATGAGGCCGGGCGTTGTCATGTTTAAAGGTAATGCCTGGGTCATGACGACGCAAAAACGATAGAACAACAGGGCCGATGATCTCGTCGCGGTAGCCCTGTCCATTGAGATTTCCCTCTACCACTATCAAACGGGTCCTCTGTCTTGCTGTAATCCCACCCCATATCATGCCGCCCCCGAACCGATCTTCTTCCATGACACAGTTATTGACGTAACGTTCACCTCGACGTCGGTACATTCGAATCCGTCCATCGCTATGGCTGAGGGGAAAACGAGACTCGTCAGTGAATAGTACTTGTCCCCTCAAAATGGAACGTCTGGCGGTTCTTCTGGCGGCAATCCCAGCACATCTGAGTCAACGACGCACGGTTTGTGAAGATATTCGTCGAAGGCCAGGGATGCTTCTTGCAGTCACTTTGGCTGGCTGGAATCGATTACGTAGGTGTGTTGTTCGAATCCAGTTGTCTTGTCGTTTATTGGTTAAGCCTGGCCTGCCACTCCGAGGATGGTCTCTGACTGCATTCGTCTGTTGCCAACGTTGCCATAAACACCAAATGGTGTTTCTGTGGACGTTAAATTGTCTTGCAACATCACGTTGACTCGATCCTGCTTCAAGCATACCAATGGCTCGCAGACGCTCATTTTGGGACAGGCGTGACATTTCGTAATGTTGAATAATTGCATAATTTTGTTGTTTTTCGGAGTGGTTGTTGTCAGCACGATACTAAACAATGCATATGGAATCCCGTTAACGCACATGTTTTTATACCAATTCTTTGGTAGTGAAATGCATGGGGCTTGCATAAAAGTAAACTTTTGCATGGTATGCATGCTTTTCTGTAGCAGTTGCATTTTTGTGACTTGATTCCATACATGTACTACAATATTGAAAACCAAACTTAACTTGTTTGAAAAATACACTAAACTATTGGTGTCACAGGAACTTTTGTTGTTTAGTATATGTGAGGTCCATGAGCATCCTGCTATACACACGCCACACGGCAAGGGACAAGTACGTCAAGTGTTAAGATATGTGTTCGTTCTTGAGGGTATACTGATATCATCATGCTTGTACACTTGTGTCGCTGTCATTGAATTATAATACTTTGATGGTGAGTGACTAACTTGGCCAGTATTTCTAACAATGATCGAAGTACTGATAAGTATATGATGACAAAACCGCTACAACCGCAATCTCATTTACATCATATCTCGAGTATCCAGTCATTTATTAACAATAGGGTTAGAAATAAACGAGTTCATTAAAACCGTGGACCTGTGAAGATCCAGGCGACTAACGGGATCAGGTGGTCAGGCGCGCTGACTTGGTTGATGCATGTCATCCATCCCAATTGCGTTGATCGATGCTCATGATATTAATCACTGGAGTGTCTGGTCCAGACTCGATTATTTACAGACCGCTGTCGTATAGCTGGAATATTGCTGTTTGCGGCGTTAAACAACAAACCAACTTACCATTATTAAAACCGTATGTGAACTAGTGCAAATATCCCTTCTCGCGCACCAGTGTATAGTTTCTGTCATACGGACGACATTGTTGACGAATCTTATTATGCCGTAAGATCGGAATGGCGTCGCACTAGAAACGACGACATAGCTAAAGATTGTTGACGTCATTCCACAAATTGTGTGATGATCAGTGCATTTTTCTAAAGGGAAGCTGAAAGGATTGGGAAATAATGGGTAATAAAGAAATAATGACACTCACATGTGTGTCATACTGATTTCTCGCGGGAAATACAAAATATCTGACATTCATTTCGTAAACTCAGCTTGACACACATGCTCGTATAATAATGTCCATGTATATTCACTATATTTTAATATATTTCACTATATTTCGTATATAACTTTGCTTCGAGGAGAAGTGTGTTAGTTTTTTGTTTAATGTCGAACTGGATATAATCGAGTTTGGACCAGACAATCCAATGATTGGTGTTGTGAGCAAGGATCGGTGTACGATGATACTCAATCAACCAAGTCATTGAGCCTGAAGACCCTTGCCGTCTACGGCGCCGCTATTCGCTGTGCAGAGCTGCGTCCCTTTGGCACACCAGAAACGTATGATTGTGGGTTCGGATCCCAGTTCGCATCGATTATGTTTTTAGGTTTATCGTGGTCATGGATTTCGACAAAGTGGTTAACGTCTCAAAACTGCATTACTTTGGGCTTTCCTCCCACATTAAGGTGTCACGAAGTGATATAACTGGAGTACTGTTTAAAGAGGCGTTAACCCAAACACACCCAGTCTATCCTCAAAATCGAAATATAATAGAAATTAATGTTCAAGTAGTTTCATTTGATCATCATTTGACCAACTTGGACCAATTCATACAAATGGATCTTTGCGTTCTTGACTGTCGAGAGACAATGTTATGTATGGTGAGAAAACAGGCGTTGCACGAGGTTACCCTTGCTAAATAATTGCCACGTGCCTATAATTTGACACAGTTTCTTGGAAGGTTCAACACATGATCTCCATATCGCACATACACCGTCTAAGCAACAACAGTACTCTAGTTAAATGAAAAGTTTTATTGACCATGGTTTACATGTGACGTTGTCCGTGCGATGAAGGATCGAGAGGCAGCATATTCAGCATCTGCAATGCCGAAAGTTCAAGATGAAGTTAACCGTGTCTTGTTTAATAATGTAATAACAGTCGATTGATTGCATGTCATCGTACCCCGACGGCGTGGATCGTTTCTTACAATATGGATCTCTGGCTTGTCTGGACCAGTCTCGATTTTTGACAAGCCGTCATAAAGTTGGAGTATTGCTGATTGCAGCGTTACAGTAAATAAACAACCATTCAATATAGTTCCAACACGTTTCTCAGACAGTGGTGTAACTGCCACATTGGCAGAAGTAGAACCTCCGTGTTGTAGTTGATAGAGCATGTGCCCGGGGAGCGGCAGGTCGTTTTGTTCGATCCCCGGGCCGTGACATTCCAAAAGACCTTAAAATATGGTACCTGTTGTTAGTCTGCCTGGCACTCGACATGACTATAAAGTCCGGACCAGTACAAGCTGCCATATACACGTGCGTGTACACCGTTATATGAGTACAATAATCTTGAACACGATGATAAAACTCATTTTGCCTCACTTCACCTCACCTTGCCCATATCACGTTCAAAACAACTCACCTTACAACTAGTTGGCACCACACATACCAAGTCGATTGCATGACTTCTTAACATCCTGTAATAAAAAAATGTTTCATTCTTGTACATATGTTTAATTAAATAAACAGTAGTCTTTTAACTCGAACTATCCAGTTATTTATACATAGTGATAATTGTCCTTATTTGGTGTATCTATGTCTGTAAAGTGTAAGTTTATGCATGTATTAAAACAATGAGCATCTCATTTATTCATCCAACATTTACTTACTACCAAATCTATCAGCTGGATTTCCATTTCGATTGCTGCATCTAGAAAGTCAGCACACTGAAGCAGAGTACATAGAATGCTCAAAAACAATTAGATGAGTTTGAAAGTATAAACATACACACATTATATAATGATATAAGAATATATATGATGACTCATTATGAAATTAACTGCAAGATATGAGAGACGACTAACGTTATCAGATGGTCAGGCTCGCTGACTTGGATGGTGCACGTCATTGTCTCCGACACTCATGATGTCAATCACTGGATTGTCTGGTCCAGAGTCGATTATTTTCAGACTGCAGTAAAGTAGCTAACATATTGCAGAGTGTGGCGTTAAAAAACAATCAGAATAGAACTACTGAATTTATATCAAAAACAGAAAACTGAAAAAGTATTGATAACTATATACACACCTGTTCCTGGCGGTCTTCGCTCAGCTTTTCACAGAACATGGTTTCAATCAGTTCATTTACAGAGGCCTATAACAGGAAAGCTTTTAACTAAAAGTAGTCATGATTTTATAATTGCATAACATCAACGTGTACGATTTGTTAATTTAACTTAAAACAAGATGATACATGTTTATGTAGTTTGGGGAAAAATGCAAATATGCCAGACCAACACAGGAGTGATAAACCTTCTCAATATTTGTCACTCACAACAGTGTCCATTTGCCTTTCTTTGACGTCTTTGAGAAAGTTCTTGCAGTCCTTGCATCGCCCTTTCCCTTGAACCTACGGAAACATGAAATGACAAATTGAATGCATCATTATGCCTACAGTTTTTTAGGCTTTCGTTTGTAACCAATGTAACAATAATATTGTAGCACAATAAGTGTGACGAATGAAGACCTCCGTTAAGACATTCATTTGATTGTGTGTAAGTTTAATGAGTTAACATCACTAAATCTGTTAGTGGACTAGTACTAGGTATTAATCTTGCCTTGTTTGTAGGTGTGTTCATGTTGGCGGTATCAAGCGACGGACAGTACTTGGTGGCTTTACAGATGGCTTCAGGGGTCTGTGAAGGTGAACACAATTGCATGATATGTTGTAAAACCCAACTGCTTCATGATTAGTCCATTGATTGGAGCAGGATTTCGGATGATGTAAAAATTAATTTACCTGACTGTTGACTTTGTCCCTCTTCTTCTGGCATATTTTCTGCACTTTTGTCTTACACTGCAAATACGCGTTTTCACAATGTTAGCCTCGATAATACTAGATTATCTATGATCACGGCGTTAAGAATTTTAAGGTGGCAATTTACAATGAATAGAGATTATTGTTCCTTTTTAATTATTTACCTTGTTAAAACCACCTCCGATATTAGGATGTATGGATTCTAAACAAGAATATACAGGCAGTTCTAGAACGCTGAACAGTGATAATTGTTTGCAAAAGATAATCAAAATTATTACCTCAATTATCAGATGTGTGATATATTTAATACATTCCTCTTAGCAATGACATGTCTGATCTTCTTGTTTATGAAATCCGTTTGTTTACTATTGAGAACTATTATTTTTCTCACCTCTTCCACCTGGCTGGGTTCCATTGTGGAACAGATATTGTTCATTTTTGCTTCCTGTTCATCCTGAAAGAAATGTTTAAAAACTCAGTACATTAAATCTGGAGAAGAGAAAGAAGCAGTGTATTTGTGATATTTTACATTCGTAATTTCATGGATAGGCTTCTTTTAAAATATGTACACATGTTGTAATAGATTAATTTGTGGTAGATAGAATACTGATAAATATATGGACATATCTTCAGTAATAGATTCATTTATGGTAGATAGTACATTACTCAGTACATTATTCCTCTAAGGACTTGACAGTTGCCATATTATTTCCCAAATGACACTTGGTTGACAACAAATCCCATTTTGATGTATTATATTAAGGATAAGGGTATAAACCATTAGTGTATAATCAATAAGATAATGTTATAAACATGTACGTATATGTTAGTGGGCACATTTTGAATAACACGATCTTTACGATCTATCATGGGATATAGTCGGTATTATGTACGTACAATCGATTCGAGTTCCATCTCCTGGCGATCAGTAATGAAAGCGATGCAATCAGCACACTCATCATTTCCATCCTGTATCGACATGGCCATAGCTGAAAATATGTTAATATAAAACGTCAATGCGTCAACTGAAAATGATTAATGTGAATATGTTTAGATTCTCACACATGACAAACGCATCCTTACAAGTCTAGCTATCATCACACATCATATCGCAGCGCCTTCGTCACGTATCATCGTATCTACTGAGAAGCGGATAGTAAAACGTCATGGCCATTTAAAACACTTACCCTGGCCTGCTACAATAGCAACAACAAATGCGAAAAAGGTCTTCATTGTACTTGAAGCTGTGAAATTCAACTGTTGAAATGTGTTGAAATGTAAAGCTTTATATATGTTCCAAACCTTCATAGTTGATGACAAAGTCAATCACAGCGCACAGTGGGATGACTCTAATTAATATCAAACTGATTCAATTGGAGGACTCAGGCAGAAAGATATTCTGTCCATAACAAAATATTCTCTGTTTGATACCTTCACATGTTGAGACAGTAATGATGGCGTTCCCAACTATTTGTGACATCTGTCTCGATTTGATTCTTTTCCACCTACTGTTGACCATGGTGATACTCACTAAAATGATTTGTAACTAGTCTACGGTTGATCAAATTTGTTTGAAATAGCATGATGACTGAAATATGTCAATTACCAGATTTTGCACCTCTTCCGTATTCTTCTTAAGAATTTTTCAAGAGATGAAAACTTCCGGGTAAAAGAATGTATACACACATTCCTTAGGGTTACTTAAAAGAAATAAACAAGAAATGCTTATTCGATGGTGATGTATTTGATACGGATATCATAGTGTTTCACCGACTGTTTTCATTTTTGTAACGTTTGATAACGTTTGTCATTTTCAGTGTTTTCTTTCCTTTTCCCAGAAGTTTATGTCTGTACATGAATACGACTATTCGGGTGCTATTGTCTAAGGTACCGTAATTCCCAGTCGAGAATTACACCCCTTAGGGGTGCCAGCATCTTATCATCATGGTTTCGAACGGTTTTTTTTGGTAATTTTTGTTTTTTGTCTTGTCTATGCACCAAACAAAAACTATGGAGTAATTATACTAATGCAATATACATGATATTATCAAGCAGAATAATTCAAGCACACTGCAACTCGAAAGAGTGCTCTTGTTTATTTAGCAGAGAACCTTTTATGGTGTGGTGAACCTTATATTTTAGGGTGAATAACGAGACACGAGTTGATCAGATTTCTAATGTTATGTGAGCGCGATATGTTAATTTATCGAAGGAGTTTGAATCGTTCATTTCACAACTTTACGTTCCAGTTACACAACCGATTAATTAGCAGTTAATTATTGATAGTTTTACTCCTTGATAGGTCAAAAAGTCTGTCTTCAAACTGTATTTTTGTACAAAGTCATTAAAATCATATAATTTCCCTGTGTCATGAATAATGTCATTTATATATGCTATACCCTTTTGATGCCATTGTGGAAAAGAAATAGACCACTGGGACACTGATGTCGCCATATTTAGGATGTAATGACATAATTTTCCTTTTAACTTTGTCATGTTTAGATCTCCAGATGAAGTGAAAACATTTTGACTGAAACTTTTCTATTACAATTTTGTGTGGGCTTGGTATGCTGCAAAACAGGTGATTGAGTTTGGGTGACAACAATGACTTCGGTACATTTCTACCCATAGGTGTCAGGGTTCTCTTTTCCCACATTTTCATTTGCTTTTCTATCTTATCAAACTTGTTTGTATAGTTTAAATTGATCATTTTTTCCAAATCAACATCAAAATCTATGCCTAATAACTTAAACTGAGTTTGTGACCAGTCAAAATTCCAGTCCTCACATAACTTATATTTTTATCTTTTTTTAACCTATTCATGTCAACTTGTTTTTTTCAGCATTTACTTTCAATCCCGAAAACCGGGAAAAACATTTTAACGTTCTCATTGTGGTATAGAGGCTCTTACATGAAGTTTTCTATGCTGGCACATTTTTACACACTAATGTGTACCATTGTATAGTTTAATAAAACAGTTCCAATAATTATATCTTTTTCTGCAATGAGCCTAAATTTGCATTTTTGAAGGTAACTGATTCAGGGTTAATGAAGATATCCTTGTGAATAAATGAATGAATGATTGAAAGAAATCAGATCAATGTTACAGTTTGTGTCTTTATTGATGAGCTATATCCTGGAAACATATACAGATTAGAGTATCGTGTGGGAACAACGTCTTACGCCGTCCATGTGCGGTAACGCATAACAGGCAAAGTTACAGAGTCAGGTGTTTTAATCAACACAGGATTCTGTGAATCTGTTCTGTCTGATAATACCCGAAGGAGAACACTGAAGAAAGGATGGCACGATACTGTGGCTTTGTTATAAGTTAGGCCAATCTCCCAAACGTCAATCCAGAAATTCGACGAGAATTTGTATAACAAAATCGACAAAACCATTTCCTACATGACACCAACCCTGTTTCTTTTTCCATGACATATTTACGTTGTACACATTACACATATTGTAGTTTAACGTGGTTAATCTTGATGGGTTCTCTATTTTGATATGATTTTTGTACATGCTATGACATTTTTTCAAGCTAGAGACCACAATGCCATACAAGAAACCATGTATAGGTAAACCATGGGTTGAACCATTTAATTGTAGAATTGATCTCCAGGTTGTAGGTGAAGAGTGTTTATTATGACATTTATGTCAGAAAGTGATATATGCAGTAGGTGGCAAAGAGGTCCAATCTAGACTGATGTCAAACATTGGTTACATTATTAAAAACGCCGCCATTTTTGTCTCAATATGTGTAGGTATCAAACAGAGAATATTTGTTATGAATAGGATATTTTTCTCCCCGAATCAGTTTGATATTAATTAGAGTCATCCCACTGTGCGCTGTGATTGACGTTGTCATCAACTATGAAGAATCGGAACATATATAAAGCTTTACATTTAAACACATCAGAACAGATGCATTTCTCAGCTTCAAGGACAATGAAGACTTTTTTCGCATTTGTAGTCGCTGTTGTAGCAAGTCAGGGTGAGTGGCCATGCCTTTTTACTACCCGCTTCTCAGTAGATACGATGATCGTGACTAAGGGGCAGCAATATGATATATACAAATATCCAATTATATGCATTAATCGGGATTCTTTTCTGATGTGTTCGAATGTAAACATATATACATTAATCACTTTTGCACTGAAGTTGGCGCGTTGTTGTTTTATATTTACATGTTTTCAGCTATGGCCCTGTCGATACAGGACGGAAATAATTTGTGCGCTGATTGCATCGCTTTCATTACTGATCGCCAGGAGATGGAACTCGAATCGATTGTAAGTAAATAATACCGACTATATCCCATTATAGTTCGTAAAGATGGTGTTATTTCTAAATGTCCACACTGATATATACGTACATGTTTAGAACATTATCTTATTGATTATACACTAATGGTTTATATCCCTACCTTTATATAATACTGAAAGTAATTGGACTTGTCAACCAAAAGTTCGTTTCGGAATCTACATCTGGATTTTCCAATTTCCCAAAATGTATGGCATCTGTCCAGGTGTTGAAAGAATAATGTACTATACCCTACTTTCATATTTTTATCTCTATTGTGTCTACTACAAATGAATCTATCACTGCATCTGAGTCAATATATTGAAAAATAAGTCTACCCCAGAACGTAAGGATGTAAACATGTCACAAATACACTCATGTCTCTTCTCCAGATCTAATGTACTGAGTTTTTTATATAAAATATGTTTCAGGATGAACAGGAAGCAAAAATGAACAACGTCTGTTCTTCAATGGAACCCAGCAAGGTGGAAGAGGTGAGATAAATAATAGTTCTCAATAGTAAACAAACGGATTTCATAAACAACAAGATCAGATGTTTCATTGCAAAGAGCAATGTCCCGAATACATCACACATCCGATAATTGAAGTAATTATATTGATTTTCCCTGGCAAACGACTATCATTTTTCATCACCATTAAGCGTTCTAGTAC
The DNA here is from genome assembly GCF_022045235.1 of Haliotis cracherodii. Taxonomy (NCBI): domain Eukaryota; kingdom Metazoa; phylum Mollusca; class Gastropoda; order Lepetellida; family Haliotidae; genus Haliotis; species Haliotis cracherodii. Next base: position 68,833,551 of record NW_027266275.1, read on the forward strand.
TACATGTATATCCTTGATCAGAATGCATGTTTCATATAGGATGTGGTATTAACAAGTTAGATAATTAAAAAGGAACCATAATCTTTATTCATTGCAAATTTTGTTGATCCTTAAAAAACATTGTAAAAACTCGCATTTGCAGTGTAAGACAAAGGTGCAGAAAATATGCCAGAAGAAGAGGGACAAAGTCAACAGTCAGGTAACTGATAACTTTCCCATAATAAGAAATCCTGCTCCAATCAATGGACTAATCATGAAGCACAAGTTCAGGAATGTACCAATCAGATGGAATTTAGATACCCGGGGAAGGAGATGGAAAACTCTATATCAGCATTTCTGCTTACATTTCCTTTATCAGAATAATAACCTTTACTATGTTTTCACTGAGTTACACAAAACGCTGAGAACTGAACTATGTTTTTCCCTTCAACTTTGTTATTATTATTGTACACTGCGAGTAAGTAAAAGGATTGGGTTTTACAACAATATCATGCAATTGTGTTCACCTTCACAGGCCCCTGAAGCCATCTGTAAAGCCACCAAGTACTGTCCGTCGCTTGATACCGTCAACATGAACACACCTACAAACAAGGCAAGATTAAGACCTAGTACTAGTCCACTAGTCAACAGGTTTAGTGAGTACAACTCATCAACCTTATACACAATCAAATGAATGTCTTAACGTGTACATTATTTGTACAATTTATTTGGTTAGAAAGAGGAGGTCTCCATTCGTCACACTTTTTGTGCTGCAATATTATTGTTACATTGGTTACAATCGAAAGTTTAAAAACTGTAGGCATAATGATGCATTCAATTTGCCATTTCATGTTTCTGTAGGTTCAAGGGAGAGGGCGATGCAAGGACTGCAAGAACTTTCTAAAAGACGTCAAAGAAAGGCAAATGGACACTGTTGTGAGTGACAAATAGTTTTTATGACTTCGATGTTGGTCTGGCATATTTGCATTATTTCCCCAAATACATAAAATATGTACCATGCAATCACAAAATCATGACTACTTGTAGTTAAAAACTTTTCTTTTACAGGCCTCTGTAAATGAACTGATCGAAACCATGTTCTGTGAAAAGCTCAGCGAAGACCGCCAGGAACAGGTGTGTATATAGTTATCCAATCATTGTTCAGATTTCTGATTATGATATAAATTCAGTAGTTCTTTCCTTATTGTAGTCCTAAACAATCCATGTGATTGACACCATGAGTATCGGATACAATGACGTGCACAATCAAAGTAATGTTACAGTTAATATCATAACCAGTCATCATATATATTCTTATTAATGTGTATATGTATACAATTTCAAATTTATCTAATTATACTCTAATTGAACTCTGTTTCAGTGTGCTGACTTTCTAGATGCAGCAATCGAAACGGAAATCGAGCTATTAGATTTGGTGGTAAGTAAATGTTGGATGTATAAGTGAGATACTCATTGTTTTAATACATACATAAACTTACTTTTTACAGGCATATACATGTATATCGATTTCTTTACAGATATGGGGCGGTCGGGTAGCCTAGTGGTTGAGGCGTTCGCTCGTCACGCAGAAGACCCGGGTTCGATTCCCGACATGGGTACAATGTGTGAAGCCCATTTCTGGTGTCCCCCGCCGTGATATTGCTGGAATAATTGCTAAAAGCGGCGTAAAACCATATTCACTCACTCACTCACTCATTACAGATATCCATTAAAGCCACTTATCAATATGTATGATCAGACTGAAGTATAAAACCTCGCTAGTTAGAGTTAAAAGACTACTGTTTTTTTTATTAAACATATGTAAAAGAATGGAACATTTGTTATTACAGGATGTTAAAACGTCATGTAACCGACTTGGTATGTGTGGTGCCAACTAGTTGTAAGGTGAGTTGTTTTGAACGTGATATAGGCGAGGTAAGGTGATGTTTTAACATCGGGTTCAAGGTTATTCCACTCCATGTGGCGGCTTATCCTTTATAGTGCTTGCTCACTGGGATGCCATGTCGCAGTTTCAAATGGAAACCCCACTCTGACACAATTATACTCAGACACCGAGCCGGCCAGTGCTTGTTGATGGTTGATGTTTCGCTAAAGCACACACGGGTGCTGTTGAACATTGCTACTGTCATTTTACAAATTGAAATGATATACTGTTTCGTGCTGATTCCCAAATTGAAAAAGTATGTTAGTCCAGAAATCTGCACGTAAAAGAAGTTCGTGTGAAACCAACAAACAACCAGCATGTTGTATACAATCAACAAATGAATTACAACAATTAAGTGGGTTTACAAATCAGGACAAATTACTTCACAGTAATTGCAATAGCTCCTCGGGCAGACACTCTGTCCAATACACCACGGAGGTTTTCCTTCTGACTGGTTTCACCACTGTCTGAGGAACAAGTTACGGTTGGAACTATTGACTGTTTGTTTCGTAAAGTTCAACGCCGCTATCAGCACTATTCCAGCTATATGAAGGCCTGTCTGAACCAGACACGCAATCAGCCAAATTACCGAGCCTGACCACTCGACCCATTAAGCCGCCTCTAACGACCAGGAGAGGTTGATTGGGAGAAATACTTACTCTGGACCAACTGTCTTCTGCTCCCCGGACGGACGCTCTGTCCATTTCTCCACGAAGGCGGTTTATCGGGAGATGGTGTTCATGCGTTGTGCAGATAGTACGTTTTCCTGATGACTAGTCATGATATGAAATATTCTTACATTATTAAACATGACACGGTTAACCTCATCTTGAACTTTCGGCATTGCAGATGCTGAATATGCTGCCTCTCGATCCTTCATCGCCCACGGACAACGTCACATGTAAACCATGGTCAATAAAACTTTGCATTTAACCAGAGTACTGTTGTTGCTTGGGCGGTTTATGTGAGCTATGGAGATCATGTGTTGAACCTGTGTCATATAATAGGTACGTGACAATTGTTTAGCAGTCGGATCGGAACATAGGCTCTCGACACTCAAGATCGCAAAGAAATAGGCCCAGGTTGGTCAACTGAAGATCAAATGAAACTACTTTGACACGATTTTCTATTATCATTCGGGTTTGGGTTGCCCAAGGAACGCAACTCTGCACAGCAAATAGCGGCGCCTCAGACGGCTGAACCAGCCGTATCCTTACCCTTCAGGATAGACCATTATGGGGTGAACGAAATCCTCAGAACCAGACAGTATACGATTAAAGGAGGATACACATGTATGCATGATCAAGACAAATGAACATAATAAGTTGTCACCTGTTAATTCCTGAATCAAATTGAAATAAAACAGTTCTTGCCAAATGTACCCATTACGATCATAATTTTAAACAAACATCCTAAGAAGATATCGCCTCATTAGCGACTTGTACAGCAAAGAGTGAGTGAGTTTAGGTTAACGCCTCTTTGAACAGTACGTCAGTTTCATCAGCACTCGTGATGGGTGATATAACGCTATGACACACATGGGTGCTCTTGAATATTGCTACTCTCTTTTGATTAATTGAAATTATATCCACTGCTCCACGGCTCAGTCATATATATTCGCTTCACCCACGGGCACTTTACCGGGGAGCATGTAAATGTACGGTAATACAGACAATAAGGAGACGTGTAAGGTTTAACCATTTCATTGCATGGTCCACGTGACGGGTAATCGTGACCTAGTGTCGCACGGGATATGATGTGGTAGTGGTTGCCTAGCATTGGACAATAAGTGAAGTAAACATTACATTCCTTAGAACTATTATCAGATGGATACCAGACCTCTCCTTCATTTGAATGGATAAAGCTTCACCAACGTTATAAACTTTTAACTCAGAACTTATCAACTTGAAATATTTGAATAAACTTCAACTTTAAAGCTCCAGCAATGAGCATGACCTTTCACGGGGCACAAATTGCTCTTGTCTCACGAGGTAAGAGATTCAGTCTAACTAGTGGTCTGGTGACTCTCTTGGAACACCTCCTTTCAGTCTCTTCACATTCCTGCTGTGGTATAGTTGGCCTGGTATTCATCTTGTCAGGCACTGATAATGATGTACTCGTAGTGTCTTGATGGTCATCTGGCTTGCACTGCTCAGTTGTCTTGTTGCTGGACATTACTGAATCTCACTTACAATCACGGTCTCTGCCAACCTAGTAGTTTCCTCCAACATATGAGTGAGTGAGGAATGAGTATGGTTTTACGCCACTTCTATATTTCAACAATATCACGAAAGGAACACCGGAACATGGGCTTCATGCATTGCACTCAGGAGGGAATAAAAACCAGGTATTCGCCGTGACGAACTAACACTCGTCCCTGTGACGTGCAGTACTCAATATCAATAAGGTATCAATATAAATAAGGAACATTTCGTTAAAATAGAGACCAGAAAAATCCATAAGACAGTATTATTGAAGTAAGTGGTGGTGGTTATGTATTAGTTCTTCGGTCGTATATCAATCTTGCGATCACAACCAAATGAGGACACCAAATATAAAGTACTTAAAGTGCCGACCCGGTATTCGCACACTGGCTGCCTGCGTAAAGAGTGATTATACTGGAGACTATTAATAGTATGGTAAAGATTATATATCGAGACATTATGTATTAACATGAAAAGCAGAAAGCAGTGACATCATGAGAAGCATGATATACTGTGCAAAAAGGTGAACGGACTAAAGGGATCATGGCTACAAACTTTTACATTACTTGAAATACCTGATAAGTTTCAATGAAATATGTATAAAAATAAATATTGCATCTTATTACACTTCATAACATTGTTTGTTTTGTTAATATGTAATTCACTTACTTTATTTGAATGTTCCTCTGGAATATAATTATATATTAATCATAAAATATTGTAAAATGTCACTGGAATTCATTTTTTGGAGAATTGACATAACTTAAAGTTGATGCCATAATGCGATATCACCCAAATCGATGTTATTCGACACACCAGGGTGGTAAACACATTGTTGCGAAATCCAGTGGGAACATCAGTTTCACGCAAGAGTCACCGAGTGGGAAACGCAGTGTCCAAACGAGTTGAGTAGCTGCTGTAATTTGGCAGACCCTTTAAGGTGTCTTTAGGCCACACCTAAAGCAAAGTGTTTTCTCATCAGCTTTCTCCTATGCCATGCCAGGAAAATAAGGGAACAGGCGAAACCACTTTTTGGCACTCATGTACGAAACATTCCCTGCACCGAGAAGCCACACAGAAACACTTGGTAAAGAGGCAACAGCTGTTCGAATGATGAAAGCAGCTCGATACAACTGTGCGAATTCTGGTTCATTGAACTGAAAATAAGTGTTGTCATTATGGGCTTGATGAAAGAAAGACTAATTCATATGTAGTTGCATCATGCTGAACATACTTCAGATGTGGGTACCTGTTTATTAGTTCTCAGCTTTACCTTATCATTCCGATATTCAGTAAAATCAACATCGTCCACTTCCTGTACAAATGTAAGAAACAGTTTTGTGAGCCAAGTTCATTCCAAGTACTTCTCCCTTTCTTTTAATACTTTTCTCAATTACCTCTGCACAAAATTTCCTGGAAGCTTCAATGCGAGGATTTCATATTATATACACATTTCGAGTACTGTTTTATAACATGACGCATGGAACCGCGCTTCTGTAGATCCGTAATAAAATCTGGTCATCTCCTTTCAGTCGTGCATCCTGTACAGATTTGTCAGCATTTGTCTCACTTCTGATAAGGTTGTCTTGTTTTGTCTTCAAGGATGTTTCATCAACAATAACTTCAGTCTTTTTAATGATGACACACTCCTCAGGAAGTATATGATTTGGTCGCCTTCATACATTTTGTCCTGAGTTATTTTGGATCTAAGAATAATTCTTGTCATTTTAAGGGATGGTTAAGAGGTTGACACATCTGTATCTCCATGTTGAGGGGATGGTTCACAGGTAAACACATCTGCCTCTCCATCAACATGTCGTAAACACCATGAACTGTACGTTCCATAAACCGTCGATTGCAGTAGCGGCGATAACATGCAGTGTCACGAGCTGTTGTGTCAGTTGGCAGCTATTTCTTTCTCTATTCCATCTAAGATAATCTATATATTCATGCCACCACAAAGGCTTTGCCAAGACACATCAGAAAACGCTATATTAGGCTCATGTATACATTGTTGTAAGTGCGTGGCCATCTTTGTAGGAACCAGGCTAAGGGAGGGGCTTCCATCTGATTGGTCAATATCATATCATATCCATGGTAACTAGCACAACAATGATGAAGAAACTTATATTTTCAGGTAAACATTTTTTACAGAACAGATTCCTACGTTGATTAAAATCTCTGACAAAATTAGGGATCGGGTAGTCAGGTCCTGTAACTTTGCCGATTGCGTGTCACTGCACATGGACGGCGTAAGACTTTGATTATGCAAAGAAGGTATAAGACGCCGTTCCCAGACGAATCTATTATGTGTATGGCACCAGGATATAGTTCGAATGTTGCCAATTGCTGCCTAGTCAATGAAAACACAAACATGAAAACTGATCTGATTTCATTGATTGATTGATTGATTGATTGATTGATTGATTGATTGATTGATTGATTGATTCAACGACAAGAAAATCTTCATTAACCACCATTACCCTTAATCATTTACCTTCAAAAGTGCAAATTCAGGCGCATAACAAAAAAATATGCATCGGAAATCTACTAAAAATGTACTGGCATAAAAAATTGAGAAACAACAAATACAGAACCCACCTTGATAAAACATGTCAAACCATAATACACAAACTGCCATGTGTATATCTATTTGGAATCAGTTAAAACACAAATGATTACATGCAACTGAATTGTTAAGCCAATGGAAACTAAACACTCACTTATGTGTTAATTAATCAGGTGTGAAACTGGAAAGTAAAGTTGATAAATGAACAATTCAAACGCCTTCCATACATCAGTATGACGTGTTTCACATAACATTTACAATCTAATCAACTCGGTTCTCGTTGTGTACGCATCCAGAATAATAGGTTCTCCATACGATGGATTATCGGTTGAATAAATAAGAACACTTTTTTTAGTTGTTGTGCGTACATTATGCTGCTTGATAAGATCTTGTATATCGCATTAGTATGATTACTACATATTTTTGTTTGGTTGAAATACGTTCGAATCCATGATCATCGGATGCTGGCTTCCCTAAGGGGCGTAACTCTTGATTGCGAATTACGCAACCATAGGCGACTGCACCCATATGTCCCTCCATATCATACATTACTGAAATTGATAATCTTACAGACACTAAGAACGACCACCTTAGTATTGACTGTATTTGTATAAACTGCCGGATAAAGAAAGTATACACTTGACAAGGGATTTTGACAAACGTTGTCAAAAGGTTACTAAGCTGAAAACAGTCGCCGAAACACTGCAAAACGTAAGGTATAAATCTATGAAATACATCACCATCGAATAATCATTTTTGTTTGTTTCAATTTTAGCAACAATAAGAAATGTGTGTACGCTTTCTTTTGCCCGAAAGTTTAGATCTCTTGACAAATTCTGAAGAAGAATACATGCAAGGGTTTATAGGAAAGACGTCTCTGTTTATCACCTGACTTTTGGAGAGTGAGTGAGAGAGTGAGTGAATTTGGTTTTACGCCGCTTGTAGCAATATTCCAGCAATATCACGGCGGGGGACACCAGAAATGGCCTTCACTCATGTGAGGAATGGAACCCGGGTCTTCGGCGTGACGAGCGTGAGTTCTTTCATCATATCAAGTGATGGTAGTGTGTATCACCATGGTCAACAGTAGGTGGCAAAGAGGTCTAATCAAGAGAGATATCAAAAACAGGTGGGGCGATGGGGTAGCCTAGTGGTTAAAGCGTTCGCTCGTCACGCCGAAGACCCGGGTTCGATTCCCGACATGGGTACAATGTTTGAAGCCCATTTCTGGTGTCCCCCGCCGTGATATTGCTGGAATATTGCTAAAAGCGGGGTAAAACTATACTCAATCACTCAAAAACAGGTTATTTTATTAAGAACGCGACAATTATTGTCTCAACGTGTGTATTCGTTAAGAACAGGACATCTATCAGTCTGAGTCGTCTAATTGAATTAGTTTGCTGTTAATTAGAGCTATTCTACTGTGCGATGTAATTGATTACATGTAAGTCATCATGTATGAAGAATTGGAACATATATAAAGCTTTACATTTAAACACATCACAACAGATGGATTTCTCAGCTTCAAGGACAATGAAGACCTTTTTCGCATTTGTAGTCGCTGTTGTAGCAAGCCAAGGTGAGTGTTTTAACTGGCCATGCCTTTTTACTATCCGCTGCTCAGCAGATACGATGGTCGTGGCTAAGGCGCAGCAATATGATATTTACAGATATCCATGGATATTTTTCTGATGTGTTCGAATCTAAACATATTTACATTAATCATTTTTTTACTAAAGTTGCCGCGTTGACGTTTTATATTTACACATTTTCAGCTACGACCATGTCGATACAGGATGGAAATGATGTGTGCGCTGATTGCATCGCTTTCATTACTGATCGCCAGGAGATGGAACTCGAATCGATTGTAAGTAAACAAAACCGACTGTATCCCATGATGGTTCGTAAAAATCGTGTTATTTCTAAATGTCCACACTTACATATACGTACATATTTAGAACACTATCTTTTTTATTATACACGATGGTTTATACCCCAACCCTGAATATAATGAATAAAGTAATGGGACCTGTCAACCAAGTGTTCGTTTCGGAATCTACATCTGAATTTTCCAATTTCCCAAAATAAATGGCATCTGTCCAGGAAGAATAATGGACTGAACCCTACTTTCATATATTTATCACTATTCTATCTGCTACGAAGGAATCTATTACTACATGATTGTCCATATATTTAAAGATGCGTCTACCCCTGAAATTAAGGATGTAAACATGTCACAAATACACTCATGTCTCTTCTCCAGATCTAATGTACTTAGTTTTTATATAACATGTGTTTCAGGGGGAACAGGAAGCAAAAATGAACAACGTCTGTTCTTCAATGGAACCCAGCAAGGTGGAAGAGGTGAGACATATGATAGTTCTCAATAGTAAACAAACGGATTTAATAAACAACAAGATCAGATGTTTTATTGTAAAGAGCATTGTATTGAATATATCACACATCCCATAATTGAGGTAATCATATTGATTTTCCTTGGCAAGCGACTATCATTGTTCATCACCATTAAGCGTTCTAGTACTGCTTGTATATCCTTGTTGAGAATGTATGTTTCATATAGGATGTGGTATTTTGAAGGTAGATAATTAAAAAGGAGCAATGATCTATATTCATTGCAAACTGTGATGATCCTCATCGCTGTGAATTAGATGAACTAATATTCTTGAGGCTAATATTATAAAAACGCGTATTTGCAGTGTAAGACAATAGTGCAGAAAATATGCCAGAAGAAGAAGGACAAAGTCAACAGTCAGGTAACTGTTAACTTTTACATCATCCGAAATCCTGCTCCAATCAATGGACTTATCATGAAGCACAAAATTGTGTCCGCTTACATTTGCATATACTGACATCATGAAAAAGGTGATTTATACCAAAAATTCAGGAATGTACCAATCAGATGGAATTTGGATACCCGGGGAAGGAGATGGAAAACTCTATATCAGCATTTCAACTTACATTTTCTTTATCAGATTATTAACCTTTACTATGTTTTAACTGATTTACATAAAACGCTGAGAACTGAACTATATTTTTCCCTTTAACACTTTAATTATTGTAAACTGAGAGTAAGGAAAAGGATTGGGTTTTACAACATATCATGCAATTGAGTTCACCTCCACAGACCCCTGAAGCCATCTGGAAAGCCACCAAGTACTGATACCGCTTGATACTGTCAACATGAACACGCCAACAAACAAGGCAAGATTAATACCTAGAGTACAACTCATCAAACTTACACACAATCAAATGAATGTCTTAACGTGTACATTATTTGTACAATGTACTTGGTTAGAAAGGGGAGGTCTCCATTCGTCACACTTATTGTGCTACAATATTATTGTTACATTGGTTACAAACGGAAGCCGAAAAATTGTAGGCATAATGTTGCATTCGATTTGTCATTTCATGTTTCCGTAGGTTCAAAGGGAGAGGGCGATGCAAGGACTGCAAGAAGTTTCTCAAAGATGTCAAAGAAAAGAAAATGGACAATGTTGTGAGTGACAAATATTAAGAAGGTTTAATCACTCCAATGTTGGTCTGACATATTTGCATTATTTCCCAAAATAAATAAACATGTACCATTTTGTTTTAAATTAAATTAACAAATCGAACACGTTGATGTAATGCAGTCATAAAATCAGGACTACGTGTCGTTAAAAACTTTTCTATTACAGGCCTTTGTAAATAAACTGATGGAAACCATGTTCTGTGGAAAGCTCAGCGAGGACTGCCAGGAACAGGTGTATATATAGTTATCTATTCATTGTTCAGTTTTCTGTTTATGATATAAATTCAGTAGTTCTTTCCTTATTGTAGTTTTTGTTTGTTATTTAAAGCCGCACTCCGCAATATTCTAGCTATTTTACGGCAGTCTGTAAATAATCGAGTCTGGACTAGACAATCCAGTGATTGACACCATGAGTATCGGATACAATGCACTTGCACCATCCAAATCAGCTTGCCTGAACATCTGATCCCGTTAGTCGCCTCTCATATAATGTTACAGTTAATTTCATAATCAGTCATTATGTATATTCTTATATCAATGATTCAGCTCAGAGGAAGAAAAATAGTTTTCTTTGTTTCTTCACGTGTTACCAGTTGTGAGAGACATTGCCGTTTTTCTTATTTTAGAAGTCTCACAGGGCTTGGAAACGCCAACAACACTACCGAGTACAAGTGTTGCTAAGTGGTGACTCATCTGACCATGACGTATGTGGCTTGAGTCCATATAAAGCGACAATGCAGTGTGCATATTCTTTTGGAAAACCTCATCTCTCACCATGGCTAGCCGTAAGAATACAATGAAATCGTTCAGTCCCTTGTCCATTCGTTCTTCCAAGAAGGATAAGGAATTGAAAATCGTTGTCTTGGGAGGAGAAGGAGTCGGGAAGAGCACCCTTATATCCAAGTTTCTTGGTGATCAGTTTCTTGAAAAATACAAAGGCACCTTTGAGACCATATACTCTCGACAATTTGAAGACAGAGGTGTGCGAGTCAATTTGGAAATTGTAGATATCACGAAAGGCGATTCTGTCCCCTCTGTGAGACAAATGGCCATTGAGAATGGAGATGCTTTCATCTTGGTGTATTCTGTAGTCGATAAAGACTCATTTGAGCAGCTGTACAAGCTCAGGGATCTGATTCTGGAGCTGAAAGGGGAGCAGAAAGTTCCCGTATTTATTGTCGCCAATAAGGTGGACATAGATGCGGAAAGGAAGACTCCCATATGGCAAGTTGCTGATGCTGTGGCCACCATTGACTGGGAGCACATGTACATGGAACTATCAGCGGCAGACAAGGAGCAGGTTGATCGGCTATTTCGTCAGCTTTTCAGACAATCATGCATTGTGTACAAGGACAGGTTTGGTCAGCCGTCCCGAAGGATGACCTTTCCAGGAACTATACTGACCAATCTCAAGAGAAGGATGTCACATAAGTAGCGGGGTGAGTCTGTTGGGTTTATCGCCGCTTTTAACATTATTCCCGCTATATCACGGCGTATCACCTTAATGTTGGAGGACAGTGATGCATGTCTCAGAGGTTCAATACTTTCGTGAAACCCACCAGCACGGGTATGGTGCTGACAAAGCTGGAAACATAAGCAGGATTCCAACCCACGATCATGGGTTTCACCGAACTCACTTGAACTTTATGACATGATCTTGATAGCTATTAGTTCCTTTTCCTTTATCTTCGCAATAGGCATGTTCGATTGCATCACGAAAATTATGAAATGTAGACACCAAAGTCTTAATGGCATAATGTTCATAGATATTAGTTCCTTTGTATTTGCGTTTTAGTATATGTGACGAGTTAAATGGGCATAAGTGTTGAAGTTAATTATTTCAACTCAAACGGTTGAATTCTTTTTATAAACGTCTGTTAATTTCAGCAATATCGACATTTATTGACTGTGTGTTTGTTTGTGCTTGCACAGCACGTTCACGAGCGTGGAGTTACAATTTCTTCTTATTATTGTCGTGGTTATGAATTCCAACGGTGAACTGTGAATATTGTGAACGATGTTTCCTCGTAGTGTGAAGGTACGTTGACGTCGTTGTAGAAACAGTGAATGTGTTAATTGTCTCACTGCCACTAATGTGAACTTATTATTATGAGTGTGAATATAATATGTAATTCTGTACAAGAAGAATACACGTTGAAAAAGTATGTACTTCGTTTGTTCGTTATTCAGTCGAATGTCGCATAAGATCAAAGCATGGCTTGATTTACTTACGTTGTTTAACCCTGCACACATATTAGCCAATATTCCATCATCGATTCAGTGAGTGAGTGAATATGGTTTTACGCCGCTTTTAGCAATACCCCAGCAATATCACGGCGGGGGACACCAGAAATGGGCTTCACACATTGTACCCATGTCGGGAATCGAACCCGGGTCCCCGGCGTGACGAGCGAATCATCGATTCAGGGCCAGACAACCAGTGATCATATACTGTGAGCCACGGGGTACGTTGACATACTATCATCCAAGTCACCAGGCTTGACCACCTGATCCAATGAGTGAGTAAGTGAGTGAGTGAGTATGGTTTTACGCCGCGTTTAGCAATATTCCAGCAATATCACGGCGGAAGACACCAGAAATGGGCTTCACACATTGTACCCATGTCGGGAAACGAACCCCGGTCTTCGGCGTGACGAGCGAACGCTTTAACCACTAGGCTACCCGACCGCCCCCTTGATCCAATGAATAAGCATAGGTTGCTGGGAGCCTGTTTTACCCCAAATCCCCAAGGGGTTCAAACCTGGACTACACAATTATTGTGGCGATGATGAGAATGTCTTCCTCAGCATAGTCAGTATGACATGCGATACTTCAACCTCAAGTCCATTAACCTCTATTGTGCAAGGTCGGTGGTTCGATCCTCGGCCACGTCACACCAAAAGATGGTACGTGTTGTGAACTTGTCTGGAAGTCGGCATTAAGGTATAAAACAAGAACTGATCGGCTTGGCCTCAGAATAGTATGTCTGATTTATTTATTGTATTGGTGGTGCCTGAAAAAACAACAATAAATGCTCGAAAGCTCCAAGTCTGGTTTGTATTCTAGATTATTTAACGAGATGAAAAGCTCGAACAACCTTTGAGCAAGATTTATATGACCCTTTTTCAAATCTTCGCAACAGGCATGATCGATTGTACAAAGGGTGGAGCTAATCGAATATTGGTCGACATTTAAAGGGAAAGCTGACAATTGGAAAGTTGACGTCATCCCTCTTGCCATACTGCCCATCTTCCCGAAGCAAGGGCGTTAAATGTCTATAAAAGTCCAGTTTCCACCCTTGCCGAACTAGGCTGAAAGTTCCTGGCTCGATCGTAGCGCCACAAGTGGGCTAAAACCGGCAGTGGCTACTACGAGCTATGCCCCTTCTAAATATATACCAATATCATTCCAGAAGAATTTTAAGAATTCCACAGTAAGCCCATTCGGTCCCGGACTTTTCCCATTTTTCAAACATTAAACTGCTTCAAGGTCCAAATCATAATTCAGTCCGCTTTCAATTGTGTGAGACAACTCACTAGATAGATTTGGAACTTAAAATGTACCAAGTAGGATTTCCAACTGAATACTTGACACGTCCTGTTTAGGGTTGAGTCAACTGTTTAACTTTCTTACTTTCCTCAAAATATCCTCCTGTTGGTCTATTTAAAAGGACCCAGGCAAACCCGTGACTCAAAGTATAGGTGATCCACTCCATCAGGAAATGATGTGTCACAATCAGCCAAGACCCGGAGTCTGACTATCTATTAAAGTCTTCTAACAAGCATATGCTAATTTGGTCTAATTCTAGGCTGGAATCCCCAAATGAACGTTTTGTCCCAGTTTGTGACCTTGAACTCTTTGGTTCATAAAATTTCACGTGTTAATATTTCAAATGCAAGCCAGTTTCCTTTCAATCATACCAGTCATATTAACTCAAAATATTTATCTGAATTATCTTGAAACCTGTATCATACAATCCAGATGTGACATCACCAACCTGGTATTCCCTATGAGTATAATCACAGAGCTGCAGATAGGCTGCGTATCGGCATAAAATACGCAGACTAAATCACCATAACCCAATTAATGTTGAGTTGCTTGGGTACAAGTATGTATGAAGAAATTTGATTACCCAAAAGTATTACAAAACTCACCTTCACGAGGCAAGGCAGTTAACTGTAAAATACTCTTAAAGTCCACTTCCCACCCTTGCCGAACTAAGATGGAATTATGGAGTTACATTTTGGCTGGACTAACGAGTCCATGCATACATAGTCTAATCAAAATCGCGTGACGAAATAGACATCCGGTTCGCAAACATGGATTTCAACGTGCATATATCGGCCGACTGCAGGGTTTGCAAAGCATGTGTGCCGTCAACTGGGCGTCGACATATATTTGCAAATTTTTTCATGTGTTTAATCAAGGTGCTCACGTGATTTGATGCAATTCGCGAGGTAAGACCCGTTTTATTACAATATAGATCTTGATTTTCGATCAGATCGTCTTGACGTTTCTTATCGACTGAATACAGCCGCAAGCTTCATACAGACATGGAACACTAAATTCTAGGACTTTCCAAGGCTTTCCACTGTCATTTTCAAGGCTTTTTGGCTTTAGTCAGTAAATAGTTTTTTTTAAGTCCAGCATACCAGTGAGTGAGTGAGTGAGTTGGGTTTAACGCCGCTTTTAACAATATTCCAGTTATATCGCGGTGTGTCAGCTTAATGTGGTAGGAAAGCCCGAAGTGATGCAGGTATTAGAAGTTTACCACTTACGTACCGGGTACGGTGCTGACAAACCTAGAAACATAATCGGGGCGAACCGGGATTCGAACCCACAATCATAGGTTTCTGGCG
The DNA here is from genome assembly GCF_022045235.1 of Haliotis cracherodii. Taxonomy (NCBI): domain Eukaryota; kingdom Metazoa; phylum Mollusca; class Gastropoda; order Lepetellida; family Haliotidae; genus Haliotis; species Haliotis cracherodii. Next base: position 68,848,639 of record NW_027266275.1, read on the forward strand.
TGCCCAAGGGACGCAACCTCTGCACAGGGAATCGCGGCGCCTTAGACGACTGGGCCACCCGTGCCCCCTCCAGCATACCATATTTTTGTCGTCAGATCTACGAAGCAGTGGTAATAACACAAATTTTCCAAGAAGACTTATTTCCTCAACTGACAAATAAAATAACTTAAGTCTGTCATGAATATAAATACTTTATCAACAAGTACATGTCATTTCAATTTCAAGGCAAACCGGGATTTGAACCCACAATCATGGTTTTCTAGGGTGTCCAAGGGACGTAACACGGCACAGCGAAAGGCAGCGCCTTCTAGACTAATTAGGATTTCTTTCATTAGGTGATCCTTCAGACGGTCATAAACCATGTCGTATCGGTTAGAAGGTCGTAGTGCTATGAAGGTTTTGTGAAATGGCACCTGTCTTCCCCATTCAATCACTATTCATCCTCAGCGCCCATTGGATCCCAATTTGAGTCCCCACATAGACAACACCGTGCCAACACCCTCCTGGAATCCCCACAAAGTTACATCAATGTCTTTAATACACCCCACAGGAATTCTAATCATGCAAATATCATCAAACTTTGTCCTGTTTCAGAATGGTTTCAAAATTTTAAAAAGTTTGTAAAATTTAAGGTTCTTGGGATATTTGCTTATCTTTACGTGCATTGAAGTATGTATCATGTCAAATGGACTAAAGAATTACAAACATTAAACGGATTGTACATGTTTTATTATGTTCCATTGTTTTAAATACAAAAGCAAATACAATGACCATCATCATCAGTGTTCTTGAATATGCAAGACATATTTGTTTGAAAAATGCCCTGAAACCAATGATACAAATTTGCTCCAAAATCATTGTTTTATTATGTTATTGATTTGAGAGTTACGAATGTGCAACATATTCATGAATGTGCATAGAAAATAGTACCTATAATACTGAAAAAAAGTTAAGAACACCCATGACTGACTAACAATAGTCATATAGAAAAAGTGGGTGTTCTTTCACTTTTTTTTGTATAGTATATAATGACAACGCCACCATGGCGATAGAAATTACCAACTCTGTACTAGTACAAGTGTATTGTTAGACAGATGGGGTGTGTTGCAAAGTGCCAATTGCTTGCAAGCAATGTACAGCGATTCGCCTTACAACGGTGCGCTAACTTTCAGCTGCTTGCAAGTGCAACAATCGCTGCCTGAGGTCACTTCGTTCACAATCCAAAATGGCGGCCGAGTTTGACAGCAGAATAAGAAATTTTTCACTGGATCAACTGGGAAATTGGCTAAGGCAGCTAACATCCCACCATCCTCAGTCTGCTCCACATCTACAAAGTAGTCATAAATGCATCAGCTAGTCAACGAGCCTCTTCTGTGTACGTTCTTCATTTGGGCAAGGCAACCAAGCCGTAGTTGCGCCACCATTTTGGAAGAGTGTGCAAGCGATTCGAGCTGTTACAGATACCAGGTGAACGATTAATTTGTTTACTCTAAGCGATCCCTGGCTTGCAACACGCCCATGGGGTCTTTAAAATGTTTTACACATGGGCTATAAACACAATTTACTTAGTCAACAGAAAGTCAAATTAAGGTACAGGCTGTATTTCTGTCTTTATTTGAATTGAAAAATATTGTGGCATAGGGAGCCTCCAAGTCATCACCACGCATGGTCATTATGAGTAAAGGGGTACCACAAACCTGTTTAATAATTATTTCCCTACTCACTCTAAAGCATGCTCAGAGCATTACATTATTACACCAGTCAATGGATCGGTGTGCACTGGATTTTCATTCTCAGCTCCCTAGGGAGTATGCAAAACACATTATCATTTCATCCTACTTGGTACCCATTCACTGATGGGTTAAACATTCAGATTCAATTCATACTGATTAACAAAATACTAGATTAATGAATCATCACATGATCATGGGCACAGATTAATGTTCTGTTCAGACATTACAAGAGGTAATCATCAAGGAATCTGAACTTTCAGGTCTTTTATTAATGAGGTTTCACAGCACTCAGAGAGTACAGTTAACCTCTACTCATACTCATGAAGCATCAATAACTATGCTAATTGCATGCTAAACACAGGCTGATCGTTACACCAGAGTAAGGAATGACCTATGAAACAGCATACTGGAGGCAAGTATAGTCATCAAAGCTGCTATACAAGTTCACATGTGATTTAAGGAATTTGTTGATATCAAGTACCATTTTATGTAATGAAGTACGAGTCAGTTGGGTTTTAAGCCGCTTTTAACAGTATTCCAGTCATATCACGGCGTGTCAGCTTAAAGTGGGATGAAAGCCCGAAGTGATGCAGGTCTCAGACATTTACCACATGATTATGCTTATTATCATGATTCCCATTTCTGGTGTCCCCCCCTCCCTTGATACTGCTAAAAGCCGCCAATCACTATCACCCTGATTACTGTAAATCATGAAATTAATGCGTCTCCAAAAGAATGTGAACGCTGTCCCCTGGCCAAAAATGTGACTCAATATGAATGCGTCACCTCCCTCCTCTCAAGCATCAGTGGATATGTTATCTAAAGAAAATTTCCTTTGTCAGGTTTACAGGAGAATCCTCACCTTAATCCAATCACACACCAAATGGAACTGCTTATTAGGGCTGTGTAGAGTACTTCCGCTAAAACAATACATGCGCGCTGGCTTGTGTCAGCCTTTGATGCAGTTGCAAAGAACAAAGACACCGTGTTGCGTGGGTGGCGTCTGTCTGGACTTGCAGGTGTGATCAGTGATGACATAAGTTAGTAGAACTCTTGTCTTGACCCCAGCTGTGACTATTCACAGGATGTAAATAGTGTTTGAATGACATTGTTTATATACTTGTTACCATGGTTACAAGTGCTGCTCAATAAACAGTGATGTGGAATACATAGTTGTTTGTTTTCAGCATATGTCTAAGTTGGTATTTCTACTATTCAAAAAGTCTTATTGTTGATATAAATGCGATGTTTAAAAATGCAAGCCAAGACCACTCGCATTTTTCACGCTCGCATTAATTTCAAGATTTACAGTACTCATTTCTACTGAGACTAAAACAGCAAACAAAATGTGATCATAAGGTCTTTGACCTACACATTTTGTATTCCAGAACATGCACCAAGTGCTGGAAGTCAGTTAGACTTTTACTTGGTTTTAGTGTTTTTATTGAAATGAATGCTGCAATTCTATGCTCTGGAACAAATGCTGCCTTTGCTGAACACACATTTCTCTTATGTTCTGTAATTAAGAATCGTGTGAACCTCAAATTAAAAAATTATTCAATATTTACAGTCTGTGCCACACCGTTTGAGTTTACTTGACTTAACTTTACTCTTAGCATCCTTTCCAGTAAGTTTTAGCATTATCATGATTATCAGTGATTATAATATGGATAATAAATAGCTGAGCTAATTTTACATGACAAGGGCTTCAGATTTGAGGCTAAGGTCTCAATCATAAATGACACAACCCAAATGGTCATGTTGAGCGTGTTAAAGCTGTGAAAATGTAGTTTACAGTTCTAGTCGGTGGAACAAAAGGATGAAAAACCTTCTGCATGATTACATAACTGTACACTGGGCCATACTGGGCCAAATATATCGGCAAAATAATTACAATCACAACTAACTTTTACATTCAAATATGATTCTCTTGTACTTGCATAACAATTACATGTAGTCTTAAACTGCATATATAAATATTGCATTATCATTTTGCATGTTCTGATAGGAATGAAACAATATTATAATTTAACCTTGACCCACCTATTACCTGCCTAACCTATGTCCTGAACCCATTCCCCCACGCCCTTGACCTCCCCCACGACCTTGACCTCCTCCCCCACCTTGACCTCCCCCACCACCTTGACCTCCGCCTCCCCCAAATGCTCCAAATCCAGGAATACCATTACCAGTGCTCATCTTGGCTACAAAAAACAACACAGCACCAAAAAGTAGTCCTTTAACCCCAAGCAGGAGACCAGCCAGACAGAATCCCACTGACACAATAGGCTCCACTGTCACCTGGCCCACATTGAACCGCGGAATTCCTGCTGCTAGAAGTCTTTGGTTTAAGGAGTCAAATATTGAAACTTGCTGCCCATACATTCCCTGCTGAGCATCTTCATTATCATGACGAACATAGCCCTGAGAACAGAGAACGGAGAACAAGATGAATATTATACATAAAGTTTTGTGATAACATGTTTCAGTAACTTCAAAATCAAACAGAGCGTTGATAATTTATAAAGAGAATCTCGACCGAGTGTCTTCTGATATCAAATATATCAACAAGTGTTGATATATTTGATATCAAAAGAAACGAGGGTGATATTTTATTTATCATCCAACATCATTCTTCCAACTTTTTCAGATTGCAGACAGTAATAAGCAGCATCTTAAGTGTAAAAGGTTCTGCTAACAGCTTCAGTAGCAGAGCTATTAGTGAGTGAGTGAGTTGGGTTTAACGCCGCTTTTAACAGTATTCCAGTTATATCACGGCATGTCAGCTTAATGTGGGAGGAAAGCCCAAAGTGATGCAGGTCTCAAACGTTTACCACTTCGGTGAAACCCACAAGCACGGTTATGGTGCTGACAAACCTAGAAACTTAATCGGGGCGAACCTGGATTCGAACTCACAATCTTAGGTTTCTGGCATGCCCAAGGGACGTAACTTTGCACAGCTAATCACGGCACCTTAGACGACTGGGCCACCCGTGCCCCCCAGAGCTAATAGTAATGTCATTTGATTGTGACGTCATGCTAACCAATGACGTCACAATGGTCTGCAAAGCATTATGATGCAATTTCATTGCAGCAGTATCTACAACATGTACAATGTAGATATCGCTTGATCTCACCCAAGCAATATCTCCGATGGGAGCCAGACTCTCTCTGCTAGCCTGCACCATATCATTTTCTATATTTTCTAGCCGAGCTATGCTTCAAACTTGCAAAATGTTCCATCCTATACTACTCATGATGCGCTAATGAAATCCAAAAATAGCTTTTCCGGTAAAGTGCAGTACCCCAGTCCAATTTTATCCAATTCTAGTTATTTTATACACACTAAAGTCACCTGAACCTGGTTAGATACGATGAATAATGTGTTCACTTCACATGTTGAATGCCAGTATCATGTTTTGTTTGTTTGTTGTTTAACACCGCATTCAGCAATATTCCAGCTGGCTTTCTATCTGACAACGATCTGTAAATAATCAAGTCTGGCCAAGACAATCCAGTGTTTGACATCATGAACATTGATCCACATGTTTGGTATACAATGATAAGCATCAACCAAGTCAGAGAGCCTGACCATATGAGGGCGTTAGTCGCCTTTTCCGGCAACATTGGTTACTGAAGACCTATTCTACCCTGGATCTCTAGGGTTCCAGTATCATGTAACCTATGCCAATCCATATCTCAGCTGCATACCTGTCTTGGCTGTGGTCTTGCGGAATTCCCCCCCCTGCTCGATGCTTGACTTGCTCTGGGGTCGTCATCAGGGACAATATCACCATTACTCAAAATGCGAACCATGCTTGTGACGTTAAGATATTACACGATTCTCCTTCGTCAGTCTCGAGATTGCCTGAACATTTAGATTTCCAAGCAAAGTGTCGATAAACTTTACTTGAGCAGGTTCTCTCCCTGTTCAGTGGATAGCATTAAAACAAAATCTGTCAATTAGTTAACAGACATAACATTGTTTTGAGAGCATGTAACGATGCATAGCCTGACACGTCAGGAGTGATTGAACAACGTCGCCATTTTACAGGAAGTGGCACGATTCATTTCCTACTTCCGGTAATCAAAGCGTGGTTGGCTAAAATCAGGAAAATCGAGATTAGGCCACACAGCGACTGTTTCAAGCTCAATCAGATGCATGCTGTGGCTGCATGCTAAAGTGTTTCGAGAATTTCTGAAATAGTAAGCCATGGCCAGCAAAAACAATTTATTAGTAGTACGATATAAGGATGTCATGAAACAGTATTCACCACTAAGACCTTGTGTTTATTATGTTTGTTTGTTGTTTACGCCGCACTCAGCAATATTCCAGCTTTTTGACGGCGGTCTGTAAATAACCGTTTCTGGACCAGAGAATCCAGTGATTAACATCATAAGCACCGATCCACGCTTGAGATACGATGATATGCATCAACCAAGTCAGCGAGCCTGACCACCCGATCCTGTTAGTCGCCTCTAACGACCAGAATAGTCTCCTTTTATGGCAAGAAAACCTATTCTACCCCGGATCTTCACGGGTCTTATATTTTTAAGTCGGACCAATACTGGCGTCATAATGGCTCACATAACAGTATAAACGGTACTGAAACATATACAGGCCCATAATATATGTATGGTATCGATACTGGTATATAACTTGTACTAACCCGATCAAAATTGGATAGTTACTTTGATACTACATGCCATTTAAACATTATCGGTTCGGATTATAGCTGAAACGTCACCTTAACCGGATCATTTTCATGCTGGGCCACTGCGATTTTATGAGGGCACTCGATGAGATAAACATCCCTACATATCCAATTTCTTATTTTGAAACGTATCAATTTACCCGCCGCACGGTTCAAATAAAAGGGAACTCCAAAATTATGAAATTGGTCATTTTACGCGACGTAACTATTTAATACTGATGTTAACGCCATTGTTGACGTCATGTGTAATAGTGGAACAGTCAATGCTGACGTAACAATCTGTCATTGTGGATGTCATTATGGACACTTATCGCATTATTAAAGAGGATGCTTTGAGTGTGAATATTTTAGAACAAAATGTCTATTAGAAGACCTATTACAATTTAAACTCGCGTTTCTCATATTGCTTTCTGTAAGTTGTATAAGAATTGATATACTAGTATTACTGACACTCACATTGTGAATAAAAACGTAATTCACAAAGTGATATACCTTAAGTACAAGTTAAGTCGCTCAAACAATTATGAAACCCATAAAACTAACTTTACAACTCCTTGTATCTTTTACGGTAAATCGAAAATGCTGTCTTTGTTAGTTTATATTTATTAGACCGTTTTGTCTTCGTCAGTTATTGGTCGTTTTGGCAGTGTGCCGCGTTGACCGTAGTCTACAGTCGGCATTCCGATGAGCTTTCGAGCACCGCAAAGTACAATGTGGTCCGGTCCGGTTTATTTCCCGTCCCAGAGGGCATCTGTGGAGCAAGTGGTTGTACAGGTACGAACTAGCTGAGTTATCAGTGGTATTCACCACGCCTCTCTACGGCTTTGACACAATTTAGTCATTACGCAAATATCGAGACTGTTTCAAAACTCACTTTGTTTACAGGGACTGAATTTGGTAAGTAGAAAATAACACCTAAACGTCACCAGCAACGTGACATGACAATCCACTTCCTAATTTGAACATGGCATTGTCGGCTCTTAATCGACAGTCCAGAGCTTATACTATTATAGCTATTTATGAGAATATGGCTACATCAGACTAAAACACTCTTGTTTCTTGACAATATTTCGAAATATGACCGAACACGATCCTATCTGACTGATGCTGTATGATATCAATAATATTGTGTCTTGCATGACCTGGGGTGTTTGTGTTTGCGTTGGTCGGGTCAATTAGTACTACAATTGGCACGTTTCACAAACATTTGAAAGAACCAGAGATAGGGTCAATACAAATCTGGCATTATGGGTATACTGCGAAACGGAAATGAAATGTGTGATACCACCTCATTTAGAATAGGTTGGTTAGTATGTTGTTTTACGCCACACTCCGCAATATTCCAGCTATATGACAGCAGTTTGTAAATAATCGAGTCTGGATCAGACAATCCAGTGATTGACATAGGATCAGTCCATATATTCACACGCACACAGCATGAGCATGCAATATTACTATGAATATTATATATATATACTGGCTAGCGACCAGTTGTCCTCAAGGACCTATTATCGCAAACTCCCAGTTATAGTAGGCACATGATTTTCATTTTACTTTTGCTCGTTTTCATTAGAAGAGAGAAATATTTATCCAAAAATGATGAACAAAATGGACTCTTGTGAGGAAATATTTATTTTAAAAACCCACCATAACCATTTGCTGAAATACAACATTAGAAAAGACGCGCGGGTGGTGTCATGACTAATTCACTCAAAAATATAATTCAAACAACACGATGATTCAGTTCTGACATTGCTTTCTATCTGTCTGTCATTTCTTCCACAAAATAGAACTCTGAAACCTATTTGAGGTATATTTAAAATAATTCATAACCTGTATATATCGCAAAGTCCATAATACATTGTGTTAATGATGAACCGGTGTAGATCAAATTTGGGGGATGTTGGTTTTTGTCAGTTTGCAGACGACAAAGTGATACTGGCAATTCTTATTTTGATGAATAAAAGGATTGAATGCAATACACAAGATAACTATAACTGTAATGTGTATAACTGAAGCAGTGCATATGGTCACATACTGTTAAAGGGGCACTGATCTAAAGCAGTTCCCCAGGACTGGTTGTTGCCTTTGTTATCGTTGTTTTCCGTGAGTACCCGGATAATATAGCAGAAACCTAGACTAGTTCGCGACCTGTGCTGCGCAATTCGCAAGCGCATTTGTCACTTTTATTGATAGTATAAGGGCGTATGGTCACATCTATCAACAAAATGAAATACAGTTTTGGAAATAATAAGGAAATGTAGGTCTCTTTGTGGGTAGCATCGGTAATGGTAACAAACTTTTGATAAGTCACTTGCTTGGTAATTGTGCGATTTTCGTTTACTCTATTTTGACTTGCAACACAAAATAAATATTTCTCCTGAGCATAGCTAATTTTATCGTGTTTATCGGAAATTTATCAAAAGCATGAATATTCAGTTATTTTACAAATTGACTGGAAAATATGTCCGTCTGTATAATTATGATAACGAATTCCAAACATTTTTATGTTTAATATCATCACCAAGAGACTGTAAATGTTACGATGAAAAGTACATTTCTATATTGTTTGGCTTCTAATCCTACATAATAATCTATTGTGATGTTTATAGGCCCTTTTGATTTGTTTTAGTCAATCAGTTAAAGAAATGGACAGATTTTTCAGTCAAAATGACTGAAATATTTACACATTAAATAAATTGCCTGATAGAATCACATTTTACAAATTGACTGTAATATATACACGCTTTCAAAGGAAAGGACTTGTGAAAACAACGTCTATCGCGCATCGAAGAATTTCCCAACCAAGACGTAGAGGAACAGGAATGAATCTGTCCAATGCTACAGCAAATGAAGGAAAACAAAATGAAATATCATAATTACAACCTACCAAATTAATGTGTATAATTTTAGGCAGCTTCCTTGTTCGAGGAATGTATCCGTGAATATCTACACAACAATATCCCACACGTCTGCAGCTGTACAAAGAAACTTATTCGATGTCACGTGTCTCTGTAACAATCAAATATTTTAGAAAATATATATCGTTTCGGGATATTATAACCCGTGTTCGTGGGTCCTACTATTTAACGTCCGGGGGCGTCCAGGAGGTTTCATCAGACGTCTTGAAACGTCTGGGAGGTTTCATCAGACGTCCGGAAGTTTAAAAATACAGTGCAGTAAAAAAAACATGTCATTTTCAGTTTGGTAAGATCGTGAGAATATCAACTGGCGTACGTGTTTGCCATGTGCAGCTGCCAGAAACTTCCGGTTACTGGTACTTCCATTTTCTGGTACTTCCATTTTCTGGCAGCTGCACATGGCAAACACATATGCCAGTTGATATTCTCACGATCTTACCAAACTGAGAAAGACATGTTTTATTGACTGTATTTTTAAACTCCCGGACGTCTGATGAAACCTCCCGGACGCTACCACCAGATGCTCCCCGACGTTGCCCGGACGCTATAGTACCGGATGTTTTACACTCAGTGAACCATTCTGGGGCCACGCATGAACTTTTGAAAACGTCTGTGTTTCAGTATTAGTGATGGAATAGTATACAGAATGTGACACTATAAAAGAACATTATTTTTGTTCCATAAGCAAATTTACATTGTATCCTTCAAAGCCTACGTTACGAATAACTCGTCAGTTCGAATAAAATCAAATCGTATTTGCTTCACAGATTCACCAATTAAAAAGAATAGGTGTGTATGTAATTTTTTTTTCCAGCTATATGTTATTTTTGTATAATTAATACAAGAACACAATTATATAGAATACACTTTATTATTTAGTATCATTCTCCCGGACGCTCCCTGGCAGCCAGGACGGTCCCAGACATTTCCTGACGCCCCCGGGCGTTATTTAGTAGCACCGGTGTTCGTTTCTCAACTGATCACTTAGATTGTTTCAGGTGTTTCACATAGGTGTCATGTCTCAAAGGTCGGCTGAGATAGCCGACGTGACAACTATTTTCATAACGTCCATGGTTCCTAAATAAAATCCATTGAGTTAGATAACAATGAGCAATCAATCAATATATTATCGGTTAACCCTTTGAACAAAATATGTTGTTTTTACATCGGCACTTCACGCCATGATATGAGTGTATTCCCTTTGTTTTAGTAAACCTAGACATGTAAACACTCACTTTTGACATATCCACTGTGAAAGGTAACAATCAATTTATTTTCTGTTAATCCTTTGATGACTAGGAACGATCTGTTGATTTACAAAAAAAGTAATCAACTGATCATTCATCTCTTGCTGGGCTGCCACGTGCATATTACATAACACACATTTCACCTCACTTCAAACCTCGATTTAGATTGAATAATTACCCCAGACACAATAAATGCCAAATGGGAACCTTTGTCAGGTATTCTGAGCGGTGCTACCACTAATTATACCTGTAATAAATTCATTAACTGAGCATCAAGCGAATGACGACAAATACACACAAGTGTAGGGTTATACCAAAGACGTATATACGTCCGTGGTTATACGAGAAAACGTGGATGACAATAGAGTAGTAATCGTATTATCGACGCAATCCGAAATCCGAAAATGCTTTCACTGCATGGATACGCTTTTATTTTTAAACTATAACAATCATATAACTATTTCCAAATGATAACATCCGATGAGCTTCTTTTTGTCTGTTTGTTTAGGCTGAAGAAATTAATTAACATGCCCCCTTTGTCGAAATCTTTTTAGATCACGGTTACCCAATCAGTGTTCAAAAATGAGTAAAACTATTATTGCCTCCAAGTTTATTCAGCTGTCCTTGTAGCCCAGTCTCTTGTCACGCTCAGTTGCGTTGCGTATCATCCAGGTACTCACGAGGAAAAAAAAACCACCAGTCCCGGGGAATTGCTTCAGATCAGTGCCCCTTTAAGATGATGGCGGTAACTGGATCAGTAAGTCGACGGGGAAAGTTCTAGTTCCACGGTTTTGAATCCCTACCTATAGCATTATAACAGAAATCAACTGAATCTTATTCCCCGGAAAGAACTAAGTGCATTTGCTCATAGTTTCACAAAATAAAAAGTTATTGGTACAGTCAACTTTGTACACTGAATAAATCAGAAATAACATGAAAAAATGGATACTGTACTAGAACAGATGTAATCTTCAGGTTTCGCTTCTGTTTCAATCAAGAATGCTATAAGTGTATTGCCTGGCACCCGGCAGATATTTAGGAGGAGGAGCTGTGCTCAAGTTAATGTCTCTTCGAAATGTCCAAGTGTTTTCTGTAATCAACATAATAACTTCCACACACATTTGGGGCCATGGGGTATCCTAGTGGTTACAGTGTTCGCTTGTCGGCTGAAGGCCCAGTTTTGATTTCCCACATGGGTACGATGTGTGAAGCCAATTTGTTGTGTCCCCTGGTGTGATATTGTTGGAATATTGCTAAAAGCATTGTAAACCCAACTGACTCACTTCTCACTGAGGTAGAATAGGTCTTCAGCAACCCATGCTTGCCGTAAAAGGCGACTATGCTTGTCGTAAAAGGCGACTAACGGGATCGGGTGGTCAGACTCGCTGACTTGGTTGATGCATGTCATCGATCCCAATTGCATGGATTGATGTTCATGATGTAAATCACTGGATTGTCTGGTCCAGACTCGATTATTTACAGACCGCCGTCATTGTAACTGGAATATTACTGAGTGCGGCGTAAAACAACACACCAAACCAAACCAAAACTTCTCACCACAGGAACTTGTTATTGGTCAGTAAATTTAATTATACTCCCTGCATATAGGAGTTATATATGTGTTTATTTACTGACCAATATCGAGTTATATAGGGGGTTTATGTTTTTATTTGCTGACCAATAATGGGTTATATAGAGGGTATATAATTTTATTTACTGACCACTAACGAGTTCTTGTAGTTAACACACATTAACATGATTTTAAGTCCACTTTTCAGGATAATTATGTCCTACAGATATTTCACTCATGGGGTGGTCAGGGAGCCTAGTGGTTAAAGCTGTCACTCCTCAAACTGAAGTCAAAATGACCAAACATTTTACTAAGTAATTTTTGTTTTTTTTGTGACTATGAGAGTTAGCATTTAGTAAAACAATAAACCACTTCATGGATAATAATAGTGCTATTTGAATGAACACTGCAAGATAAATTATGTCTCATTACGTTCCCTCAATTTGCTAATAATCCCTTCAACCTCTGGCTTGGTTAAATGCTTAAGGTTGCCTAGTTAGCTTGTATTACCAACTTGGTTGCAAGACAGATCTATCATTTTATTTTACGATCATATTTGTTGTACCAGTCGCCAGATGGATTTTGACAAGAGCATGTTCAAAGTAAACTACACAAACGTGTGGTTGTGTATTCTACAAAGAATATGGAAATTACTGCACACTTGGTTCCATCGGTTACATCTAGCTCTAGATTGAAAACAGTCCGCCTCCGTGGTCTAGTGGTAGAGCGTCCGCCCGGAGAGCGGAAGGTCCGGGGTTCCATCCCTGGCTGCGTCATACCAAAAGACATTAAAAGATGGTACTTGTTGTTACCCTGTCTGGTGCTCGGCATTAAGGGTCTAAAACAAGGACTGGTCGGCTTGGAGTCAGTATACTGTGTCTGAGTGGGGTGTTCATGTTAAACTGCGGCATGGTATCTCAGTGTGCTAGCACTATAAATCGGCATCAGTCCAGACTAGTTCAAGCAGCCACACACACATGTGCATGCACATCGCTATATAAGTGCAATAGTCTTGGACGCGATGTTAAACCCAATTTCACCTCACCACCTAGATTGAAAACACAGTACCGGTATGTTTATCTCCTAAATCAATGATGTACTAAAGACAGAGCTCAAGCTAAGCTGCGTATTTACATAAAAAGACGCATAAAATAAACTGAAATAAGCAGACAATTCAAACCCTAGCATATCAAATATGCAACAAAAACTATAAATACACTATTGAAATAAAATTAATGCTTATATTATAACTATTAGATAAAACGATTGCGTATTACAACTGTCAGATGAAATGATTGTGTAATAGTCGATCGCCAAATTCACTCAAAGACCGTTACATTTGGAAAAGCTTCTGCGACAAACATGCTGATAGATGTCAATTGAAAAGCACATTGTGCCTTATCAATGTACATGTTGTATCTGAATTAGTTGCTGACTGGTGATTAAAGAAATAAACGAATGAACAAAAAATGGCTTCCCAGAGAGGGAGCGGCAAACAGACGTAAATTGGTATACAACTATTCACATAGTTTAAAATGATTTGCAGGGATTGTTAGGAAACAGGTTATAATTTAAATACCCAAATATGAAGAAACAGGTGGGTAAAAAATAATTGAATGCCTTTAAAACTTGTGTATACTCAATGAAAGTCACCCCCTGGGTAAAATACCCATGTAACCAAAAGCTTATCTAACCTATTTAAGGTGTTCGTTGAAGTAGACAATTACCGTATTCGACGTAATAAGCGTCCGGGGCGCTCTCAAAATTAGAAATAAGGGGCTCTTATTTGAATATAATTTTGGTGAGAAAAAAAGAGTTAAAAGATTGTGAATTTTGTAGTTTATGCTGACAGCCTGAAATGATACAAAAGAAAAGTATGTGTGTATCATACACGACAGATATATTTTCCAGAATTTATTTGCCCTTAATTAAGGGTGCATATGACACGTATTATATACGAATAAATAAGTCTTGTGTACATTGATCAATTGGAACGGGTGCTAACTGGGATTGTTCACTAGCCAATATATTAGCAAATATCGCCATGGGTGCTTATATTTCGTCGAATACGGTAGTTGTTATGAGGATAAGAGAGGAGAAACCAGGAGAATTAAATTGTTATGATTGTTGGTTGTTTAATTGTTGGTTGTTTAATTGTTGATTTGTTTGATTGTTGATTCGTTGATTGTTAATTTGATTGTTGATTGTTAATTTGATTGGTTGATTGTTAATTTGATTGTTGATTGCTTTGATATTTTCTTGTTAGAATGAGATGATAATGTCCTTGGAAATATGAGGACAGGCACTGAAAGAGATCAGAGGATTTTCTTTATACTTTAAATCTATCATGAATTTGGAAAGTGTTCAATTCTGATTGGTCAATCATAGGTTTCAAATCCCACATCACATCATAAACTAATAATATTCATAGAAAAATATATATTTCCGAGTTATTGTTGAGAGGCATTTTAAAATAAATGTGCTGTTACATGTTACCAAACATATATTTGCACTTACTACAATATGCAAAGTTTTTGGTTACCTGTAGATTTAACCATGCTAAATCAAACATTTGAACCCTCACTCTGCTCATTTGCTTCTGAAGTCCATTTAGTGTGGGTAAATCTTTAACTTACCTAGTTCTTCATTGAAACAAAGAACGTTTATCACCTTATTATCAATATGATATTAGAAAATGAATTTAGAGATATTGTGTATTTTAATGTGATGTGTTTCACAATCTGTTGCATGGCAACACATATGAATAGGTTGATCAATATTAATGTACATTGCACCGAGTTATATTACAGCCTTAATGTAATGGATTTATGTAGATTGAGGTATGTTCAACACACTTTAGGCCAGAATAAATTAATTTTAGATTTTCATGCAAATTTATAGAAACTGACATTTAAAAAAGCAATATGTGTATAAACACATTAACTGATAAATTCAAGGTTGTTTAATTTCTGCGGCAAGATATGTTTGGATTATGTAAGAAATATTTTCTAATTTATTTTAATCAAGATAACTTCATGGTCAATATGTCTACTTAAACAGAGTTGGGGCGGTCGTGTAGCTGATGGTTAAAGCGTTTGCTGGTCACGCCGAAGACCTGTGTTTGATTCCCCACATGGGTACAATGTGTGAAGCCCTTTTCTGGTGTCCCCTGCCCTGATATTGCTAGAATAAAAGCGGAGTAAAACCATACTCATTCACTCACTCACTCACTCACATGGAGTAAAAATGCGCAAAGGTAATTCAGGGTTTCATTTTGTTCAATATATCTTTGAATACAACTTGAATTAAAATAATGTTTTGTGTCAAGTGCATAATATTTTATTCCTATTTTTAAGTCTATAAATATTTAATAGTAGTTTTTCTGTAAAACAAGCAAATATATTAGTTTAATATAAATGAAAAATGATTTAATTTGGAATAATAAAAAGAAAAAGATAAAAAGATCAATATTGACAAATAAATATGAAAATAGAGGTTTAAGAATGATTGATATTTGTAAATTCAATATGGCTTTAAAACTTTCAACGCTTAAGAAATATATAAACAAAAAAAAGTATAGCAACCCAAGCATAAAATTTCCCCCTGATAGATATTCTACAGCTTCATGTTGTTAGGGTGTTTAAAGATTTTTATGTTTATGATATCAAGGGTACCTTTTTAGATTACAATAAAATTATATTTAATATCCCTCATAATTTGAGAAGGCTAATTTCTGATATACCAACTAAATATCTTTATAATCAAGACCTAAGTAGCCCTTTAAAAACATTACTGAAACCATCCAAAGGTGGAAGAACCTTATGATGTTTTTATTTTATGTAACACATCTCCTTTAAGAATCTATAGGAAATGGGAAGATATATTAGAACAGACTATTCAATGGAACAAAAAAATTATATCATGTATATTTAGACATTGTGCCAAAGATGTAAAAGTGTTAGATTTTCAATATAGATTTTTGCATAGAGCAATTTATACTAAAGAATTACTAAAAATGAAATTAGTTGATAATGATATTTGTTGCTTTTGTCAATCTAGTAAAGCAGATTTACAGCATGTATTTTTCAGTGGTGTACAAGTTAGAACATTTTGGCTAGACTTAACAGTGTATATGGAGCAAATTGATGATCATCCAATAATCCCTGATGAAATATCCGTTTTTATTGATTCAATATCAGGTGACCAACTTTTAATCCATGTCATAATTTTAGCGAAAAGACATATTTATTAATCCAGTATAAAAAATAAACAACTTAAATTACAATGTTTCAAAGCAACACTGAAAGAGGTATTTGCTGTTGAAAAATTAATTGCTAGAAGAAGCAACAAATTGAATATGTTTGAAAATAAATGGAGATACTTCTTAAGAATTTATTGACTATTAAATAATAGATCTTTGCTATATTGATCAATACTGTTTTGACAACTTTCTTGTGCATCCTTTGCACTATACATATATTTAAGGTCAATAATACCTACCGTATTCGACGTAATAAGCGCCCCGCTCTAATAAGCGCCCAAGGCGATATTTGCTAATATATTGACTAGTGAACAATCCCAATTGGCACCCTTCGTGTGTTATATGCAGCCTTAATTAAGGGAAATTAAATTCTGGAAAAATATATCTGGCGTGTCTAAAACGCACAGACTTTTCTTTCGTATCATTTCAGGCTGTCAGCCTAAACCACAAAATTTACGATCTTTCAACTCTTTCACCAAAATAATATTCTAATAAGAGCCCCCCCTTTCTAATTTTGAGAGCGCCCTGGGCGCTTATTACGTCGAATACGATATATACATTTAGAATAATACCAAGAATGTACATCTCTTGCCAACACTTGACGTCTGTACCACAAATGTTTATTGTCTACCAAAGATGTTTATCTTGCCATGTAACCACCGTTAAGTGAATAAAAAACTTTGAAAAAAGTATATAAATGAAAACATTAATGTCAGATATAAGATTATTTGTTAATAACAGTAAATGAATGCTTGTCCTCTTTTGAGAAATCTGAAGGTTAGAAATAGAATTAAAACAAACTTGGAACCTTGGTTGCCATGACTATAAGAGATAAGACTGTTTAAAATTTATTTCTATTTCTGCAGCTGCTTCTATAATTTGCAGAGTGTCACATATGCCACGTAAACATGTTTGTTTGTCTTGAAAGTGGCTATTTCCAACATGTTTGTTAGCTTAGCCTTAGTCACCGGGATGATTCATGTCAGGATCACCAGATTTGATGCAAAGGTTGACACCTTGTACAGGTTGTGACAACATCCAGATTTTCATGTTGTCGTCTTCACACTCCCCATGCTCAAAGCTGTAGAGTAAGAGGCGACAAGGGGATCAAGTGGTCAGGCTCGCTGACTTGGTTGATGCATGTTATCATATTCCAATTGTGTTGATCGATGCTCATGATGTCAGTCACTGGATTGTCTGGGCCAGACTCGGTTATTTACAGACCGCTGTCATATAGCTGGAATATTGCTGAGTGCGGCGTTAAACAAGAAACAAACAAACAGTAAGAAACAGTATGCATGGGAGCTGATAAATTCTGTATAGTCCATCAGTTCATACGAGCAACAAGGAGTGAGGCCAGTAACTTTCCCTGTATATCTGCCTGGACCAACCTTTTTTTGTCTTCACTGATTATTATATGTTATATCTTCTTATTTCTGTTTGCAATTAGTTTGAATATATCCACAACGAGTCTCAGCCTTTTTATTCGCCATTCCAAACTACCCATCAGTTTCATTTTGGGAGATCAGATATCATTTATATTTCTCCATAATTCTGTCTTCCAATAGATTGAAATGTACATGAAATAAGTAATATAAATCACAATTACCCAATTAATTTTGACCAAAAATGGCAGAGTATTTTTAAAAACATTTCTACTCATTGGTGTAAAATGCCCAATTGACTGGACCCAAAGGGAGTAAAATATATTGAATACCCCCCAAAAACTATCAATACCCAATGTGAATGATAACATGTGAGTAAGTAAATATGCAGTGGCTGAAAGACTTATGCAGGGCTATGTGGTACTTCTTTGGCCCACTTGATGTTGAGTGTGTGAGTGAGTTGGGTTTAACGCCGCTTTTAACAGTATTCCAGTTATATCACGGCGTGTCAGCTTAATGTGGGAGGAAAGCCCAAAGTGATGCAGGTCTCAAACGTGTACCACTTCGGTGAAACCCACGAGCACGGGTATGGTGCTGACAAACCTAGAAACATAATCGGGGCGAACCCGGATTCGAACCCACAATCATAGGTTTCTGGCGTGCCCAAGGGACGCAAACTCTGCACAGCAAATCGCGACGCCTTAGACGACTGGGCCACCCGTGCCCCCCATCTTTATGTTGAGGTCCAGGTTGTTGTAGCACTTGGTTTGCAGATTACTGGTTATTTTTATTCTATCATCTTCTTCAGGCAAGGGAATTTACTGACTGTAAAAGTCCAGTTTCCACCCTTGCCAAACTGGGCTGGAATTTCTGGGCTCGATTTGTAGCACCACCGACTGACTGACTGATATAGACGATTTAACGCGCGCTTTCCGACTGTAGCGTATTTCGCACACGGGCCTGGCCAGACCATTTAGTGTATTCCGAAAAGGTAGAAAGTGGTGTGTGCAACCCAAGAGGGGGATTTTAGGGGTTGCTTAATTATATTGAATTTTTGGAATTTTTAAATTTGGAATAAATGCTGAGGTGGGTGGAGGAGGGAACTAAGGGAGCCGGATGAGGTGGGTGTTTGTATGTTTATTGGATTTTGGATTGGTAGATTAATTAGTTTTTAGATGCGCTTAATTAGGTCTGGTTTGATTAGGAATACGCCTAGGGCCTTGAAGTTTTCTAGTTTATTTTGAGGGTTTAGTATTTCATCTAGAGTAGGAACCTTATTTAGATTGAGGGTGGTTTGTAGTGTGGTTCTGTGTGTTTTGTAGTGGCTGCAGTGGATGAGTGCGTGTTCTGTGGTTTCGGGTTGTTTGCAGTGGAGGCAGTTGCCTGTGGTGTGCCTTTTAAGTTTTTTTAGGTGGTTATTTAGGTTAGTGTGTCCTGTTTGGAGTTTTGTAATTGATCTGTCAATTTTTTTTGAGTTTTAGGTTTGGCTAGTGGTTTTCTGAGCACTTTTTTGATTTGGCTATTTGAGTTTTGATATTGATTATGCCATTTTTTGGTTATTTTTTGTTTGTTAACACTTTTAATTTCTGATTTTGAGATGGGTAGGTTTAGGCTTATTTCTGGTATTTTGAGAGATAATTTAGCTGCTTTATCGGCGCTTTCGTTGCCGTAAATTCCTACGTGGGCGGGGATCCACAAGAAGGTTATTTGTTTGCCTGCTTTTGTTAGGTCGTTGGAGCTTTTAAGTATTTGGTTTATTAATTTAGGTCGTTTTTTGTAGTAGCACCACCAGTGGATATTACAAGTTATATCCTTCTATGTCCCTCCTACTGACCAATCAGATTCCACCTTTCATATCACTTGCATTTGCTTCAAACAATATCTTGAATATGGGGCCGCCCAGTCTGATCGATAGTCAAGATCTATGTATTGAATAAAACGGATCTTAACTCACTAAGTACATCAAATCACATGAGCACCTATATTGAAAGCATGAAAAGATTTCGAAAATACCTGTCGATGCCCAGTTGATGGTACGCTTACCTCCCATTAGTTACGCCCCATTTGTCACACACCTGCATACTCCCAGTTGTCACACACCTCCATATTCCCAGTTGTCACACAGCCTGGGAGGAGGCCAGGAGGGGAATAATTAAGACAACACCTACTGAGTAATGGACCTGTCCCAACTGGAGTACATAGGATTGCCAAGCTGGAATTTTAGCACAAATGTTATTGTGAAATGTAATGATATGACTAAAAGGCAACTTATCTGTTTTGAATGTATGGTTAATCTGTCTTACAACAAAATATATGAAACAATAAGATATTCTTTGGTGAATTAATTGTTAATGTATTTATTATATTTTACTACAGTCAGATCTGAACTCCAGTTTTAATCAAATTAAGTATGTTACCTGGGTATATACAGGGTTTGTTTCCACCGCAAAGCCATAAAAGGCAAACCAATCAAATTCGAAAAAATCTGTAATATTTCTTGGGGTGATCCTTGATCAACACCTCACTTGGCGCAAACATATAGAATATGTGGAAAACAGATGTCAAAAAGACCTGCACGTATTACGGGCAATTTCAGGCACATCTTGGGGCATATCGAGAGACACTCAGCTGGACCACTACAAATCACTTATCAGATCAAAAATAGACTTTGGTTGTTAGGCTTTCCACTCAGCATCAAGCACTGTCTTGAGCAGCCTCGACAGAACACAATGCAATATGCCTAATACTGGCATAAGAAAGATAATATAAATGATGTCAATAATTATAGACGAATAACGCTGATGGATGTATTTGGAAAGTTGATGACAACAGTTGATAGTCTCAAGACTTTTGCGGACGTTTATGATACAATTCCTGAAGCTCAGACAGGATTTCGAAGCGGATACAGTACAATTGATAATATATTTACATTACAGTGTTTAGCACAAAAATATCTCTCTAAACGTCTGGGATGATTTGATTGTTTGTTTGTTGATTTCCGTGAAGCGTTCGATTCGATTAACCGAAAGCTCTTGTGGTATTCTTTAATGGAAAATGGAATACA
Source organism: Haliotis cracherodii (assembly GCF_022045235.1). Classification (NCBI taxonomy): domain Eukaryota; kingdom Metazoa; phylum Mollusca; class Gastropoda; order Lepetellida; family Haliotidae; genus Haliotis; species Haliotis cracherodii. Next base: position 68,869,535 of record NW_027266275.1, read on the forward strand.
CGGTCGTTTATTGGTGGTTTTGAAGGATCTATACTCTAGGATTCAGTGTGCTGTCAGGACCTCAAATAACTCTCTTTTCGATTATTTCGAATCACTGACTGGTGTTTGACAGGGCTGCACGTTGAGTCCGTTTCTGTTAACGATGTTTATCCTTGAATTACAGTCTATGATAGAAAGTAGTGATTTGCGAGGGATTTTTATTGGAGAGGAGTTTAAAGACATATTACTTTTACTATATGTAGATGATTTGTGTATATTTGATGACACAGTAATAGGTCTGCAAAGAAAAATTGATATTTTATCCAATTTTTGTAAAATGTGGGGATTTGAAATTAACATGTCTAAAACCGAAATTTTGGTTTTCAGAAGAGGTGGTACTTTAAGGTGTGATGAACGATGGTTTTTGAATGATAAACGTATCAATGTTAGTACTTACTATAAGGACCCGTGAAGATTCCGGGGTAGAATAGGTCTTCAGCAACCCATGCTTGCCGTAAAAGGTGACTATGCTTGTCATAAAAGGCGACAAACGAGATCAGGTGGTTGATGCATGTCATTGATCCCAATTGTGTGGATCGATGCTCATGATATTGATCACTGGATTGATCACTGGATTGTCTGGTCCAGACTCGATTATTTACAGACCGCCTTCATATAGCTGGAATATTGCTGAGTTCGGCGTTAAACAACCAACCAACCAACCAACTTACTATAGTTATCTGTGTGTTCTGTTTTCAAATAGATGGTCTTGGACTAAATGCATTGATATCCTCGAGATAAAAGCCCATAAGGCTTTGTTTGCTGTTAAACAATTGCAGTTTCACTTTGTAAATATGCCAGTTAACATTTTATTTAAATTGTTTGATATTAAGATAAAGCCCATAGTTCTTTATGGTGCTGAGATCTGGGGTTGCAAAGGTAGTCAAATTGTCCAAACTTTTCATACTAAGTTTTGTAAATTTGTTTTCGGAGTTGGTAAATATGTGTCAAGTACAGCAATATTAGCTGAATGTGGAAGATATGGTTTGCATGTGGATTATCATATGAAGTGTGTTAAATACTGGTGTAAACTGATTAGAATGAATGATGAAAGATATCCCCGACAGTGTTATTTGTTAATGAAGAAGCTGGATGAATGTGGTAGAATTACTTGGGCAACTCATGTAAAATATTTACTCGACATTTATGGATTTGGTTATGTGTGGCACGAACAGAATATTGGTGATGTTAAGTGTTTCTTGCAGCTGTTTAGACAACGTTTGTTGGATTGTAACAAAACGATTTTACAGATGAAAATTTATGAGTCTTCTAAATTAAGGTATTATTCACACTTCAAGATATTATTGGATATGGAATATTATGTTACAGCTTTCAGAAATAGAGACCATAGACGCAGGTGTCAGGAAAATTTAAAATCCCAATCGGACATTGGCATTTAGGCCACGCCCCCTTCAAATAGCGTATTTTAGTACAACTTTTGACACACATTACAAGTTTACGTATTCATAATATGATGAATTATGAATTGTTTTAATTTAAATTGTTTAATTCACCGGACAATTAATAACAAATAATATCATTTTAGATATACATGGAAAACATTCTATGATAGACGTATGCTGTGCCTGTTGAGATTAAGTGAATTGCCTATATTCATATTCATATTGGCCACAGGTGCAGCAACAGATACATCACTAGAAGCATAACATGTAGAAACCCTAAGAAGAGAGCAGTCAATATGATATTTATAACAAATAATATACACAAAGAAAGTACAAGTTTACTTTTCGACAGTATCTTTAGATAAGTACCTGAAGTACAAGATTGCTTTTCTACTTGTCTTGGGTCACTCCATTCTAATACTTAGGTAACATAGGGTAGACCAGTCAGTGCCTTCAGCCATGACCTATGTTGTTGTAAGCTGTGTGACAAACGGGACGTGTAACTAACCAATGGGAGGATACCGATGGTACACATGCTCTGCTAATGTTGCAATCGACCGAAATCTTCATGGCAGTTTTACGAACCGGATGTCAAATGCATTATGTGAATTTTTATAGGAATATGCATAGACTCATTAATTCAGCCAAAATGAAACTCCTGAATTTCAGCCTAGTTCAGCAGGGGTGGGAACTGGACTTTTATAGCCGGTTAACTCCCTTGGCTCAGGAAGATGTAACCTATAGGAAATATACTGCAGGTACTCAAAGTTTAAATAATAATAAAATTGCAAAAAGGGTAATCTCAAAAGGCTTAAATAAAAAATGAGAATATGCTACTTGAAGAGTTCCTTTGAAAGAATTTCTTTACATATGATATATATGATCTGTTTTATGAGGTCCTTTTTTAAAAGGACAAATAGAATTGCTTGTATTGCTGTTGTAAACATGCAGGAATTTGTTTGAGTTCTACAAATTTAATGCAGATATAATAGATCATTGTTCTCCCAGGCTGTAACAAGCACCTGTTACACAAGTGCAGACACATGACGCTGGTGTATCATTTGTTCTAGATACACTGTACAAGCGCCGTGGTTCGGAGTACGCTGAGTACTGTGACATGAACAATAGCTGAACAGGCAGTTATTGTAGAAAACAACCTTGTAAGATTTATTAATTATTGTGTTTGAGTGAGTGAGTATGGTTTTACACTGCTTTTGCAATACACCAGAAATGGGCTACACACATTGTACCCATGTAGGGAATCGAACCTGGGACTTCGGCTTGATGAGCAAACGCTTTAACCACTAGGCTACCCCACCACTAGGAACGGACAGTGTTACCTTTTGTTCATAGAACTCTGCTTGATGGATGTGGATTGGTTGAGGTCGTTGAGGTTTTCTACTGTAATATTTGAATGTAGGAACCATGTTGTTTTTGACAGAGTTGTGCAGACCCCCATAATTTTAAATTTAATTTTGAAAGCTGGATATATATAATACCTTTGATGTGTATTTCTGAAATGTACATAGATTTATTTTCAGATTGTTGGTTATGTTTTATGAGGTTATGGTTTTTTTATCATTTCACAGGACTGATAAATCTGTCTGAAGCATGGGGAAGAGTTCGAGTTCGTCCTCTGATTCCTCAGACTATGAGTGGAAGCATCTTCCCAAACATCAGAAGAAGCAGATGAAAAAATGGAAGAAGAAGATGAGGAAGGTGAGACATCAGACATTATCTTGCAGTGTCAGTTGTTTGGAATTCCTGGAGATGGACTGTATACAAACAATGAAGTACCTTTGTCCATGAATATCATTCTTAGAATTATGAAAATCTGGAAAACAGATTAACTTGTTAAACAAATGGATTATCATCAAAGATCAATGACAGAATGCTGTTAATGATGAAAACTGTTTCCAACATTAGTGTGTATGATCGCACATGGATAAAGCAATATATTTTAATCTATAGCGGTGTAACGGCCATACACAGGAATTGTCCTGGAAATTTTTACTTATGAGAGAAAATCTCCCCTGGACCAAAAGCAATGAGATTTTTTGGCGTGTGATGAGATTTTGCTAATTTTCAGAGATATTTCATCTTCACACAGTGGGGAAACTGTATTTGATTTTTGGTATTTGTGACTCAAATAATGTTGCAAGTAATATTACTAGGTTATACATGTATAGATATATCCTCGGATATCCTATTTTTGTCATTAATTATTCAACTGTGAATAGATGTATTTAAAAATATTAGCATTAGTATTAACAAAAAATTACATTCGACTTACATTTGTGTTCATTATCTACTTTATGAGAAATTACACTAATATTTCTGTATTTCTGTTTATTGTTGACTTGATGGAGAATTATTTGTGATGACAATTATAGATCGTTTAGGAAGCATGTTTACCACCATCAGCTGTGCATTTCCACCATTCCATTTCCACCATTGTCGGTGATATAGGTCACTCCATGCAGTGATATAGGAATCAGTTATGCACACTAAAAGATAGCATGCAAAGTTGCGAGCATGCAAATCGCTGTTTCAATTGACAACTTTTGACGAATGAATAAACTAGTGTGTAAGTTTTTTATTGACATTTTTAGGTACCATAGATAAATGTTTTCAAGCAAAACGACATTTTCGATTTTAGTAGGTAAAAATGAGATTGTTAATGCAGATAAAACTATTGAAAGATCTACGCAATTTTCAATTTCGCTGAATGAATGTTGATGCAATATCTAAAGAACTATGCGAGAATTTCGCAAAATCGCGGCCTAAGTCAATCCCTGCACACAGCATTGTATTGCGATACGAGGCCAATACATGGATTTACAACTCCTGTATCGCGATACATACGATACTTTGCATTACTAGTTATGTTGGTGTAAAACATAAATAATAACAGAAGCTAATCAACATTCAGTTTAGGCAGATTCTATAGTGTTTCCTGGTTGGCGATAAAAACATTGTCTTCTAGACTGTATGTTTCTGCCCAACACTATCCAAACTCCGATCTCTGAAATTTCAAAAGAATGTTCACGGTTGTGATTCACGTGTGAAAAGAATGATGATCAACTCATGAAATACAAGTACTGTATCGGGATACGAATCGTATCGCACCCATAGTTTCAAGATATTTATCGTATCGCAACCCACTGTATTCTAACACCTCTATTCTAGCCAGTTCTAGTCATGCTAGGTGAGGTTTGATCGCTCCGTATCACTTGATACCAGGATCTCGAACTGGTCCATATTTTAGTAATTTTTGCCTTGCCGTTTGCTTGGAATCCATGGAGGAAATATTTGGGAACAGAACTCGTCCCCAGTACTCTTTATTGTTTTAAGAGTCAAATTAATGGGGATAAGGAGGTTGTCGTGTTTCCCCTGGCTCATTGAGTGGCAACATGGTTGGTGTTCATACTATCAACCACTGGTCAATTATTTGCATGGTCCTTGGAAATACAGGAATATTGTTGATTTAGTGCGGCCTCCTCAGAATAACACAACTAAACATTCCCAGGGAGTTATTGAGGATTCCAAATTAATTGCTGTTTGCAGGCACATGGTGGAAAATAACTATTTTGTTCAAAATTGGGATTTTTTTAAGTTCTTACTTTTGTAAGTCAGAAGTATGTTAACATTGAAGTTAAACATTGTATTCAATATTATAATGTTAAACTAAGCATTACAACCTCTTCACCATACAGATCCTGTTGTCAGTGAAATACAAGCAATCGTACAAAACCCTTGCAGCATGAACTGAGAAATGTTTAATTCCTGAGTATTTATTGTTTGTTGTTTATCGCTGCACTCAGCAATATTCCAGCTATATGATGGCGGTCTGTAAATAATTGAGTCTGAAACAGACAATCCTGTGACAATCATGAGCATCGATCTACGCCATTGGTATATGATGACATGCATCAAGCAAGTCACCGAGCCTGACCACCTGATCCCGTTAGTCGCCTCTTACGGCAAGCATGGGTTGCTGAAGACCTATTCCTTAACCGAATCTTCACGGGTCTTGGGAATATTGACTGACATTGGAAGCAAACTTGGAGACAAACATCAGCCTCTGAGCATGTCCTGATAAATCCATGAATTATGTAAATGTATGAATGTTTTTAAGGAACAGGTTTCCTCCATGTATACTACACAAAAGTAATTAAAGAATAGACATTTCTTAATTTGATAATAGTTAATCTCTCATGTCATGTTGTTTGACTTCGTTTGAGTAGTATATTTGAATGATTACTCACACATTGTGATAGCTTCCATCATGTCTGTAGACCCGAAAAGATCTAGGTTAGAATTGGTTTTCAGCAACCCATGCTTGTTGTAAGGCAACTAACAGGGTTGGGTAGTCAGGCTTGCTGATTTGGTTGCTGCATGTAATTGTATTCCAACTGCATAGATCGATGATCAGGATGTCAATCACTGGATTGTCTGGTCCAGACTAGATTATTAACAGACCGCCGTCATATAGCTGGAATATTGCTGAGTGCAATATAAACATCATAAAGCTGGAATATTATGATTGTGATAATGTCTGTAAGTATGTCCTTCGTTTATTTCAGGGGAAGATCCCATATGGTTCTCCACCAGTAAGTACATTGTAGTTCAGATACTTGTACACCTTTATACATTTTTTCCAGATCCTATTTTGTCTTGGTCATGTTTTCCATTGTCATAATGGTTTCTTCGACTGAAAGGGGGCACGGGGGGCCCAGTCATCTCAGGGGCTGCAATTTGCTGTGCAGAGTTGTGTCCCTTGGGCATGCCAGAAACCTATGATCGTGGGTTCAAATCCTGGTTCGCCCCAATTTTGTGTTTAGGTTTGTCAGCACCATACCCATGCTCGTAGATTTCACCAAAATGGTAAACGTTTGAGACCTGCATTACTTCGGGCTTTCCTCCCACATTAAGCAGACACCCAGTGATATGACTAGAATACAGTTCAAAGAGGCATTAAACCCACCTCTATCGCTTGAACTGAAAATATTGACTTCACCTTTAACAAAGTTCTGATAGCTGATTGTACTCTGAGACAGAACAGTGATCCATTGTGTGTAAATATCACAAAAATTGATGGCAACAATAGTGTTATTTCTGCGAAAGAAGAAACTAAATTGATATGGTCAATGTATTGGTATCATTTGTCTGTGGGAACAAGATCCTGGTGCATGCTGATTTTCTTTCTTGGTGTGTCAGCACCATACCCCCATGTTCAAAGGTTTCACCAAACTGATGAACGTCCGGGACCTGCATCACTTAGGGCTTTCCTCCCACCTCAAGCTGATAGGCTGTGTTATAACTGAAATACTGTTCAAAGCGCCATCAACCTCAACTGATGAACTCCCTGTTGGAACTACCCAATGATTATCAATGGACAATGATGAAATCTCAACAGATTCTGAACATCAGACGTCCACAGCCTTCGAAATTCACACTCTAGTCATCATTTTGACGTCTTTTTTTTCTCAATTATTTCTCAATAAACACACAATCATGCAACAAAAGTTGGTTACTTTTAAAATAATCATAGACCAAACTGGAAATACCAGTAATATTTCATGTCCGAATAAAAATAGTTTCTTCATTGTTTTCGTGTGATTTTCTGACCTTTGACATGACGCTGTATTGGAGGATAAGAACTAATGTGTTAACATCTCACAACAATGACATACCGTATTCGACGTAATAAGCGCCAAGGGCGCTCTCAAAATTAGACATAGGGGGCTCTTATTAGAATATTATTTTGGTGAAAAAAAATTATATGCGAAAAGGGGTCGGGCAAATCTCATGCGGGCGCTTATTAGAGCAGGGGGCTTATTATGTCGAATACGGTAATGGTTTGCCTGGCCCAGACTTAAATATTTTACAGCATGATCTAGCTGAAATATTGCTGACTGCTGCATAAAACAACATTTGTTCGGTGTAGTTCATGAGAAAATTGTAACAAGATATAATGTAGTATTGTTATCTTCCAGCCATTCGTCATTCCTGGATATGCTGGACCGAACTTCGCAGGTAAACACGGCAAGCATGGCAAACATGGCAAACATGGCCACGTCGCACCGGGGTACGCACATGCGGGGTACGCACCGGCGGGATACCCTGCAGGAGCCTACCCTCAACAAGCAGGGTATGCACCCGCTCCAGCAGGGTATGCCCCCGCTCCAGCAGGCTATGCACCTGCTCCCGCAGGCTATGCCCCTCCTCCTGCAGGCTACGCAGCTCCCGCAGGATATGCAGCACCACCAGGGGGGTTTGCCCCACCCCCCGGAGGCTACCCAGCTGGGGCTGTCCCACCTCCACACGGGCCTGTTTACCCCGCAGGACAGTACCCCCCTCCAGCAGGCTATGGGCAAGGTAAGACAATATTAATTGCATTGGTATCAAAAGTTTTTCTTTTCTGTTAATAGTGATACACTTTAATGGATTATTTACATCAGTTTTTATTTCAATGTGGTGTGTAAGATTTTTGAATTTTGTTTACCATATTCAATGTAAAAAGTGCCCTAGGTTCTTTTCAATTTGATAAATAGGGATGCTTATTAAAACCATAAACGGTGAGTTAAATATGTTGTCAGAGATCATTGGTGATGAACAAAAATAGTTCGAACGACGACAAAACTAAAATTGTTTCGCTTATAATTACTAGGCAGTTATATAAGCCTTCTATACTGATGTTTTTTTTAAACAAATTTGTGATATGCTCAAAAAGAGACAGGCTGTCATGTTTATTTTCGGTCGTAGTATCGGGTACTTATAATGATTATTTAGAGATTGGTCTACAAGTTGGTGAGGGGTTGGTTATTGGAGCCGGGCACTTAATATGGCGAATATAGTTATTAAGTTTGTGTATGTGGTTGGAGAGATGTTGATGTACACTAAATCCATGTATTACTTATGTCTTTGTTCCTCTAGTTCCTCAAGGGCAGTATCCCCCAGGCCAGTACCCTACAAGTAGGACTCCTATCTCTATTTTCTTACCAGTAAGGGGTTGGGGCTGGGTGGGCTTTGCTGAGATACAGAGAAATTTTAACATTGTATTCAGTGCATGAATGGAAATCAAAGCATTAAAGTCTGTTCCTCTTATAGGTCAGTGAAGTACGAGTTGCCTCGGCAAAGCCATAACATTAGATAGAACTGTATTATCTGAATACATGAAATCTTAAATCTAATTTGGGAATGTTTGCTGACATTTGCTGTAGTGTGGTGCAGATTATCAGCCTCTGAGCATGTCTAGATAAATCATCAGCTTTATTGATAGCTGAAGGTTCATCAGCTTTATTGATAGCTGAAGGATCATCAGCTTTATTGATAGCTGAAGGATCACCAACTTTATTGATAACTGAAGGATGATTAGCTTTATTGATAACTGAAGGATCACCAACTTTATTGATAACTGAAGGATCATGAGATTTATTGATAACTGAATTATCATTAACAATATTGATAACTGAAGGATCATGAGATTTAGTGATAACTGAATTATCATGAACATTATTGATAACTGTAGGATCGCCAACTTTATTGATAACTGAAGGATCACCAACTTTATTGATAACTGAAAGATCATGAAATTTATTGATAACTGAATTATCATCAACAATATTGATGACTGAAGGATCATGAGATATATTGATAACTGAATTATCATCAACAATATTGATGACTGAAGGATCATGAGATATACTGATAACTGAATTATCATTCATTAACATTATTGATAACTGAAGGATCATGAGATATATTGATAACTGAATTATCATTAACATTATTGATAACTGAATTATCATTAGCTTTATTCTTACTTGAAGGATCATGAGCCTTTATATGCAATCCTGTCCTTTTTTCCAGATTACCCACCACGCTAAAGACAAGAGCAGCTGATTCAGAGGAAATATGGGGCATTGGATTAATAATGAACTAACACAGAAATATGGTGCTTATGGGACTGGAAATGAAACAGATGCCTGTGTTTGGAAAAAATGACATTTGAATCAAAGATTTGAAGAAATGTTTGAATTAAAATTTGAAAATGTATTGGAGGGGAAAGGTGCCTTATCTGTATGTCCCCTAGAATTGCAACTAGCAATAAAGTTAATCATTAGTTTCTAAGACATTGTACTACCACTACCATAGTGATGTTTTCTAATGATGGGGCATTTTTTTAGGGTCATTTATACTGTTTGCAATGGAATCTTGTTTTTCTGGACAGAATTGTTTTCATGAAGTTTTCTACTTTTTAGCTTCCACCGAAGCGTCTTGAGTCATGAGGCTCTAGATTTTTAGAGATCCTGATAATTGAGGCTCCAGACAAAAGAGGTTCTGATTAATGAGGTTCCACTGCCGTGCTCATATGACCCTGTGGTAGATTCACAATGAAACATCTTAGATCCCTGACACACTGAAAACTTCAGAAAAATATTTCCTGTTTTGAAACATTTATGACATAACAATACCACTATCTTTAGCTGTGTAGAAATAGTTTTTCTCATGTTAGAAGTCTTTGATTTATTCACATTTTAATCCATCCCCCTGAAAAAGAATAAGGTAAATAGTTTCCATTTATCTGGTCAGTGTAGATTTCCTATGGCATGTAACCCATCTTGACAATGAATACGTCCCTACTAAATGAAGTACCGGTATGTACTTTACGGAAAGTTGTTCTTGCAAATAGTCTAGTGGTGTTTTCTGCTGACTTGAAGTTGATTTCCGTTTTATGGAAATTAAAGCCAATGTTACAAGATACAGGTAAAAAAATAGGAACATGTCCAAGTTGATGTTAAGTCAGTTAAGTCATTTTTTCAAAATATGGAATTAAAATTCAAAATATGCATATTTTCATTAAATCACTGTGTTTCTTTTCTCACAGGATTTTATCAGGGTTAACTGTGACATCAGACTTGAGTATCTCTAGCTCATGATTAATAACACTACTCAGAAGTATTTTTGTTTTTATGGTAAACATTTGATGTCTTGTTGGTTAAATTTTGACATTTTTTCTTGTTTATGTTATAAATCTGTTTCTGATCATTTATCTCCTATTCTCATAGATTCCATCTGTCTTTCAATTCCTTGTGTACTTGCTCATTATGCATTCTTACCATCATTGAAAAACATACATTTGGTAAATCAAGCAGTCTTTGTCTCAGGGTACTGTTAGGAATGTAACTTGTTTGATAGGCATTATTTAGAAGTTGGTGGATGAGAAGATAGACACAATTTTTATGGATAACAACTTCTTTAATACTGTAAAAAGCGACGATTCAGTATAGATCCTTATACCGTTGTCAAGCAAGACTGTACAGTATTAAAGAAGTTGTTATCCATAAAAATTGTGTCTTATCTTGTTAGGAGTGTAAATCAATTACTTTATAGTGTAACTGACTGGTACTAGCTGTTTAGGTCTTGTTTGACTCTTATTTCTGTCATAATGAAGTTTTGATTATATATTCATTTAGCTGTTATTGTAGTACATATATTTTTTATAATAATTGCCATTATTTACAAGTAGGCAAATGGTCCCTCATACTGATACATTAACAAAATGTTTATGTTTTCTGACTATAATCATGATAATGTTCCTTTATCTTATAACAAATACTGGCATATGGATTAGACGTTTAACCACAAAACTAGTTGTATCTGTTTGTTTAGCCAGGATTCTATTTACACAATCATAGTTTTGGGCCTTGCTAATTTTATTTTATCTTCATTTTTATTTCCCTCACATTGACATAAATTCTTTGACAGAATATTCCTGCAAGAGTTTTTTTAATTGATGCGACTGGAGAGGAAAATGAGGAAGAATATTCTTTTCAAATAGTTTAATGATTGTTACATATTCTTTATTGCCTGTTCACAAGTGATTTATCCTTCTGTGTAAAACCTATGAAGAGTATGAATAAACATATATTCACCCTGGTTGAAATGTTTTTATCATTTTTCATGTTAAATCTTAAAAAAATGTTCAGCAAAAAGACTTGTTGAGGTGGTAGCAATAACAACTGAAACAGCTATCTACTGAAAGAACTTTCTCAGAAAAGAATGAAATGCTTATTGTTTGATTTCTATATTGACTGAAATCCTCTCAATACTTTTCATACTGTTACTGTAAAGAATCAAAGTGACAGGTTTAAAGTTCGTATTTACAGTCTATTAAGGTTTACAATTTTAAAGAGTATGTCTACAATGAATTGGGAAATAATTGTCAATCAGAGGTTTCAAATGACAATAACCATTTATGATTGAAACAGCTGATTTGACATCCTCACCCAGCTGAAGCTATTTGTTTAAAGAGTGGTACCTCTTTCTCAATCATTGTCGGTAAACATTTTGAAAAAAATATATGTACACTTTTTGGTTACAGATGGACCGTTGAGGTTTGTACAATATTGAAAGTATGTGAAAGTATATTTGGCAATATCTTTTCAGAAGAAAAGTTTCCAGCTCTGTGTAAATATTTAAGCCAACACATTAAACAGGTGTCACCTACAGGTCTTACTTGCTTGTGTTATTGAAAATTCATTGCCCAGAATTTTATTTTGAAACAAACAACAGAAGCTGGGGGTTTTAAATTTTATATTTTAAACTTGTCACGAGAGATTTTCCTACCAGATGAAAGATCCAGATTTCCTGGCTTAGAATCTCATTTAAAATTAATTTGTTTTGAACCAATCAGAAAGCAGGCACATATATTTAATAAGGCTGCAAGACCAACAATTACTCAGTTATCAATATTGTCTGCCCATGATTATGATAGAGATCAAAGAGTTTCTCAGAGGATGTACAAGATGATTCAGAGGAAATATGGGGCATTGGATTGTTGATGATATAACTCAGAAATGTTGTGCTTATGCGGCTGCAAATAAAACAGACCTGTGAAGATCTGCGGTAGAATAGGTCTTCAGCAATCCATGCTTGCCATAAAAGGCGACTATGCTTGTCGACTAACGGAATCAGGTGGTCAGACTCGCTGACTTGGTTGATGCACGTCATTGATCCCAATTGCGTTGTCGATGCTCATGGTATCAATCACTGGATTGTCTGGTCCAGCCTCTATTATTTACAGACCGCTGTCATATAGCTGGAATATTGCTGAGTTCGGCGTTAAACCAAAAAACAAACCCAAAGCAAATGAAACAGGTGCCTTTTTTTGAATGAATTGACATTTGAATCAAAGATTTGTAGAAATGTTTGAATTAAAATCTGAAAAATTGTTAGAAGGGAAGGGTGCCTTATTTGTTATGTAGCATACTGTTTCTAGGGTGAACACATTCCTGGAGAAAGTGGGAAATGAAAATTGCAGATCTTAGCTTGTCACAATACAGTGGAGCCAGGATTCCCTTAATATTGAATACTTTATAGGCTTTATTTCATTCCAAAGGTTTCAATTCATGCTAGGGGCACGGGTGGCCCAGTCGTCTAAGGCGCCACGATTCGCTGTGCAGAGTTCAGTCCCGTGGACACGCCAGAAACCTATGATTGTGGATTCGAATCCCGGTTCGCCCCGATTATGTTTCTAGGTTTGTCAGCACCATACCCGTGCTCGTGGGTTTCACCGAAGTGGTAAACCTCTGAGACCTGCATCACTTCGGGCTTTCCTCCCACATTAAGCTGACACGCTGCCATATAACTCGAATACTGTTAAAAGCGGCGTTAAACCCAACTCACTCACTCACTCACTCAATTCATGCAGTGATTAAGCTATTTATTCCTTGAAGTCAGTATCCTATGTAGTTCATTTATCATGGACATGTAATGTCCACATTTGAATATGTTGAATATCGAATCTCACAATTTCATAATTACCTGGTTACTAGGAGTGTTTTTCATTGCTGCATGGGAACTGTGAAAAGGTAAGCGATAATTTCACCAGTTTGTTTGATGATTTCTCCATGTTCTCAGCAGGTGCAGTTAACACCTCTACACTTGCTTTGCATGTTGACCTGTTTATCACAGCCTACTTCAGTTGTTCTCCAGCTCCCTTCAACCCACAGTTTGTTGTAAGTGATGAGGGTTGCGTGGTTATAAGGTGTGGCTCAACTGATGTCATGCACCAACTGTGTCGATCGTTACTCAGGGGCGAGGGGTAGCCAAGTTGTTAAAGTGTTCGCTTATCATGCTGAAGGCCCAGGTTTGAATCCCCACATGGGTACAATGTGTGAAGCCCATTTCTGGTGTCCTGTGCTGGAATATTGCTAAAAGTGGCGTAAAACCATACTCACGCACTCACTCGATCGTTGCTCATGCTGTCAACCACTGGGAAGTCTAGACTTGATTTACAGGCTAGTCTGATATGGTTGGAATATTTTGGTATGAACAATGTTCCATCCCTCACTCCTTCAGCCATACATGGGTCTTTAACAGTGCATATATATGTGCATGACCAAATGTACCATATCTAACCCTAGATCAATGGCCACACTCTCTAAGGCGCCGTAACTGTCATCCTTGCTAATGGGCTTTACCAGCATGCATCACTACCAGCCTTCCTCCACACCAAGCTGACAGGCTGGCAGAGAACTGAAATACTGTTCAAAGGGCCACAAAACCCAACACTCACGCACTCACTGTTAGTCTGTATTGCATTGCACTCTTCATGGTGAGAGGTCTGTTAGCCCAGTGGTGGAAGTGTTGGCCAGCACTCGGCTCGATTCCCCACATGGTCACAATCATCTTCCCGAGGCAAGAGAGTAAACTGACTTTAAAAGTCCAGTTTCCACCCTTGACGAACTAGGCTGGGATAACGAGTCTATGCATAGTCCAATCAAAAGTGCGCACCGAAATCGAAATCCGGTTCATAATCTGTCATGCAGAGTTCGGTCGATTGCAGGATTTGCAAAGCATGTGCATCCCCAACTTGTTGTCAACAGATATTTTCCAAATCTTTTCATGTTTTTAATCAAGGTGTTTAGTGATTTCATGTACTTGGTGAAGTAAGAACCGTTTTATCACAAAATAGTTATTGATGGTCGATCAGATCGTCTTGACATGGCGCCTCCATTTGTTTGAAGCAAATGCATGTGATACGAGAGATGGAATCTGATTGGTCCATATGGGAGAGGCATAGAATGGACATAACTCGTAATAGCCACTGCTGGCGCTATGATCGAGCCCAGGAATTCCAGCCTAGTTCGGCTTGGGTGGAAACTGGACTTTTAAAGTCAGTTAACGCTCTTACATCGGGAAGATGGGTCAAAATGTGTGAAGCCCCTTCTTTGATGTCCCCTGCTTGGCTGTCACAGGAGTAATGTGAGATGTGTAACCCCCAACCCACTCTGTCACTAGTCATGGGAGATCTGTTGACATGTGCCACTCAGGGTATGGGTTGGAGGGGAGATAACCTGTCTTTTTTTCATCTTATCTTTGACCTCCCTTGTTGACAAAATAGTTTTTGTAGAAATCATCAAAATCAAAGGGGGGCACGGGTAGACCAGTCGTCTAAGGGGCCGCGATTCGCTGTGCTGAAACCTATGATTGTGGGTTCGAATCCCGGCTCGCCCCTGATAATGTTTCTAAGTTTGTCAGCACCATACCTGTGCTCGTGGGTAAACGTCACTTCGGGCTTTCCTCCCACATCAAACTGACACGCCGTGATATAACTGGAATGCTGTTAAAAGCGGCGTTAAACCCAACTCACTCACTCAAAATACAAATTTCCACCAGCTTCTTTAAGGTGTTGTTGCTGTTGCTTTGTTTCGTGATGCAGTCATGGACAATTGGAAGTGATATTATAGTATCGAGTATCCATTTGTATGTATAAATGAAGATTGATTGATGAAAACATTTCCATCCTAATTCTTTTGAAAATTGAGGCAGAAGACATTCTCTTATAAACTTTTTAAACAAGCTGTTTTAAGCACCTGTGTAGATTAACTGTTGTCAGAAGCATTGGTGTTGGATAGGACTATGTTTACTGGGTATTTCCCCATGAAGTCTTCAGCAACCAGGGGGCACGGGTGGCCCAGTCGTCTAAGGTGCTGCAATTCTCTGTGCAGAGTTGAAACCTGTGATTGTGGGTTCGAACCCCGGATCGCCATGATTATGTTTCTAGGTTTGTCAGCACATACTCTTGCTCGTGGGTTTCACTGAATTGGTAAACGTCTGAGACCTGCATCACTTCGGGCTTTCCTCCCACATGAAGCTGACATGCCATGATATAACTGGAATACTGTTAAAAGCGGCGTTAAACACAATTCACTCACTCACTCTTCAGCAACCTATGTTTAACACAAGAGGCAAATAACGGGGTCAGATGGTCAGGCTCGCTGACAAGGTTCATGGATGTCATCGTATTGCATTTGGTTAGAGTGATGCTCATGATGTCACTCACTGGGTTTACTGATCCAGACCAGACTAATTTTAAGACTGCTGTCATATAGCTGGGATATTGCTGATTGCAGCGTTAAACAGCAAACAAACATTGTGTATGTAATCAAGTAAACTTGTAGTGATATTCTTTGTCTGCTTGTACTTGAGGCCAGTCAATCAACTCGTTTCATTGTGAAGCGGGTGAGGATGAAAATCGACCCGTAAAGATCCGGGGTAGAATAGGTCTTCAGTATCCCATGTTTGCCGTAAAAGGCAACTATGCTTGTCGTAAAAGGTGACTGACGGGATCGGGTGGTCAGACTCGTTGACTTAGTTAATGCATGTCATCGTATCCCAATTGCAAGGATCGATGCTCATGATGTTCATCACTGGATTGTCTGGTCCAGAATCGATTCTTTACAGGCTGCCGTCATGTAGCTGGAATATTTCTCAGTGCAGCGTTAAACAACAAACAAACAAACAAAGGATGAAAATCTAAATCCTCTATTATGCCCGTGTTCAGATTTTCTTCAAAGTATGGCAGCTAACACAATATATACTACTCAAAAGAAGCTAAAGAACATCCATTTTTTTGCAATGACTGATTAACTATAGTCATATGAAATCATTGGGTGTTCTTTAACTTCTTTTGACTAGTATATAATATCCAATAGGGTAAAAGCACTCACTGACACTGCAGAGCTATATCTGTTGAAGTAAAAATAGTATGACGAGTTTGCTTACTGGGTTCTGTTGATTATGTTGCTTGTACCCTCACGTCCTGCTTCAATACTGTCATCCTGTTGTTTGAGTTTGCAAGTGTGTCATTATTTTCCTGTATTCTTGGTAAAGAAATACCCTGTTCGTATCTGTCCCATTTAGCCCTATTCTTTTTATATTTAACATTTGACCTCTCAACTGTGTGTCAATGGTTGTAATGCAGTAGGCCTACATGGGTTGTCAGCTTCTTTTTCTATGTGTACACATCCTCCATTACCCAGTGGGATGGGGGACCCAGGCGAGGCAATTTGCTTACGGAGTTGCCTCCCTTGGTCACACCAGAAACCTATGATTAGGTTTCTATGTGTATCAGGATCATATCTGTGCTCATGGTTTTCACAAAGTAAAACATAACAGATCTGCATTTCTGACATGATATAAACTGGAATACCATTTTAAACCAACTCCATTTTCCACTGCATTATATACCACTCAAAAGAACTTAAGGACCAATCGGTTCTTTCATATAACTATAGTTAATCTGTCATGCCACGCCATGATTTTATCCATTGCAAAGAAGCCTACCAATTATATGATTAATCTGTATACACACAGTAGAAGTCGCCATCCATATGGTCTTATGTGTCATGTTATTAAACGACTTTGTGTGTCTCTAAGACATAAATATCTAGTCCTAATTTCCTGTATAGATACATCTGTATATTGATGTATTCAGTGACAAGAACAAGCTAATCTCCATATATTCTTGTAATATTTGTTGAAACCTAGAGCAGTAGTAGATTTGCTGTGAAATAAATGCCTTTTTTCTTTTGCTTGCTAAACCTTTGTATGCAAAAACATAATGTGTATATACATGTCAGTGTACTTTTGACATTAACTTGTCACCAGCATGATAGAATACAGCTGTAATATAGATGTGTAACAAGTAGTATCACTCATATTAAACTTTCAGCTGGTATTCGTTGATACTCTGTGTCCTACATTGATACTCTGTGTCCTACATTGATACTCTGTGTCATACATTGATGTGTCAGTTCTTTCCAATTTATTGAGCACGATTAAGTAAATACCGTATTCAACGTAATAAGCGCCCCGCTCTTATAAGCGCCCACGGCGATATTTCCTAATATATTGGCTCGTGAACAATACCAATTAGCACCCTTTCCGATTGATCAATGTACACTATACTTATTTATTCGCGTATAATATGCACTCGTGTGTTATATGCACCCTTAATTATGGGCAATTAAATTCTGGAAAAATATATCTCCCGTATACTGGTATAAACATTTCAGGCTGTCAGCATAAACCACGAAATTTATCTTTCAACTCTGTTTTTTTTCGACAAAATAATATTCTAATAAGAGCCCCCTATTTCTAATTTTGAGAGCGTCATGGGCGCTTATTACGTCGAATACGGTAATTATAGTTGAAGTGATATCAGGAATATCCCATGGTTTAATATTGCTGAAATGAAAATATTTGATTAGAGCAAATAGCATCCAATGCACTGTCAACTTTTATCTTCCTGTTGTTCATGGTTCCTGTATCATGTATCTTTAGTGACTTTTGTAAAACCTTAATAGGGTGTAACTGTGTGAGGGCCTGAAGACTAAATACCAAAAACAATGATTGATTTAAAATGAAACTATTTGTGAGTCTACTCTGAATATTAGAGTTTAATTATAAGTGAATTTTTATGTGATTAGTCATGCAGATGCAACTGCTGACGAGGAGAGATGTGGCTGCATTGTATTTATTGTGTTTCAGAAGAAGACTGTGAACAGTACGAACCTGGCAACAGTAGCAGTGACAGCGATAGTGATAGAGAGCCGGAGGTGGCAGAGGGGGTTGAAGGGGAGACTACAGGTAGGTGGGAGGGGGAGAGAGGGATACAAGGGGAAGGGAGACAGACAGCTGTACCACCTGGTGTCAGTGATAGAGAGCCGGAGATGGGGGAGGGGCTTAAAGGGTACGCCACAATGGCTATAGGAGGGGGAGAGAGGGATACAAGGAGTAGGGAGACAGACAGCTGTACCACCTGGTGTTAGTGATAGAGAGCTGGAGGTGGCAGAGGGGTTTGAAGGAGAGACTACAGGTAGGTGGGAGGGGGAGAGAGGGATACAAGGGGAAGGGAGACAGACAGCTGTATCACCTGGTGTCAGTGATAGAGAGCCAGGGGTGGCAGAGGGGGTTGAAGGGGAGACTTCAGGTAGGTGTGAGGGGGAGAGAGGGATACAAGGGGAAGGGAGACAGACAGCTGTATCACCTGGTGTCAGTGATGGAGAGCAGGAGGTGGCAGAGGGGGTTGAAGGGGAGACTTCAGGTAGGTGTGAGGGGGAGAGAGGGATACAAGGGGAAGGGAGTCAAACAGCTGTATCACCTGGTGTCAGTGATGGAGAGCAGGAGGTGGCAGAGGGGGTTGAAGGGGAGACTTCAGGTAGGTGTGAGGGGGAGAGAGGGATACAAGGGGAAGGGAGTCAAACAGCTGTATCACCTGGTGTCAGTGATGGAGAGCAGGAGGTGGCAGAGGGGGTTGAAGGGGAGACTTCAGGTAGGTGTGAGGGGGAGAGAGGGATACAAGGGGAAGGGAGTCAAACAGCTGTATCACCTGGTGTCAGTGATGGAGAGCAGGAGGTGGCAGAGGGGGTTGAAGGGGAGACTTCAGGTAGGTGTGAGGGGGAGAGAGGGATACAAGGGGAAGGGAGTCAAACAGCTGTATCACCTGGTGTCAGTGATGGAGAGCAGGAGGTGGCAGAGGGGGTTGAAGGGGAGACTTCAGGTAGGTGTGAGGGGGAGAGAGGGATACAAGGGGAAGGGAGTCAAACAGCTGTATCACCTGGTGTCAGTGATGGAGAGCAGGAGGTGGCAGAGGGGGTTGAAGGGGAGACTTCAGGTAGGTGTGAGGGGGAGAGAGGGATACAAGAGGAAGGGAGTCAAACAGCTGTATCACCTGGTGTCAGTGATGGAGAGCAGGAGGTGGCAGAGGGGGTTGAAGGGGAAACTTCAGGTAGGTGTGAGGGGGAGAGAGGGATACAAGGGGAAGGGAGTCAAACAGCTGTATCACCTGGTGTCAGTGATGGAGAGCAGGAGGTGGCAGAGGGGGTTGAAGGGGAGACTTCAGGTAGGTGTGAGGGGGAGAGAGGGATACAAGGGGAAGGGAGTCAAACAGCTGTACCACCTGGTGTCAGTGATGGAGAGCAGGAGGTGGCAGAGGGGGTTGAAGGGGAGACTTCAGGTAGGTGGGAGGGGGAGACAGACAGCTGGACCACCAGGTGTCAGTGATGGAGAGCCCGAGATGGGGGAGGGGCTTTAAGGGGACGCCACAATGTATATAGGAGGGGGAGAGAGGGATACAAGGAGTAGGGAGACAGGACAGCTATACCACCTGGTGTCAGTGATAGAGAGCCGAAGGTGGCAGAGGGGGTTGAAGGGGAGACTTCAGGTAGGTGTGAGGGGGAGACAGACAGCTGTATCACCTGGTGTCAGTGATGGAGAGCCGGAGGTGGGGGAGGGGGTTGAAGGGGAAGCTACAGGTAGGTGGGAGGGGGAGAGAGGGATACAAGGGGAAGGGAGACAGACAGCTGTATCACCTGGTGTCAGTGATGGAGAGCCGGAGGTGGGGGAGGGGGTTGAAGGGGAAGCTACAGGTAGGTGGGAGGGGGAGAGAGGGATACAAGGGGGAGGGAGTCAGACAGCTGTATCACCTGGTGTCAGTGATGGAGAGCCGGAGGTGGGGGAGGGGGTTGAAGGGGAAGCTACAGGTAGGTGGGAGGGGGAGAGAGGGATACAAGGGGGAGGGAGTCAGACAGCTGTACCGCCTGGTGTCAGTGATGGAGAGCCTGATGTGGCGGAGGAGGGTTGCAGGGGACGCTACAGGTAGGTGGGAGGGGGAGAGAGGGATACAAGGGGGAGGGAGACAGACAACTGTACCACCTGGTGTCAGTGATAGAGAGCCGGAGGTGGCAGAGGGGGTTGAAGGGGAAGCTACAGTTAGGATGGAGAGGAAGGCTGTGAGCTGTACCATCCTTTGATGATCATTATTGCTGAGAGTCATTTAAACCACTATTCATGCTTTCGAATAGTTAACAATAATGTGCATATTTGTAATGCGCCAAATCAACACCCTAAAACAGGCTAAAAGCGCTTCATTATTACCCGGTCAGTGGATCAATGAGTACTCGAATTTCATTCTCAGCCCCCTGGGGAGTATGCAACTAAAGCAGCCTCATGAAGAGCTAGAAAGTTAACAGTCACATTACCATCACATCCAACTGGGTAACAATTCACAGTTGGGGGACCGCCTCAGTGGTCTAGTGGTAGAGCGGTAGAGCGGAAGGTTTGGGTTTGATCCCCAGCCGCGTCATACCAAAAGACTTTAAAAGATGGTACTTGTTGTTACCCTGCCTGTCGCTTGGTATTAAGGGACTAAAACAAGGACTGGTCGGCTCAGAGTCAGTATACTGTGTCTGCATGGGGTATTCATGTTCAACTGCAGCATGATATCTTATTTGGCTGGCACTATGGTATTCTGCATTAGTTCGGATGAGTACAAGCATCAACACACACACATGTGCATGCACGTCACTATATAAGTGCAATAATCTCTTATTAAACTCCATTTCACCCCACCTCACCTCACTGCTGGGGAACAGAGGCATATTTCAAACAAAGTCTCATGCCTCAGAAAACACCACATATAACATGTGTTTCAGTATGGAGCAGGACTAGAAACTCTCAGGAGTTTGCCTAACTATGTTACTCATCCAACTGCTTTCTGCAACTAATTTTGCCTAACTTTGCCTAAAGTCTTGCCTGATTTCTGGCCTGGACGCTATACACAGCACCACGTGCCACCAGTAAAAGTCAGTACAAGTGCTTTAACCAGTAAACACTTGCAAGAGCTACACTAAAAAAAGTACGAGCACCTCTACCAAGACGTCATATAGAAAGAATAAAGAACTTAAAATCCAGGAGTCATTTCTGTCTTCCCTCATATTTCAACTTGTCCAATGCCACTTAAAGATAGTGATATGTAGCCTGGCAGCATGCTGGATGTAGATGCTACTGTGGTCCCTGTTACAGAGGCTGGTGTTCCCTGTGATGAGAAAGAGTCTGATGCTGATGATGAGGCAGATCCAGAGACTAAACACGAGGAGGTGAAGGAAGAACAGGAGGAAGTGAAGGAAGAACACTCAGGTGGAGAGGAAGAGAAGAAAGAGGAAGAAGAAGAGAAGGAAGAAGAAGAGAAGAAAGAGGAAGAAGAGAAGAAAGAGGAAGAAGAAGAGAAGAAAGAGGAAGAAGAAGAGAAAGTAAGATATGTCGATGGATATAGACTGACTGACTGAGTGAGGTTTTACGCCACTTTTAGCAATATTCCAGCAATATCACAGAGATCACCACATATGGGTTTCACACATTATACCCATGTGGGGCGTGATGGACAAACGGTTTTACCACCAGGCTATCCCACCGACCCTTATGGGTTTTGAGGTGCTGGTAACTATACAATGGCAAGCTAGTACAAATGTTTGTTAGCATGACAGAATTTGTATCTTTTACTTCGAACTACAAACTTCTCATAGTTTACTGATCTGGTAATGATTTAAAAAACTTTTGATATCCTTACTCACTGCTGTAGTGCCTGGTAAGCTGAAGGGTTTTGGCATAGACTGTTTGTAACAAAAGAATTCTGAGGAGATATTTCTTAGCTGGAATAGCCGTGAAGACCCGGGGTAGAATAGGTCTTCAGCAACCCATGCTTGTCGTAAAAGGTGACTATGCTTGTTGTAAGAGGTGACTAACAGGATCGGGTGGTCAGGCTCGCTGACTTGGTTGATGCATGTTATCATATCCCAATTGTGTTGATCGATGCTCATGATGTCAGTCACTGGATTGTCTAGGCCAGGCTCGTTTATTTACAGACCGCTGTCATATAGTTGGAATATTGCCGAGCCTGGCGTTATACAACAAACAAACAAACAAACAGTAAGAAGCAGTATGCCTGGGAGCTGATAAAGTCTGCTCATGATGTCAATCACTGGATTGTGTTGTCAAGACTCGATTATTTACAAACTGTTGTCATATAGCTGGAATAAAACAAACACTGGAGGCTTCATAATCCTGATTTCTACTGATTGCATGTTGTGGTACTCACGAGAGACTTAATTTATACAGATTACGTCTCATACTAAAAAGTGGTAAAGATATTAACACCACATGGTAAATGTGAATTTGCTGCCTTTGGTAATGAAATGTTTTACAGTTTGCTGTGATTTGAACATGACTTTTGTCAGGAGGAAGAGGAGAAGGAAGCTGAGGATGTTGGGGTCAGTCTGGATGGCAATGCTGAAGAGTTCACACCCACTGTTGTGGATGCTGATAGCTTCTCTGCTGAGAAGGATGCTGAGACTCTCAAGCAGGCCATGAGAGGGTCAGGTGAGGTGGTCATTACATTCTGGGGTCCATCAGCACTAGTTACCAGCACAAAGCTGTTACAATTCAAGGTCTTGTTTCCTTTGTGTCTTGCTTTACCTCTTTAAACGTATGCTTTCAGTTAATTGAAACATGTAATAATATCCTTAGTTATTTGATCATGGGAACTGTGTGTTTGTGTGGATGTATATCTGCGTGTATATGCTGCGTGTTCCTTTTTTCCCATAAGTATATCACCACTGTTATCATTGTTATCTGTTATCATTCAAATTTCACAGTAAACAAGAAATCGTTTATTAATCGTATAGAACATTTTGTCATGTATGGATGCATTTTTTGTAGTTTATTGGTGAAGCGACCCGTGAAGATGAGGGATAGAATAGGTCTTCAGCAACCCATGCTTTTCGTAAAAGGCGACTATGCTTGTCGTAAGGGGCGACTAACGAGATTGGTTGATGCATGTCATCAGTCTCAATTGCGTGGATCGATGCTCATGAGATCAATCACTGGATTGTCAGGCCGAGACTCGATTATTTACAGACCGCGGTCATATAGCTGGAATATTGCGGAGTACAGCGTAAAACAACAAACCAACCAACATTGGTGAAGCAGGGAAAGGTATTTCACCGTGTCAAGGTTGAGTCTTGTCTCTTGTTTGTCTAGGAACGGATGAACTCAGTTTGATTGACATTGTGGGTCACCGGTCCGGTCGTCAGAGACAGGAGACAGCTGTTACATATAAAACCATGTACGGCAAGGTGAGCAGGGCACTTCACATCAAATAGGACAAAAACATTGGAGGCAATGCTGATTTCTTGAGGCGGCCCACATTAGATAGTTGCCATTGTTATGTGTTCTCTTGCGTATGACAATTAAACATTTGTCACATTTTGTCACATTAGCAGTGGGCCTAGTGGTTACAGCGTTCGCTTGTCACATTGAAGACCTGGGTTTGATTCCCGACATGGGTACAAAGTGTGAAGCCCATTTCTGGTGTCCCCCGCTGTGATATTGCTGGAATATTTCTAAAAGCGGCGTAAAACTGAACTCACTCATTCACATTAGCTGTTCCAAAACATGTTGCCTGAAGAATTGCATGATTGAAGAAAAATTGCCTAATTCTCCGCAGAATTACACCTTTGCAGAAATTTTGCAGACACATTACAGAATTTTTTAATTTTTTTTTAAAGTACACAAATATACGTAACTGTAATGTTAACTGATTTGAAATAATCTTGTAATCACTAGTAAGACCTTAAATCATATTTGATAAGGTATGCAAATTGTAGAACTACAATTTAAGTAGTTCAATGAAAGACAGTAATGATGTTTGTTGTCACATTTAGTACAGGATGGATGGTTTTTCAAGGTTTAACCATAAATATTTCATCCTGATCAGATACAGTTTGTATTCAGAGGCAATGTCTATGATATTTGTGGTACTAATGAATACAAAAGCTGGAGAACCCTATTTTCCCATTGACTACTGTTGACACCAGAAGTGTGTTCCCCAGGGATATTCGGGGTCAGGATAGGTCCCTATCAACTATATGTTGTTTGAAAGAGGGCCAAATGAATTGCATGGTCAGGTTCGGTGGATTGGTTGATATCATGTCCTCGTACCCCAACAGCAAGGACCTATAGATCAATGCTCATAATATCGATCACTGGATTGTCTGGTCAAGACTCAATTATTTACAGACTGCTATCATATAGCTGGAATATTGCTGAGAGTGGCGTTAAGCAACAAACAAAGCGGGTATGTAATGTTTGAGCTGTTCCCAGGACCTGCAAGAGGACCTGAAGTCTGAGCTGAGCGGAGACCTGAAGGAGCTGATGCTGGGACTCTTCAAGGCTCCAGCTTTCTATGATGCCTGGAGTCTGAAGGAGGCCATGGAGGTCAGTATGTCAGGTGGAGATAAAAATGTCAGGCGTGTTGGTCAGTATGTCAGGTCATGTAGGTCAGGTTGTGGAGGTCAGTATGTCAGGTTGTGGAGGTCAGGTAGTGGAGGTCAGTATGTCAGGTCATGCAGGTCAGTATGTCAGGTCATGCCGGTCAGGTTGTGGAGGTCAGTATGTCAGGTCATGTAGGTCAGGTTGTGGAGGTCAGTATGTCAGGTCATGTAGGTCAGGATGTGGAGTTCAGTATGTCAGGTCATGTAGGTCAGGTCGTGGAGGTCAAAATGTCAGGTGGAAGTCAAAATGTCAAGTTGTTTTGGTCATTATGTCAGGTCATGCAGGTGGAGGTCAATATATCAGCCTCTGGAGAAAGTATGCCTCCCATGGACATAACTGAAAGTTACTGTATGAAGTTTCCTAAAATCTATCTCACTCACTCACTCACTCACTCACTCGAAGAATACTGTCAGTACATGAGAGATTAACAAAGTGCTATTCATAAGGTAGCTGTCTTGGGGGAAAGATGACAAGTGGAGTACTATATACATACAGATAAAATTTGTGAATTTAACAAAATTATTTGGTTCTCAGGTCGTTTAGTTTAAGAGAAAAGACAGAATGTTTTTACCTTTGCTTTTACACTACAAAAAATACCACCTGCCCATACATCTAAAACAATTGGTATTTGTTGAAACTAAAATTAAGGCACCTTCCTCCTTTGTGTTAAAATGTAATTAGACTGTGCTGTGGATAAATGTCACAGAGAATCAGAAATAGGAGACAATCAGGAACCCTGTGCTGTCTGCATAGGTCAGAAAGTCTGTTTAGTGTTTACCATAACTTTTAAAGAATGTGAAATGTCCAAAGGACATTGATGTAAAAGTTAATGGTGAATGGGATGTTAAGCCCCATTTCACCTCAACTCATCTGTAGAGAGATGACTATTTTTTTGTTGTGTTGCAGGGACCTGGGACTAAAGATCACATCCTGATAGAAATTCTGTGTACTCGAACAAATGACCAGATTGCTGCCATTGTGAGCTCCTACAAGGAGCGTATGTACTTTCTGTTGTCAAGATTATTGAATGTTTATATTAGCAGATGAGAACATAGATAACATACTCCTTCGTGGGAAAGGTCAAATCTCTTGGGGAAAAAATTGATTACCATTCCGTATTTTCTTGAGTATAGTGCGCACCCATGTATAATGCGCACCCCCCTGCACATTTTGAATGAAATTAATGAAATAAGTTACATACATAAGTCCAGATATACAAAGAACACTTTTTATAGCCAGACAGTGTAATTACATGATTAATTTGCGTACTTCAGTATGGATTTGTTGACATGGTATTTCCGGTGTTGCGTTCTCACGGTAATGTCTTTCCATGGGGAAAAAAACATTAAAACTCATTCTTTCGTGTATAATGCGCACCCCCATCTACACAGCTGTGTTTTTTTTTAAAAAAGTGTGCACTATACTCATGAAAATACGGTAATGGAAAAAGCTAAAGAAAAGGTTTTCAAGATTTCAAGCTACATCCACAATGCCATCAACACCCCACACCCTACACCCCACACCTCACAGCCCCACACCTTACACCCCACACCTCACAGCCCCACACCCAATTCCTCAACACCCACACCTGCCTCACACTTCACACCCCAACACCCAACACCCAACACTCCACACACCCCAACACACCACACCTCACCCCTCACACACACCAAAAACCACACACCCCAACACCTACGGTCTCACACCCCAACAACCCACTCCTCACACCTCACTGCCCCACCCCAAAACCTACCTAACACCTATACTTAAGTATATACTTTTAAAAATATCAAATACTTTCTGAGTCTAAAGTTTGTTCAAATATTTCTTGTTCACCTCCCAAGAACTGGCAGAACAAGGGAGGTAATCACGAATAGAAACATTTTCCAAGGGAGGTAATCACAGGCCAAAGGGAGGTAATCATTACAGTCTTAATTATTGACACCATTCTATATTTTGTTTGCAGACTTTGGACGAGAACTTGAACAGGACATCATGGAGGACACAAGTGGTCAGTTTAAACGTCTGATGGTGTCATGTTGTCAGGTGAGGTAATTTTAGGTCTTTAAGTTTAATTGCAGGCAAATATATTTGTATACTTCACTAATCTTTATTTGGCCTACTTGGGCCCAGTGGTAAGTAGCATTTGAATTCGTCCATGTCTCCAAAGAATAATGTAATTTGCATGAATTCAAATTTTGAAACAAACCAGCATCTGATCATTGTTCACTTACACGAGTGCTTATAAGGCTAAAAAAAATAATAGTCTTGGTTCTCAGGCATCGCCCGCATCACCATATAGTTCGCTGCATCTTTCGTTTTTATTTCCATTTTTAAAAAAAGCAAAAAGTCCAATGGTTATTCCAATACTGTATTCCAGTACTTTACTCATCAAGGAATACATTTATTGTAGGGAGGCCCTTTCCCAGGTTAATTGTATACAATTGTTTATTTGATTACACAACTGTTTATTTGGTTACATACTAGTTTGAACAACGAAAAAAGAAAGAAAAGACAACGCCCGCCCGCACTATATTTTAAAAAACCAGTGCCTGAGAACCAATTCCTTAATTTTTTTAAGCCTAATGAGATGTTTGCACATACTGACTGCTAATTATGCATAAAGGGTGCCTGTCGACAGAGCAGCCAAAGATGGTGAGATCCAAAGGGCTGGGAGGGTGTCGTGGACTAACTGATGTTTCTATACACAGGGTGCCCGCAATGAGTTGTCGACAGAGCAGCTGGAGACGGTGAGGTCCGAGGGATGGGAGGGTGTCGTGGACTAACTGATGTTTCTATACACAGGGTGCCCGCAATGAGTTGTCGACAGAGCAGCTGGAGACGGTGAGGTCCGAGGGCTGGGAGGGTGTCGTGGACTGGGACCAGGCCAAGGAGGATGCACAAAGACTGTTTGATGCTGGAGAGGACAAATGGGGGACAGACGAGTCTACATTCCGTCAGATA
This sequence comes from Haliotis cracherodii, assembly GCF_022045235.1. Classification (NCBI taxonomy): domain Eukaryota; kingdom Metazoa; phylum Mollusca; class Gastropoda; order Lepetellida; family Haliotidae; genus Haliotis; species Haliotis cracherodii. The sequence continues at coordinate 68,897,407 of NW_027266275.1, forward strand.
TTGGCAATCCGGAACTACTACCAGCTCCGAGCTGTGTTTGTAGAGTATGAGAAGGTAAACAACATGGCTTCACTTTGCAATAGGACGCGCACTTACTGCACAAGATAATCACAGAAAACATTTGTAAAATAGAGCGGTTGTAATGGTTTTGGCAGTGTGTGCAACACATCCTTGGGGGTATTTATGTCAGCACTTTAAACTGGGCCTATGTTCCGAGCTACGGTGCCCATGTTCTGCTGGTCCAGATGATGTAATACCTGGGTGAAACTGAGAAATTTATCACTGCATTTGTGTAAACAAAAACATTCATTTTTGATATATACTACTAAGAAGAAGTTAAGATCATCTGATTCTTTCATATTATTATTGTTAATATGTGACAGAATTACCATATTAATATACAAGAATCGGGTGATCTTTAACTTCTTGTGAGTAGTATATATGTATATATACATAAATTCGGCCTGGCAGACACTAACAGTGGTATTGGGGGGATTTGAATCAGAATTTGCTGGGACTGCTAATTCCCTGAACCTGGATCCCTTCAAGTGTAGACTGCCTCCGTGGTCTAGTGGTAGAGCGTCTGCCCGGAGAGCAGAAGGTCTGGGGTTCAATCCCCGGCCGCGTCATACCGAAAGACGTTGAAAGATGGTACTTGTTGTTATCCTGTCTGGCGCTCGACATTAAGGGGCTAAAACAAGGACTGGTCGGCTCGGGAGTCAGTATATTGTGTCTGAGTGGGGTATTCATGTTAAACTGTGCTAGCACTATACATCAGCATCAGTCCGGACTAGAACAAGCAGCCACACGCACACACACATGTGCATGCACGTCGCTATATAAGTGCAATAATCTTGGACGCGACGTTAAACCCCACTTTACCTCACCTCACGTTCAAGTGTAAATATTTGTTGTTTTCAGGTAGCAGGGTGTGATATCTTGGAGTCCATAGCAAGTGAGATGTCGGGCAATTTAGAGAGTGGCTTGAAAGCCCTAGGTACTGTTATGTTCTGTCACAGTTTTCGAAGTTTCCAAGAGAACAATGTTCAGTACAATTTGTTGACTAAAAACAAGAGACTCGTGAAGATCCGGCGTAGACTAGGTCTTCAGCCACCCATACTTGCCATAAAAGGCGACTATGCTTGTCGTAAGAGGCGACTAACAGGATCAGGTGGTCATGCTCACTGACTTGGTTGATGATGCATGTCATGGTATCCCAATTGTGTGGATCGATGCTCATGATATCAATCACTGGATTGTGTGGTCCAAACTTGATTATTGATAGACCGCCTTCATATAGCTGGAACATTGCTGAGTGTGGTGTTAAACAAGAAACAAACAAAAACTGAAAACAAGTATTATCTTTGAAGCAATGTTTTAGTGAGGTGGTACCGGGGTTTTGCTATATGTGTATACATTCTTCCTCTTCTAGTCAGAGCAGCCAGGAACAGACCAGAATATTTTGCTGACAGACTTCACAAGGCATTGAGTGGGCTGGGTACAAAAGATACCACACTTATCCGAATTATCGTCTCTAGATCTGAGGTCAGTATTGTTCATCACATGTATCAGATCTTCATCTGTGCTCAGGTGTGATCTCTTAGTTGCAAAGAGACACGTGAAGATCCGTGTTAGAATAGGTCTTCAGCAACCCATGCTTGCCGTAAAAGGGGACTATGCTTGTTGTAAGAGGCGACTAACAGGATTGGGTGGTCAAGCTTGCTGACTTGGTTGATGCATTTCATCGTATCCCAATTGCATGGATTGATGCTCATGATGTCAATCACTGGATTATCTGGTCCAGACTCGATTATTTACGCCGTCATACAGCTGGAATATGGCTGAGTGTGGCGTTAAACAACAAACAAATAGTTGCAAAGATTTAAAAACATTCTGCAACAGATTTCGAACATAGACTTAGATAAAAATATAACTGACAGTTATAATGGTTTGATAATTACTGGTAATGTGTATATGAAAAAAATGACAAAAAATGAAAAACAAAACATTGTTTATATATATCTATCTTTCTAAATCTAATCATACTATTTTATATTATTGCTGCTTTCATTTGACCTGCGTGTGCTCTCAGATCGACCTGAAGGACATAAAGGAGATTTTCGAGGGGAAGTACGAGAAGCCCCTGTCTGCCGTGATAGAGTCGGACACATCCGGGGACTACAAGAAGCTGCTGTTGGCTATACTGGGCAAATAAGGAACTATATCTCACTGGTGCTGACTGTCATGGTGGTGGGTTTCCTCAGTCAGGCCAGGTCAGGACTTGGCCGTCCATGAGTCCATGCATGTACATGGCAAGTCTTTGTCTGGTCCATGTGATCTGTGTTTTCCTGTCTTAGTCTTTGACAGGTCAGTTTAGGCCGTGTATGCCTGGCTTATTCTTTGACTGGTCCATATAGGCTGTGTGTACCTGGCTTAGTCTTTGACTTGTCCATATCTCCTCTGGTTTATTCTGCATATAGGTTGTGTGTACTTGTCTTAGTCCTTGACTGGTCAATATAGGCTGTGTGTACTTGTCTTAGTCCTTGACTGGTCAATATAGGCTGTGTGTACTTGTCTTAGTCCTTGACTGGTCAATAGAGGCTGTGTGTACTTGTCTTAGTCTTTGACGGATCAATATAGGCTGTGTGTACTTGTCTTGGTCTTTGATGGATCAATATAGGCTGTGTGTACTTGTCTTAGTCTTTGACAGGTCAATATAAGCTCATCTTCCCGAGGCAAGAGAGTTAACTGACTTTAAAAGTCCAGTTTCCACCCTTGCCGAACTAGACTGGAATTCCTGGGCTCGATCGTAGCGCCGCCAGTGGTTATTATGAGTTATTTTCCTTCCGATTCCATCTCTTGCAGTTGTTTCAAACAAAATGGCGGTGCCCATTCAAGACGATCTGATCGTTAATCAAGATCTATATTGTGATAAACGTTGCGAGACTTTGATTGGACTATGCATAGACTCGTTAGTCCAGCCAAAATGTAACTCCATAATACCAGCTTAGTTCGGCAAGGGTGGAAACTGGACTTTTATAGTCAGTTAACTCGTTTGTCTCGGGAAGATGATATACAAGCTATGTGTCTGCATTTCTATACTCATTCAAAATATAGTATTATGTCTGTGAGGGGTTTTGTGCCAACAAAGGATGGTGTTTGAGCTGATGTCTTTGTTTGTATGGTCTCCCAGGCACCAGACAATGGAGTGATATAAACTGAGATCTGTTGTTATCGAGCATGTTATAATCAAATTCCTATTTTGACAATGAGGAAATTTATTTTTCATTATTTATACCTGTTTTGTAATACATATTTTTGGCTCTATAATGGTGTCACTTGGAAAATTATTTCGTTTGGAACTGTTTACTCTTACAAGAAGGTGTTAACAATGTTGTGAAGTTACATAGTAAATAATATATTGAAAGGTACAGTTGTGATGTGTCGAGAAGTACCATTCCTCATGTGATCGGTAGGGTGTGTATGATTGTCCGCAATTATTGATATAAAAACTTGGATAGATAGGCATTATTCTTTTAACACATAGTGACATTAAGAAAAGAAAGGTGTGACTACGTTAATGAATAATTATTTGTTTATTGTGATTAAACAGCCCCCAAACCATTCTCAATCTGGCACTATCTCCTTTTGTATTCAAATTATTTTCATAACCTGCTAATACAAAATTACTAAATGATTAGGTTGAAATGCCTTATAAGAATAAATTTTAAGTTTACTTCGTACATTTTTTACTAGATAAAACATAGCTATTCAAGAAAGTTCACATATGTTTAAAAAATAATAATTAAAAAATGAAAAGTTTTGGTTGATATGTTTTTATTTCTTAATGATTTTCAACTTCAGCATCACATTGAATATTCTATTCTTAGAAGATAGTGAGATGGAATTAACCTTACAGTGTTAAATGATGAATTATCTGAAGACTTCAGGCAGTGGATGTACTTGCTGATAGGAAGACACAACAGAATCTCTGATATCACTTATATATATATATATATATATAAGTTGTGTTGTCGCTGTTGCCACGCATCTTAGCACATGCATTCTCTATTTATGTCAACTTTCAGCATTTTATTGTGATGGATGGGTTTTATATACAATTTGTGATAACTTTGAAAGGAAATATTTTCTGTATGTATCTGGTATCAGTGGTATTTATTTTGCATGTTATATCATGTATATTTGTCTTTCAGTTCAAACAAAGCATTCGAACAAATATATTTTGATACAAGAATTATTGGAGCCTGAGCGCATCTATGATAATCCACATTAGGTGATTATTAGTTTGTTCCTACACAGGTTTTAAGTTCTGAGACCAGATTTCCATGTATCTGATGTTGTGTTATGGTTGTGGACTGTGTAAATGTACCATATTCGCCATATTAAGGTCCCAACTCTAATAAGAACCCCTTTACCAAATTCTAGAACAATCTGTAGGTAAGTATTCTTCATATGTTCTCCCTTCCAAAACTTTACATGACAGACTGTATTTTTTTCGAGAATATTAGGAAAACAGTAGAGGGGTATATAATTGCATAGTAACTATTATCGAAAACATTTTAGTTACATAAATCCTCTTTAGGGCAAATATGGTATGTCCACTTTATGTTGTACCTGACTTCTTGATTCTTATTACATTGTTACTGAATGCGCTTGAGTGATTATTTGCAATAAATATTCTTGCTACATGTTGATGTTATTGTGAATAGGGGGCGGTCGTGTAGCCTAGTGGTTAAAGTGTTCGCTCGCCATGCCGAAGACCCGGGTTCGATTCCCGACATGGGTACAATGTGTGAAGCCCATTTCTGGTGTCCCCCGCCGTGATATTGCTGGAATATTGCTAAAAGCGGCGTAAAACCATACTCACTCACTCACTATTGTAAATAGAGATGAGTTCACTGTGGAAGAGAGCAGACCTGAAGCATTCATCTGAGCATCGTTAGCAAAGCAATCCCAGACACAAGCCATAAGTCACAAGCCACAATCAGAAAATAATTCATAATTGTTAAAAATTATTTTTATTTGCCTGCTCCATTATGGTGATGATGAACTACAAAACTCATACACAATAGTGTCTCTGAACTTTTTTCCATGATAATTGATCCATTGTGTTCTAGATGGTCTCTTGCGACTGCATTCATCTTGTAATGACTATATGGCCTTCTCAGAAGTAAATACACATACAATTTATTCCAGTATTACAAAAATACACATTTTCTGCATTTTAACCAGTAGTTTCATTGTTTTATACCAACTAACCGACAAAGCCAAAAAACTTCATGCCAAACAAAAAAAACATATTGTGCTACACAAATTGATATCATTCGACCAAAATAAATGAATTGGTCAGTGAAAAGCTATAAACCGGGGTTAGAAACTAACAGTTGTTGTCTGCTAGTCCTTACAATGATAACATATCGCATGACCCTTAAAATGGGCCAATTTTTACTAGTCCTTAGGATACCTTTACTATTGGGCAGTTTGGTAAGGACTACAGGACTAGTGCCAATTTCTAAAGCTGAAAACTGACAGAAATAGTATAATTATGGAGATACAGTAAGGGTATTATTTCTCTGGATATTTGATGAATAAAGAAACCAAACGATACCACTGTGAGAAGCAAATGTTTGTTCATGACAACTCTAACTTTCACTCACTCAGAGGAAACCTTATCTACTTGATTGGTCCTCAGTCATCTTCGGAGCCACCTGCATAAAGTTTGTTGTTTAACGCCGCAATATTCTAGCTATAAGATGGGGTATGTAAATAATTGAGTCTGGACCATACAACCCAATGATTGATATCACGAGTATCGATCTGGGCAATTGGGTATATGATGATGACATGCATCAGCCAAGTCAGCGAGTCTGACCACCCGATCCTGTTTGTCGCCCCTTACGACAAACATAGTCGCCTGATAGGGCAAGCATGGGCTGCCGGACACCTATTCTAACCCGGATCTTCACGGGTCCTGCTTGTGATGTTATGTATACAGATGTCTGATGGGTTCTCCTTGTATTGCTTTATACAGGCGTCTGAGACCAGTACAATACAGGCTGTATTGATTCCAGACAGGTCTTAGGCCAGCTTAGTACATTGACTGATGTTTCCTGCTCAAACTGCAGCCTAGTGGACTATTCTCAGCTGCTGATCAATGACAGCTGTTCCTGCTTTTGTCCGAGCTGTGTTGAGTGAGAGAATGGCGGTGTCCCGTCGGCAATAGTCTAGTAATATCCCAGCGTCCTGTAAGTAACGGATTCTGGATCGGGCAGACCACTGATTCCTAGCATGAGCAGTGACCATCACTGCCAGGGCACACCGACACAGAGACACCCAGGATGCCGTTTTACAAAACAACCAATGCCAGGCCTATGACTGTCATAAGTCTGTGTTAAGGTATGGGAGGGGCAGTCGGGTAGCCTAGTGGTTAAGCCTTCGTCACGCCGAAGACCCGGGTTCGATTCCCGACATGGGTACAATGTGTGAAGCCCATTTCTGGTGTCCCCCGCAGTGATATTGCTGGAATATTGCTAAAAGCGGTGTAAAACTATACTCAGTCAGTCAGTCAGTTAAGGTATGGGAATTACAATGGTAGTGCTAAAATCGCTTTGTACCCAGGTCACACACTTTAAGGTGCCCCACTCATGTAAAGTGCCAGAATTTGCTGTGCAGAATTGTGTCCCTTAGGTGTGCCAGGATCTGCTGATTCGCTGTGGTTATGATTCTTGCTTTGTCAGCACCATACTTGAGGTTTTCACAAGAACATGGTAAACCTCACACCCTGCCCCATTTCCTCTTGCATAAAGATGGCACAATAATGATTACACTAAAAGGAATTCTTTACATTCATCAGTCGGCTCTTCTGGTGGACTATTCTGACCCAAGAATCCCCCACAACTGTAAATGAAATGAATTTTACATAATTTAAACCACGACCAAGTTGATTGTTCATTCACCCATCAGTCGGTCCTTTCACATATTTTCCCTCTCATTTCAACTCAGTACGTATATCTTCCTTCATTTCCCCTGTGACCGCCTCCGTGGTCTACTGATAAGGCGTCTGCCCGGAGAGCGGAAGGTCCGGGGGTTCGATCCCGGCCGCGTCATACCAAAAGATGTTTAAAGATGGCACTTGTAGTTACCCTGTCTGGCGCTCACCATTAAGGGGCTAAACAAGGACTGGTCGGCTCGGAGTCAGTATACTGTGTCTGAGTGGGGTAGTCATGTTAAACTGCAGCGTTGTAATCTCAGTAGGCTAACACAAGAATGACCCCGGCATAAACAGCAACACACCTGCATGAACGTTGATATATAAGTTAAATATTCTTGAACGCGACCTTAAACCACATTTCCCCTCACCTAATATTCTATTCAATCAAGTCAACCCAGTTGGGAGCACGGATTGTCTAAAGTCCATTAATGGGTCCGAGTTGCCTCCCTTGGGAATGCCGTGAACATGATCGTGGGTTTTAGTCCCGGATTTGCCTGGATTGTGATTCTTGGCTTGTCAAAACAATGGCTGCTCTCGTATATCTACAATATTCGTCAGTATGCTTCTGAATGAAGGGCGGTTCAAGCGGCATTATACTCAAATAGCTCACCTGACCAGTAGTCTATTGCAAATCAATTGTGTTCAGAGTTGCTCCCCTTTAAAGCATGGATCTGGGTTTGAATCCCATATTTGCTCTAACTATGATCCTTGATATGTCATTACCACACCCAGTCGACCGCCTCCGTCGTCTTTAGGTAGAGCGTCCGTCCAGAGAGCGGAAGGTTCGGGGATCGATCCCCGGCCGCGTCATACCACGTTAAAGACGTTAAAAGATGGTACTTGTTGTTATCCTGCCTGGCGCTCTTCATTAAGGGGCTAAAACAAGGACTGAGTGGGGCATTCATTTTAAACTGTGACATGGTATCTCAGTGGGCTAGCACTATAAATCGGCAACAGTTCGGACTAGTACAAGCAGCCACACACACACGTGCATGCACGTCGCTATATAAGTGCAATAATCTTGGACGCGACGTCAAACCCCAATTCACCTCGTCTCTCCACACCCAACCTTATGATCAGCCTAGAACCTTGGGCTTCACTCCCCCGTGTAGCTTACATGCTGTATGGGGCGGTCGGATAGCCTAGTGGTTAAAGCGTTCCCTCGTCACGCGGAAGACCCGGGTTCAATTTCCGATATGGGTACAATGTGTGAAGCCAATTTCTGGTGTCCCCCGCCGTGAAATTGCTGGAATATTGCTAAAAGCGGCGTAAAACCATACTCACTCACTCACTACATGCTGTATATGTACATAACAGGAACCCCTGAACATCCGGGTTAGAATAGGTCACAACCCATGTTTGTCGTAAGAGGCGACTAACGGGATCGGGTGGTCAGGCTCGCTAACTTGGTTGATGCATGCATGTGACCGATGCTCATGATATCAAGCACTGGATGTTAGGTCCAGACACGATTATTTACAGACCACTGTCATATAGCTGGAATATTGCTGAGTGCGGCTTGAAACAACAAACGAATATAAAAGAAAGGTTAGCCCGTTGCAGCTCCCCCACTCACCGTCTGGTACTTCCATATGTGTAACCCACACCTTGTGTGACATCATAACGGTGTCACAGCGCGTGTAACCCACACCTTGTGTGACATCATAACGGTGTCACAGCGCGTGTAACCCACACCTTGTGTGACATCATAACGGTGTCACAGCGCGTGTAACCCACACCTTGTGTGACATCATAACGGTGTCACAGCGCGTGTCGGTACATCATGTGACCCATGTATTGATATCTGGTGTTAATGTCAGTGTCCAGGTTTACATACACCGATGTGTACTGGTCATGTACCCAGATGATAACGTGAACCCAGCTTCATCCTAGACCGTCACCCGTCACTAGGGACCTTGAACCTTGAACCTTGACCGTGATAGCTACTGCACTGTCATCGTCACTGGAGTAGTGGTAAATGTATTTCTTCAAGATTCTAGATGTGATTTTTTATTTGTCAAATGTTGGACAATCATACATATTTAAGTGTTGTTAGGTCAATACGCATGGTTTGATGAGTGAGTGAGTTAGGTTTAACGCCGCTTTTAACAGTATTCCAGTTATATCGCGGCGTGTCAGCTTAAAAAAATTTATGTGGGAGGAATGCTCGAAGTGATGCAGGTCTCGGACGTTTAGCACTTCTTTGAAACCAACGAGCACGGGTATGGTGCTGACAAACCTAGACACATAATTGGGGCGAACCGGAATTCGAACCCACAATCATAGGTTTCTGGAGTGCCCAAGGGACGCAACTCTGCACAGTCGCGGCGCCTTAGACGACTGGGCCACCCGTGTCCCGCATGGTTTAATGAAAAGATATGATGCGGCCAAAGGAAAGCTATATTAAATTGTATTTACGTCAGATTGCAGCCAACATCGGCCACTGCCATTCGTGACCATTTCGCAGTTGCTGAAAAGGGCGAGTGGTGCCGAATGCAACCATTGTGGGGACTGTCGGTTGTTTGGGTTGAGTGAGGAGTATAACACGGCATTGTCAGTAATATGACGGCGGGCAGTTTTTATTCTTAGGGGAATGCTCAAACCCTTTGGTCAAACCATATTGTGCTGACAAACTTGGAAAACTTAAACAGGGGCGAATGCGGGACTGCAAGACACGATCACTGGTTTCTGGCACGCCTAAGGGACGCAACTCTGCCCAGCGAATTGCGAAGGTTCAGACGACAGGGGTACCCTTGTGTGTGTGTCTGTGTGTGTCTGTGTCTGTGTGTGTTTAGCAACTTTATAACACCCAGCCAACAGGTAACGTGACTGTGTATATGCTATTATGTTACAGCCTTCCAGTCGAGAGCTACGTGATTGACACAATAACGGTGTTACCTTACTTTCACTTAACCCGCTGACATTGACCTTCATGCGGCGGTACGTGTTATTAATTTTCCTGGTTACGCCTTTATACAAGCTATTGATATCGCCACACTTGTAATCTGGTGGCGATGGATGTATCAAGTGTTAAATTGTATGACTTATATCAAGCCTCCCGTCAGTAAAATGTCAGAATGTCAGAAGATGTCATATTTGTTCTTTATTTTATCAAAGGTAAATTAAATTCCAAGAAGGTTTTCTGCAACTATAGACGTATAAAGACGTAGAACAATATACATACTATTGTACCATGAATTTGGAAAAGACTCGATCTTGATTGGTCAGTCAGAGGTATCAAATCACAGTAAACCCTTCCCACTGAAACGGAGGATTTAGAATAGTACTTCTCCGCCCCCCCCCCCCCCCCCCCCACACACACACAAACACCAAAAAGTCTTACATTATTTTCATTCCAGGAACTTACTGTCAGTCAACATTGAAGGATGTTGTATTGTTTTTTCTAGACAAAATATCTAGTGATATCAACAAGCAACAGTTCGTCACTCTTACTCGACTCTGGATGACAGTCTGAGAACACAGTGTACAGAAATACCAGTCCTCAAGTCTTCCCAGGAGGAGACAGATTCCAGGATCATCCTTTATTGTGAATATGCCAGGCTCCAAAACTACAAGTACGTCATAGTAAAGAGGCCAGATACTGACATTTTGTTTATCCTTCTCCATTATGCACTCAAGTTATGCTCAGTTCACATGTGCTATGGGAAACCTCGTATACTGAGTGTCAACGATCTACGCTCCCTCAGTATGAATGAGCTATGTGCCAAAGATGATCTACCTGGCCCTTGTGGCAATGGTGAATTGGGCAGCCTACCTCCCTGTCGAAAGGGTATTGATCAACACATAAGAAGAGTAAATTAACAGGTTGGCATGTGGAAGATAGCACACATTGCCGAACCACATATTCCAGCTCCTGTTGATGATCACGGTTGGGTGATGATTGGAGGGAAACGTAGGACCTAGGACCTAAGTAGCCCATGGCCTATATCATCCTCTCCTATCAGCATTTCATTTCTCAATATTTTGTTCAGGGTATTTTGTCTAGAAAAATAATACAACATCCTTCAATGTTAACTGACAGTAAGCTCCTGGAATGAAAATAATGTCAGACTTTTTGGTTTGTGTTAATTTGTCTTAATTGTAATAACAGTTGAAAGGAGCGCGACGATTCGCTTCACTTTCTTGAAACTGAAGAGACAAAGACTTTGTCAAAGGTTTATATGCAGACACTTGCTAGGGATTGTTTTGCCTCGGGATCTGAGTAGGAGACTTCCGTGGAAAAAGGGTTTATGTTCATCAGGGCAAAATGACTGTGTAATAGCAGAGGCATTGCAACAGTTGTAGCAGTCCCATTAATATCGTGACCGTCTCCGTGGTCTAGTGGTAAACCTCCGCCCGGAGAGCGGAAGGTCCGGGGTTCGATCCCCGGCCGCGTCATACCAAAAGACATTAAAATATGCTACTTTTTCTTACCCTGTTTGGCGCTCGGGATTAAGGGGCTAAAACAAGGACTGGTCGGCTCGGAGTCAGTATACTGTGTCCGAGTGGAGTATTCATGTTAAACTGCGGCATGGTATCTTAGTGAGCTAGCACTATAAATCGGCATCAGTCCGGACTAGTACAAGGAGCCACACACAAACAAGTGCATGCACGTCGCTATATAAGTGCAATAATCTTGGACGCGACGTTAAACCCCATTCACTTCACCTCACTATTAAAATCGTTGTGAGAACTAAGATAGGAGATTCAATGAGATTGCAGCTGCGGCGCTTTTGTCACTTTATGCATCATACACTTATCAGTACTTCGACCGTTGTTAGTCACTCACCATCAAAGTGTTATAATTCAATGACAACGACACAAGTGCACCAGTACGATGGTATCAATGTACCCTCAATAAGAGCCGGGGCGGTCGGGTAGCCTTGTGGTTAAAGCGTTCACTCGTCACGCCGAAGACCCGGGTTCGATTCCCGACATGGGTACAATGTGTGAAGCCCATTTCTGGTGTCCCCCGCCGTGATATTGCTGGAATATTGTTTAAAGCGGCGTAAAACCATACTCACTCAATCAGTAAGAGCCAGCACATATCTTACACTTGACGTACTTGTCGCGTGCTGTGTGGAGTGTGTATAGCAGGATGCTTTTGGACCTCGCACATTTCATGACACGTGCGCGAGAACAACCTTCCCACGTGCAGATATTTCACATATCTACCATTTTGATGATATAACTGATAACGCAATGGCGTATGTGCGACCTTTTTCACAGGCAGCCCAAGGCAGTCGCTTCGTATATGATAGCTGGTTCCCGCTAAATGTGTGCTGCTTGCACTTTTTATGTTTTTTAATTGTGACATACTGAGACGGAGCCAAGCGTAAAGAGAATTTTACTACTGCATATCGGTCACAGCACATATTTTGCAGAATAGAAACTTTTGATAAGTCTGCAACTACAATACCAACACATGTGGAATATAATGGGAAACCCCAACCGATCTCATATGTTGCATTACCTAAAATTCCATGTATCAACATATGCGTAAACACCATACTCCTTTTTGGATTCGTTTGCGATGAACAAAATGGATATTGGGACTGGTAGAACTCCATGCCCATGTTGACCGCCGCCTCCGTGGTCTAGTGGTAGAGCGTCCGCCCGGAGAGCGGAAGGTCCGGGGTTTGATCCCCGATCGCGTCATACCAAAAGACGTTAAAAGATGGTACTTGTTGTTACTCTGTCGCTCGGCATTAAGGGGCTAAAACAAGGACTGGTCGGCTCGGAGTCAGTATACTGTGTCTGAGTGGGGTATTCATGTTAAACTGCGGCATGGTATCTCAGTGAGCTAGCACTATAAATCGGCATCAGTCCGGACTAGTACATGCAGCCACACAAACACACACGTACACATTCACGTCGCTATATAAGTGCAATAATATTGGACGCGACGTTAAACACCATTTCACCTCACCTCACCATGCCCATGTTAAAGTTGTCCCAGCCCTCTGCACGCAGCTCGTTGTAATGTGTAGGCCTGTAGTTTCCGACTATAGACACTTCCCGGCTCAGATGACATTCTAGCTTGACATATCTGCTGTTGAGCCTTGTGATGATCGGGCTAGACGTGGTGACATTGTTTCCATTCAATCCTCCAAGTGGCATGATTCTGTTCTCGTATACTATGTCACATGCTGTTCCTTGAAATAAAGAATTTGGGAACATATGAACACTTCAGACTTTTCTGTACTCTCTCCCTCTCTCCTTATTCCTCTCTCTCCCTATCCCCCTCTCCTTCCCTCTCTCTCTCCTTATTCCTCTCTCTCCCTATCCCCCTCCTTCCCTCTCTCACCCCTCCTTCCCTCTCTCCCTATACCTCTCTCTCCCTATCCCCCTCTCTCCTTCCCTCTCTCCCTATTCCTCTCTCTCCCTATCCCTCTCTCTCATTCTCTCTCCTTATCCCCCCCCCCCCCCTTCTCTCTCTCTACTTCCTGTCCAATGTTTGCTACTTTCCCATCGATGACACTGGAGGCCATGACAATGAGTTAAAGTGACTTGACCCTGCCTTCCATAAGGTCAGCTGACTATCATGATCACAAACAAACGCTTTATCGCCAGAACATTAAAACCTTTGAGGTGAAGTTATCTTTGCACGCGCTGATAACGACTTATCATCACGCTGCATTGTTGATCTGAACATTTCTATGTCAATAGAATCACACAACGTGTAATATGACAACGTGTTCTTGACACATGGAGAACGGGCACAGGAGCAGTCGCCTGGCGTTGAGTGGTCGTCATGGATACCAAACAGGGCAGAGGGATTCACCGATGAAAACGAGGCTAGTCATACATTTTTTATGATAGATATTCAGCAATGTCTGCATATGTTGAGCAGACTCTCCCATAAACAGTAACTTTTCACTATATAGTGATATTCTATTATATACTTGACACAATGCCACTTCAATTTGACAGGTGGAAGTATAAGTGATAAACGTAGAACAAATATCTGTAACTTCACTGTTTCGAAGGTCCTTAATGATAAAACAATTTCACATACAAATAAGGAAAATAACAACAAACATCATAAGGAAGAGAATAATGGATGTCAACTTCTTTATTATGAGGAACACAACGTTTCGGAGTATATGCTTGCTCCTTCATCAGGTGAATGAATGATAAGAGGCAGAGAGCATATATATGTGCATGTAAGAACAACAAAAGTAATAAGATAACAAATGGTGGAAACGTAACAAAGAAAGCCAACAGATAATTGGCGCTGATAGGTGATTAGCAATAGACCCTGGAACCAACACTTTACAGTAATTAGCGCTGATAGTATGGACAACTGGAAGCCAGGACTAAATTATCACTGATAGGTAAATGGCAATGGACAATGGGCAAACGGGAGACCGGGGGTAATTAGCCCTGATAGGTAGAGGAATAGCACTGGGCAAATGGAAGACAGCTAGACAACTGGCGCTGACAAAGGCTTCCAAGCAATAAGGCCAAGGCTTCCCTTGTTAAGTTTCCACTTGAAATAGCAGTTTCCATTGAAATAGCAGCGTAACAAAGCATTTTTATGTAATAGATCATGTTTTACAACACCATGTGAAACAAAAGCCTAGTGTGCAGTTTTCATTAGTTTGTCAGAAAACTTGTCACCTTGACATGTTTGTACTCACAACTGCTCGAGGAATGTACTTTTCAATTACTAAGATGGTGGATGATGGACACAAATAGCATAACTTTTGATGAAAACTGACGAAGAAACGTTACCAAACTGAAACCCCGAATACTGTTACAAAATGGTTGAGAATCAATCGCCCAAACAAAACCAAAACAAGTTGCTGAGTAATGAACTGCTACCATACCAAGAGAAAGGGAACTTGAGTTTGAAGTGAAACGTTGGCTACAATTACATCATACCAACCTACAAAGATATGGGTATAAAAGGAACGATGTACTGTACATTCACACCCGAGCCGTTGGACAGCAGCATGCAAGATTAACCCTAAAACAGAGAGAACAAGCTGTCGGTATGATACACCAAGGAGCACCGCATGATGACGTTGTAAGGAGTTTTGTAGACGAATGATGGTCACCGGGTGCATTGCCTGATTCAGACAGTCCCAGGAGCGACAGACGTCTTGTCACAACCATCCGGAAAACGCTCCATGCGTATCCTCCATCAATGTGACGTCATCGGCTGAGACAGTCATCCTGTCAGTGGCTGGACAGTGTCCAGAAGATTGCATCGGTACAATGTCAGAGCTTGCAGACCACTGCGAGACGTAGAACAGAAACTGGTAAAGAGTAATATTCACAGGAGAGAGCAGATTCAATCTTGTCTCAGCAGATAGAAGAATTTGGGTCAACCTCCGACAAGGAGAACGTTGTTGTGTTCAAGGTGTCAACCGGTTGGAGGTGGCAACATCTGCGTCACCATTAGCCCTGTCAAGGCGACATCAGTAGCCAACTCAATGCAGCATCATTAGCCCTGTCAAGGCGGCATCTGTAGCCAACTCAATGCAGCATCATTAGTCCTGTCAAGGCGGCATCTGTAGCCAACTCAATGCAGCATCATTAGTCCTGTCAATGCAGTATCTGTTTTGTTGGTTTGTTGTTTAACACTCAGCAAAATTACAGCTTTATGACGGGGATCTGTAAATAATCGAGTCTGGACCAGACAATCCAGTGATTGACATCATCATAATTCGGATCTCATCTGCTGGGTCCTGCACTTCTTTCTCAGCTGGACAGCCGCAGCTTTGTTTTCTGTCAAAATTAAGCAGTAAATATATTAAGGAGTAATGCAGGATAAGTATACAAATATACAAAATATCTCGGATTTTACTAGAAATGTAAAAAAATATTTAGATTTTACTAATAATGATTAGTTGGTTGGTTTGTTGTTGCACTCAGCAATATTCCAGCTATACGACGGCGGTCTGTAAATAATCGAGTCTGGATCAGACTATCCAGTGATAGATATCATGAGCATCGATCCACGGAATTGGGAAACTATGACATGCATCAACCAAGTCAGCGAGCCTGACCATGCGGTCCCGTTAGTCGCCTCTTACGACAATCATATCTTTTAGTTAAACGTACACAAATCTGTCCGAACTGAAATCTGTGTGAAGGCTTGCCTCATTTGCATTCAACGCTTCAACAAATATATTTTTCAATGTGACTTTCTCCTGTAATCCATGGGGCGGTCGGGTAGCCTAGTGGTTAAAGCGTTCGCTCGTCACGCCGAAGACCCGGGTTCGATTCCCGACATGGGTACAATGTGTGAAGCCCATTTCTGGTGTCCCCCGCCGCGATATTGCTGGAATATTGCTAAAAGCGGCGTAAAACCATACTCACTCACTGTAATCCATGTGTGTGTGTGTCGATATGATAACCATACCATATGCGCATGCATATACAAAGCAGACTGACTGATCGGTACAACAATATGGATGGGTGACCGTATTTGGCGAGAGTCTATAGGACTTCGGTCCTGCCCCACACTGAAACACATGTTAAATGTGGTGTCTCCTCAGGCTGGAGAGGAGCAAAGAGGGTTTGGGTGATCCTGGCACAGTCAGGCTGGTTAGGCTCATCATCAGCTCAGGGCCCTTGCCCCCTCTAAACGCAGCCCAGACAGCGAATGGGACTTCTCCCAGGAAGCGCTGCCTAGTCAAACCCACCCAGAACTTTTCGGAGAATGTGAAGACTCCCCAAAACTGCAGCCTTCTACATTACCCATATTGTCAGAAGGGCTGTATTCCTGGAAGCAAACCCGGGTACTCTCCCAATGTCAGTCAACAGATTGGGAGGTACCAAACCTAAGGCACCGAGAACAATGGGGAATCGGACAACTTGGTACTTGGGATGAAAGCATGACATTTCGAAAGCGAGGTCCGCATATTTGCGATGTTTTTCCTCAATCTTATCAATCACATTAGTGTCAAAGGGGATAGAAAATTCAATGATATAAATGATTTCATTGGATTTATCAAAAAAGGACAAGACCAGGTTCGTTGGCCTGGATAGGTCTGAGGCTGTATATGGGCCTATTCCAAAGAATTTTGTATTTATCGTTTTCTATGACGCCCCCAACACATTCTAGATCATACCATGGATGGACCTCTGTGTCAAAACTACAAGCATGGCGAAGACAGTAATAAAATGATCGTGCCACTCCATCATGGCACTTAAGATACTGTATTTGTGCCAAGGCTGGGCATCCACTGACAATGTGTTTGACAGTCTCCTTAAATTCATTGCATAATCTACATTTCATATTTTCATTTTGATGCAAAATCATACATTGACGGTTTCGAGTGGGAAGTGAGCAGTCTAGAACAGAAAACAGAAAGCCTTCTCCTTCACTGGCCAGCCGACTTCGTCCAAGCGAAGGACTCTGCAGGGTTGCCTACCCTCTCACCACACTGCACATAACTCGATGCAGTGGTCGTGTAGTTGAAAAACTGAGTCTGGGCCGATTTGATATGGATCCTCGATTGGTTGACACTCATTTCTGTAGTCAACAAAATCAACACTGACATTGAGATTATGTCCCACATACTTAACTCGTTTAAGGAAACTGTGGAATGCCTTGTTTTAATTATGAACCTTGACATGCTTCACAAGAGGATCGTCAGACAAATAAATGTGTGCAAAGGTGCATAATACAATTCTATCATGAAGAGACTCCTCGTGATCAACGCCCTCCCATTCTTTTTCTTCTTCTTATTATTATTATTATCATTATTATTATTATATGTTCTGGTGATATGTACATGATGCTCAACAAACTGACGAATGCTAGATGTATATCAGGGGGCATATATTACCCTGTTTTCAATGTCGTAACAATGTCTTGTGCTCCGTTTCCAGGTCAAGGTCAAGACATTGCAATTAGTCCATGCATGTTTGGAAACTTATGTTATACGTTAATTATTTCCGTGTTTCGAGGGCAGTTGTTATATATATCTTGGTTCAGACAATCAAGTTATTTTGTAACACGACGCTACAGACCCGAGCCAAATGCTTCTCTCCCAATCTCTTGTCTACTTTATGTTTCTTATAGGCCCTAGTTGTTTTCCATCTTATTATTTGTTGTGTCTTAAAGTGTGTGTATCTTTGTACTGGAATTTATCAGCAAAATATCGGTTATTATTCCCAGTCCTCACCAAAATGATGGTCTTTCTACGCCCATACCACGGAGACTGTCACGTGTGTAGGGAGAAGACCTCCTGTTGCTGTCTTGTCTCGTGTAATCGCTCTCTCCAGTGAAATATTTGCTCTCCATTTAAAGAGCTGCCGAATGTCTGAGTAGTTATTGATAATCTTTATCGGATACCCTTCTGTGAGGCTGTAAGTAATGTGGTAATTGGGGTGCACAATATGTAGTTTATTTCTAAGTATGGATAATGATCTAGAAATAGTTTTATCCCTATGAAACTGGTTCCACCGTGTGGCGATGTGTGTTTTACATATGTTTATATTCAGTGACATCCATGAACTCGACCGCCTCCAGGCCTTGTGGTTGAGAGTCCGGCCGAAGAGCGGAAGGTCCGGAGTTCAATCCCCGGCCTCGTCATATCAAAAGAAGTTAAAAGATGCAATCTCATTTATATCAGATTTTAGTTCTCGCTGTCGCTAAATTTTGTTTAGCGGCAGCGAACTTAGATCTGATTTTGAAGAGAATGTTAAAAGAAGGTACTTGTTGTTACCCTGTCTGGCGCTCGGCTTAAGGGGTTAAAACAAGGACTGGTCGGCTCGGAGTATACAATGTCTGCGTGGGGTATTCATGATAAACTGCGGCATGATGGCTCTGTGACCTAGTCCGGGCTAGTACAAGCAGACACACATACGTGCATACACGTCGCTATATAAGTGCAATAACCTTGGACGCGACGTTAAAACCCCATTTCACCTCACCTCACCATTAACTCTTTCACGAGAACTGTTATTAGGTTAACTAGTATATACTTAAGGGTCACGCGAAAAGTAATATTTGCTCTACGACAAAGCTGTTTTTGCCCGACCACATAAGTTTAATACAGTTAGCTAGAGACCTGTACCGTGTGGTGTCAGAATATTTCTTTGTAAGATTTCTTTGTTTGATTCCACCACGGGAATAAAATGAAAAAAAAGTCGCATTCTCCGAACGATATCAGCACATCTCAGTTTAAATCAAAACTAATGTCCCCAAAATTAAAAGAAATGTCCCCAAATTGAATATGTCTTTCGATGTTTTAGTTTTTCCTTGCAATCGCGTATAGACAAAATTCATGTTGTTTGGCGTTTTAAAAAAAAAATCAAATATTATTAAAGGAAATTATACTGTTCACTAAGATTATATGATTACATTACCAATGGTTTATACAGCTTTACCAAGGAATCCGCAGAATCCTGATTCAAATAATTAACTGAGCATTGTCAGCTATATATGAGAGATGTATATGTGTCATTAAAAGTTATTCTTTCAATCACAACTTATAGAACTTCGCGAGGCCTCGACTGGTTCTCGGTACTCCATTCATATGAAATATGACTTTTAAAAAAACATACGTGTCTGGTGTCACATGTACCACGTCCAACGGACAATGACTACACATTTCCGGTTTACGAGACATTAAAAGCAAACAAAATAACGTTTCATATTTAGAGCATATTGAGATATCTAACGTGTTCAGTAGAAATTCAGCATATGTATTATGATTTGTGTTTATTGTTTTCCGTATTTAAATTTTAAAAGGTAACGTATAAAATGTATTGCATAGGTACACGTACCATCGCATATAGAGAAATATATCGAAGCTATACAGTAAAGTACGTTTATAACGAACACGCTTATAACGAACTGACCGATATAACGACCTTATTTTTTAGTCCCGACCATATAAATGCTGTATATATGCCTTATAACGAACTACGGTTATTACGAACTAAAATTAGTGGTCCCTTTGAATTCGTTATAAACTTAGTTTACTGTATATATATTTAAATGGTATACAATTCATACGAAATCATTTTTAAATCTACACATTTGTCATACGTTTACTCAAATGACATGCATCAACCTGGTCAGGCTCACTGACTTGGTTGATGCATGTCATCGATCCCAATTGCGTGGATCGATGCTCATGATATTAATCACTGGATTGTCTTGTCCAAACTCGATTATTTACAGACCGTCGTCATATAGCTGGAATATTGCTGAGTGCGGCGTAAAACAAACCAACCAACCAACCAACTCTAATGAGAGTGTGTATGCATGGATAAAAGGGTTAATGAGTGGGTTGAGTTTAACTCTACACTGAACAGTATATTAACTATATGCCAGCTTGTGGCAAGGTCTCAAAATGACAAGTTTACAATACTTGATGTAACGCTAAAGACAACATGAAATGCAGATAATTAAGTAAATTGAAAATACCTGATGTCAAAAGGTACCTCATTTCACGTTCCTAAAAATGTTCTTGATTTAAACTGACGGACATATAAACCTATGTATATGTATGTAGATATGGGTGGGGATCATAGTATGTCTCGCGAAGCGATCAAGTGTTATTCATATTCAGTCCACTATTATACAAGAGGGGGTATCAATTGTCAATGGATAGTTCAACCAACCGAACTCTGTTTCAAATAGTTGCTTCCGGGTCTGTCCTGTTTTCAATAGTTTCGTGTGCTCTGTTAATTTCATGGCCTGGAATACATTTCGCAATGAGGGACAAATGTTTAGGTCCATCTCACCTCTAAATACACAGAGTTGTGGGTATCCATGTCTATATCCCGGTTGGGTCAGGTCGAACAGTATGTCAACGCTATATATATCTACACATAACGTATACTGGCGTGCCGCCTTATTGCTTCATGGACTTGATTTGTTTTCCACACAAAAATAACATAGGCGGATCCTGAGAGGGGCCACACACACGCACGCACATGCACACACACACACACCCCCCTTGAAAAGTACACCATTTGTGTGTTAATTCACGCTATATGAGTACGAATACACAATGTTTTTTAGAAAGTGGTCAAATGTAACAAATGATATAATTTGGGATTACAGTCTCTTAGTAAAGTACAAATTAATTGTAGTACGTATACTTTCTTAGGTTGAGTCCGGGATTCGAACCCAGACTCAGAGCAAGGTACCTAATCACACTACTCACGCTACATCCATGTGCCAAAAGAGCCCTGTCATACGTGACAAACCCTTTGTAACGCTATGCGGGTACATCTGTTGGTGAAATAGCCAGGCTAGTCATACAACAAGGAAGCGAGTTCGCGATATACAGGACGGCTCCTTTCAGTGAGTACGTGACGTCATAACACCATGCATGCACTAAATATATGCATACTTGTAACAGCTATACGATGATTCAGTCTGAGAGTGTCATATAATTAAACGATGATTAAATATCACGTTTTTTGAATACCCTTAAATCCTCAATTGGTTGAAAAGTCTATTTAGATGGGATTTGAAACAATAATTGTGTTCGCTTACCGTATTGGTAAAATAAGCAAATATGTTGTTCAATTGTTTAACTGCTTTTGGATCAAATGACGCTAGTTAATTAAGTAACAGGTAAATAAATTAGAGGATACCTTGACCTCTTATACGACCGATCACCTTTAAACTGAAGTCGGACATACATGTGTGTGTGCGTGCGTGCGTACGTGTGTGTGTACGCATGCTTAATTCTTCAATCAAATGAAGGTAGATCAATTTGTGAGACTTACACTATACTTATGTTAATGCGCAGGCTTAATTTACAAAATGTCTTGATATAAGTGTATAATGTACGTATTTCTGACCTCGGCTTCAAGTTTCACTCACTCGCCCCGAACGGACGATATTACATTACAATACTGACATTTTGTACAGCATGATAAATATTTCAGTTGCACACGCATACAAGGAACTAACTGCAGATACTTACAAGGTCATATCTATATAGAGACACAGTCCGATAAAACCCCTAGCAATGTACAGCGTTTATACTTCATGCTACGCAATATCATCAGTGTTTGATAGTTAAGGACATATATACACCTATATACTCAATGATTCAAACAATTAACGGTTATTAATGACTTTAATCGCCTGTCTTCATCTATCATTTGCACATATTGAACAGTGAATGTAGGTAACAGGCATTAGGCCATACATGCATGCAGTGCATTCTAGGTCCGACATAACTTGTGTTGCTCTTTATTGGGGATGTTATATACTATACAATATTTGATAAGGATATTCTGCCCATCCTACTCTTGTGATTACATCTCCAATCTGTCGGGAATCGAACCCGCGTCTTCAGCGTGACGAGCGAACGCTTTAACCACTAGGCTACCCGACCGCCCCCTCCATCAAATGTTGAGAAGTTTGCATACGGCAAAATGGTAGGATATATTTCACACTGCCTATCATTATATGCCGTACGTCCTCGAATAAGAACACTAACTCTGTGTATCTTGCAAACAGACATATATTGATCGGTGTCTGTGAATCCATACATATGTACGTGTAGAATAATTCTATATAATTAGTATACTACACGCCATGCATGATTTTTCTCCGTTATTTTCTACATAAATATGGATTTATTTAAACTCAGTTTACGAACGGCATCAGTATAGACACTGCATTACGGACATTTACGCTATTACAATTCTGTTAAATAATGCCAAAGAATTCCTTGCAAATCTACATACACAAAGCAAAGAATTCCCCCTTCTGTCTGGCGGGAATAAGTGTCATCTTCGTGAGATTGTCAGGTATCCTGTATCCAATCATAACAAGGGAATTCCCACAAACCAACCAATCAGATAACGGTTTACATGTTACTACGGCTCAGAAGCGCGTGACGTTAGCCAAATGGAGTCAATATGGCTCTTTTACAGCGATTATTTCAAAACAGAAAATTCTGTAGGAATTCCGGTTCAAGATGGTCAGGATCTGAGTCAAATGTATCGTAAGTACCCGAAATCCTACTTTTATACTGACGCCCGATCACCATCCTTTTGCGTAGTAACAGGTGCTCGAACTCGCTCGAACAACCTCGTGGGAAGTCACGAGTTGTTGTGTCACATGCTGTTTGTAAACACTCAAAAGTCCCATTTACGATTTGACTGAAATATCAACTGATTAAACTTCATGCGATGATAAAAAGCCTTACTACGTTTTAGAATGTAAGGTCAAATATGACACGTCTCTGCTTCATACCAGTTCTCAAAAGGTGTACGAAATTTGAAAGTGACTCAGTTGTCTGTTTGGGAGCATATGACAGGCACATGACTGACTTGGGTGCAGTGACCGTGGCCTCGCGAGAGCTCGAGCCAGGATAAGCTCAGGTTGTACAACACTTTCACGCCTTCAGCAGGTATAGAGAATTTTCACGTGATGGCACGCAGCATGTGACCTTATACTACGCTGTCAAAGTCTAGATGAGACATTACATACAGTCGGTAGTATATGCGAGATGAGATCAGAAATGAAGAATTATCTGGGAGAAATATTAGCTTCCACTGCAGCTCTGAAGGATAATTTTCTTAATGATATGACATTTAGCAGGAAGTTTCGGTAAGGATTATTTTACTTTTATCTTTATTATAATTTTAAAGTTTTGTTAAATTACGTTTAAGTTAAAATATTTACGCAAACATCCTATATGTGTGTTATCTTTTGTGGTGGATTTCTTATTACATACATGCAGAAAGTGAATGTTTTGTGTTGATGTTAAACATTTGGAACAAGTGTATCCTTCAGTATGATAAATGGAAGTGAGTATCAGCATGTATTGTATTTTTCTGTTGTTACTCATCACATATATATCATTATCCTGATGTGCAAATTTTGTGCTTATCTTAACATTACCCATGAAGATCCAAATTATGATGATGTCAATCACTGGATTGTCTGGTCCAGACTCGATAAATTACAGACCAACGTCACAACTGGAATATTGCTGAGTGCAGCGTTAAACAACAAATAGCAACAACTTATCTTAAGATGGTTAATGGAACATTTTAGGTTAACAGGGATCTATGTGATGCAACATTTTCAAATATCAAATTGATACCAGGGTGTAGCCTTTTCTGTCAATATCAGTGTCATCGTCATCATGGCTTGGCACTATTAAGTATTTAGGTACATTTTATGGTACTATTAGCATGCTCAGCACTGCAATCTTCATCTTTAGATTTATGTTAATCATCTTTAGATTTATGTTAATCATCTAGATATTATCAAAGGGTAAAGCTAATATTTTACGACAGTGACACTAATTTCAGGCATAATTGTTTATAAATTACCATTTTAATTTTATGAAACAGTTATTTGTGATTAACACCACTGTATGAAGTGAGTACTAGCGAAACTCATCTACAAAAAGCTCTGTACATTGAGTTTCCACAGAACAAGGCACGAGTAATAGCTTTGGATGAGCAAGCCAATGTTTCGTGGCCAATAAAACTGTTGTCACTGGTCATGTTTGTAAATTGTAGTTGTATATTATCAGTAATATTTATTGTTATATTAACATAATCAACATGATCAATACATAGTTATCACAGGATTACCATTTATCAAAACTTTAGATGGTAATCCTGTAATAAATATGTATTGATTATGTTTATATCATAATAATATTACTGATAATATACTGTTGAAATACAACCCTATTTACAAGTGGCCCTATTAGGAAATGATCTATTTTATTCAGTTTAGTACCCAGTACAAGGATTTGGCTAGGCATGCTGACAGGCTGATATTCGGCCCCAAGTCGGCAGCAAATATCAGCGTTAGAAACTGGCACTAGTCCTATAGTCCTATTTGCCCTGTTTAAGACTGTTGCCATGTGTTATCATTATAAGGACTAGTGGACTAAAACTGTTTGTTTCTAACGCTAAAATGTAATCACGAATGAAAAAGATAGACACAATTTTTATGGATAACAACTTTTTTAATACTGTAAAAAGCGACGTTTCGGTATAGATCCTTATACCGTTGTCAGGCAAGACTGAATGAGGGACATAGTGCAGAATATATATAGCAAAGACCTCCATGACACATTTTGAAGTCAGTTCGTTAGAGTATTAGGTCTCATTGACCATCATATTGCTTCATGGCTGTTGAAACTGTTGAGTTTCCTGGCAAAGCCGCTGCAATCTCCTGCTAGAGAATCAACAATTCTCCTGTCTATCAATGTGTCACTGTGTTGAAACTTGCTTGAGAATCAACAATTCTCCTGTCTATCAATGTATCACTGTGTTGAAACATGCTAGAGAATCAACAATTCTCCTGTCTATCAGTGTGTCACTGTGTTGAAACTTGCTAGAGAATCAACACTTCTCCTGTCTATCAGTGTGTCACTGTGTTGAAACATGCTAGAGAATCAACACTTCTCCTGTCTATCAATGTATCACTGTGTTGAAACATGCTAGAGAATCAACAATTCTCCTGTCTATCAGTGTGTCACTGTGTTGAAACATGCTAGAGAATCAACAATTCTCCTGTCTGTCAATGTATCACTGTGTTGAAACATGCTAGAGAATCAACACTTCTCCTGTCTATCAATGTGTCACTGTGTTGAAACTTGCTAGAGAATCAACACTTCTCCTGTCTATCAGTGTGTCACTGTGTTGAAACATGCTAGAGAATCAACACTTCTCCTGTCTGTCAATCTGTCACTGTGTTGAAACATGCTAGAGAATCAACACTTCTCCTGTCTATCAGTGTATCACTGTGTTGAAACATGCTAGAGAATCAACACTTCTCCTGTCTATCAGTGTATCACTGTGTTGAAACATGCTAGAGAATCAACAATTCTCCTGTCTATCAATGTGTCACTGTGTTGAAACATGCTAGAGAATCAACACTTCTCCTGTCTATCAATGTGTCACTGTGTTGAAACATGCTAGAGAATCAACACTTCTCCTGTCTATCAATGTGTCACTGTGTTGAAACATGCTAGAGAATCAACAATTCTCCTGTCTGTCAATGTATCACTGTGTTGAAACATGCTAGAGAATCAACACTTCTCCTGTCTATCAATGTGTCACTGTGTTGAAACTTGCTAGAGAATCAACAATTCTCCTGTCTATCAGTGTGTCACTGTGTTGAAACATGCTAGAGAATCAACACTTCTCCTGTCTATCAATGTGTCTCTGTGTTGAAACTTGCTAGAGAATCAACACTTCTCCTGTCTATCAGTGTGTCACTGTGTTGAAACATGCTAGAGAATCAACAATTCTCCTGTCTGTCAATCTGTCACTGTGTTGAAACATGCTAGAGAATCAACACTTCTCCTGTCTATCAGTGTATCACTGTGTTGAAACATGCTAGAGAATCAACATGTCTCCTGTCTGTCAATCTGTCACTGTGTTGAAACATGCTAGAGAATCAACACTTCTCATCACTCTTGTTCTGATTGCAGGGGGAATGCCCCGAGACTTGATCGTAGCAAGGTCCGTCTGGTGGTGTACGTTGATCATGACAAGGGAAGGACACCCATGTTTGATTCAGATGCCATAACAAAACTAGATGATCCTCCTGTCCAGGTAATACATTTATTCTTGAAAATGTATTTCTCATTTCCAGTTTACGAAATTTAAAAAACTAACAGAGATGGTTATGAAACTTATACCATGATTAGAAACTGGCAGTAATATAATGGGACAAAACAAAGATTGTATTGGTCAGGTATCTCTGGGGACGTGTTGTTATCGTATAAATTTTGAAGGTTTTTTTATAAGCAATTATGGCATCCCCAGTGAATATGGTGATGAAAACTCTGTTAACGTTCAGCCTGCAGAATTGCGAGCACACTTCCTAACCCGGCCCGCTGGATTTATTTCAGTGTTAGGTGGGGTACAGACTGGCAATTTCAAGCAGTCGAGGCTTCATTTTTTAAGAAAGCTGAGAATTTATGCATATCACAAATGATTTCCATGATATGCAAAGCCTACATGGTATACACTTGTTCAAATTATTATTTCGGGGTGTCCTAACAAATGTGTTTGCCTGCAGATGCACGGCTGGTGACACAATTGAATGGGTTTGATAGAGAAATTAAAGTTGAAAGTATTTTTTACATACATGTGTATCATAATACATGTCATAAAGACTTACCACTAAAATGTCTTTTTGATAATCAATTATAACATCCTTAGCAATGTTTAGTTAATTTGGTCAAGAAAACACCGAGAAGCTGTATGTGTTTTTCTGTTTGTGCAGCCGTCTAGAAGGTTGTGCGGGAGAGATGACAGCAGCCATTCAGCACAGAAAAGTCATCCAAAATATCAGGTATCTTCATGTTTAACCATTGTCTGAAGTCACTTCTTGTAAATGTTGTTGAGCTGTAAACTTCAGTGCACATGGCTGCCAACTGTCCTGAATTCGTATTTGAATCATCAGGTATCTTCAAAAGATGAATGTGAAAGTCTGTATTATTCGGATATTTTTATGTCCATTTGAGCCTGTAAAATGTAGAAAGCCCTTGATGAGATGGCAGTGCATGTGCCCATTTTGACAGGATGTTTTCTGTGTTCAGTTTACGAAGCTGGGCAGTGACAGCAAGGTGTTGGAGGAGATGATGTTCGGCTCTGTGGGAATGGCTTACAAAGGCTCCACACTTAAAGTGCATTTTATCAGGTAAAGCAATAAAGAATAATAACACTGATGTTATTTTCTGTATAAGTATCATGTTTATGTTTCATTTTTTATTAAATGCTTATCATAAAATGTAATGGTGAAGTTTGTTCATTTGTGTTTGTATGCATATATATATTCCCATCCTGTTTCTAAATGAGAATAGATCCTGACATTTGATAAAAAGTGGGCTGGATGGGAGTGGGCAAATGAAAAATTTGCATCGTACTTGATGAAACATAATTCAGACCACTTTTTATATAGGTGGCATGTATTTGAAAATGTGTAGAATTATGTGTTTGAAAGTGCATGAAAGGATAACATTAATATTATTAATAAAAAAACTGTGGAAACGGAATGTTTCATTAAATATGATTCGTATCTTCAGCTTGTTTAGATTCATTTTGTAAATTTCTGTTTTATAGGTCTCCTCCACAAATAATGCTGAGCAAAGTGTTTTATCCAGAAAAACCAAAACGAGAATCGTGGTGAGTTTATCAACAGTTCTCTGAAACGAACATGGCAACTCATAAAAATAGTTTGTAAACTTGTTGAACGTATGCATGTATTCTGTTACATTATGTCATGAATCAGGAGGCATGGATGGCTGAGTTGCCTTACGTGCTGTTATTTGCTGTGCAGAGTTGCTTCCCTTTGGTATGCAAGTAACCTATTATGGTTTTGAATTGCAGTTTGCCCTGATTGTGTTTCTTGGTTTGTCAGAAAGAGGCGATTAACGAGATTGGGTGGTCAAGCTTGCTGACTTGGTTGATGCATGTCATCATATCCAAAGTGTGTGGATATCAATCACTTGATTGTCTGGTACAGACTTGTTTATTAACAGACTGACGTTATATAGCTTGAATAGTGCCTAGCGCGGCGTTAAACAACAAATAAATAAACAAACTGCTCAAAACGGTGCTAAACATCAAAACCTGACTCTGTTATGCCAGTGAGCTGGACAGCGACTCGTGCAGCAGTTTTCACAGCCAGACGGGAGACTTCTCTCTTCCACGAGGTATTTCAAGCCGGACCAACTCGGGAACAAACATGGGTAAGTCAACATGGGGATGACGACCACGATGACATGGCTGTAGATTTGGGCCAAATGTTACATGGATGTTGTGAGAGATCACTGAATCAAGATGCTGATTTATACCCAGTGCAGGTATTTTTCGGGATCCAGTATGAAGTTGTGGGTCATCAGTTTTACAATGAAGTAAAACACTCGTAGTCGGATCCTGAAACCTTTTAACTACTGTTGGAAAAATCTTGTAAACCAGTGGAAATTAATTGATTGGTTATTCCAGATTGTATGCTATTAGAGGTGTCACTGTAAGCTAAGCTGATTATTACTTTACTTGGATGTTGATATAGATTTGTACACGTTATTGCCTGATCTCTTATACATACAATGCCAATATTAGTTTTTTTCAATACAGTTGGTACTGTTTCAGCTATGAGTATGCCGATGGCAGTTCCGTCCCCACACGACAGCTTTACCGATTCCGTGGATGATGACAGTGGCCTTGCTTCTTGTAAGTGAAGAGAAACATTTGTACAATCCATGTGAAGAGTCCGGACAGAATAAGCCTTATCTGCTCTGTAATTGAACCCAATGCATGAATAGTTGCTCATGTTATCGATCACTGGTGTTCCTGGTCCAGGTTCTATTGCAGCCAACTCTGTTTATAATGAACATGCTTATACTGAACTGACGGATATAACAAAATGTTTTTTGGTCCCATCCATTTGCTGTATATAGGATTATAACGAACTACGGTTTTAACAAACTTAAATTAGTTGCCCCTTTTGGTTCGTTATGACTGTGGGGGCACGGGTGGCCCAGTCGTCTAAGGCTCCGCGATTCGCTGTGCAGAGTTGCGTCCCTTTGGCAATCCCTTGATTGTGGGTTCGAATCCCGCTTCGCCCCAATTATGTTTCTAGGTTTGTCAGTGCCATACCTGAAGTTGTAAAAGTCTGAGACCTGCATCACTTCGAGCTTTCCTCCCACATTAAGCTGACACACCGTGATATAACTGAAATACTGTTGAAAGCGGCGTTAAACCCAACTCACTCACTCACTCACTTGTTATGATGGTAGTTTACTGTAGTTTTTGGCATGCTTTACGGGCTGTTGTGATGTAGCTTGAATATTGGTGACTGTGACGCAAGACAGCACCTTCTCGCTCATTCACATCAGTGAGTCCTATTTGTCTGGCATGGTAACCATATGCTTTATTCTAGCCCAGACATTCTGTTGACAATGTGGTTGTTGCCTCTAGCCTAGCTGTGACTATCTGTGTATCTAGGTAATGAACGTCTGTTGTCTGTGTACAGTTACATCAAGCGGAAGTTTCCACACCCCGGTGCCGTCCCCAAGTGGAAACAGCACCAGCAGCTACAACAGCCTGCATCGACGGTGGATGCGGACGCAGACAACATCGCTGCAGAGTTTAAGCAGGAAGACTGCGGCCATGGACCAGCTACAGAAACAAGAGGTTGGAGACTAATACTGGGAGCAATAAAAACATTTGTGGAAAGAAATAAAAAATATGAATATTGTAAAAAGAGTTGAGGTCAATCAATTACACACAATATCACACACTGTGAATTTCAGGCATTTGGTTTATATTGTATGGAGGAGTTGACATAAGCATGGAGTTTTTACACATAAAAAATGTACCAGGACCAAAATGACAAGAGAGCTATGAATAAGGATCTGTGGAATGTATATATGTTGTAACTTATAATTGCAGAATTCTCTCCCAAGAAAGAGGAAATGCAAGATTGCTCTTGGAATTCTCTTTGGTCCAAATGAAGAGGATAAGTGAGTATTAGCATGAAGGGAAAAATTAAATTAGATTAAGAATTTGTATAGGGCATGTTCCAATGAACAGCTGCTCAAATGCGCTTTGACCATGATTGACCTAGTCAAGGGCTCACTAGAGGAGACAGGTTTTGAGTGTACTTCTTAAGGTTTGTCAGATTTTCTGTTTCTCGGATTTCTTTGGCAGATTGTTTCATAGCAACAGGGTAGTGTGTTGAAATGACTTATCGTCATATGTTTTCGTACATGACTTTGGCACCACTAGCAGATGTTGATCTTTTGATAACAAAAAAAAGAAAAAGAAGCTCCCAGCACAAGTTAAATTACTTTACCATGTTTATTCAAAAAGATAAAAATATATTTGCTGATGCATCTGGAACAGAATTCTGAGTTATATGAGTGCAGGCCTTTTTACCGACCACGACGATGTGGGCGTAATATAGATTTGGCTTCCCTCCTTCCGTCTGTCCAACTAAAGAAACTCAATTGGATTCAAGGATGAAATTTTGCTGACATCATAAAGGAGTGAATATGTTGATGGAGTTTGCACGTCAAAGATATATGTTATGCAGAGTTACATCCCTTGTTTCAAACTGCCGTTTTGAATTTTAGGTTGTTCCAGAACTTCTTCTTCTCCCACATCACTCTGTTTGAGGGTCATGTGGAAAAGTTGGCAGCACTAGTGGAGAGATGCTATTTCAATCGACAGAGATTCATCCCAATGGTGATGGAGGTAGGGAAGGGTTGATTGTTATAAGGGGCGACTAACGGGATCGGGTGGTCAGACTCACTGACTTGGTTAATGCATGTCATCATATCCTTATTGCGTAGATCGATCCTCATGATGTCAATCACTGGATTGTCAGGTCCTTAGATGATTATTATTTACAGACCGCCGTCATATAGCTGGAATATTGCTAAGTGCGGCGTTCAACAACAAACCAACAAACAAAGCTTGGTTTATCATGGATACCAGTTAGGACCACCATGTTACAAGTAAACTAGTGGCCATGTTTGAAGCAGGTTAATTCCTTGTCGTTTTGGTTTGTGAAAACTCAAGTTGTTTCATCAAATTGTATCATTTTCAGGCACTGGAGGTATTCCGAGATGATGTACATGATCTGTACACGGCCCCCAGACTGGCAGATCCCGTGTGGTTGAACATGATGTCATTCAGTAATCATCGCTATGTCTTCTGTGAAAAATTCATCAATGAATTCATGTCATTGGCTGCCAAGTTTGACAACAAGTCGACCAATTTGTAAGTTTATGGTTTAGATTGATGCAAGGGAAGGGAGACAACTCTTGGTCTCAAAGTACTGCACAAATAGTATTGTTTGCATCGTTGGGCTCATGCTTTTAATTGAGAATATAATTAAGGACATTTGTTCTATGTTGGTTGTATATTATCATGATTATAATCATTTATTCATTAAGTTATTGTTGGGAAAACCTTCATAGTCATGCTTTGGCTTTTGGATGTATAATTGATGAGATTTGTAGTGTTTCTGACTTAAATGTTTGACCATTTTAATCTCTTGATAGATTTATAATACATGTAAATGAGTTGGCGAATGACACAAACATGTTGCCATTTAGATGTTTTCCATTCTATTTCCTTATAATAATTAGCCTCCACATTCAGTGATTGACGAAGGATCATGATAAATGATGAATTAGCCCAATTATGTGGATTCGTTATTTTGTGTCTTGATATTAAATGTTTAGGAGGTTAACTTGTTAAATCGTGATGCAATCAGTGTTCTGTGATGATGACAAACATCTATGTTCTGTGCTGCAGTTTTGTGAGTACGTTGGTGTCGGCCGTCCTCACCCACCACCTGGCCTGGGTGCCAACTGTTACACCTGCAGGGGGAACATCCTCCAAAACTTACCTGGATAAACACTCTGCCAAGTGGGTAAGTATGTTCGGAGCTTGTTGACATTCCAGTAACCATGGGAACCGCACACCCTTACAGGGTAAAGACACAACCAACCCTGTCACCTACCTCACTATGCCCATCTTAGGTTACCATTGGGGCACTCGGGGCCCATTGTGTCATTGTTCACTTGTAGAACAGTTTGAACTGCAAGATATTTATCTCTGGAGTTAAGCAATTGTTTAAAGTGTTTACATATCCTGCATTACACATGTTACAAGCAGAAATGTGGAGTTTATGTGACGTACACATCCTGGTCAAGTGGTCTCATCTGCTGGGTCCTGCACTTCTTTCTCAGCTGGACACTCGCATCTTTGTTTTCTGTCAAAAGTAAGCAGTAAATACATTAAGGGGTAATGCAGGATAAGTATACAAATATAAAAAATATCTAGGATGTTACTAGAAATGTAAAAAATATTTAGATTTTACTAATAATGATTAATTCTATTTGCAGCTGGACACTTTGGCAAAGACACATCCTTACAATCCTTTGTGGGCTCAGTTGGGGTGAGTGCTGCCTGATTTTGTCATGTTTGTTCTTAACATTAGACTGTGCTTATTAGTTGTTTAATGGCACACTCAGTAATTTTCCGGCTTTGTGTCGGTGGCCTGTAAATAATCAAGCTCATAAGCAATGCTTTCGGGTTCAATGACACTCCATCAACCATGTTCATTTTGTTACCTCTTTTGACCAGCATATGTTCCTCGGGACCAACCTTGAACCCAGAATACCCATGGGGGCATAAGACTGTCGGGAAGTGTCATGTGTAAATGTAACTAGTTTTGTGGCCAACCTGTTTTTCAGCATTCGGATTATTGAAGACTGTTTGAACATGATGGATTAATAGTTATGATACAATTGTTGGCAACATTTAGCCATAGGGATGTAAATAATGATTATTTGAAGAATGTTAGAGTTTTGTTCCCTCAAGAATTGTTGAACAGTAACCATTGATGTTATTAACATAATTTAGTGGTGGGTTGTTCTTGGGAATGGTTGTATTATCACAAATATGTGTGTTGGTGAAATGTTGAAGTTGCTAGGGAGAGACCTGTGTCTGACTACAGAGTACTGTGTATGGTTGCAGGGATCTGTATGGTGCTATTGGCTTCCCTCTCAAACTGGCCAGGACAGTGGTGGTGGGCCGGAAGCAGGACCTGGTCAAGAAATTCCTGTACGTCCTCAGCTACTTCATCCGCTGCAGCGACGTCCACGAGCGGAAGGAGCAGGGGCAGCTGGACGACTTCATCAACGACATGTTCTTTGATACCTCCCCCTCCGAGAGCGAGAAGACCATCCTGGACTTGGTCCCGGGGGAGGAGGAGGGGGGCAGTACTAACAACAGCTGTTCCGCGCTGACTGAGAAGCATGTGTCAGGGGCGTGTAACTGTGATAGAGACAAGGTGGACAGGTTGAAGCGGGTCCGGAGTCGGACCGAGGAGTGGCTGCTTGAGGTGCAGGATAAGACCTATCACAGGGTCGGGGGATATATTGAGTTGACTGATATCAGTGGTAAGAAATCTCATGATGTGGGATCTGTTCTGAAGGAGAGGGGAATTGGAAGTTCCGAACCCCTTGCCAATGTGATTGACAGTGGTGATGTGATAGATGGAGGTAATGTGATCGATGGCGGGAATGTGATTGACGGTGGTAAAGTGTTTGACAACGGTGATGTGATTGATGGTGGTAAAGTGTTTGACAACGGTGATGTGATTGATGGTGGTAAAGTGTTTGACAGTGGTGATGTGATTGACGGGCAGGATCTTGTGTTTAGAATGGACAAAGAAGGAAATATGAACTCAAGGGAATGTAGGTTATCCACAGCCAAAGTAATGGAAAGTCTTCGTGTGGAAAATGTGAATCATGTTCGCAAAGACAGCGCTTCAGTTTTGCAAAATGGTGGAATAAGTGACAGGACTGTGAAGGATGGGGTGTCCGATTCGAAAGGATCTAGTGCGAAAGTAGTGTCTGTTCTGTCCAAGCAATTGCAGTCTTCAGGATCGGAGTCCGACCTAAAGCTGACCACCAGTGAGGTGAGAAATTTGTATCAGAAGGAAGGTTCCAATAGCATGTTTGAGGAATATTTCGTGGATGGGATAGAGGCAAAGACTATTGATGATGTGGCTGATCACGAGCGAGTGGTCAACCACCCTCTAGCCAGCCCGACCGATGGACCCCGAGTGGCCGATGGTGTCAAGGTGGCGGAGGATGTAGTACCGGAGCTGCAGAAGCAGCAGAGGACGTCTATGTCGAGGCAGAACAGTATGGACAAAGTTGGTCTTTCTACTCGACCAACCACTCTACCAGGCAGATGCAGGTTAGTCTGTTTCAAAGTTGGTTTTGACGTCATGTTGGAAAATTTGGCCTTTTCTGCCTTGTCTTTGAAAGGCATTTAGAAGTGATACACATAAGAAAGAAAGAATTAATGGATGTCAACTTCTTCATTATGTGGAACACAATGTAGCATGTACTCCGAAACGTTGTGTTCCTCATAATAAAGAAGTTGACATCCATAAATTCTCTTCCTTTTTTGACTTGTTTGCACCCTTTGGGATTCCGTGTTAAAATTGGCCCAAAGCAACCTCTGCTTGTTGCAAGAGGATACTTGTTGGATCAGTGACTTGGTTGATTGCATGTCAGCAGCCAATACCCAACAGCATGGATCGTTGCTCAAATTATCAATCACTGGATTGTCTGGTCCAGACTGGTGTTAAAAAGACAACAAACCAAACTGAATTTACTAAGGGGATGAAGGTTGTTACTGTAATTAAAATTAACAAATAACAGTATTGTAAGTGATAATTTAGTACATGTTGGAGAGGCAGAATTTGTTAACTTGGGCCCCAGGATTTTCATCTTACTTTTTGTTAATCATGTTTGTTAGACTGTTCACACAGGATATGAATATATACTACTCAAAAGAAATTAAAGAACATATGATTTTTTTCATATGACTATTGTCAATGATTGTTGGCCATGACAGATGAACTATGGTTATATAAAAAAAAATTGAGTCATTTTATTAAATTCACACACATGTTCAGAAGTTCAATAATGTTAAACCTCATTTCATCTATTTTAATATTGCTGATGCTTTTTTCCTCAGATCAGTGACACCGACAGAGCTGGGCAGACGACGACATCTCTCCTCCGCCAGCAGCACCGAGGTGGAGCCCTTTGACCCCATCAGCCACTGCAAGGAGCTCTCCATGCCTGAGTATGTCTCGGGATCAATATTACCTACATTAATGGAAGAAAATATCGACACATTTGAAAAACCTCAAAGTATAATAATTATTTCTCATGGACTGCAGATATGAAAGAGAAAAAGCATGGATGTGTCAGTTGCTGTCAGTGATTTGTGTCATTTATTTGTTCTGTTCAGTTCACCATGCTAAGTAGGTCTAGGGATTAGTTGTAGAAAATAAGGATTTATTTGAAGAACTGCTTCAAATACACTTTATTTGTGAAACTTTCTTCTTCTGCTGCTGTCATTGAAATATTTGCTGTATTCAGCTTGCCCTCCGATGTGTCACCGTGGAGCATCAAGACGTTTGACAGAAACTTCGGAAGGTCACTCCTGGCTGGCTACTCCGATCACTACATGTCAGACTTCGTCCTTCACGGCACCTCTGACCAGAACTTCCGACAGAAAATGCTCAACGACCTTCAGCTGGCATCACAGGTAAGATTAATGGTTAAGGATTTGTTTTTCCGTAAGGTTTGTTTGTTGTTTGATACTGCACTCTGCAATATTCGTGTGATGGCAGTGTGTAAATAATCGAATCTGTACCGACAATCCAGTGTGAGCAACTGTCCACGCTTTTGGGGTATGATGACACGCTATCAACTAAGTCACCGAGTAGAACCATCCAATCGCTTTGGTCTTTTACAACTCTTTTAACCATTCTAACAGGTTAACCCTAATTATGATCCTTTGTTTGTTTGTTTGTTTATTTGTTGTTTAATGCTACCCTCAGCAATAGTCCAGCTATATGACAGCTGTCAGTTAATAATCAAGTCTGGACCAGACAATTCAGTGATTGGCATCATGTGCATCGATCCACGCAATCGGGATACGATGACATGCATTACAGTCAGTGAGTCTGACCACCCAATCCTGTTCGTCGCCTTTGCGGCAACCATGGGTTGCTGAAGACCTACTCTACCCTGGATCTTCAAGGGTTAATTGGCTTGTCAGCACCCTATCCCAGAGTAATAAGTGTACATGACCTGTGTCACATTGAGCTTTCCAGACACATTAAACTCACGCAATTATTATCAACACAGTTCACTCACACAAAGAGCAGTGGGTTATCAAAAATGCTTCCTATTTCAGAATTCTGTGCTTGACGAACCCATTGCAGAGGCTGTGTGTATTGTGGCCGACACAGACAACTGGTGAGTAATGTAGATTGGAAAGAAGATTCCATGTACACTCAGAAAATATGTTTCAAGATGTTGTGAACAATGTATTGGTTCCTTCGTGTGTTGAAGGTCTTGCGGGTTATTTGATTGATTCAGTAGTCATGTGACTTAGAGAGCACTAGTCCTATTTCCTGGGTCTATAGCCCTTGATCGGGGATATGTTTCATGAGTGATGTACTTCCTTCCTCATTTTTACAAATACAATGACGGACTGACTCATTCTCA
Organism: Haliotis cracherodii; assembly: GCF_022045235.1. Lineage (NCBI taxonomy): Eukaryota > Metazoa > Mollusca > Gastropoda > Lepetellida > Haliotidae > Haliotis > Haliotis cracherodii. Next base: position 68,934,463 of record NW_027266275.1, read on the forward strand.
TTCTCTGATGGTGAAACTGGGTGATACTTGAACTGGTGTCTGACTTCACTCTGCCATGCATGCATGGTTCAGTGTTAGACGAACGAGACTCATGGTTTCATTTGCCCACAACTCCATATTTTCTACAAAACGTCATGGGCAGTCGAGTTCGTATTCTTGTTGTAGGAACTGACGAAGATATGAATCCAGGGTTTGAGATCAGTTCATTTTCAAGGACATTGACTGATTGTCATCCAAAATGTCCTAAAGATGTTTTTGTCAAATTTGGTAATGATATTGAAGAATGTCCAATCATAAATTACTGCCTCCGTGGTCTAGAGGTAGAGTGTCCGCCCGGAGAGCAGAAGGTCTGGGGTTCGATCCCTGGCCGTGTCATGCCAAAAGACTTTGAAAGATGGTAATTGTTGTTACCCTGTCTGACGCTCGCCATTAAGGGGCTAAAACAAGGACTGGTCGGCTTGGAGTCAGTATACTGTGTCTGAGTGGGGTATTCATGTTAAACTGCAGCATGATATCTCAGTGGGCTAGCACTATATATCGGCATGAGTCCGGACTAGTACAAGCAGCCACACACACATGTGCATGCATGTCACTATATAAGTGCAATATACTTGGAAGCAACGTTAAACCCAATTTCACCTTACCTCACCTATCAAAAATTGTTGAAGCACGTTTCTAAACATAAGGATCAAAGGAAGGTGTGAGTTGGGTTAAGTATTTAAATGTACAGTTTACAATGTTGACTCCCTCTCTGTATACCCTGTTGTATCTCTCCTTCACAGGACGGTTGAGGTCGCTAGTAGCCGTCTGCTGGAGAAGTCACCATCTGCTACAATGACCTGGATGACCTCCCAACTCGTCTGCAACCTCATTGAATCGGTGCTCAGCCTTTGGAAGTTGAAAATGAGTCCAGAATTTGTAAGTAGAATAATAGATATTTTAAGAATTTTACAGTTTTTGAAGTATTTATTTCTATACCAAGTCATAATTAGTTTTTATAAACTGTATATTCCTCTAGCTGCATTAGTTTGAACAAACAACCTGTTTGAGATGGTTTTCACTGTCCTTATGTAAGGATACTTGAAAACTGTTTACTGAGTTACTCCATTGATGGTGTATGTGAAAATATAAACTCTGCAGAGTTGTCTCCCTTGGCTTCAAGGATCCTCAGGTTATGGGTTCTAGGCCAGGTGCCACTCAAGGCCTCGTGCTCTAAAAGGCTGCAGTTTGATCTCACTTGGTCTGTCAGCACCATGAGAGTTGACATCACTTTGGGTTTTTTGCTCTCATCTAGAAAACACAGAAACATTAGAGAAGAACAGTTCGAAGAAGCTTTCAGTCATCTCACTCATTCTCGTCCCAGATTCACCTCGGTTATTTATGGACTGACAGAGTAACATACTGGGTTAGGCCTGATCTGCATATATAGCTGTTGGCTTTTCTCCCACAATAAGCATGTTGAGCTGACTTGTTGTAATATGACTGATATACTATATATACTATATATAGCATTATGTCGATCCGGGGTAGAATAGGTCTTCAGCCGCCCATACGTGCCGTAAGAGGTGAATGCTTGTCGTAAGAGGCACCTAACGGGATCGGGTGATCAGGCTCGCTGACTTGGTTGATGCATGTCATCATGATGCCAATCACTTGATTGTCTGGTCCAGACTTGATTATTTACAGACCGCCGTCATACTGCTGGAATATTGCTGAGTGCGATGTTAAACAACAGACATACAAATCACAGCAGCGTGAACCACTAACACTCACTTGTGTGCATGATTGACTATTTATATCAGCACTATTGTTTAACTAGATGTGTTATGTAGCTGAGTTAATGTGGTGTCCCTTCTGTTCAGTGTCTCATGCATGTGGAGGACCGTCTGCAGGAAATCTACTTCAAGAGCCAGATGTTGTCAGAGTACGTCAAGGGTTCGTCCCGCAAGAACATGAAAGAGCTGGCACACATGCTGGGGTAGGCATACTTATCATGTCCTTCATCCTGATACATTGTTGATGTTTGAGACGAAGAAGGGTTTCTTTCATACCTTTGATGTTTCTGGGACAGAAATAGGCCCCACAGCATTGGTGCACAACAGACAGTAGCCATAACCAGCAATCCAAATAAACAGTTTTCCGTTATTTTTATTTGCCAAGGTGCTCTATCTTTGAATTTGCAATGTAAAAACCTACAAGAACAAGTCTTTCAATATCTATGTGTTAAGTTTGTGAAAAAGATCCAACTCAACTGAAGTTCATTTGACTATAGGGGGCACAGGTGGCCAAGTCGTCTGAGGCGCCGCGATTCGCTGTGCAGAGTTGGGGCACGCAAGAAACCTATGATTGTGGGTTCGAATCCCAGTTCGCCCCAATTATGTTTCTAGGTTTGTCAGCACCATACCCGTGCTCGTGGGTTCCTCCAAAGTGGTAAACGTCTGAGACCTGCATCACTTCAGGCTTTCCTCCCACATTAAGCTGACACGCCGCGTTATAACTGGAATACTGTTAAAAGCGGCGTTAAACCCAACTCACTCACTCACTCACTCATTTGACTATAGATAACCTTTCAGGGCATATCATGTCATGTCATGTCATGACAAATTAACTTAAGTCATGTGGAAATATTGGGTGTTCTTTAACTTCTTTTGAGTAGTATATGTAATCAAATGCGGGTCATGTAGTCTGGCTAGCTGACAGAATATATGCTACCATAAACAAATTAACATCCTGGGCCTTAACTAGATTAAGCATTTAGTTGTCCCCACAAAACAACTTTAAGCCGAAGAAAACATTTTGAGGTTCACAAATCTATCTGTATATCAATATTGCCTTAACAAAACCAAGCTTAAGCAAATAATCTGTTACTCATAGAATAAAAAATGTGTGCCCTAACCCATTTTGTGATCCTATATTGAACTTGTGTCTTCTCCAGGTTTGATACCAGTGACCATCCCCTGCTGGCAGCCATCGGTAGCACCCACTCCCCATCCTTCAGCGTCAACTGAAGATACCTGGCCAGACGCTGGAGATTTCCACACGGCGTCAACTGAAGATACCTGGCCAGACACTGGAGATGTCCACACGGCTGGCCGTCAAGACAGACAATCCTTGAACCTAGGAGGAGGAGGTAGCTGAGCATGCTGATATGACACGTCCATTACCTTGGTGTCCGTTGTTGGTTGTCGTTTCCCATTCATGGGGCTGACTGAGAAAATAGGAATGGTTGCTCTATGCCTTCAATTTCAAACCTCACAGAGCTGTCGGGTTGGTCCATCTCGCACCTGATGTACTGGAAGCTGGAGTACGGTTTCAGTGCCTATACATGCTGCTATGTCAGCTGATGGTAGTCGACCCATCGGGATCATCTACCTCATTCAGCAGTAAACCATCAACATCAGCGACAACAGCAGCAACCGCAGCAACCCTAGGGTTGGGGTAAAGTGCATGCATCTGTCTGTGTGATGCACTGTGTTATCTGTATGTTGATGT